>NC_030810.1:82116152-82746006 GCF_001704415.2 Capra hircus
CTGACTCTGTGCAACCGCATAGATGTCAGCCCTCTAGGCTCCCCCATCTCTGGGATTCTCCAGGCCAGAACACTGGAGTGGGTTGCCATTTCCGTCTCCAGTGCATGAAAGTGAACAGTGAAAATTAAGTCGCTCAGTTTTGTCTCACTCTTAGCAACCCCATGAACTGCTGTAGCCTACCAAGGTCCTCCGTCCATGGGATTTTCCAGACAAAAGTACTGGAGCAGGGTTCCATCGCCTTCTCTGTGATGTGTCATAAATTAATATAAATTTTTATGTATTCCATAATTAGCAATTACACCATTTGAATATGAAAATAAAGCATTATCAAAATAAAAAGACAAAGCCATAAAAAGTTAACAAAAAAATCTTGAAAATATCAAAAGACTCACTTTGTATAGTACAATTAAAGACTTTAATGTTAAAAATCATAAAAACTAAAAGTAATGAAAAGCAACATTGTAGTCAAGAACTATAGATAATAAAGTGATAATTAATGAGCAGGAAAAAATTGATCACGATACACTCAAACTGAAAACTTCTAAGCATAACAAAGATGAAAATATTATAAAGAAAGCTATCATTTGGCTGATCAAAAGAGTACTTGTGAAAGCAGAAGCAGGTTAATTCTATGTACTTCTTCAGAATTATGATGATTCTTTTATTATGAACTTTTACTGTAAGCACTGATTTCATGGAAAACCAGTTTGTCTTTGTTTTAGTTTTGTTATCCCACTTATATTTATAGAGAACAAAACAGATGTGTTTAAACTGAGGGTTTTAAATACGAATAGTCAAATATGTCAGATCATTCCTAGATTTTCTTTTTCTTTTTGAAAGCAACGTTGGGTATATTGTTTTGTTGGTAACTTTTGTTTCAGCAGGAAAGACATTACTTACATCTCATGAGCTTAGAGGCTGGATGAATACAACCATACCTCAGTTTATTGTGCTTTATTTTATTTTACCTTGCTGATAGTGCATTTTTTACAAATTGAAGATTTTTGGTAACCCTGCCTCAAGCAAGTCATTTAGCACCGTTTTCCCAATACTGTTTGCTCACTTCACATCTTTGTGTTACATTTTGGTAGTTCTAGCAGTATTTCGAATATTTTCATTAGTATTCCATTTGCTATGGTTCTCTGTGATCTTTGATGTTACTATTACAGTTGTTTTGGACAATTGTTTTGGAGTGCGATGAACTGCACAATAATAAGACCTGAAGCTTAATGATAAATACTGCATGTGATCTGACTACTCCACTCACTGATCATTTCCACATCCTTCTCCCCCTCCCCAGGGCCCCCTCTTCTGACTACTCCACTGACTGGCCATTCACACATCTTTCTTCCTTTTCTCAGGCCTCCCTACTCCCTGAGACACAGCAGTGTCAAAATTTGGCTAATTAATAACCCTGCAATGGAGTCTTAAGTTTTCAAATGAAAGGGAGAGTTAGTCAAATCAAAAGGTGTGAAGGATTAAGTTCAGTGAGAATGGCATGCCTAGAAACAGGACAGGCCAAAAGCTAGACTTCTGTACCAGTTAGCTATGTGGTGAATACAAAGAAGTTCTTTGAAGAAACTAACAGTGCTACTCCAGTGAACATACAAATGATAAGAAAGCAAAGCAATATTATTGTTGATACAGGGAAAATTTTAGTGTTCTGAATAGATGGTCAAATCAACCACAATATTCCCTTAATTGGTTCCTTGTGGCTCAGTAAAGAATCTGCCTTTAATGTAGGAGACCTGGGTTCTATCCCTGGGTTGGGAAGATTCCCTGGAGGAGGGCGTGGCAACCCAATCCAGTTTTTTTGCCTGGAGAATCCCCATGGACAGAGGTGCCTGGTGGGCTACAGTCCATGGGGTCGCAAACAGTCAGACATAACTGAGTGACTGAGCACAATCCAGAGCAAGGCCCTAATTCTCCTTAACACTGTGAAGCCTGCGGGAGTTAAGGAAGGTAAAGAAAAATCTGAAGCTAACAGAGGTTGGTTCATGAGGCTTAAGTAAAGAAGCTGTTGTTCTAACATGAATGTAATAAGTGAAGCAGCAGTTGTTCCTGTAAAAGCTGCAGCAAGTTATCCAGAAGATAATTAATGAATTGACTATACTAAAAAACAGATTTTCAGTGAAGATGAAAGAGCCTTCTGTTTGAACAGGGTGCATCTAGGATTTTCATGGCCAGCAAGGAGAAGTCAATGCCTGACTTCAAAGCTTCCAAAGACAGGCTGACCCTCTTATTAGTGGTAATGCAGCTGGTTACTTGAAGTGAATGTTCACTTACCATTTGGAAAGTCCCAAGACCCTTAAAAGTCATGTTAAAATGACTATGCCTGTGCTGTATAAATGGAACAATAAAGTCTGTTTACACATCTGTTTACAACTTCGTTTACTGAATAGTAAACCCACTGTTGAGAACTACTACCCAGAAAGGAAAAAAAAAAAAAAAAGATTCCTTTCAAAATGTTGCTGTTCATTGATAATGCACCTGTTCACCCAAGAGTGATGTATAATGAGACCAGTGTTTTCATGCCTACTAACACAACATCAGTTCTGGAGTTCTCCTGGCCGTGGATTGAGTAACTTCTATTTTTCAGTTTTATCATTTAAGAATGTATTTTGTAAGGCTGTAGCTGCCATGCATAATGATTTCTCTGGTGGATCTAGGCAAAATCTGGACAATATTCTATATGCCATTATCAACTTTCATGATTCAGGAAAATAGGTAAAAATATCAACATTAACAAGAGTTTGGAAGTTTATTCCACCCTTTATGTATGACTTTGAGGGTCAAGACTCCAGAAAAGCATGTCATGGCAGATGTTGTAGACATAGCAAGAGAATTGGAATTAAAAGTGAAGATGTGACCAAATTACTGCCATATCATGATAAAACTTAAATGGGTGAGGAGGTGCTTCTTATGGATGAGTGAAGAAAGTGGTCTCCTGAGATGGAATCTACTTTTGGTGAAGATGCTGTGAAGATTCTTGAAATGACAACAAAGTTTTTAGGACATTTTTAGATTAGGCAAGATTTGAAAGGATTTACTCTAGTTTTGACGAAAGTTCTGTGGACAAAATGCTATCAAACAGCATTACATGCTACAGAGAAATGTTCCTGCAAGGAAAAGCCAGTTGATGTGGCAAATTTCATTGTTGTCTTATTTTAAGAAATTGCCACAACCACTCCAGCCTTCAGGAACAACCACCCTGATCAGTTAACAGCCATTAACACTGAGGTGAGACTCTCCACCAGTAAAAAGATTAACTCACTGAAGGCTCATGATGACTAGCATTTTTTGGCAAAAAATATTTTTAAAGTACAGTCACTGTTTCTGTAAGCATAATGCTGTTGCACACTTTAATAGACTATTAACTATTAGTGTATACTTAGACATGCAAGGGGAAATAAAATATGACTCACTTTATTGCAATATGTACCTTATTGAGGTCAGCTGGAATGAAACACACAATATATATGAGGCACGTCTATATATGAAAAATTCTAAGAAATCTTGAAGATGTTACACAGAAGGAGGCTATGTTTATTTGTGTCATGTGGGAAAATACTTGTGGCGTTTTACCTTTTTAAAATTTATAATAGTTTTAATTTTTCATTCTAATTAAATATTCACTTTCTCATATTTATATTTGTAATTTTTTTTTATAGTTCTTAGGAGAACTTCAGCAAGTTATATCATTGTTAGACATCGTTAAACCTAGGTGTGTCCTTCCTCAACTCTTACAATGCTTTCCTTGATCACCTGGTCAAACTAGTTTTGTTGTTTTGCTTTTCCTGAAATATCAGTGTTCCACACCAGAAAATTTACACTTGCTATTTCACTGTTTCCTCCACTAGACTAGTTCTCTGATAGTCGCCTATATGAGTCACTGCCCACTTGGTTTAGATACCTGCTTACCTCTTCAAAGGTTGGATTTTCAAACGAAAATTATACTTTCCTTAGCTTTCTTTATTGTTTCCTTGCATTATTTTCCTTTACAGTAATCTTTATTACTTGACATATAACATAATACTCTCTTAATTTCTTTATAAGTTTGGTAAAATATAATATTATTATAAAAAAGCCTTTTTTTTCCCTTTTTTTCACTCCCAAGTGCTTATAACAGTTCTTGGTTCTCATAGTCACTGTTTAATAAGTATTTGTTGAACAAATCACTGAATAAGTATTGTTATATACTGTTGTTTTCAAAAGAGAAACTAAAGGTTAGATATCAAGAAAATTATAATTTTAAAAGCTTTTTTAAGTAGTAGAGCCAAAATTCACAGATTATTTTTGGACTCAAGATTAGTTTGTAACCACAAAACATCTTTTTACCTAAAAGAATCCTTTAAAATAGGCTCAAGATTAGAAAATAAAATAGATTTGATGCTGATTATTTAAGACATTTAATGTTCAGAATTTAATAATGCAAAAACTATTTTTTTAAAAATGAGTCATTGTAAATGTAAGTTGGTTTAGACTTTCAAGGGAAAGTATGGTATCATACTGCAACATGGTACATTTATTTCTAAAAAGACCTGCAGAAAAAGCTACACTATATACATCTTAATTTATAAAAACAGCTACTAAAAAGAAGTAATAGATATAATTTCAAAGAAACACACCATTCACCAAAGAGGAAATATACTTAGAAAATGAACATGTGGAAAATTTTTAAGCATCTTACTAATTAAGGAAAAGTAACATTATAATGTTAAATAAAGTGTTTAACTCATTAAATTAGCAATTCATCATTTAGAACACATTTAGAACATCATTTAGAACACATCATTTAGAATCACGTTTCCATGAACTGCTGGTGTTCATGTAACGGACTGACAGTATCAACTATTTTTGATCTAGTTAAATCTGATTCATGAAATAAATCACGAAAAAGAATTATCAGTGCTGATTTTATGCAGAAATGAACATTTTAAAAAGTATTATATTAGCAAAGGCCTAAGAGAAGCATAGAAATTTGAATCATGTTAGAAAATGAATGAGGTTATTGTATAGCTGAATGAATGTTCCAAAAACTTCAAACTACAAAAGATGTTTTATAGTTGTATAGATTTATTGTAGTGCCTGCAGTTGCTTGAAACAAACCAAAAGCAAATACTTTCTGGAAGAATCCAGGTTCAACTTGGACTTCAAAGCGTTCTCAAACATAAAGTTCTTAGAAAAAATGAGTTCACAATTTAAAATTTTAAAAACCTCACACATAAATAAGATACTTATGACAATGAGCAGTGCGATAGACACATCAAGAAATGACTTAAGATCTTGAACCTATCATTTATAAATTATTGAATAAGTATATTGTCACATTAAAAGCAAAGAGAAGTGAGTTTAGAAACAGGAGATATAAACTACCAAAAATACCAAATAATTTTGAAAAGAAACATCAGAAAATTATGTATATTTTTTAAACAAAAACTAAATAGAATCAGCAACAAACATTTAAAAATAAAACTATATACAGGAAATCATTTATAATGATATCAAAATCTTTAAATACCTTGAAATAAATATTAAAAAAGTATAAGAACTTCTATATGGAAAACTCAATATTATTGATTAATGTTGGAGAAGAAGTAGAAATGAAAGTGTGCATCATTTTCACTGCTTTGAAAACTCAATAAAGTGCTATCCCTTTCCAAATTAATTTATTGTTTCACCTAAATAAAATCAGTGTAAAAATTACAACAGGTAATTTAATTAAGCTAATTCTAAAACTTACAAGAAAATAAAAAATGATAGTCATGTACTCTTGAAAAATAAGTTGGAGTTACTCTATGAATTAACATGATTATAGGTATATCATTACATTTTATAATACCGAGTGATACTGGACAAATACTGATAAATGACAGAAAGTATCTAATACTGGCCACACTTTAGGTATGGACAAGCGCTACTGTTTTTGACAGCTCCATCACCGAATTGGTGTAGACTATTACATTTAAAATAAATCTGAAAATAATTTGAAAAATCACAATAATAAGACACTGAAGAATTTTTTCTGTGCTGTGATTCATGGGGTCACAAACAGTTGGACACGACTGAACGACTGAACTGAACTGAACTGAACTGAATAGACCAGCACATAAAGTAGAATATACAGAAAGAGAGCCACACATGTTAGTTTTTAGATCTAAGGAAAATATATTCCCTGGTGGCTCAGGCAGTAAATAATCTCCCCTCAATGCAGGAGACCCAGGTTCGATCCCAGGGTCAGGAAGGTACCCTGGAGGAGGGACTGGCAGCCCACTCCATTATTCTTGCCTTGAGAATTCCATGGACAGAGAAGCGTGGCAGACTGTGTCGTCCATGGGGTCACAAAGAGTTGGACACGACTGAGCAATTAACACTTTCATATCATTGCAAACCAGAGAAAAGATAGCTTCTTCAGAAAATTATGAGGAGTTAATTATGTACCCATATCTTATCATATCCCAGGTTGTTTATAGGTACACGTATTAAAGATAAAATCAATAAGTACTCTATAATTAAACTTAAGAACTCTTTCTCAAAAATCAGTAAAGTATGGAAAAATAAGGTAAAGAAGATATTTGTAATATATATAAATGACAAAGGACTTCAATCAAATCAAAACATAGAAAGATAAATATTGAATGATAGAGTGGAAATATTGGCAAGGAAACTAATTAGGCATGTTGCGAAAGAGGATATCCAAACGACCAATGCACATGAAACTGTGACTTAGTGTTGATGTTGGGTGGACTAAGCCTGTAGCAGCTTGAAGGAAGGCTTCAGTTCCTGCCCAGAGATTGAGGTAGAGCTCAATCTCTGTAGCAGTGAGACATCCTAGCCACTAGGGACCAGTGGCCAGTGACAAGGCCCTGGCCTGCCAGCTGTATAGAAATGAATTTCCACATAAAGATGGAAAGGAGTGAAGCAAGTAAAATGTCGATTAGAAATGAGTACAGTATGTGTGGATAGGCCCACAGGCAGGCTCAGAGAGAGTCACACCCTCGTAGTAGTTTGAATGTCTTTTATGGTATATTTCTTGTGGGCTTCGTTTTGCCAGTCATTTGATTTGCCTGGTTCTGAGTCTGTATTAGGTATATCTCAGTATCCTCCCTTGTGTGCACATGCCTCTCTCAGACAAGATGGGTTCTAGCAAAGAGGTCTATGACATCACTTACTGTGAAGTGGTGCCCTCTCTGTGACCTCCAAGGGTTCTGTGTATGTGCAGTTGAGAGGGTCTTCTCGACTTTGATAATGAGGAATATGTGGTCTTTTATCTGGGCAGGGCCCAGCCTTCTCTGTCATTCTACAGGGGAGTAACTGTTCAGCCTGAGGCCTATCTATCTCCTGCTTCACTATCAGGAAAACACAACTAGGTATGAGCTAAATGACAAGTATTCAAAAAACTGCTGATGATGCAAGTTTTCTCAAGTATATAAAGAGAAAAGAATTCTCAATAACTGCTAGCTCAGAGTGTAAATTGGTAGTGACTTAGAGAATTGTCATTATCTATTTTATGACCCAGCAATTTCACTCGCTAAATCTTTGCTCAAAAAAAAAAAAAAAGTTTCCATGTGCACCAAAAGATGGGTACAACAGTGCTCAGTACATCATCCATAATATACAAATCCTGAAAATAAATTCTGTCAAAAGTAAAGCATAGGCAGAAAAACTGATGTATTTATGTAAGAGAATATTATACATCAGCAAAAATAAGAAACTAGAGATATAAACTAAGCTGGATAAATCTCAAATTAGTTTAAATGAAAAAGCATAGTACAAAAATATTTTGTATGATTCAATTTTAATGTAATTTAAAAGTCAATGCCCTTCTCATTAGTATAATTGTATTCGTGAAAGAAGGCGAAATATATGGGGAATGGTAGGGCAGGGACTTCTGGATGCTGGTAGAGTCATATTTTTTAACCTAGATGTTACATGCGTCTTTTTACTCATTTAATAAAAGTTTAACTTATTCTGATGTAAAGTATACTTAATTAGTTAACAGCTATAACAGCAAAGTCAGAAAACATATAAGTGAATTGGAAATTATATTTGAATATAGCACAAAACAGTAAAGAGATAAAAATATGAAGAAAAGCCTAAAAGAGATGGGGGATTCCATGAGATTTGACAAGAGTTCACATTTAATCTGGGTTTTGAACAATAAGACAAACAGAAAGAAAGAGCTCAATTAGGGAGCTCATAAAGAGCTCATTAAAGAACTCAATTAGGGAGTACATATTATTTGAAGAAAAATATGTGTGATATGAATGAAGATACCTTTCAAGAAGAAAAATCTTCACCCTATGGTGATGTGAGACAAAATAATAATGATGAGCCAGGAAAGTGACAAATATGTTTATAATGATGAAAAAATCATATTTACTAAAAACCAGGATTAATAACACATTTATAGGTTAAAATAAGGTTAAGTGTAAATATGCTTATCTAGACCCCAAATCAAGTTGAAGCAGGAGAGAGTGATTCTCCACACCAAAAACAGGCAAGGCTCTGAGCACTAGCTGGGTGACCTAGAATTCAACTCAGTTCTGACACTGTCTATAAGGAAATAGTATCAGATTCCATAGGTCAAGGATTCTGTTCCATGAGTCTTTATTCTCTCTGCTGCTTTTGAGGGCAGTTGCAAACCCAAGTTATCACTTGTGATTCTAGTGATCTTTCATTAAACTTCAGACACCAGTCACAAGTCCAGGTTGTTAAATGTATTTCTGACCTACTGGCTATGAATCAGGTTCCCATGACTTTGTTTTAAGCTTTGAATAATTTGCTTGCTCAGCTCACAGAACTCCAAGAAACTTTTTAATTATGAGATTACCAATTTATTATAAAAGGATGTAACCAGGAACAGCAGAGGGCTCAGAACTGCCATGCCCTCTCTGAATGCCACTGACCCAGCACCTTCTGGTGTTCTCCAACACAGTTAACTTTTTGCTGTGAATGGTTTCTAGTTATCCTATTCCTTGCACATTTGAACTTTACTGTCATTTTATTCCAAATTATTTTATTACAATTTATTCTTTTGACTTATATACATTGTTTAGAAATGTGTTGAGGTTCAAATACACAACATGTGTGTTTGCTTGGGGAATGAGGTAGGATTGGGAGACCTTTTACTGATGTATTTGAATGTATCATTTTTTAGTCAGTGAAAATATATTTTTTGTTTCAGACTTTTTATGATTGTATATGTGATCATTTAACATCATTTAAAATAATATTACATAACCACATAAATATTTCCAAATATATAAAATATGATATGTCTTTAAAAATTAAGCAACCCATTCCTGTACTTTGCTTGGGAAATCCAATGGATAGAGGATCTTGGCAGGCTACAGTCCATGGGGTCACAAGAGTCAGACAGGAATTAGCGACTGAAGAACAACAGTATAGTTTAATTTTCCTTGCCCTGTCTTAGTTTTTTTTGGTATTTCTGTTTCCAGAATTATTTGATGAATGTTTTACTTGTTAAGACTTAAATCGTCTATTCTGTTCCAGGCACATAGATTTCTTACAAATAACAAAAGGAGTAGTAACACAAAGGTGAAAATTTATCTCAACTTTCTAAACTTTATCTTTTAAAAATATGTACCGCCTCTCTTGATATTTGCCCTGAATATATAAATGATGCTAAAGCTGAAGCTCCAGTACTTGGGTCACCTCATGTGAAGAGTTGACTCATTGGAAAAGACTCTGATGCTGGGAGGGATTGGGGGCAGGAGGAGAAGGGGACGACAGAGGATGAGATGGCTGGATGGCATCACTGACTCGATGGACGTGAGTCTGAGTGAACTCCGGGAGATGGTGATGGACAGGGAGGCCTGGCTTGCTGCGATTCATGGAGTCACAAAGAGTCGGACACGACTGAGCGACTGAACTGAACTGAACTGATTTGTTTATATAAGTGAGTGATAACTTTTCAGGAGTCTCCTTAGAATGAACTTCTCTCAACATTATTTCCATTTCAAATTCTTCACATACTCCATAATTGTCTGCTGCTTCTGACTTTGGTATTTTGATCCACATGGAACTCATACTAAACTTGGAAACTTTAAACAATGTTGTTTCTTTTCAGTCTGACAGTTTCATATATAAACACTCCTTTTCCTTGGTTTCCTTGACTAACACTGCTTGTGGACAATCATTTTATCTCTGCTGACTTTCCTCTAGTTTCTATTCCTGTGTGATTTAATCTATGATGTGGTTTGTCATTTCCACATATTCAATTGGGATTTCCTTGGTGGCTCAGAAGGTAAAGCGTCTGCTACAATGCGGGAGACCCAGGTTTGATCCCTAGGTCAGGAAGATCCTCTGGAGAAGGAGATGGCCACTCTGGTACTCTTGCCTGGAAAATCCCATGGATGGAGGAGCCTAGTAGGCTACAGTCCGTGGGGTCAAAAAGGGTAGGACACGACTGAGTGACTTCACTTCACATATTCAATATCACAGTGACATTTCTGCACATTTCACCCCCACATTTCATTTTATTTGCTGTTCATGTTACTGTATTCAAAAAAGAATCATCACATATTTAAGTGCTATCTTTTAAGTGATACCTTTTAAGAGGTAACAAGTGAGATCATCTCCAAAGAATCATTTAGAAGGAATTCTGTTGTTATTGTTTCACTTTATAGTGTCTTCTTCATTAGTTATGCTTCCTGGATTGGTCTTAAAATGTTAATAGCATCACTTCTCCTTCATCCTAGCAGTTGTATCATTGGGTCAGGAGGGGAATCGTAGTCCCTGTTAGGAAAGAGAGATTGTGGCCCCTGTTCTAAATCAGGAAAAAATGTGCTGCTTAGAAATGGAGCTGACCTCTGCCAACTAGAAGTGTTTTCTGTAAAAATTATCTGTGTGACACTGTGGCTTGTTACACTAACTGCCATCCCTGAAATGCCTATTTATGAAGGTTTCCAAGGGTACACGGACACAAACCTTTCTCATATCAAGTGGGAGGTAACAATAGCCATTCTTCAATAGCCTTAAATGTACTAGTCTTTTAGAAATACCCAGGTTCCCCTATGTGAAATTACATTCTGTCTGATTTTGACATATAGTTTAGGTTTTTTTTCTTAAAAGATCAGTTTTCTTAATGACTAAGTCATTAATGTATTCTCCCTCCACTGTGAGGATTGAAGGGTAGGAGTGAGAGAGGAGTCGAAGGTCATCATGCACATTGCTCTTGATCTTTCTATTGTCATCATCAGTTTCAAAGTTAAATATCTTCACTGATATTTTCCTTAAATTCATCAGAATTAATATCATGCTTTTATTCCTAGTTTTTAACTGTAAACATTGGAGGCCCAAAAGTATTGTCATCCTTTGCTTTTCATCCTCTAGTTCCATCCCTTTGAAGCTCTGTACTCTGTACACAGAGTACTCTGTACTTTAAAGCTCTGTCAGTACTGCCACTCCAAAGGCTCGGGGCTTGATCTCTTCTTCCAGACTGTTCTCCTGTGGGCACAGGATGCTTTCTGTTTAGCCACCTCAGTGATTGGAACAAAAATCTTCCACAAAGAAAGCACATCAAAAATGTTTCGCTTTTTCTGTAGGAAGCTCTGTGGAAATGGTATTCATTTGAACCTTTTGGTTGCAAGTGACAGAAACCAACTTGAATTGGCAGGAACCAACCTAAGGAGTTTAATTCTGAACTTTCACCCAGTATGGTGTTGCATTTAGAGGGTCCAGCTGTGCAGATCAAGTTATTATTTCCTCAATATGAAAATGCACACTTAGCAGTTAAGTGGAGAGGTAGCACTCACATGGAAAACTCCAGTATTTGCTGTTAATACCACAGAAAGTGGAGGGAAACGGCCAGGGTACAACTGAAGCCGGAGGACACACTGCTTAACTGGTTAGAACCACCGAGATCCAAAATGGTGGAAGGCTACTACATTTCTTTACTTGCCACTGATTATACTCACTGTCTTAATTCTTCTAACTCACTCTCCAGTCAAGGTTCCCAATGAGGATTACTGCAATTACTCCACTTTAACTATTATAAATATAACTATAATTCATACACTCTCTGCCTTCATTTTATTTAGCACAAAGCTACATGTGTTACTCTTTAAACAATGTAAAATTCTTCTTTTACTTTGGAGGACTAGTTGATCATCTTATTTCACTGATATCTTTCTCCTTCCCCTTTTTCCACCTGAGACTTCTTAATAATGGAATATTCTAGATTTAAGTTTCCTGATTTTTTTTTTCTCTTTTCTATGTACACTCAGGATCTTGATGATTTTACGTACTCTGTTCTCTTTAATAGCTTTAATATGCAAGTGAAATGCAAATTATATCTTTAGTTGAGAATGTGCATACCATACTTATTCATAAAAGTCCATATCTGAGTATTCTGAATTCAATGGATAAATTATTACATATTTATGAAGTGGAATGATATTCAGCCATCAAATAGTTGAATCTCCCAGATATAATTTTGAATTAAAAAAACACTGAAGAAGATTTTCTATATGATTTTGTTTACATAAATTTCAAAATAGACAAAACTAGTTTATATTGGTAGATGCCAGAATTGGATTTTTGCTGTTGTTGTTTGGGTTTTGTTTGTTTGTTTTTTGGAGTTTTTGAGTGACTTTGTTTACTGGAAAAGGAGTGAGGGAGCTTTGTGGAGTCCTGGAAATGTTTCATAACACAACCTAGGAAGTGTTGCAAGGTGTTTATATATTAAAAAAGTATATAAAAGCATTCATTACCTAAATGCTAAGCTTAAATACTTTACCACATATTTGCTTACTGTAATAAAAAAGTATGTCTATTTCTACATCTAGATATCTATCTATTGCATCCATCTTTACCACTCTGGTCCCACCCACAAACTCTTCCTTAGTTTAGTGTTCAAGCCTGTTGTAAGAAAAATAATGCCTCCCAACCAAAGATGTCAATTTCCTGTCCCCAAAATCTGTTAATATGTTACGTTCATGACAAATGAACTTTGACTTTGTCCTTAAATTAAAGATCTAGAGATGGAGACATTATCCTGGATTATGTGAGCAGGCCCACGGTAGCTATACGAGTTATTATAAGAGGAAGCACGAGGGTCAGAGTCACAGACAGAGAGGATGATGGAAGCAAAGGTTAAAGTGATGTTTGAAAAAGGACCATGAGCCAGGGAAGATGGGCACCCTGTACAATTTAGGAAAGAGACAAGTAACAAATTCTTTTCTGGAGTCTGCAAAAGAAATGTCAGTTCAGATCATTTGCTCAGTTGTGTCCAACTCTTTGCAACCCCATGGACTGCGGCATGCCAGGCTTCCCAGTCCATTGCCAACTCCTGGAGTTTACTCAAACTCATGTCCATTGAGTTGGTAATACCATCCAGCCATCTCATCCTCTGTCATCCCCTTCTCCTCCTGCCTTCAGTCTTTCGTAGTATCAGGGTCTTTTCAAATGAGTCAGTTTTTCGCATCAAGTGGCCATAGTATTGAAGTTTCAGCTTCAGCATCAGTCCTTCTGATGAATATTCAGGACTGATTTCTTTTAAGATGGGCTGATTGGATCTCCTTTCAGTCCAAGGGACTCTCGAGAGTCTTCCTTTAACACCACAGTTCAAAAGCATCAATTCTTTGGTGCTCAGCTTTCTTTATAGTCCAACTCTCACATCCACACATCACTACTGGAAAAACCATAGCTTTAACTAGATGGACCTTTGTTGGCAGGATAATGTGTCTGCTTTTTAATATGCTGTCTAGGTTGATCATAACTTTTCTTCCAAAGAGCAAGCGTCTTTTAATTTCATGGCTGTAAATCACCATCTGCAGTGATTTTGGAGCCCCCCAAAATGAAGTCTCTCACTGTTTCCAGTGTTTCCCCATCTATTTGCCATGACGTGATGGGACCAGATGCCATGATCTTAGTTTTCTGAATGTTGAGTTTGAGACCAACTTTTTCACTCTCTCACCAATTGTTCTTTAGTTCTTTTTCACCTTCTGCTATAAGGGTGGTGTTATCTGCATATCTGAGGTTATTGATATTTCTCCTGGCAGTCTTGATTCCAGCTTGTGCTTCATCCAGCCTAGCATTTCTCATGATGTGAATGTACTCTGCATATAAGTTAAATAACCAGGGTGACAATATACAGCCTTCACGTACTTTTTTCCCTAGCCCTTGTAACATACTGATTTTAACTTGTAAAACTGATTTAGAATTTCTGACCTCCAGAACTAAAGGATAAAAAATTTACATTTTTTAAGCCACTAACTTTGTGTTTATTTGTCACAGCAGCAATAGGAAGCTAATATACCTTCTAATATGGAAACATAAATTTGTTTTTGCACCTGTGAAGTTTGTTTTCAAGAAAAATTTCAGGGTAATTATTTAACACATGAGTAGGGTTATTTACCTTCTTAGCTGAAAATTTTGCAATGTTTTTGAATTTAATGCAGAGTAAAAGTCAAAGACTTTTTTAATGCTGTGATCCCTTTTGCCTTTCTGATATCCTCCCTTGCTCTCTGCTTCAACCATCATGGGCTCCTTGCTGTTTTTCAAACATGCAGGCACATTCCAATTTTTAAGCATTTGTTTTCCAATTTTTTTTCTTCCCTGAAATATTTTTCCTTTAGATACATACGTAGATAGGTATCTCATATCCTTCAAGTATTTCCTGGATTTTCACCTTTTCAATGAGGACCATGTAGAATCCCATAATACCCATCCATTCTCTTTCCCTGATCTTTTCATGCTTGAAATTTTGTTTTGAATTTTCCATCTTGATGTTTTTAACATGCTTGAAATAAGTATTGTAATACTTATTTATTATGGTTATTGTTAATTGTCTGTGGAGCCCATTAGTATGTAAATTCCATAAAGGAGTGATCCTTGCCATTGAAGTAACAAAAGTGCTTAGAACAATGTTTGACATATAACAGATGTTGAATTAATGTTTTTGGATAAATAAAAATATTAATTGAAAGATTTCTATATTGTAGATGCTGTATCATATACTATATTTATAACATGAAATAAATACAGTGTCTACCCTCAAGGAAATAAGGCATACAGGAAAGAAAAGATGATATATGATATGATATTTAAAGCCAAGAATATCACATGAACTCATAGAAAAACATTCACATGGATTTTGAGAATCAGTGAGCATTGCTTTGAGGAGTAGTCTGTCACAAGGAAGATAAATAGGTATCTACAAGATAGAAGATGACAGCATGAGACAGTGAAGAGTATTTCAAGCATATCAAAGATAAGTGCACAGGAATGAAGGCAAGATACAGCATGTCTTTAAAGTCACTAAATTTAATGAATATAGATTGAAGAAATGATGTCAATGATGAGATTTGATGAACACATGAGGAATATTCATAGAAAGCAGAGCTTTGTAAGCCAGATTTAGAAATTTGGGTGTTTATCTTAAAGTAATAGGAGACACATTGAATTATTTTAAGCAGAATAGTGAAAGGAATACATAGCCGTTATAGGAAGATAACATTGGCTACAATGTAGAGAAAGAGTTAAAAAATGTAAAGCCAGATAAAGGAATATTGATTAGGAAGATTTATATCAAGCAATTCAAGAAATGATGTTGGATTTTAGTAGCCATATGGAATATATATGTGTGATTTCAACAGAAAGTTAGGAGTCAAAATTTCACAGTTATTAACTATGTGTGAGTAGAAAAAGGAAAAATAAGAGAAATCACACACAGTTGTTATACTAGCAACAGCAAGTGAAAAACAAGGATGGAGCATAAATGCAGACTTGATAATTGTCATTGTATAATAAGTAGATTAATTGTCTGTATTCACTGTAAAGTGTTACAAAAGATGAAGATCTAATAAAGAAACCTGAAGACTAGCAATATAAAAGGCAAAGACAGATAAACTCTTAATAATTCACAAAGAATACCATGGAATGGTCAGAGAATTAGAAAGAGTGTCAAAGGAATCTAGTGTTTTTAACAGTGGTCAATTATTTCAATTATTTAAAAAGTTCAAGGAAGTTGAGGGTGAATTAATATCAATTATATAATAGTAATAGAGGTATCTGTGATGAGCCAAGAAATAGTGATGTCAATGGAATGATGGCTATGGACATAAAATGGAAAATGAGTGAAAATGACAACAGAATCCAAAAACTTGAGGGATACATAGATATAATTTTTGGAATAGACATTTTATAGAAGATTTGAGAAAAGTTTTTGCTTCTCTTATCTTGTCTTGAATTATTTTTGAAAGAGGAGAGGTGAAATAAATCAGCCAAAATGTACTGAAAAGGACAAGGTTTATTCTCCCACCTGAAATAACAACAAAAGAAAAGCAGACAGAATAGATAGAATGGTGGTTTGCAAAGCACTGAACATCAAACACAAAGGACAATGATTCCTGAGGCACAGGAGACAAAACATTTGAGATCTACTGTTGCCTCCGTTTCCTGCCTGGAGAGAATTTCAGGAAATGGCACAGTGAAAAGGAACCCTGGCAAAACCCAGCAGACTTTCTGTGTTCAAGAGACGATGCTGAGAATCCAAGGAAAGCAGGCAGCCACTATTTTCAAGGCAGAGTGCCAGTGAAGAGAGACCTGTATAGAGAACTGCAGAGATCTGTGGAAGATTTCCTCTGAGCCCTCAGCAGAACACTGATCTGTGAATATGTTTGAGAAAACCACCAAAGACTAATGAAAACACCAGATAGAAAGATTAGAGGCAGCGCAGTGTTCATGTGGGGTTGGAAAGGAAAGGAAAATGAAGTCGCTCAGTCGTGTCCGATTCTTTGTGACCCCGTGGACTGCAGCCTCCCAGGCTCCTCTGTCCCTGGGTGCTGGGGGCCAGCGTGAGGAACTCCACCCATGGCAAAGGTCATGAGGAAGGAGGCTTGGCATACGCAAAGGCGTGATCAAGCCTCAGGAAACCCCCTGTTCCTGAGCATCTACCCCCAAATCCAGAGTCTACCTACTTTACTGTTTTACACTCTCGCCTACACCTCTGACTCTATGGGGGGCTCTCCCCCATAACCGGTTCTCTCGGAGAAGGAGTAAACGTGCAGCTCCAAGTCAATAAAAATTCCTGGGTGTGACAAGAGTGTTTCAACTTATGAACTCCTCTGAAGGTTGTCTAGCCCGCCTGTGTAGGTTAGTCCGGCCACACGTGATTGTTTACAGCCTCCTAACCATGAGAGGCACGAGATGTTTTAGACTTACTAAAGGCAAATTCTTTGGGGGAGTTAGAAACTATTAGTATAGTGGGTTGGTTAGGAATCATATTGGTGAAGGGTTTTTCATTTGTTGTGCCAATAATTGCTGCTAATTCCCTGCCCTGGGTGGGACAAGGGTGTCTAAGGTCAAACCTCTCTGCTGACAGACTAGCTTGTGTGTCAGGATTATCCATACTCCTGCCACTAAGCACATGATTGTTTACTACCACTCAACCATAAATAGCACAGAGAGTTTTGGAGTATTTTGAGAGTCTTAATTAGCATAGGGCTTTTCTCATTGTTGAGTCAATGATTGCCACCAGGCCTCCATATCCTTAGGCACCTGGGAATATATTAATCAATGTATTTGGAATATAGAAAAGGAAATATAGTAGTTTTTAAGGTTAGCAATACTAGACTCTTTGAGTTAATGAATTTTTTCTTCTGTAATAGATCACTGTACTTTGTTATAAATCACTGTGTCTTTGCTATGTAAAAATGTAACTTTATCACTATCTTAAGACTAAATAGATCTTAAGGGGAACATTGGTGAAGGGTTTTCATTTGTTGGGCTGATGTTTGCTGCTAAATCTCCATATTCCCTGCCCTTATAATGAATATAACTAGCATATAGGAGAAATAAGTATTAACCTTTAAGCATATAGGAGAAATAATAAGTATTAACCTTTAAGATTAATCATGTTAACCTTGAGTTAAATAAATTCCTTTCTTGATTGTAACTCTACACCCTCACCCTATAGGAATGCAGCTTTATTTGGAGGGTGGTGCCTGGTTTAAGAAAAAACACCCTTGGAAAAAATAAGTTGTTTGGTTATCAGAAAGAAAGGATCATGAAATGTCAGCAGGCCTCATAGCCAGAAGATGATGTAAAACCCCTAAGATCTTTTTTTATGTAAAGCACCTGATTTTGATAAAGGTCAGGACTGCTGACCCCCGCATGACTCTGTATTCATCCCTATGTGTAACAAAAGGTATATAAGCAAACCCAAAAATTAAGAAATGGGATCAGTTTCTGGAAAGACTAATTCCCCCATGTAGTTTCTTTCTTGCTCCCCGTTTTTCTGGCTGAATTCCCATCTGGTGCATGGGTACCCACCAAGCCTGCTAATTTTGCCTGGGCTTCTAAGATCGGACCAGGGGGCCCTCAGTGCCTCCTCTCGTTTGGGAGAACAGGAAGACGCCTGCGGCCTACGTAGGTGATGATTAGTATTCCATGTAAACCAAGTTATTCAGCCTCTCTCTCTCTGCTAATTTTCTAATCCCTCTCTATCTGTAATTAAATAAGTTATTTCCAAGGATGCCGACTCCGTCCCCACCTTCGAATCACCCTGGATCCACCGGGGCTGGACCCCCGGGGCTGGACCCCCTGGGGCTGGACCCCGGCACCTGGGATTTTCCAGGCAAGAGTACTGGAGTTTTGAGTTCTTCTCCCTGGGGGGTTGGGAAGAGTGCTTAATCTAACCAGCCAGTCTGGAAAACTATGTAATTCGTGAGGTCATGACTAGAGTACCCATAAAGGCTTTATATCAGTAGTAAAGAAGAACTCATCTTCGCTCTCAATTCGATATATACTTTTTCAAAAAGCAATATCCAAAGGAATCAAACTGTTTCCATGTTAACTTACCTATAACCAACATTTATAACAATGTTAAGTAAGTGCTCACGAATATTTATATGAATACAGAAATATCTAGTATTCATAAACAAAAAATTCACAATGTCTGGTGCCCAATAATAATTGATTTGGGTTCAAAAAAGCATTAAAAGTTAAGCCCTAATGAGGATAAAAATCATTAAGACAAACTGACTCAGAAATACCACGGAAGGTAGAATTAGCAGTTAAAAAACACTGTATGTTCAAAAGGTAAATAAAAGGTTGAATATGATAAGTAAAGATAAGAATGATATAAAAAGAAAACCTAAATCAAACATCTGGATATGAAACAACATGATTCGACATGAAAATGAACTCAGTAAGCTTAGAGGCAGCATAGACATTGCAGGTTAAATATTCATAAATGTTAAAACACTCTGATAAAAGTTACCCAAAATGATAACTGGAGATTTTTAAAAGAAATTAAAGAGCATCAGTAAACTGTAGAGGAACTTCTAGTGACCAAATACACATATAATTTAAGTCCCTTAGCTAGAAAGGGGCTAATATTTGCCCCTTTTCTCCAAAATGACAAAGTTTTCTCCAAAAATGACAAACTCACAAATAGAAAATATTAAAAGCAGCCAGAGCAAAAGACACATTGCATACAAAAGAAGATCAAAAATAAAAATGACAACAGATTTCTCATTTAAGATGATGAAAGTGAGAAGATAGTAGAGCAACTTCTTTAAACATCGGAAAGAAAAAAATTGTCAGCCTAGAACACCATACCAAGTATATTTTGAAAATAATTAAAAAAAATGTTTCAAACATATGAAAAGTGAAAAATTTATTCCCTGAAATCTCACACAATAAAAAATGAATAGGAAGTCCTGTGGGAAGAAAATACCACCAAATGTAAATATGGTTCTACACAAAAATAAGCAGAGCACCAGAAATAGTAACTATAATATATTAGTGAAACTATGAGATATTTTTCTTATTATTTAAATCTATGTAAGATAATTGACTATATGGATATGTGTAAGTGATCAGTCGTGTCTGATTCATTGTGACCCCATAGACTGTAGCATGCCTGGTTTCTCCGTCCATGGAATTTTTCAGGCAAGAATACTGAAGTGGGTTGCCATTTCCTACTGCAAACATATGCATATATAAGGTGTAAACCAAAAATAAATAACATAATAGCATAACATATTAACAGGAAGTAAGAAATCAAAGCATTTATTTGCAAGGTTCTTGTATTTATATTTGTATTATACTTGTATTATGTATCCTATCACTTAGAGGTAGACTGATAAGTATATGTAACTCTAATCCTCAGAGAAAGCACTAAGATCATAAAGGACTATAACTCTTGGCCAAGAATATAAATAAAATGGAATCATAAAAATAATTATTTCCAAAGAATGCAGGAAAAAAAAGGAAAATTGAAACAAAATGACAACAGATGCTAGACTTACATTACACCCAGCTATGTCAGTAGTAATATTAAATGTCCATGTGTGCTAAGTTGCTTCAGTCCTGTCAAAAACTGTACAACCCTGTGGACTGCAGCCTGCCAGGCTCCTCTATCCATGCAATTCTCCAGGCAAGAATACTGGAATGGGTTGCCATGCCCTCCTCCAGAGGATTTTTCCAACCCAGGGATCAAATGCATGTCTTTTGTGGATCCTGCATTTCAGGTGGATTTTTTATGGCTGAGTCACTGGGAAACCAGTATTAAATTTACATAGTCTAAACCCCCCAATCTGAAGGCATAGATTTTTGAATTGAAGAAGAAAGGAATAACTTAAATATAAAGACATAGGTAGTTCAAAGGCAAAGTTGGAGTGGTGGTGGTTTAGTTGCTAAGTCATGTCCGACTCTTGCAACCCCATGGACTGAAAGTAGCCTGCCAGGCTCCTCTGCCCATGGGATTCTCCAGGCAAGAATACTAGAGTGGGTTGACATTTCTTTCTTCAGAGGATCTTCCTGACTCAGGAATCGAATCCTGGTCTCCTACATTGCAGCCAGATTCTTTACTAACTTAGCTACAAGGGAAGCCCAATGTTAATGTTAAAATAGATTTCAGGGAAGAGATGTTTACCGGAGATAAAGCAAATCATTTCCTAATGATTAAAGAGGTGAATTTATCTAGAGGATGTACCAATCCTAAATGTTCATAACATAAAAGAGGTTTATAATATGTGAAGTAAAACTGATAGATATGCAAGGAGATAATTTTGCATAGTTATTTATAATTATGATCACATATTTTAACTTTCTGTCTGGTGCTGAGTCGAGTAGAGATGAAATATTCTTTGCTAACATCCTGCCAAGGTTGCATATATATGAGAAAAAAAAAGTGCCTCTAGAGTTTGAAGATGTTTTTCTTGATAACTAGAAGTGTGCTTTGGTATCAAACATTTAAAAAATATAAAAATACCTTAAGGATTGGGTGGTTGGGTGAACTTTAAGGATATTTGAAGAGTGCTGCTCAAAGCCTCAAGGGCCTGAAGGAGTCAGTTAGCAGAAGCCCAGTGATGGTAAAGACAATATCAGTGGAGACTTAAGGAATGTGAAGAACATGCTTTTAGCAGCTGAAAGAAGTGGAATTGTCATTCCATAGTGGTAGGAATTACAGAAATAACTGTCACCTATCCAAAATCACTGCAGATGGTGACTGCAGCCATGAAATTAAAAGACACTTAGTCCTTGGAAGAAAAGTTATGAATAACCTAGATAGCATATTCAAAAGCAGAGACGTTACTTTGCCGACTAAGGTCCATCTAGTCAAGGCTATGGTTTTTCCTGTGGTCATGTATGGATGTGAGAGTTGGACTGTGAAGAAAGCTGAGCGCCGAATAACTGATGCTTTTGAACTGTGGTGTTGGAGAAGACTCTTGAGAGTCCCTTGGTTGCAAGGAGATCCAGCCAGTCCATTCTGAAGATCAGCCCTGGGATTTCTTTGGAAGGAATGGTACTAAAGCTGAAACTCCAATACTTTGGCCCCCTCATGCGAAGAGTTGAGTCATTGGAAAAGACTCTGATGCTGGGAGGGATTGGGGGCAGGAGGAGAAGGGGGCGACCGAGGATGAGATGGCTGGATGGCATCATGGACTCGATGGACGTGAGTCTGAGTGAACTCCGGGAGATGGTGATGGACAGGGAGGCCTGGCGTGCTGCGATTCATGGGGTCGCAAAGAGTCGGACACAACTGAGCGACTGAACTGAACTGAACTGACTGATGCTAACCAGAGAAAGAGAAAATAAGCTAAATGATTGAACTAAGGTAGAATGTTTAAAACACCTCTTGGAATATTTCACCGTGTTAAAATGACAGAGGAGAGAAATGAAGTGAAACTTAATTATTCCATTTTCAAGTAAAATATATAGGAAAGAAAAAAGGAACAAGCACTTACTGATTATTCAAAGTAAAATTGTGTTTCCCGTTGCCAGGCCTTCCTATATTTTCCAATTAAGAAAGGGCTTTGGACCAAAGGTGAAATGCAGAATGGAACCTCAATAAATGTCAGAAAGATGTAAGGTGCTTCTTCAGGGAACTATCCTGTTAGTAGCATATCTCTGTAAGGATCTTAGGGAAATGCCTCACAGATCTCTACTCTTAAATAATAAGCCTTCAAAAAAACATAATATGTTGTTCTAAGCAGCTTTACAAGAAACTTAAGGGAAAGTATGGATTATTTGTTGTTGTTGTTGTTGTTGTTTGGAGGACAATTACAATGTTTTGGCTTCTGCTATACAACAATGACAGTCATAATTATATATATATATGTGTGTGTGTGTGTGTGTATACATATACATATATATATATATATACACATACACACACACACATACATTGGGTAGCTCAAAAGGTACAGAACCTGCCCACAATGCGAGAGACTGGGGTTCAATCCCTGGTTTGGGAAGATCCCCTGGAGAAGGGCATGACAACCCACACCAGTATTCTTGCCTAGAGAATTCCATGGACAGGGAGATTGGTTGGCTATAGTCCATGGAGTCACAAAGAGTCGGACGTGACGAAGCAACTAACACACACACATATCCTCTCGCTGTAGAGCCCCCCTCCCCACTCCCATCACACCTCTCCAGGTCATCACAAGACGTCAGATTGGCCCTCTGTATTATATATCAGTTTCCCACTAGTTACCTGTTTTATACATGATAGGGTATTGAGTCAGTTTTTATGAAGTGGATGAACTGAGAGCCTATTATACAGGGTAAAGTTGATATGGATTATCTTGATGAGATTTTTTAGTATTGAGCTAGGTCAAACTACATGCTGTGTCAGCTTGATAAACTCTTGAGATAGGAAACCATATATGAACCTGAGAAGAATGAAGACTTCCAAACATCAGAATAGTTTATCATTTCAAATTCTCCAAAATACCTTCTCAGGTTAGATTTTTGTCCTCTAAGTACTCAAAATCTAGGAAAAAACACTCCTTAGATTGGATCTTGAGGTTACAGGGTCTTGAGGTTTTGGAGAAGAAATCAAATGTCCTCACCTGGCTGACCCCAGTATTTCCCGAACATTCCACTCACACGGTCTTTCTACAGAACTGATTTTACTCTGGAATACTCTGGCGCTGGAGAGCTAAGTTACTGCTAGTGGTGGTGGTTTAGTTACTAAGTCGTGTCTAACTCTTGCGACCCCACTGACTGTAGCCTGCCAGGCTCCTCTGTCCATGGGATTCTCCAGGCAAGAATACTGGCTGGAGTGGGTTGCCATTTCTTTCTCCGGGGAGAGTTACTGCTGGAGAGTAACTTCAGGGGAATTGCTGCAGGGAGACTAACTCCAGGGGGGTTATTGCTAGTATTGAATGAAACTCATTTTCCCTTGACGATGGTTGGAGAGAAACAAAACAAACCCCAACAGTTCCTTTCTTACCTGACCTTCCATAGTTTGCCTCATCCTGCAGGACAAAGCCTCTACTCTCATTTCACATACCAATTCAAAACATTTCTCAAAATTTTTCTATTTCCCCCAAGGTTTCAAGAGGGGTAGCTTGTTTAGCATCTTATTAAGATTTGAACTCTCCATTTATACTTTCTACCAAGTATTGTATTTATCAATAATCACATAATGAGACTGATTTCTCAACACTAAACCAGTAATGAGTCTACCTTTTCACTTTTTTCCCTAGTCCTAGGAAGAGCACATGAAGACGATGTCATGCAAAGTTGAGTTGCAGGATTACAACCTGTTCATAGAACACTGAAGCTGAATTTATCTGCTGTTTTTTCTGTATCATGAAGATCTTTTTTGTACAGTTCTTCTGTGTATTCTTGCCACCTCTTCTTAATATCTTCTGTCTTCTGCTTCTGTCAGGTCCATAATATTTCTGTCCTTTATTTAGCCCATCTTTGCATGAAATGTTCCCTTGATATCTCTAATTTTCTTGAAGTGATCTCTAGTCTTTCCCATTCTATTATTGTCCTCTATTTCTTTGCATTGATCACTGAGGAAGGCTTTCTTGTCTCTCCTTGCTATTCTTTGAAACTCTTCATTCAGATACTTGTATCTTTCCTTTTCTGCTTTGCATTTTGCCTCTTGTCTTTTCACAGCTATTTGTAAGGGCACCTCATACAGCCATTTTGCCTTTTTGCATTTCTTTTTCTTTGGGATGGTCTTGATCCCTGTCTCCTGTACAATGTCATGAACCTTCATCCATAGTTCATCAGGCACTCCATCAGATCTAGTGCCTTAAATCTATTTCTCACTTCCTCTGTATAATCATAAGGGATTTGATTTAGGTCATACCTGAATGGTCAGAAATATGAATAACAGGAAATATCAAGAAATATCAAGAAAGGGAGAAATATCAGTAACCTCAGATATGCAGATAACATACCCTTATGGCAGAAAGTGAAGAAGTACTAAAGAGCCTCTTGATGAAAGTGAAAGAAGAGAGTGAAAAAGTTGGCTTGAAGCTCAACATTCAGAAAAGTAAGATCATGGCATCCGGTCCCTTCACTTCATGGCAAATAAATGGAGAAACAGTGGAAACAGTGTCAGACTTTATTTTTTTGGGCTCCAAAATCACTACAGATTGTAATTTCAGCCATGAAGTTAAAAGTCACTTAATCCTTAAAGGAAAGTTATGACCAACCTACACAGCATATTAAAAAGCAGAGACATTACTTTATCAACAAAGGTCTGTCTAGTCAAGGTTATGGTTTTTCCAGTGGTCATGTATGAATGTGAGAGTTGGACTATAAAGAAAGCTGAGTGCCAAGAAATTGATTCTTTTGAACTGTGGTGTTGGAGAAGACTCTTGAGATTCCATTGTACCACAAGGATATCCAACCAGTGCATCCTAAAGGAGATTAGTCCTGGGTGTTCATTGGAAGGATTGATGTTGAAGCTGAAACCCCAATATTTTGGCACCTGATGCAAAGAGCTGACTCATTTGAAAAGTCCCTGATGCTGAGAAAGATTGAGGGCAGGAGGAGAAGGTGACGGCAGAGGATAAGATAGTTGGATGGCATCACTGACTCAATGGACATGGATTTGGGTGAACTCTGGGAGTTGATGGACAGGGAGGCCTGGCGAGCTGCGGTTCATGGGGTCGCAAAGAATTGGACACGACTAACTGACTGAACTGAACTATTCTGTATCAAGGTGGTTGGTGCTGATAACATACAGTTATCATATTTTGTTTACAGTTTAGGTCACTGATACTTAAACCTCCAGTAGCAATTAACAGAAGTATATACACATTTATCATATATATATAAAGCATGCATATTTTTCATCTCTTAGAGTAAAATATAGAATCTTATAGAAAACCTGTGACTTTATCACTTACCATTTTGAATGCTCATATAAATTACTTCTTGGGAAGAGGACATCTTTTGAATTCATTTTATTCTCAGATTTAAAAAGCAGCAGTCATATGTAAAGAATTCCCTCATTCTCACTCTTTGTGGCATTATTCCTCTCAGTTCTCCTGATGAGTTGTGAAAACTGAATAATAAGACGGGGCCATGCCATTTGAGACATACTGAAACACTATATTTGTATTTATCAAAGATAAGTGGAAAAGGGAGTTTGTTTCTCTCTGGCTCAGCAACAAAATTGAAGTGTGAAAACGACTACTTCAAGTTCTATAATAATGATATTTCAAACCACTTAGATATAATCATTCCACTTCAGTTTTATCCAGATAAAAAAAAACCTGCACTGTATCGAGTCCTAAGTAACCTCATATGTCCACGGATTATATTTCTTATCCACATAAATTATAATATAACTACTATATTCTTTCTCAGTTATGCCATTTTCGTTCATTTTTATAAGGTGTTTCTGTTAATTACTGCATCTTAGCTTTGTAGTCACAGAAATATAAATGGTCTTTATTTTATTTTTTCTGTGAAGTCTTTTTTCACGTTTCTATACTTAGTTAAATCATACTGATGCACTCAATCTTGTGTTAAAAGTGGTTAGTATTTTCCTGCTACTGAGACAAGTATTTAGATAAAACTGGCATTGTCCCTTAGTGGGGAAAAATGTCCCATTCCAATGAAAAAGACTCTATGTTTCTCAAGTTGATCAGTGAAATAAACCTTCTGGGGACTAACCCTGTACAGACAGGTGTGCTGACAAGTAGGGTAGTTAAAAATTTAAGACAGTTCCTCTGAAGAATAAAGGAAATTAAATTTGTGAAGGTCACATCTGGGCATTGTAACTTTCAGGCAGATTGCACTTCATTACATACCATTGGGAATCTGAAAAGTAGCGTAGTGTGGAACTAAATAAGCCATTTTTTCCTGATGTATTTTATGACCACATTATGTACTTATTAATAATGCTGCCGCCTCTATAAAATTATGCAGTCTATAGCAAGATATTTCAGTTTGAAATATCATTTTTGACTTTTTTTCCAGGTCATAAGAATAAACTATATTATTCATGTGGTTTTTCTATAATATATAACTGCAGCTCTTTTTACGTGACTGTAGCAACAGCGAAATGTTGACTGCTCAAACACTGTGAGCCTGTATAGACACTGCCAGCACTTGCCAGAGTTATTGGCACTGGAATGGAGCTGGATGTTTTCTACCAACAATGTCTACACCTTTCTGTTCCAACCTTACCAATTCTCTAGTACAGTATACAAAAACCTTGATGTTTAATGGATATCAGAACATTTTGACTATTTTTATTCTAGTAAGAATCATTTAGGCTTACTACCTAAAGTACACAAACTTTGTACTACACTCTCATTATGTTTAACAAGGTTACAAATCTAGACCTGAAAAATTTGAGGGCTCTTTTATTCAGAGTATTAAACATTCACTGAATATTATATTCTATACATACAAATATTTATTTTAATTTTGAATCTGTTGCTAGACATGTTCTAATTTTGATTGGTACTTCTTTTAGTCAGTTGTTTATCAACTCCAGTTTCTACAATTTTGACTCTTTTCACAATTTAGAATTTTTCTTTTCATACAGCCCAAACTCCATGAAAAGAATGGTTCTAAATATTCGGTACTGTGGGCTACCTTTTTTTATAGGTTACATACTATAGAAAACCACTTTTATTCAGACCATTTTGAATATTTAAATTAGGGATTTTCTAAAATGCTTCAAGTTGTGAACTTTCTTCTTTGGAGAGAACTTCCTCATATAATGGGTTTAAACAGGTAGGTGATTAGGGTAATTCCAGTAAAGTGAAGTTTCCACTTTAAATTTTCTATAAAATGAACTTAGTACATTACTTTCTTATTGTATGTGTAACCAATTACTACACATTCTGTGACTTAAAACAACACTGACATATTATCTTACAGTTCTAGAGATCCAGTGTTAGAAAATGGGTCTTTCCAGGATAAAATTGAGGTGTAGACCTGGCTATAATCCTCCTGGAAGCTCTATTGGAGAATGATTCCTTGACTTTTCCAGCTTTTGGAAGCCACCTCCATTTATTGTCTCCTTGCTCTTTCCTCAACGACTGCAGTGTAGCATCTTCAAATTTCTGTCTCGTTCTTTGCTCTGCTTTTGCCTTCCTCTTTCACTTTAGAGGACTTTGTATTTATACTAACACTTGCTTGGCCCACCCGGATAATCC
This sequence comes from Capra hircus, assembly GCF_001704415.2. NCBI lineage: Eukaryota > Metazoa > Chordata > Mammalia > Artiodactyla > Bovidae > Capra > Capra hircus. The sequence goes on from NC_030810.1 coordinate 82,144,058, forward strand.
ATGATGACCTATTTAAAATTTTATTTATTTATTTTTATTGAAGTATAGTTGATTTACAATGTTGTGTTAGTTTGTGGTATACAGCAAAGGGATTCATGTAAACATATGCATATATATATTTCCTTTTTCATATTTTTCATTATGATTTAGTATAGTATATTGAATATATTAATAGTTCCCTGTGCTATACAGCAGGTCCTTGTTGTTATATGTGGTAGTTTGAACCTGCTAATCTCAAACTCCTGGTTTGTCCCTCTCTCACCCCCTCCCATTTGGTAACCATAGTTTCTTTTCTGTCTGTGACCCTGTTTATGTTTTGTAAATAAGTTCATTTGTGTCATATTGTAGATTCCACATATAAGTGATGTCATGTGCCATTTGTCTCTTTCTGTCTAATTTTCTTCAGTTTGTATGAAATCTCTGCTGCTGCTGCGTCGTCGCTTCAGTCGTGTCCGACTCTGAAGGTCCACACATGTTGCTGCAAATGGCTTTGTTTTATTCTTTTATATTGATCAGAAATACTGCATTGTATATATATACCACATCTTTATCCATTCTTCTATTGATGGACATTTGGGTTGCTTCTGTGTCTTGGATATTGTAACTGGTGCTACTGTGGACATTGGAGTGCATGTATCTTTTTGAATCTGAGTTTTTTTCAGATATGTGCCCAGGAGTGGGATTGCTGAATCATACGGCAACTCCGTTTTTAGTTTTTTAAGGAATTTCCATATTGTTCCATAATGGCTATACCAGTTTACATTTCCACCAACAATGTAGAAGGAGTCCCTTTTTTCCATACCCTCTCCAACATTTATTATCTTATATTTGTAAATATTTAATTACAATCTAATAAAATTATCATTTTTCTGTTTTCCCTATACTGCTAGCACTCTAGAGTCTGTAAAAGCCATTTCTTTTTGCCTTAATGTTGTCATGGAGCTTCGGTTTACATATACTTTAAACTCTCTAAAACATTTTTATATTTGTTTTGTACATCAAACAATTATTTATCCTTATTCATCTGTTTATTATTTTAAAATATATTTTAATTCCATTCTGTGTTTCTGTGTTCATATTTTAGATCACCTTTTTCTTCCTGAAGAACTTGCTTTAATTTTGACTTTTATTTTTAATTATGTTCCTATTACTGACAAATTCCCCTAGTCTTTGCAAACATCTTTATTTCCCTTTTACTTTGAAGGATAAGGGTATATTCACTTGTTATTAAATTCTAGGTTGGCAGTACTTTATACTTTAGAAATATAAAGATGTCATTCTGCTGTCTCTGACTTCTGTCATTAGTGTTGAGAAGAAAGCTGCCATTCTTATATAGTTGTTTGAAGAGAAGATATCTTTCTTCTTTTGGCTGACTTTCATGATTTACTTTTTTATGCTTTGCGGCAGGTTTACTGTGAAGAACTTAGGTAAACTTTATTTGTGTATATCCTGTTAAAGGTAAAATTGTTTTTTTGTACCTGTGAGTCTTTCATAATTTTTAGAAAATGTTAACCATTAGTCTTTGAATATTTGAATGTCTGTGCTCTGCTTTTTCCCACGTTTTTCCCCAGTGCTTCAGTTTGTATTTTTTGTTGACTCTCTCCTAGGTAACTATGTCCTGTTGTAATGTGTCCATTTATAACTACCCACTACTCTTGACTTCAGATATCCTATTTTACTTTCTGTTTATAGTGCCAACTAATTTTTATGATAGATTCTAAAATTTCATAAATTTTATTATCTTATAATCTGTTTCCTTCCAAAGAACACTCAGGACTAGTCTCCTTTAGGATGGACTGGTTGGATCTCCTTGGAGGCCAAGGGACTCTCAAGAGTCTTCAACACCACAGTTCAAAAGCATCAATTCATCAGCAATCAGCTTTCTTCACAGTCCAACTCTCACATCCATGCATGACCACTGGAAAAACCATAGCCTTGACTAGATGGACGTTTGTTGGCAAAGTAATGTCTCTGCTTTTTAATATGCTATCTAGGTTGGTCATAACTTTCCTTCCAAGGAGTAAGCACTTTTTAATTTCATGGCTGCAATCACCATCTGCTGTGATTTTGGAGCCCCCAAAAATAAAGTCTGACACTGTTTCCACAGTTTTCCCATCTATTTGTCATGAAGTGATGGGACCAGATGCCATGATATTCGTTTTCTGAATGTTGAGCTAATTTAAGCCAACTTTTTCACTCTCCTCTTTCACTTTCATCAAGAGACTTTTTAGTTCCTCTTCACTTTCTGTCATAAGGGTGGTGTCATCTGCAAATCTGAGGTGATTGATATTACTCTGGGCAATCTTGATTCCAGCTTGTGGTTTTTCTAGCCCGTTTCTCATGATGTAATCTGCATATAAGTTAAATAAGCAGATTGACAATATACATCCTTGACATACTCCTTTTCCAATTTGAACCAGTCTGTTGTTCCATATCCAGTTCTAACTGTCACTTCAGAGGCAGGTCAGGTGTTCTGGTATTCCCATCTCTTTCAGAATTTTCCACATTTTATTGTGATCCACACAGACAAAGGCTTTGGCATAGTCAATAAAGCAGAAATAGATATTTTTCTGGAAAGCTCTTGCTTTTTTGATGATCCAGCAAATGTTGGCAATTTGATCTCTGATTCCTCTGCCTTTCCTAAAATCAGCTTGAACATCTGGAAGTTGATGGTTCACGTATTGCTGAAGCCTGGCTTGGAGAATGAGATGAGTGCAACTGTGCAGTAGTTTGAGCATTCTTTGGCATTGCCTTTCTTTGGGATTGAAATGAAAGTTTTCCAAATTTACTGCTGTGTATTTTTTCCACCTTTTAATATTTTCTACTTCTGTTGGGTCCAAACCATTTATGTCCTTTATTGAGCCCATCTTTGCATGAAATGTTCCCTTGGTGTCTCTAATTTTCTTGAAGAGATCTCTAGTCTTTCCCATTCTGTTGTTTTCCTCCATTTCTTTGCATTGATTGCTGAGGAACACTTTCTTATCTCTCCTTGCTATTCTTTGGAACTCTGCATTCAGATGCTTATGTCTTTCCTTTTCACTTCTCTTCTTTCCATAGCTATTTGTAAAGCCTCCTCAGACAGCCATTTTGCTTTTTTGCATTTCCTTTCCATGGGAATGGCCTTGATCCCTGTCTCCTGTACAATGACACGAATCTCTGTCTGTAGTTCATCAGGCACTCTGTCTATCAGATCTAGTCCCTTAAATCTATTTCTCACTTCCACTGTATAATCATCATTTCAGTTCACTTCAGTCGCTCAGTCGTGTCTGACTGTTTGCGACACCATGAATCACAGCACGCTGGGCCTCCCTGTACATCACCAACTCCCAGAGTTCACTCAAACTCATGCCCACCGAGTTGGTGATGTCATCCAGCCATCTCATCCTCTGTTGTCCCCTTCTCCTCTTGCCCCCAGTCCCTCCCAGCATCAGGGTCTTTTCCAATGAGTCAACTCTGCATGAGGTGGCCAAAGTATTGGAGTTTCAGCTTAGCATCAGTCCTTCCAATGAACACCCAGGACTGATCTCATTTAGGATGGACTGGTTGGATCTCCTTGCACTCCAAGGGACTCTTGAGAGTCTTCTCCAACACCACAGTTCAAAAGCATAAGGGATTTGATTTAGGCCATACCTGAATGGTCTAGTGGTTTTCCCTACTTTCTTCAATTTAAGTGTGAATTTGACATTAAGGAGTTCATGATCCGAACCACAATCAGCTCCTGGTCTTGTTTTTGCTGACTGTATAGATCTTCTCCATCTTTGGCTGCAAAGAATATAATCAGTCCGATTTCAGTGTTGACCATCTGGTGATGTCCATGTGCAGAGTCTTCTCTTGTGTTGTTGGAAGAGGGTGTTTGCTATGACCAGTGCGTTCTCTTGGCAAAACTCTATTAGCCTTTGCCCTGCTTCATTCCATACTCCAAGGCCAAATTTGCCTGTTACTCCAGGTGTTTCTTGACTTCCTACTTTTGCATTCCAGTCCGTTATAATGAAAAGGACATCTTTTCACTATAAGATGAGTTAGTCTTTGTTATATTTATGGTAAGAATCTGTATAACTCTGATTTGCCTTTTTTTCCTAAAAGTGGCTCTCCTGAGTTTTTCATTGAGAGATTTCCAAGTCAGTATCCTTTATCCCCCCAAATTACAAGAAATTCAGTTCTGTCCATTGGAAACTTTTCTGTAACTTTCCAGTCTCCCCCGCCCCATCTGGCTTACCATCGAGTAGGGTTTTGAGGAAGCTGGCAGTGTTTTTGAAATAAGTGCCCACTCAGTCAAGTTTTGATGTTATAAATATCACAAGTTTAAGGGTTTTTCATTCTGCTTTTTAGAAGATTTGTTTTGTTTCCTGTTAGCCAGTCATATGTATCCCCTTGATTTCCAACTTGCTGAACTACTAAAAAATTTTTGTATCCTTGTCACCATTTCCCATCCAGATCTTAAAACTCACTGTTTTAAGGTCTCCTGTAATTAGATTAGCATGTCTGGAATATCTCCCTTTTTCTTTATGATTAATATTTTTATTTTATTTATTTATTTTTAAATATAAATTTATTTATTTTAATTGGAGGTTAATTACTTTACAATATTGTATTGGTTTTGCCATACATCAAGATGAATCCGCCACAGGTATACACATGTTCCCCATCGTGAATCCCCTCCTTCCTCCCTCCCCGTACCATCCCTCTGGGTCGTCTCAGCCCCAAGCATCCAGTATCATACATTGAACCTGGACTGGGGATTCGTTTCATATATGATACATGTTTCAATGCCATTCTCTCAAATCATCTCACCCTCGCCCTCTCCCCGTTCTATACATCTGTGTCTCTTTTGCTGTCGTATACAGGGTTATCATTACCATCTTTCTAAATTCGATATATATGTGATAGTATACTGTATTGGTGTTTTTCTTTCTGGCTTACTTCACTCTGTATAATAAGCTCCAGTTTCATCCACCTCATTAGAACTGATTCGAATGTATTCTTTTTTAATGGCTGAGTAATACTCCATTGTGTATATGTACCACAGCTTTCTTATCCATTCATCTGCTGATGGACATCTAGGTTGCTTCCATGTCCTGGCTATTATAAACAGTGCTGCGATGAATAGTGGGGTACACGTGTCTCTTTCAATTCTGGTTTCTTTGGTGTGTATGCCCAGCAGTGGGATTGCTGGGTCATAAGGTAGTTCTATTTCCAGGTTTTTAAGGAATCTCCAGACTGTTTTCCATAGTGGCTGTACTAGTTTGCATTCCCACCAACAGTGTAAGAGGGTTCCCTTTTTTGCACACCCTCTCCAGCATTTATTGCTTGTAGACTTTTGGATCACAGCCATTCTGACTGGCGTGAAATGGTACCTCATTGTGGTTTTGATTTGCATTTCTCTGATAATGAGTGATGTTGAGCATTAGCTATATAGGAAACCTTGTAAGCACATGTTATCACGGGCACATTCCAAGGATTAAGGCATATTTTGGTCCATTTTGGAACTTGGCTGACCAAAATATCTATATGTAAAAATCCCAGACCATTTATGAGTTTATTCCTAACTGATTCCGTATAATAGGCAGCAAACCATCTGAGTTTAGATCTATAAATACTCCTTATCTTACTATCTTTTGCTTTTATTGTTTAGCTTCTCTTTGAAAAGCAGCCTTTGTGTATGGACGTTTGCCTTCATCACAGGTGGAATCAAATGCTATCAACTGCAGAAAGACAGAGGCCTTCTAGACAAAACATTGTTTTTTATTCTACTTCATATGTTTTCAAAAATTAAATATTGAGAGTCTCATTTGTACCAGATCCTGTTCTAGGTACTGAGAATAATGCAGTGAACAGGCAAATAACCTACTCTCACAGAACACAGTTGTGGGGAGGGAACCTAACATTAATATTTAAAGAAACACACTGTTAGCATTATATAACATCTGTTATAAAATGTTTGAACTTTGTGACAATTCAACTTTAAAAGTAAAACAGGATTGAGGATTAACAAGTGCCTTGGAGAGATTTGATGGTTCAATTTTCTTATAAAGGGGCCAGGGGAAATCTAATAAAGAAGGTGACATTTCAGTGACAATTAAAACCAATCTTCACTCTTGTTTTTGTCTACTTCTCTTTTTACTTTTTGAATCTTAGTGGTTTTTTTGGGGGGGGGGGTTCTACCACTGTTTTTTTTTTTTTAACGCTTTGGACTCTTTGTACATGGTATATCTGTGTTTCTCCATGTTTAATCTGAAAATCAAGCATATTAGAATCACCTGGAGTACATTTTAACATGCAAATTCCAAACTGTACACAAAAATTTGAGTCTGAATATTGATTATTGATATTCCCGGCTTTTAACAAGCACCCAGGCTTCAGTCCATCCAGTCGCACAGAGTTGGACATGACTCAAGTGACTTAGTATGCATGCATGTATGCATGTCGATGCTTATGCAAAATAAGTTTGATAACTTTTTCTATAAAAAATGATTAAGTCTGTCTCCCATGTTGTTACTGTGGATATGTTGGCAATGTGTTTGCCTCTCTACTGCCTGGTAATAAATATCTGTTAAATAAAGCATCAGAGGTCTTCAAATAATTCTTGCATGATAGTGTCCCCGATGTCCTAGTCGCAAATTCCAATTGATTCTACTTGGTTGCCTTTTAAATTTTGTATAAATAGAGTCATCATTTAAGCATAAAATTCTTGTATATATGCATGTACATGTGTGTGAGTATGTTAATCATCTAGTATTAAAATATTTGTCTTTATCACGTGAAAATTCATTAACCAATTACATTTTAACTACCTGCATTATTTATTGTTACACAAAGCAATTTAATGAAGAACCACAAAACCTCAATAGCATAAAAAATAAACAGACCCCTCACTCCTCTCTGTAAAATGCATTGACTTATAAAGTAAAATTTAACCTTAGTTACTGGAACACCTAACATATCAAATATATATTTTTATATTTGATAGAACAAGTTAGATGATAATGAAATTTATGACGTGGTCCTTTTCAAAAAGGGGGAAACAGAAAATATAAGATATAATAAATGTTATCACTGACTTGTCTCCATCACATGCACAGAGAATCCCATCAGTGAAGCACAATTCATCTGAAATCACGTCTTACACTTTACCAGTAGGATTCTTTAGTGGTTCAGATGGTAAAGAGTCTACCTGCAATGTGGGAGACCCGAGTTGGATCCCTCAGTCAGGAAGATCCCCTGGAGAAGGAAATGGCAACTCATTCCAGTATTCTTGTCTGGAAAATCCCATGGGTAGAGGAACCTGGCGGGCTACAGTCCATGGGGTTGCAAAGAGTTGGGCACAGCTGAGCGACTTCACCTCACACTTCACCAACAACATCCTCATTAGTTCTGACTGGACTACTAGGATTCATACTGACCTCCCTGCTTTCACACTTGTGTCCTCACAGTCTCACCACCACCCTTGAACTGAAACTGAATGACCTGTTATTGCTTTGAATCCTCCCAGTAACAATCCAATCTTCACAATGTCCTCTAAGCACTGATCTAAACTACTTCTTAGCTTCACATTCTTCCCCTCTCAAGCTGCTCCAACACAAAACTGCTCTTCCTTTAACAGCCCAGACATATCCTTACCTAACAGCCTTTGCACTTACTTCGTATGCCTAAATTTTTTTAAAATTTACATTTATTTATTTTTAATGCAGCCTTCTGTGTAACTCTGTCCTTCACATCACTTAGATCAGGAGACTGTTCATTTACATATAGTTGAGGGAAACAGATCAAGTAACATACCAAATGACAGACAGTACATACGACAATTTATGACTCAGGCTAGACTAAAACTCAACTTTTCTAGACAAGTAAATGATACACTATAACAACTTGTATCATAATATGCTATTGATATTAATTTCAAGGTTATTTCTAATCTGAATTTATATATAACTATTTTGTGGGGGGCTCCAAAATCACTGCAGATGGTGATTGCAGCCATGAAATTAAAAGACGCTTACTCCTTAAAAGAAAAGTTATGACCAACCTAGAGAGCATGTTCAAAAGCAGAGACATTACTTTGCTGACTAAGGTCCTTCTAGTCAAGGCTATGGTTTTTCCTGTGGTCATGTATGGATGTGAGAGTTGGACTGTGAAGAAGGCTGAGCACCTAAGAATTGATGCATTTGAACTGTGGTGTTGGAGAAGACTTTTGAGAGTCCCTTGGACTGCAAGGAGATCCAACCAGTCCATTCTAAAGGAGATCAGCGCTGGGATTTCTTTGGAGGGAATGATGCTGAAGCTGAAACTCCAGTACTTTGGCCACCTCATGAGAAGAGTTGACTCATTGGAAAAGACTCTGATGCTGGGAGGGATTGGGGACAGGAGGGGAAAGGGACGACAGAGGATGAGATGGCTGGATGGCATCACTGGTTGATGGACATGAGTCTGAGTGAACTCTGGGATTTGGTGATGGACAGGGAGGCCTGGTGTGCTGCGATTCATGGGGTTGCAAAGAGTCGGACACGACTGAGCGACTGAACTGAACTGATGGGTGTTTTATGAACAGTCTGATTTTTGTGATTGTTGCCTATCAACTTAGTGTTAATTCTACAAATAATATTTATTAATAATAATTGGAAGGAATCAGAAATTGTTTAGGCCAATTCTGTTTTAAAATCCACTCTAAAGCAACTACTATTGATTTCTTAGAGCCTGAGAATACCAGCAGTGGTGGAAAAATCACTATTTCATGAAGCAGCTTATTTATTTTCTGGGAAATCCTAATGCAAAATTCTTCCTTACACTGAGGTGAATCTAAGTTGCATTTCCCTCTTGATTTTTCTGTTGTTATTTAAGTATAACTTTCATCACTTTCATTTATAGCTTAATGTATGTTATATAAGTTTGTTTCAAGTCAAACTTTATTAATAATTTTAACTATAGATGAAAAATTGTTGTCATAGCCAATTTCTATAATAACTGTAGGAACAGTTTCAGATATATTTCTTCATTCTGTATTCCCCAGGTATTGCTCACACACAACATCAAATTATATTATCAATTGCCCAATTTAAAAAAATTTTCCTTTCTTAAAATCTTCTAGAAGATGAGATACTTTATGAAACAGGGAAGAGTTTTCTGAGCTAAGGACATTCAGGACTAACCCAATCAAAGCTGAGCTTTCAGCTGACCTCAGATGCACAAATGAACCCATCTGAAATCAGCTGATCTCCTTCCAAATTAATCTATTCATAGACTTCTTGGAGTGAGGATACGTGTATATCTATATATCTATATCTATCTATATATATGATAGTAAATTTCTAAGTGCATAAGCAGAACACTCTTTTTGTTCATATTCTGTGAACATATCACCACAATTGGGGCAATAAACACATCCATCATTTCCAAAAGTTTCCTCCTATTATCTTTATTTGTAATAATGATAATAGTTATTATTAATACTTTATGATAGATACACTTAAATACTACCTTTTTAAGAAAGTTTTACACTGTTAATTATAGACAAAATTTTATACTGTTAACTATAGACACTATGTTGCACAGTAAATATCTAGGACTTTGTTACCCTCCATGATTAGAACTTTGTGACCTTTGACTAAACCTCCCATTTCCCACTTCCCCCAAGCTCTGACAACTGCCATTCACTTCTGTGTTTCTATTTTAGATTCCTCATAGAAGTGGTATCATGTAGTATTTATTGTCTCTCTGTATCTGGCTTATCTCAGTTAGCATAAAGTTCTTCTGTTTCATTCATATTGTTACAAAAAGCAGGATTTCCTTATTTTTGTGTGCTTAGCTGCTCAGTGGTGTCTGGCTCTTTGCAAACCCATGGACTATAGTCTGCCAGGCTCCTCTGTACATGGGGATTCTCCAGGAAAGTTTATACTAGAGTGGCTTGCCATGCCCTCCTCCAGGGGATCTTCCCAACCCAAAAATTCAACACAGGTCTCCCCCGTTGCAGGTGGATTGTTTACTAGCTGAGCTACAGGGAAGTTGTATGTATATACCACATTTCTTTATCCACGCAACTGTTACTATAATGATTGGATACACTGGATGTAAAGAGCATTTTGTGTTGGTGTGAATTAATGATAAACTCAGCGAAAGTTGGTATTAGAGATAGAGTAATGTAATGAAGCGATATTGATGATATACTATTCCTGGCAATATTGGAAGTAATACTTCAGGCACCTGATGTGAAGAGCCGATTCATTGGAAAAGACCCTGATTGTGAGAAAGACTGAAGCCAAAAGCATAAGGGGGAAGAAGTGATTGAGATAGTTACATAGCATCACTGTCTCAATGGACATGAATCTGAGTAAACTCCAGGAGAGAGTGGACAGAGGAACCTGGTATGCAGTAGTCAGTGAAGTCACGAAGAGTCAGACATGACTTTCTGACTGAAAAGCAACAGTAATCACAGTGTCTACCTCTGATTTGGTTATAGTCTATGAACAATTTTCTCTCCGTAAGAAAAATGGAAGAAGTATATCTGAGTCTTGGGAGGTCAGTTGCAGGCTGGGTAGGCTGCTTTATATTTATGTGATCAATAGAAGCATGTTCCTAAACCAGAAATGTAACGTAATGAAAATTTCTCTATCATTGTTGCCACATTATTTAAATGTTCTAATTAATAGAATGATTAATTAATCATCTGAAAATTTTATTTATCTTGGTTTTAAAAGATGTATAATAGACTGTATTCATTAAATAATATTAATATATTTATTTATGTTTTGTGATTTATTGAAAGATATTATAGCACATGATTAAGTGTAAAATAGACTCCGAATCTCAGCTCTGCATTTTATGTTTTGTGACCTTGGGAAACTTACCTAAGTTCTCCAGATGGTTTAATTTTCCTCATATGTAAAATGAGACTAATTAAGGTAACTACCACACAAGGTGCTTTTGAGGATTAAAAATGTTAAAAAACAAAAAAGATGCTTATAATGGTGTGTGCATGCTAAGTGACTTCAGTCGTGTTTGACTGTTTGTGACCCTAGGGACCGTAGCCCACCATGCTCCTCTGTCCATGGGATTCTCCAGACAAGAATACTGAAGTGGGTTGCCATGCCCTCCTCCAGGGGATCTTACTGACCAGTGATCAAACTCAGGTCTCCTGCAACTCCTGACCTTTGGGTGGCTTCTTTACTGCTGAGCCAAAGGGAAAGTCCTATAATATTATTACAAGCTAACTATTATCATCATAAGTGAATCCATTTCCCCCCATGATAACTCTTTGAAGTAACAGAGTAAAGGGCCAAGAAATCTTGATTACTGGAAGAATAGGTTATTAAGGAGAATTTTGGTTCTGGGAAGGAAGAGAAGATTGCTATAGAAATGAAGTTTAGTAAGGTGAGAAAAACTTCTTGATCAAAGAACGTTGATATATCTCAATTTATAACTTTACTAGAATAAACATTTCTCAGCATTTTTTCCTTCTAACTTCTAGAATATAAATATCACCTCCAAAAGGAACACAGTAATAAAATAGAGGCTTGAAACTCTTTAGATTTAGCCTATATATAAATGCTTCGATTTTGTTTGTAGAAAAATCATACTGTACATAACAAAAATCATCTGTAAGGAGAGTAGTTGATGTGGTAACACTGCAAGTTAAGGGAAGTTGCCCTGGGAAAGTCATGTTAATGGAATATGCCAATTGAAATGTATACAGAAAATGCAAAATGAGAAGACAGTAAGGAATAAACCATTTATTCTGAAATATGCGTGTGTGCTCACTCACTCACTCGTGTCTGACTCTTTGCACCTACATGGACTGTAGCACTCCATCTTCCTTCATCCATGGGATTCTCCAGGCCAGAATACTGGAGCGAGTTGCCATTTCCTGCTTCAGAAGATCTTCCCTACCCAGGGATCAAACCTGCTGCTCTTGCATCTCCTGAATTTGCAGGTAGATTCTTTGCCACTAAAGCCACCATTTCCATTCCTAAAGGAAATCAGCCCTAAATACTCATTGGAAGAACTGGTGCTGAAGCTGAAGCTCTAGTATATTGGTCACCTGATGTGAACAGCTGACTCATTGGAAAAGTCCCTGATGCTGGTGTCAGGGGAGTTTGTAATTTTCCCAGTTCTGTCTTGTTGCAACAAATATTTGAAGCGACAGATGTTACAGCCCTGTGTAATTTCCTCGAATGGACCAGTGTTACAGGTCTGTATTATAGCTCAGTTTTATTTAGAAGGTAAAGGAAAATACATCCTTGAGGCACGAAGGCGGGCTGACCCAAAAGACCTGAAGAGAAGAGAAGGCCCTGGCCCAATTTTCGCTCCTCTTTTTGTATGTTTTTCCTCCTTCCCCTGAACCTGCCCTATGTAAATTGGGCCAGCCAGGAGGTCTGTTTGTTTTACCTGAGGACTTCACATTGGTCCTTGGACCTTCCTTTGTTCTGTTTTCATGGGCTTTTCCCTTCTTTGTGTTTTAACCACTGCCATTCTGGACTCCTTTTTCCTACTGTAACTGCCTAACACTGGGAAGGATTGAAGGTAGAAGGAAAAGAGGGTGTCAGAGGAGGAAATGGCTGGATGGCATCACTGAGACAAAGGACATGAACTTGGGCAAATTGTGGGACATGGTGAGGAATGAGGAGGCCTGGTTTGCTGCAGTCCGTAGAGTTGCAAAGAGTCAGACAGGACTAAGCAACAACAACAAAATGCCACCTGGGAAGCCCTTACTTTTAAATACTGACAGTTTAAAATACTCCATATCATTGTATTACATTATTCAGTTCAATAAAACAAAACAGTACCTGAGACTAAGAAATTTTTCATTTATCAAGAAATTGGAGTTTTGCTTTTGAGTCACTTTGAGTGCAACAGAATAAGCCCACGTTAAACTCATACCATAAGTAATGAACTTTTGAAATGGAAGAATATTATATTCTATTTTACAAACTCAGTTTCATTGAGGTATAGTTGACATAAAATCAACTACAGTAGTTAAAAAGTAAAATTTGATATTGAAAAGGTAGTTTTGACATATGTGAAATGATCAAAATATTGTTTTAGAAACCTAAGCAAGTAAGTGTTTTCAATAAATTCAGTACCTGATGGTAACCTTATAGCCACAGTTTGTACACTCCAGCTATTCCGTAATGGTTTTTTATGCAGTATTGAAAGTTGAAAGTCACTAGGTCATGTCCAACTCTGCAACCCTATGGACTGTTGTCCACGAGGCTCCTCTGACCATGGGATTCTCCAGCCAAGAGTACTGGAGTAGGTAGCCATTCCTTTCTCCAGGGGATCTTCCAGACCCAGGGATCAGACCTGGCTTTCCTGCATTGCTGGAAGATTCTCTAGTGTCTGAAACACCAGGAAAGCCCTATGTTTCTCTACTGTCTGTAACACTAGGGAAGCCCTATGCTATATTATTACTGTGTTATTACTGTTACACTGTCAAGATTGTGTTATCCTTTTCTATACTTTGCCAATTATTCAGTGCTCAGTTTCAGCACCACTTTTTTTGTGAAAGTTTCCCAGTGTCCTCTTCAGAAGAAACGTTTTCCCCTTTGAACAGACTTTATCCTGTTTAATACCCCACTGTCTATATTCAGTTCGGTTCAGTCACTCAGTTGTGTCCGACTCTTTTCGACCTCATGAGCTGCAGCACCCCAGGCCTCCCTGTCCATCACCAACTCCCAGAGTCCATTCCAGACCCATGTCCATTGAGTCGATGATGCCATCCAACCATCTCATCCTCTGTCGTCCCCTTCTCCTGCCCTCAATCTTTCCCAGCATCAGGGTCTTTTCACATGAGTCATCTCTTTGCATCAGGTAGCCCAAGTATTGGAGTTTCAGCTTCAACATCAGTCCTTCTAATGAACACCCAGGACTGATCTCGTTTAGGATGGACTGGTTGGAACTCCTTGCAGTCCAAGGGACTCTCAAGAATCTTCTCCAACACCACAGTTCAAAACAATACATTCTTCTGTGCTCAGCTTTCTTTATAGTCCAACTCTGACATCCATACATGACCATTGGAAAAACCATAGTCTTGACTAGATGGACTTTTGTTGGCAAAGCAGTATCTCTGCTTTTTTAATATGCTGTCTAGGTTGGTCATAACTTTCCTTCCAAGGAGTAAGCATCTTTTATTTTCATGGCTGCAGTCACCATCTGCAGAGATTTTGGAGCCCAGAAAAATAAAGTCAGCCACTGTTTGCACGGTTTCCCCATCTATTTGCCATGAAGTGATGGGACCAGATGCCATGATCTTAGTTTTCTGAATGTTGAGCTTTAAGCCAACTTTTTCACTCTCCTCTTTCACTGTCATCAGTAGGCTCTTTAGTTCTTCATTTTCTCCCATAAGGGTGGTGTCATCTGCATATCTGAGATTATTGATATTTTGATTCCAGCTTGTGCTTCTTCCAGCCCAGCGTTTCTCATGATGTACTCTGCATTTAAGTTAAATAAGCAGGGTGACAATATACATCCTTGACGCACTCCTTTTCCTATTTGGAACCAGTCTGCTATTTCATATCCAATTCGAACTGTTGCTTCCCGATCTGCTTACTGTCTATATTACCTTCCCGTGAATTAGCAGACCAGCACAACCCTTATGGATCATACCTTTCTTGAGACAGACTGTGATTTATCTTTGTACTAGTTTCAAGGCTTAATGGGCTTCCCTTGTGGCTCAGCTGGTAAAGAATCTGCCTGCAATGTGGGAGACCTGGGTTTGATCCCTGGGTTGGGAAGATCTGAAGAAGGGAAAGGTTACCCATTCCAGTATTTTGGCCTGGAGAATTAAATGGACTGTATAGTCCATGGGGTTGCAAAGAGTCAGACATGACTGAGTGACCTTCACCTTCACTTTCACTTCCAAGGCTTAACAGATAGTGTGTATTCAGTTATGTCTAACATAGACTTATAAATAGAGATTTTCTATCCTGTATTTGCAAGCATGATCTTCATTTAAAAGATCATGTTACTTATCTTGACAAGAACACTTATCAGAAATAAAGAAGGACAGAAAAGTAAGAAGGGAGGAGAAGAGAGATGTGAAAAGAAAAGACCACTAGGAAAGGCAATAGCTTTAGTTTTAGTGGTAAAGTAGCAGAGAGATATTAAGATTTCTATCTGAAGAATATTTTAGAAATATATAGATTCATATTGTCAATTGAACACATTACTACACTCTTACAAACATAGAAATTATTAGTTTATTTGGCATATTAAAATTTAACTACGTAATTCATCTAGGAGCTATGTAAGAAACTTAAATGACACTTTTATTTTTTTTAAAATGAACAAAGGAGTCACTTTAATTCCAAAAAAATATTTATTCACCCTAGAGAACAATCTTTTTTTCCCTCTTTTCTTAGATTCTAAGAATAAGCTCAGGAATATTGTGCTGAAATTTTGCTCCAATATGATGTGATTTATACTTAGGGACTTTAGATAAGTAGTAAGCAAAGTATGGCAGGAAATATATGTTTAAATTATATGTAGAATTTTATTTTATTTCTGTCATTTGATTTTTAAATTTTTAAAAATTCTCTCTGCATAATAACATACATAATGACCTTGTACCAATATATTGATCAATATAGATAAATATGAACATTAGAAACTTGAGTAGCTTTAAAATACATAACACACTAGGAACAGAAGACAAAATATTGAACAAACATACATAATGAGCATAAGACTGGCATAAAAAATTGTCCCTTGTATAAGAAAATTACAGAGTACATGCAGATATTTAAAATGTAAAATTATTTAGAAGTATTACATCATGGATACCCTGTATACAAAAACTCTTATATCTTCCCACATCCCCGCTCCTCTCCAAAAAAAGATGAGGGTGTAAACAGCAATTAGCACCTTCTGCAACTTACTTTTATATTTTTCATTCATAAAAAGAGTATTTCTATGACTTTAAGTGCTCACCTTAGAAACACAAAACAAGCATTAAAATAATAGAAGCAAGGCCAAACAAAATGAATGCTGTGAAAAAAGCATATTAGAGTCCTGCAATTAGGTATGACAAGTAAGTATTGTTTTTGCTTCTAAGACCCAACTAAATCAAAACAATGGGGCCAATGATGTGAAATAATTGTTTCTGATATGCTGTTGGAAGTGTTATTTATGGTGGTTTATAAAATGTGCTATCACAATGGCAGACTGCCTAGGACCTCAGAGATATTTATGGAGTAACCAATCTGTAGGTGGTCTCTGATACACAAAATTCTTAAAGAAGAAAGTGTATTCATCTGTGTTTTGTAAAATCTCCCCTTATTTTTTTATAATGGTATATAACTAATGAAAAGCTAAATGCATAAAATTTTCACGAAAGAAAGACATGAATGTAACCAACATGCAAATTTCTGTAAGATTTTATTTCTGCTTATTTTTTGTCTTTTTGCAAATCAGATTAAGGATGTTCCCTAATGTTTCTAGTTTCCTAAAAAGTGTTGTTTTAATGCTTTTTTGTAAACTAAATGCTTTTTCTGCCATTCCTGAGTTGGTTTCCATCATTAAAACTGTGAATATCATGAAGTATATTGTTTTAGGTTCTAATGTTAAAGTAGCCATATGATCTTCAATGTAAACCCATTTGGTTAAGGTACACTATTATTACAATATTATTCCTGTAAGGGACTTCCCTGGTGGCTCAGCTGGTAAAGAATCCACCTGCAATGCAGGAGACCTGGATTTGATCCCTGGGTTGGTAAGATCTCCTGGAGAAGGGAGAGGCTACACATTCCAGTATTCTGGCCTGGAGAATTCCATGGACTGTATAGTCCATGGGGTTGCAAAGAGTTGGACACGACTGAGTGACCTTCACTTTCACTATTCCTGTATGAGATGTTATTTATAAAAGTTCCCTTACTATTTTAAGATAATAATATTACTAATTTCCTTTAATTTTAAGATTAATATTGGCTTGTACTTCTTTCCCATAATGTCCTTATAAAATTTTGTGGCCAATGTGATAAATGGTTTCATAGAATGAACTAAGATTTTTCAGATGATCTATTTTCACATAGAATTTAAGTAAAATTGGTTTTATTTATTTTTATGAAAAAATGGGTTTATTTCTGTGTGGATCACAACACACTGTGGAAAATTCTTAAAAAGATGGGAAGACCAGACCAGTTGATCTGCCTCCTGAGAAATCTGTATGTAGACCAAGAAGCAACAATTAGAACTGGACATGAAACAACAGACTGGTTCCAAATTGGAAAAGGAGTACGTCAAGGCTGTATATTGTCACCCTGCTTATTTAACTTATATGCAGAGTACATCATGAGAAACACTGGGCTGGATGAAGCACAAGCTGGAATCAAGATTGCCGGGAGAAATATCAATCACCTCAGATATGCAGATGACACCACCCTTATGGCAGAAAGTGAAGAGGAACTAAAGAGCTTCTTGATGAAAGTGAAAGAGGAGAGTGAAAAAGTTGGCTTAAAGCTCAACATTCAGAAAACTAAGATCATGGCATCTGGTCTCATCACTTCATGGCACATACATGGAGAGACTATTTTTCTGGGCTCCAAATTCACTGCCTATTTTGAGTGCTGCCATGAAATTAAAAGATGTTTGCTTCTTGCTGAAAAGTTATGACCAACCTAGACAGCATATTAGAAAGAAAAGACATTAATTAGCCAACAAAGGTCTGTCTAGTCAAAGCTATGGTTTTGCCAGTAGTCATGTATGGATGTGAGAGTTGGACTATAAAGTAAGCTGAGCACTGAAGAATTACTGGTTTTGAACTGTGGTGTTTAAGAAGATTGTTGAGAGTCCCTTGAACTGCAAGGAGATCCAACCAGTCAATCCTAAAGGCAGTGAATCCTAAATATTCATTGGAAGGACTGATGGTGAAGCTGAAACCCTAATACTTTGGCCATCTGATGCAAAGAACCAACTTATTGGAAAAGACCCTGACACCAGGAAAGATTAAAGGTGGTAGGAGAATGGGACAACAGATGATGAGATAGTTGAATGGCATCACCAATGCTATGGACGTGAATTTGGATAGCCTCTGGGAATTGGTGATGGACTGGGAAGCCTGGTGTACTGCAGTCCATAGGGTTGCAAAGAGTCAGACACGACTGAGTGACTGAACTAACTGACTTACTAACAGAGTCTTAATACTTACTATGCATTTCATTTCACATACTTTACTGCAAATTAATATTTCCATTATAAAGCTGACCTCAACTCTAGAAGTATACCAGTAGTATCTATTATATTTGCAAGTACACATAATGGAAAAGTGGTTAATTGAAGTATAATTGACATGTAACATTATGGTGAGGTGATAACATAATAATTTGATGTTTGTGTGTATTACAAAATGGTCACCACAGTAAGTCTTGTTTATCATCCATCACCACACCGAGTCTTTTCTGAAATAAAATTTTTTTCATTGTTGTTTAATGTCAGGAAGAAACGTTCTGCAACTCAGTAGGCCATCTCTCAACAGTTTTTTAATGCATTTTGAATAACTTTGTTATGAATCTGTCTGTAAAATACAGTTATTTGTATTTCTAATGTGAAATATTATATTATTAATCAGAAGTACAAATTTTAAAGCTATATGAAAATTAACTGTAACCAGGCTAAAAAATTTGTTTGCTTTTGAATATTTACTCTGTTTTCTTAAAACAAATAGTAGTCCTGATCATCTTGACTTACAATCAAAATGAAATGTGACACGTAAAACAATGACTGTTGTTCACTATCCACTTTCTACAAAGACCGCTTCTGTAGCCACTGCAGCTTCTGATCTACAGTGCACCCTGAAAGTAATTTAGGATAAGGAATAGGATGAGGCACTCTTGTAGTTTGGGAAAACAGGTCCTGAGATATATTTTGGGCAAAGATTGTATGATGTCAGATTCTTGTATCTTAACACTTAGAAAAGCACTGAAATCACTGTTCCTTGAGAATAGTAGTAACCTTCTACCAAGATGTAACACTGATTACACATACTCTTTATCCAAAATCATACATATACTAGCCTCTTCCCCTACCTTTTTGGAACAGTTAGTTCATCAGAGCTACCTGGGAGGCTTTCTCCTGGGCTGTAGTCCTCAGTGAGACCCTAGAGAAAACTTAACTTACAACTTTTTCATTGTGTGTTTTTCTTTCAGTTGACAGAACTAAATATGAATAAACCACTTTTCCACAGAGAAAGTATCTACTGAAGACAATGGAAAGTGCTTCTGGATTATAGAAATCTAATGTTTCACTCAGGAGTATCTTCTAAGCTAATGTTTTCTTTTCTTTCTAGGTCAATCCAGCGCTGTTTATCTCAGGAGGACGTCATAGCAATTAATTGATCTTCACAGGGCCTCTTGAACATTGAAAGCATGTGTAAGTGCAATGGATTGGGGATTGCAATTCGAACCAGTTTTTTCGTTTTCTTCCATGCAGGGAGTCTAACCACCTTTGTTTTTAAAAATCAACTTGGTAAAGCAGAATTAAGATCAACATATTGGATGATGTTATTGCTTGATCTCACTTGGAAACAAAAATGAGAATCAATTGTTTTAAATGCAGTTATTCCTTTCAACAATTCATTTGAGCATATATAGAAAACACTTTCATGCTCAGCGCAAAATGACCTTTGGCGAAAGCACTCAACATGCTGAGTAAGTGCCCCTTTCCTTAATGAGAATCCAGTAGCTAAATAATGCAGTTGACCTGAAGAAAATGACTCTGAGCTGTCTAGAAATTGTGTCTCATAGAAAAACATCTAGTTTTATTTGAGAATCTAATATTAACTTTTTCCATTTATGAAATTTCAGATTATATTTAAGAACACTTTATACTTTCAGGCATATTAAAGTCTGGGACAGGTGGTATTATAATTTTATGTCCATTTTATATAAGCAATTAATAGGCATCTGAAAAATGGATGTTTTAATTAATTTTTAGAGCTAAATTTGATTGCCTTATTCAAGCTGAAAAATTATTTAGAAGATAACTCTTCAGAATGTCTGTGCAGATCATATAGGCTCATGTCCTGGCTAATTTGTTTTCATTATTAACCACAGACCTCTCCAATTATATCCATTAATTTTTCAGTGTAGACCTGTAGTTAGAGAAATGATACAAGAAAGCTGAATAATTTGTTTTTGAAAATGTAAGAAAAGTACCTAGATATGAAGTGAGAATACATATCAAATACAAGCAATGGCTAGGACTTCTCTGGTAATCCAGTGGCTAAGGCTCCACCCTCCCAGTGAATGCAGGGGTCCCAGATTTGATCCCTAGTCAGCGAAGTAGATCCTGCATGCCACAACTGAGTTTGCATGCCACAGCTTAAGGTTCCCACATGCCATAACGAATGTCACATGCTGCAATTAAGACCTGGCACAGCCAAATAAATAAGTAAATAAAAATTTAAAAAATAATGGCAGGTTAGATTAATAAAGGAACTGAAGCGTTCCCTTATCCTTTACATTTTTTTTGAATCAAAATAAATTGTGATGCAGTGAAGTTATATGAGTGGGATCAATATCACATCACAAGGTTAATTAATGTCATGCTCTCCATCTCCTGTGCTAGTTTTTCTATCCTGGTTCATTTCCTCATGCCAGAGATTTATTCCATGTAAATACATGCCTAGAGGAATAAATTGATGTTAGAAAGATAATAGCCAATGTAGGCACATACGTATTTTGAAGAAGTTTCTGTGAGTAGTTATGTAAGGAAAATGATCTTTGGTATGGATTCATTATTTCTACTAGGACTGCATATATTAGAATTTAAAATAATTACTGATATATAGTCCTTATCATAAATCATGTGATTATGAACATCATGTTTGGAAGTGTGAAAGAGAAATATGTCTTGCTCAATACTGAGCTGGAAGAAAGGTAAATAATAATTCATATCTCTAGGTGTGAATTAAAGCAAGAAAGCCAAACTTTTCAAATACCAAAAGGGGACCTGAGGTCGAAGAAAATAGTGTGTGATTTATAGAGCGTGGATCCTAGTCACCAACTGAGTGCCAAGGGATATCTACGTTACCATTTAGCTTTAGTTTTGTGTAGTATTAGGAATGGAAAATTCAATAAGGTTATAAAATGAGACTGAAATGATGGTGTGACTTTAGCTAAAAAAGTATTTGCATTGCCTGATGTCATGTACTTTTTACTGTCTTGTAAATTACTGTACTGATTTACTCTATACCACTCAAAGATTTCTTTGATACTAATAACAATACTTTACAAAATAATTCACGAAGATGGGGCAAGACAAAGAACCATGAGAAAATTTCTTATTATCCAATTAAATCATAATAAATATGTAGTAGCTTGTTTTCAGGTAAAGGAGTTATTTCAAAATTATATGTGAAAATCTGTTTAAATTAAAACATCTCCATGGTGTTTATATCTTCAACAGCTTGTGTAATACAACTATCGCAAACTGTATATAATTTTCAGAAAAGTAAGAAATGAATAATTACCTAAATACCACTTTACAGTAATATTTAAATACACAACATATTCAGAATTTCTTGTTTATTTATTGTTCATCTTTATTCAATATAGAAATATTCAGTCCTACTCATTAAATCCGATTATGATTAAATTCACATTGCAGGTCATCCTACTATACTAATCACTTCTGTAAGATTTAATTTACACACTTCAACTCAACACAGATAGATTTCAAATGAGTGTATTATGTATCATCGTTTACTTTTAGCAAGCCAAGAATATAACTAGTGTGAGTTGTATTTCATTTGGAAAGAAACTTCTGTTTTTACTTATACATATAAATTGATATCCGCTAAAGAATTATCTTTCTGTTTTTACACTGAATAATTATATATATATTTATTGTTAAGGGCTTTAAAAAAAAAACAATTAGTCACATTAGATCACTGTGTATTTATGTATTGTATCACAAACATAACAGGAATCTAATTGGGGACATCTTAGCACCTTGGCACATTTCTGCTCTATCTGTCAGAAATACATACGATTTGACTGTCTCTCCATGTTAGCAGTACATAAATATGAAGAAATCAAATCAGTATTGATTTACAACACAGATAATTATAGATGAATGTGTGAGAAGGCTTTCTAATAGAATTCTGTCAGTCAGCTCCAGGCCCAACTTTCTCATTATGTGTTTGCAGAAACTATATGATGGAATTTGTCTGGTGACATTTCAGGGATAGTGACTTTGATTTCAAAGGAAATGTTTCAGGTTCATTTCATTACCTTAGAAAAGTAAAAGCAAATTTGCCTTATAAAAAGCAATTACTTCTTAGCTGACCAGTGCAC
This sequence comes from Capra hircus, assembly GCF_001704415.2. Classification (NCBI taxonomy): domain Eukaryota; kingdom Metazoa; phylum Chordata; class Mammalia; order Artiodactyla; family Bovidae; genus Capra; species Capra hircus. Next base: position 82,166,335 of record NC_030810.1, read on the forward strand.
AATAGCAATATAAGAGAGATTTCTCATTCCACTATTCAAATCCTGAACCAGCAAACTAGTGTTTGATTTTGCTTTAAACCAATTTTACTGTGTTTGAATTGCAAAAGCATTTAATCTTCATAAAGTAGGTTATTATAATGGAGATAATATTGTATTGGTATGGGATACCAGCTATGGGAGAACAGTGTTTTGTTTTGATTATTTTCAGTATTTGGTACTTAAAAAACGATACTTGGTAGAAAACATTTTTGAGATTTTTAAGTAATAGAGTGTAGTTTGAGACATTGCACTATATTTTTGCCTCTGCAGTAGTACTTCTGCTCATTTCAGATAATAGTTTTATGAATTTTGAGTGATAATTACATAAAATATTTCTATTTTACTGTAATGACTGTAGTGAATAATATAAGATTGACTGAATCTTGATCCTGTTGTTTTCATTTATTGTGAATATTTTAAATTTATTCTTTATAAGAAAATGCATTCCATACTTCCATAAAAATGTTTTTTAAAATTTTAATATTCATCACAATTGTTTTAAAAATGCAGATAGGAATCAGAGGATATTTACTGGTGGCATAGCTTGTTATCCTACAGTATTGAGTTGATGAAAACTATCAATCACAAAAATTACCTTGTGAATACTATAGAGTGGTAAACTTTGAAATTAACAATGAGAAAAAAGTAAAGGCTTAGGTTAAGTGAGATATTGTGTGTCTTCAGTTCTGGCTAATAGTGTCACCAAATTTCCTTTTCAAAATAAATTTATTTTTTAATATAAATTTATTTTAATTGGAGGTTAATTACTTTACAGTATTGTATTGGTTTTGCCATATATCAACATAAAAAAAACAAAAAATAAATTTATTTACAGGGTGAAAAGAAAGAAAAAAAAGCTAAGAAATAAAAAAATACTGAAATAGAAAGTTGATCTTTAAATCAAATAAGCAATAAGTATATGGCTTTGGAGTTAGTAATGGACATGATACAAAGACAGATTTTAGGATGTAAAATATATATATATATATATGCATTTATCTATATTTTATGTCAAAAATTAAAGGACAAGAAATAAAAAATACCCCACTTATTTTCTCCTAAAGTGTATTAACATTTTAGGATGTTGTCTGAATACAAATTAAAGTGATTTTTAAAAAGTATAAAGTGAAAGTCATTCAGTCGTGTCTGACTCTTTATGCATTCTCCAGGCCAGAATACTGGAGTGGGTAGCCTTTCCCTTCTCCAGGGGATTTTTCCCAACCTAGGGATTGAACCCAGGTCTCTTACATTGCAGGCAGATTCTTTACAGCTGAGCCATAAGGGAAGCCCAAGAATAGTGGAGTGGCTAGCCTATCCCTTTTACAGCTGATCTTCCTGACCCAGGAATCCAACTGCATTGTATTGCAATCTGTCTGCTGCATTGCTGGTGGATTCTTTACCAACTGAGCTATCAGAGAAGCCCCTAAAAGTGATTTTTACTTTCTGGTTATTAAAGGTTATTTATGTAACACTATGTTTAATAAATGTTTTGAATTTTCAATTCAGTAATATAATTTTTAGAGCTAACTGGGCCATGCTTAGTCGCTCAGTCATGTCCGACTCAGCAATTCCATGGACTGTAGCCAGCCAGGCTCCTCTGTCCATGAGATTCTCCAGGCAAGAATACTGGAATGAGTTGGCATGCCTCCTCTAGGGAATCCAACCCAGGGATTGAACACATGTCTTCCGTGTCTCCTGCCGGCAGGTAGATTGTTTTACCTTTGTTTCACTAGGAAGCCCCTGAGAGCTAACAAGATAAATTCTAAGCATCACATAGTTATAAGGGAATCTTATGGAGCTATTAGCATCTATCGTTGCATCATTAACTCTGGTAGGTAAATTTGTGCTCTTACCTGTATAAGAACAAAAAAAAGGAAAGCATTACTAATAATGGTATACTAATTTTGCCATATTCCATATAAGTATTAGAAAAAGGAAAAAGTAAACCCCCAAAATAAAATTATATATGTATATATATATATTTAGCAAAAAGGATGTAAATCATCTAAATGGGGTACGGTTAAGTCCAGTGGGATACAGGAGCATGAAATAAAATAGTGATGGATGAGTAAAAAAATATGAAAATAGGGCCTGTACAAATAGATTTCATCATTAGTTGGGATAAAATGAACAGGCACATGCAACATGCTTAGGTTAAAAAAAAAAAAAAACATTGCTAGTGGGTAGAAGAGACATTTGCAATTCAAATTATAAATTAAAACTAATATTTATCATTGTACACATATTTAAGTGTGCAAAACTTAAACATGTCACAAAACGTTTAATTTTTCTAAGAAACCGACTCTTTGTGAACTTGAGAAAAATAGAATCAATATTTGAAATTACTTGACAATGCTTGATGGTATAAAATAGTTATTTTTATATAGTTTAAAATAAGAATCAAATACTAAGTGTCAACACAGGTATATGTGTGCTCAGTCATGTCCAACTCATTGGCCACCCCATGGACTGTAACCCACCAGGCTCCTCTATCCATAGAACTTTCCTGGAAAGAATACTGGAGTAGGTTGTCATTTCCTTCTCCAGAATATCATCCAGTAACAGGGACTGAACCCATGTCTCTTGTGTCTACAGCATTGGCAGGTGGATTCCTTACCACTGTACCACCTGGGAAGCTCCATATTTTTGGGGGCTCCAAAATCACTGCAGATGGTGACTGCAGCCATGAAATTAAAAGACGCTTACTCCTTGGAAGAAAAGTTATGACCAACCTAGACAGCATATTCAAAAGCAGAGACATCACTTTGCCAACTAAGGTCTGTCTAGTCAAGGCTATGGTTTTTCCAGTGGTCATGTATGGCTGTGAGAGTTGGACTGTGAAGAAGGCTGAGCGCCGAAGAATTGATGCTTTTGAACTGTGGTGCTGGAGAAGACTCTTGAGAGTTCCTTGGACTGCAAGGAGATCCAACCAGTCCATTCTGAAGGAGATGAGCCCTGGGATTTCTTTGGAAGGAATGATGCTAAAGCTGAAACTCCAGTACTATGGCCACCTCATGCAAAGAGTTGACTCATTGGAAAAGACTGATGCTGGGAGGGATTGAGGACAGGAGGAGAAGGGGACGACAGAGGATGAGATGGCTGGATGACATCACTGACTCGATGGATGTGAGTCTGAGTGAACTGCGGGAGTTGGTGATGGACAGGGAGGCCTGGCATGCTGCGATTCATGGGGTCGCAAAGAGTTGGACACAACTGAGCGACTGGACTGAACTGAACTGAACTGAACTGAGCGGAGGGGAAAGTAATCTGTCTACCATTTGCATGGAAGCACAGTTGGTTGGACTTCAAAATGTCTCTTTGGCATGCATATTGTAAACCGATAAGGTAGGAGAACCCTTGAGAAAAGAACCCAGCATGACTTCCTTGACTTAAGATAAGCCATACTTGGCCTAAGCCATTTTGTGATATAAGTCTGTTCACAATACTTCCCCTTGAATGCTGTGCTTAGTTTCTCAGTCATGTCTGACTCTTGGCAGCCCTTTGGACAATAGCCCACGAAACTCCTCTGTCCATGGGATGTTTCAGGCAAGAATACTGGAGTGGGGTTGCCATTTTCTTCCTCCAGGGGATCTTCCCAACCCAAGAATCGAACCAACATTTCCTGTGTCTCCAGCACTCCAGGCAGCTTTTCTGCACTCCACTCCAGAACTGTTGCCAAGAAAATCCCATGGACGGAGGAGCCTGGTAGGCTGCAGACTATGGGGTCTATAAGAGTCGGAAACGACTGAGCGACTTCACTTTCACTTTTCACTTTCATGCATTGGAGAAGGAAGTGGCAACCCACTCCAGTGTTCTTGCCTGGAGAATACCAGAGACCGGGGAGCCTGATGGGCTGCCATCTATGGGCTCGCTCAGAGTGGGACATGACTGAAGCCATCAGGGAAGCCCTGCCCTTGAATAGATCTCAGTAATTAATGATCTTAAGGAAACAAAAGAACGCAGAAGCAAACAGCTGTTACCAGGCAAGAGGAGTAACAATAGCAAAGATAGTATTATCAGGTTGTAAGTGCTACTAGTGTTCTTTCAGTGGTAAAGATCAGCCTGAAGCACTCAGTCAGCAGATCAACTGGAATCTAAGAGATAATATGTTGATATATTGACCTTTTCTGACCCTCATGACTTCTTTCAACTAAAGCTTGGTCTCTGTAAACTATCCAGACAACCTTTTATGAATATGCATGTTGTTGTTGTTGAGTTGCTAAGTTGTGTCCAAATCTTGATGACCCCATGGACTGAAGCCTGCCAGACTTTCCTGTCCTTCACTATCTCCCAGAGATTGCTCAATCTCATGTCCACTGAATCACTTATGCCATCCAACCGTCTCATCCTCTGTTGATCCCTTTTCCTCCTGCCCTCAATCTTTCACAGCATCAGGGTCTTTTCCAGTGAGTTAGCTCTTCACATCAGGTGGCCAAAGTATTGGTGTTTCAGCTTCAGCACCAGTCTTTCCAATAAATATTCAGAGTTGATTTCCTTTAGGATTGATTGGTTTGATCTCCTTGCAGTCCAAGGGACTCACAAGAGTCTTCTCCAGCACCACAAATCAAAAGTATCAATTCTTTGGTGCTCAGCCTTCTTTATGGCCCAGCTCTCACATCCATACCTAACTACTGGAAACACTATAGCTTTGCCAGCAAAGTGATGTCTCTGTTTTTTAATATGCTGTCTAATTTCTTCATAGCTTTTCTGCCAAGGAGTCCTTTAGTTTCATGGCTGGGGCACCATCTGCAGTATTTTGGAGACCAGGAAAAGAAAATTTGTCACTGTTTCCACTTTTTCTTCATCTATTTGCCCTGAAGTGATGGGACTGGATGTCATAATCTTTGTTTTTAATGTTGAATTTTAAGCCAGCTTTTTCGCTTCCCCTTTCACCCTCATCAAGAGGCTCCTTAGTTCTTCTACTGGGCTCTTCCCTGGTGGCTCAGATGGTAAAGCGTCTGCCTACAATGTGGGAGACCTGGGTTCGATTCCTGGGTTGGGAAGATCTCCTGGAGAAGGAAACGGCAACCCAATCCAGTACTCTTGCCTGGAAAATCCTATGGAAAGAGGAGCCTGGTAGGTTACTGTCCATGGGGTCACAAAGAGTTGGACACGACTGAGTGGCCTCACTCACTCACTCTTATGCCATTAGAGTAGTATCATCTGCATGTCTGAGGTTGTTGATATTTTTTCCATCAATCTTGATTCCAGCTTGTGATTCATCCAGCCAAGCTTTTTGCATGATATACTCTGCATATAAATTAAATAATGAACATGCATATTCCCTTAGCTTAAAACATCCCCTATTTTGCTGTTCAGCGTGACACTGCTTTGGGAAAGATCCCAGTGTTCTCTTACTTGCTGCAAGTAAGAAATACTACTTCCAGTTTTAGTTCGGTTGTGTCTTTTGGCTCAACACCTATCAAGAGGTGAATCTGTTTTTCAAGTAACATTATTTCAGGTTTAAACAATCAAGGCCAAAATAGCCAAAACTTTCACTACCCCCCTAGCTTCCTGAAGTATTTAGATAGAGACGTATTGTAAGACTAGAGCTAGCACCATAGAGAACAAAATGTATAAACAGGAAGTAACCTAGATATAACAATAGATTTAGCACCATAGAGAACTAGTGTGAACTAGGTGTGTAGACAGGGAGGATCCTAGCAAATTCTGTTCCTTAGGTTTAATCTCTCTGTGTGTTCCATTGTCTTTCCATGTGTCAGAAAACATTAGTTTACCAGACATGTATTTTACCATTTTTATGTAAATTTCTTTCCTTCCCTTTGAAGTCTCTGCCTCCAATATCCTCTTTAGTCTTTAGCTGAAGATGATATTTAAGATAAAGGTATTAGCCATCTGCTGAGTTGCTTAGCTTTTTGGGGTCTTTTCCACATATAAGTGAGAGTAAGTAGTGAAAGTGTTAGTCGCTCATTTAAGTCCGACTCTTTGCAACCCTATGGACCATAGCACACCAGGCTCCTCTGCCTATGAAATTCTCCAGGCAAAAATATTGGTGTGGATTATCATTCTCTTCTCCACGGAATCTTTCCAACCCAGGATCAAACCTGTGTATCCTGCATTGCAGGCAGATTCTTTATCGTCTGAGCACCAAGGAAGCCTTGTCTTCGGGATATACATATTATTAAATGTTTGTTTGATTTTCTCTTGTTAGTCTATCTTATGTCAGTTTAATTCGAGACCAATCAAAAGAATATAGACGAGCAGAATAAATTTCTTTCTTGTCAACATCTGCTAGGCTCTTGGCTGAGACCCTTCTGTATTAAAAGATGGATTAATAGGAGAAAAACAAACAGAAATGTCGTGACATGTACAACTCCTGTCCAGATGAGAGATACCCAGGAAAACTGAGTAACTCTCTGAAATGGCCCAAGCCACCACCTTAAATACCAACCCTAGCTATTGACATAAAGAGGGGTGACAGGGAGCTAGTTTGGGAGGAATTCAACCAAAGCATAGTGAAGAAGGTATGGCTGTTAACACAGTTTTAAATCCTTATCTTCTTCCTTGGTCAGAGTTTCTAGGGATTTAGTCATTCTCCTCTTCCTGGTGCAGAGAGGCATATACTCTACAAATGATTTCCGTGAGAATGTCCATGTCTCTTATAAACAGTAACTTCAATGTGGCTTCAAAATTTTTCCTATGTCAGCTTTTTTATAAATATAGTCAGCATAATTCTTAAGCCATAGAAGAATATTTGGAGATGGCAGATTCTGCTCTCCTTTGTAAGAAAATATTCAATTGCCATATAGTTTTATACTGTGGGTCTTAAGTAAAACATCTTAAGTGTCATCTACCCCCTGTAAAGCTCTTTATTTAGAATTGTATAAAATAAATGAGAGAAATTCTGGACAAATAGCACCCCTTTTTTTTCTTTACAAAGAGAGAAACTATGGTTTTGTAAAAGATAGTGTATTTAATATTGTGTTCCTTGGCAGTTGAGAAATGGTATTTATAAGTATGCATACAAATTCCAGTAGTGGTGTCTTTAATAAAAAGCATTTTTGTCATTATTTAAGAAATGTTTAATATTTCATTCTTTCCTTATGGCTTAATTTTAAATCAGTCGTATTCCTCAGATTTAACTCCATAAAACAAACTCTGAACCCTGCATTATTCAGCATGTCCCCAACATAGTACATAGTCTAACTCTCCTAGACCTTTGCTTCTAGTTTCCCCTTGCTTTACATACTTGGGAATTATATATCAAATATCACTTTCTTTCTAAAACTATGTTTGCTTCTACTTAATAGAAGGATACAGTTCAGTTCAGTCTCTCAGTCATGTCCGACTCTTTGTGACCCCATGAACCACAGCACGCCAGGCCTCCCTGTCCATCAGCAACTCCCGGAGTTCACCCAAACCCATGTCCATTGAGTTGGTGATCCCATCTAACCATCTCATCCTCTGTCGTCCCCTTCTCCCCTGCCCTCAATCTTTCCCAGCATCAGGGTCTTTTCTAGTGAGTCAGCTCTTCGCATGAGGTGGCCAAAGTATTGGAGTTTCAGCTTCAACATCAGTCCTACCAATGAACACCCAGGACTGATCTCCTTTAGGATGGATTGCTGGGATCTCCTTGCAGTCCAAGGGACTCTGTTTCAAGAGTCTTCTCCAACACCACAGTTTGAAAGCATCAATTCTTCAGCACTCAGCTTTCTTTATAGTCCAAATATCACATCCATACATGACCACTGGAAAAACGATAGCCTTGAGTAGATGGACCTTTATTGGCAGACTAATGTCTCTGCTTTTTAATATGCTATCTAGGTTGGTCATAAATTTCTTTCCAAGGAGTAAGCATCTTTTAATTTCATGGCTGCAATCACTATCTGCAATAATTTTGGAGCCCAGAAAAATAAAGTCAGCCACTGTTTCCACTGTTTCCCCATCTATTTGCCATGAAGTGATGGGACCAGATGCCATGGTCTTAGTTTTCTGAATGTTTAGCTTCAAGCCAACCTTTTCACTCTCCTCTTTCACTTTCATCAATAGGCTCTTTAGTTCTTCTTCGCTTTCTGCCATAAGGGTGGTGTCATCTGCATATCTGAGGTGATTGATATTTCCCCTGGCAATCTTGATTCCAGCCTGTGCTTCCTCCATGGCTTATTGAAGTGAAGTGAAGTCGGTCAGTCTTGAGCAACTCTTTGTGACCCCATGGACTGTCGCCTACCAGGCTCCTCAGTCCATGGGATTTTCCAGGCAAGAGTACTGGAGTGGCTTGCCATTTCCTTCTCCAGGGGATCTTCCTGACCCAGGGATCGAAGCCGAGTCTCCCGCATTGCAGGCCGACGCTTTACCATCTGAGCCACCAGGACAGCCCGTGGCTTATTAATAACAGCCAATAATAATGACTTAACAGTAGAAGGATCAATAGCAGTAAAGGATTAAGTGGCTCCATCTTCCTGTTCTTTGAACCCTCTTTGTAAGTGTGTTTTTGTAAAATACCACGTCGTACTCTCTCAAGAGTGTTTCTGATGGGAAATAAAAATGGAGTCAGTATTACTACAAGACCTCTCTAAAATGGAGCTGTGAGGCCATCGAGGGTTGTGACTTACATATTTCTCAGGATGGAATCTGATCTTTTGATCACTTTTATCCTCATAAAGACATCTACTAGAAACTCAAGATATTTTTCAGACCCTTACTGTAATATAAGTAGCACAGCCATCTCTGAGGACATATATTTCCTTTCTCTCATTATAGTAAAACCTCATGGCCTTTATAATCCCCTTATACTGTCTCTTCTTTGAAACACGCTTTAGGTTTTATCCTAATTTGTGTTTCCCAAATTGTAATTCTTAAGACCCCACTGTTTTTTTTTATTTGCAGCCTTCTTTATTTTTGTTTGCTTATTTCTTGGTTGCTTGGTTGACATTGGTTGGATTGGTCTGATTACAAAGGGACAGGAGTGTCCCTAGTCAGTGTTACATCTTCAGAACCTAGTACAGTGCCTGATGTGTATTATCATGTATGACTAATAGAGTAACTACAGGTTATGACTAACACAAAATAACAACTACTGGTTAACAGTAGTAGGTAGTTTGCTATATGTCCACTGGTAAGTTCCTTACATCGATTGTTCATGTAATTATTTCAACAACTCTGTAAAGTCAATGCTGTTATTTTCACTATGCTATTGAAAAAAATAAGGCAAATAAAAGTATTGAGCAATTGGTATTATGTGTCAGGGAGGGGGAAAATATCTCCCTATATCCCACTTGAATTCCTGTGGCTGGGCTAATAATAAAATTGACATAGGACACATTAAGAGGAGAAAAAGGAACAAGTTTTAATTCATGGGCACAGAGGTCTCATAAAAATACAATCTAGAAAGTGGCCAAATCATGTAGTTTTTATACTTTTTAGACAAACAGTACATTTATGAGGAATTGACAGAACAGAGAAACCTAGGCTTTGAGTGCTTAATTAGTGAAGAATCAAAACTGAGTTTGGGGTTGAAAGAGAAAATTAAACAAGCAAAAATATTTGTTTTTACAGGTGTTTCAGCCCTGAATTCCCTGTCTCTGGCAATAAGGGTGTCCTTCTACCTCCAGATGGAGAAAACATACCTTTTGCATCACATTTACTTTATTCTTTCAGGGTGACAGGAGAGTCAAAGCGTCCCTTTTACATTGATCATTTCTTAAGTAACTTTAACTTAAAATAGCGCGTTATTAAGGCATAGTTTGGGACCCTGACAGATGCATGTTCATTGAATATGAATATAGCTCAAAAAGCAGCTAGACTAAATTGTGTGCCCTCTGTGTGTGGCCTTCCAGTTGTGTATAACTAAAGACAGTTACATCTCTAAGTTTGAAGGGGCTCACCACAGGTCAGGCTTCTCAAGAATTTTTAGGCTCATTTGGGGAAAAATGCCCTTAGGAGAAAAACAAGCAATTTACTAAAAGCTGTCTTCCTAGGATAAAATTTAAACATTGTTTCTGAGCTTAATTTAGGCAGATGTGATCATAGCTGGAATTGACAGAATTGTTTTTTCCCTACCTATATGCCATTTCATCCACTGACCTGGCTTCCCCGCTTTTTCTGCTTCTAAAACGAGTAAGTAAACAGACACAGAAAGCAAAATACAAAGGCTGCTTTGCTCTATGCACCTGTATCAGTAGCAAGGATTCATTCACATCTTCCTACCACCATTTGATCCCAGAATTTCGCCATTTGGACCCACAATCTTTTTGACAATGTATCTACCAGCTCCAAATCAGATAAATACTTTAAACTTATTTCACAAGGTTACCAAGAGTATGAAACCAAGCAGGACCCTGTGAGGCTCCTGTGCACAAGTGCCTTTCTGTGTCTCTCATTTCTTATTTGTAGGAAATAGACTTCACTCAGCCTCCATGACCTTCCCTGAGTTCCAAAGACCAGGTTCAAATAGTTGCTAATCAGGGAGGGGAGGGATTATTTTATAGATAGGTAGATAGATAGATAGATAGATGTATACACATACCTATATATGAAACAATATCTTTGAGCTCTTCTGTGGAAAGTAAAGCCCTCACAAAATGGAAGATGTTAATTATTGATGAAGCATTCTTCATTCCAGAGAGGAGGTCACATTTTAATAACCTTGAAAATAATAGAAGCTTAACAGAAGACCACCTGCCTCCAGATTAAAGAAATGCAGGCCCTGCACACTCCCTAACCCTTAGCAGCTCTGCCTCTTGACTATGAAACTCCTAACAATCCCCCCGCACCCACCCAGGTGTGAACACAGTTTTAAGGGCAATAGCCCACTGTGGCCCTCTCTTGCCTGGCAAAGCAATAAAGCTATGTTTTTCCTCCTTCACCCAAAACTCTTTGTCTCTTAAGATTCAGTTAGGTGCCAGTGCACAGAGGCTGGGTTTTGGCACAATTAGTCCCTGTATCTTTATTCCGTTGGTACCACAATTCATACACTTTCAGATGTCTTTGGACACCATTGCCTAAGTCCTTTATTTTCAGTGTAACACATGACACTTATGAAAAGAAAGGAGTATGACATTGCAATGGACATTGCCAAATGTTTCTATGCATTATGAGACTGAACCTAAAGCTGAATGCAGATGAGCTTGGATACCACAGCAGACAGACTTTTCAGATCTCATGAGGTAAAAAAAAAAGGAGGTTCTTAAATTCAGGATTTTAGTGTGAAAGAGGGAAAACACCACAAAGAAGTACTAACTTTTAACAATCACAAATATGAAAAGATGTGGAAATATTGGAAAAGTTGTCTCTTAGGGCTTTATTGTTTTACCATTTGAAATGAAGTAGTGGAATATTGTAACAATTAACAACTGCATACAACAGGAAGCTTATCAAATGTGACAGTTTCATGATTTCTAAAATGATATGTGTATCAAATTTAAGATCTTCAGTTCTAGAAATGCACTGTGTTCATCTCATTGACAATCATTTAAAAATATCCCTTCAAAGAATATCTGCAGGAATTTTCAAATAATCATTGAATCTAATTAACTGATGAGAACTTCTAAAAATTCACTGGACTTTGTGTGGAATTACATTCATTAAAAATGAAATAAAATATTAGGATTTGAAAAGAGTGTTTCAAGCCAGCATTTTATTTAGAAGCTAAATCCTTTTTGTCAAAAGGAGAAGCACAGCTAAAGCAGTAGATAAAAAATCAAGAAAAGACTTTAAACAATGATTTGAGTAAAAATAAGAAAATTTAGTATATAAGATGAATGACAAATTGAAGGCAACAAACCCAGTACAATTCAACAGTATTTGCTAAAAGGCACCCAGTGCCAATTGCATGAGTTTTATTTTATAATTTTGAGGATAATCACAGTATGGTGACTGTTCTACCACACAGTCTAATTCATTTGTATGTCTTAAAGTCAGATCACCTATTTTCTTGATACTTGTATCTTTTTTCCTTTTTTGGTTGATGTTGTCAAGAAGGAAAGAATTTTCTTCTGCTAAGTTTTTCCGGCTGGTTTTAAAATTAAATTGGGGTAAGACAGATAAACAGGAGAAAATAAAACAAAGGTTTAGTTCAGTTCAGTAGCTCAGTAGTGTCTGACTATGCGACCCCATGAATCGCAGCATGCCAGGCCTCCTTGTCCATCACCAACTCCCGGAGTTCACTCAGACTCACATCCATCGAGTCGGTGATGCCATCCAGCCATCTCATCCTCTGTCGTCCCCTCTCCTCCTGCCCCCAATCCCTCCCAGCATCAAAGTGTTTTCCAATGAGTCAACTCTTCACGTGAGGTGGCCAAAGTACTGGAGTTTCAGCTTTAGCATCATTCCTTCCAAAGAAATCCCAGGGCTGATCTCCTTCAGAATGGACTAGTTGGATCTCCTTGCAGTCCAAGGGACTCTCAAGAGTCTTCTCCAACACCACAGCTCAAAAGCATCAATTCTTCGGTGCTCAGCCTTCTTCCCAGTCCAACTCTCACATCCATACATGACCACAGGAAAAACCATAGCCTTGACTAGACAGACCTTTGTGGGCAAAGTAATGTCTCTGCTTTTTAATATGCTATCTGGGTTTTCATAACTTTCCTTTCAAGGAGTAAGCGTCTTTTAATTTCATGGCTGCAGTCACCATCTGCAGTGATTTTGGAGCCCCCCAAAATAAAGTCTGACACTATTTCCACTGTTTCCCCATCTATTTCCCATGAAGTGATGGGACCGGATGCTATGATCTTCGTTTTCTGAATGTTGAGCTTTAAGCCAACTTTTTCACTCTCCTCTTTCACTTTCATCAAGAGGCCTTTTAGTTCCTCATCACTTTCTGCCATAAGGGTGGTGTCATCTGCATATCTGAAGTTATTGATATTTCTCCCGGCAATCTTGATTTCAGCTTGTGTTTCTTCCAGTCCAGGATTTCTCATGATGTACTCTGCATGTAAGTTAAATAATCAGGGTGACAATATACAGCCTTGACATACTCCTTTTCCTGTTTGGAACCAGTCTGTTCCATGTCCAGTTCTAACTGTTGGCTTCCTGACCTGCATAAGATTTCTCAAGAGGCAGGTCAGGTGGTCTGGTATTCCCATCTCTTTAATAACATATATAGAGGAGAAGTGTGGTGCTGGATAAGACTCTTGAAAGTCCTTTGTACCACAAGGAGATCCAACCAGTCAGTTCTAAAAGAAATCAATCCTGAATATTTACTGAAAGGATTGATACAGAAGCTGAAACTCCAGTACTTTGGCCACCTGATGCAAAGAGCCCACACATTGGAAAAGACCCTGATGCTGGTAAAGATTGAGGGCAGGGTGAGAAGGGGATGACAGAGGATGAAATGGTTAGATAACATCACCGACTCAATGGACATTAATCTGAGCAACACCTGGACACAGTGAAAGACGGGAGCCTGGTGGGCTGCAGTCCATGGAGTCTCAAAGAGTTGGACACAACTTAAGAACTGAAAAAATAATACAGAGGAGAGACCCAGGAAAACTGACTAACTTATCAAAATGCCAAAACCCTCACCTAAATACTGTCTTTAGCTAAAGAACAAGGATGTTGGGAGAGGTGGTTTGGGTACTTTAGAGGAAATGAATGCAGTTCATATGGAGATAGAAAACAAGTGTTTAGTTAAACAAAAGTTTGCTTTGTCATTCAGGGACAATAAGAAATAGAGTAGACTCTGCCAAGCTCCTAGGCATCACACCTAGCTCATATACTTTGCATCTCTATGGATAACTCTATTCCAGGAAAAAGTCCTTTATCTGAATTCACTTTGGCAGCTAAAGCGGAGGTAACAACAAAAACTTTCTGAATATTCTGTTTCTTAAAAATAATCAGCCTGAATAAATCCTGCCAAAGAGACACATTTGGGGATGGCATATTTTACTCCCCTACGCTGTCAATTGCAAAAATGTAGTCTCTGAGAGTCAAAATTTTGTTTCAACTCTTCTGAACATCTAGTGACTATTAATTGATTCATTGCAGAATGACTTCTTTTTGCTGAACTTTGTGAAGGGTGGAGTTAAAAGCACACCATACCGCACGAATCTAAGAGGGGAATAGCAAACAAAGAGCAGAGAAAATGCAAATAGCTATGTCCAGGGGATTAGTAAACAACATTAATGGAGGACAAACTGGCCTCAGGAAGTAGCATGAGGTATTTAGGCAATGGATACTATCAGATCTGATACCAGAAATCAAAAGCTAAGTGCGCAATACTTGTAAAGAAGTTACAACAGTAAGCAAACACGTGACTGTAAACAACTGTAGGCACCAAGAAGATATTAATCTCCATAACAATAATCAAAACTTGCTTTTAAGAAATATATATTTTTTAAAGAGGCAAGGTTTAGTCTCAGAAAAGTCATTTCACCTTTCAGTTCGGAGCATTCTGTTGGCCATAGAAAGAAAGCATTGGTCCCCACTGGCTCAATGGTAAAGAATCTACCTGAGATGCAACACAGGTTTGATCCCTGGGTCAGGAAGATTCCCCTGGACAAGGAAATGGCAAACTCACTCCAGTATTCTTGCCTGGGAAATCCCATGGAAAGAGGACTCTGGGTGGGCTACATTCCATGGGGTCACAAAGAGTTACCCATGACTTAGCAAGTAAACAAGTAGGAAAAGTTTTGGGCCAGTGGATCAGCAGCAGCTGGTTACAAGATTCTTAAATAGATGCACATATGTTGTAACCATTTGTATTTAACGGATTTACATCATTATTCTGGAGGAACATGTCATGTTAAATCTGCCCTTAGTGACAATGAGTCTTCCTGATTATGAGTTCTAAAAAGGGATTGTCAAATTTAACTACTCCAGTGTCCTGAATGTATTATTTTGGACAAAAAAAAAAGCCCAAGCCGACTTAAATAGCTATTCCAGGTTTAAAGTTCAGTCAAGAACAGTAGGCTTGAATTTAATTCTCTTGACTTTTTTCCTACACATCACATTGCCTTCCTCATCACATAGGCAATTATGCCCAGTGTAAAAATGAACTGCCTTCACTGCCATCCTGAAGAAGGATATAATATAGCCAGCTTTGGTGAAAATTAATAATTTGGCTATTTCTCCAGCTTTGAATGTTCCAAATATAGATACCTATAAGCTACTTCTTTCCTGACAGCTCAAATAATAACTCTATAAAATATTATGTCTATACCCTGCTGATATTATATGGACTTTTGCTTCAGTCTTCCAGCACCATTGTATAGCTTCAAAAGAACACTGTGTCCTCTGCTATTTTGTGAAATAAAAATAACAATTTTCTTTAGCTCCATTACTTTTACTACGGAGCTGCAGAAATTTAAAAGTTTATTAACATGTTTCAACTGTTAGTAAATTGCTGTTACTTCCTTTGGAATATAAAGTAATGAACATGCACCGATACTTTGGGGGT
Source organism: Capra hircus (assembly GCF_001704415.2). NCBI lineage: Eukaryota > Metazoa > Chordata > Mammalia > Artiodactyla > Bovidae > Capra > Capra hircus. Next base: position 82,181,729 of record NC_030810.1, read on the forward strand.
TCCTTCAATTACAGACTAGGCCAAAGAAGACTTGTTTTTTTTAAATAAAGATCTTAATTTATAAAAGTCAAGTCTGCTGTTTTATTGCATTCTAAAATGGTTTGTAGTATCTAAAGCTCAACCTAAGTATGTTTTTTCTGATGTAGAAGGGTAGAGTTTGAGTTTTTTGCAATAAATGTTACCTAACCAAACACAAGTGTGCCTCACAGCAAAACCAATTTAGTGACACTGAGTTGTGCTGAAAGAAAGTACAGCATTCATTTGCAGGGCACTAAATGAGTAACTGTGGTTCATGCACAAAAGACGTGAACTCCCCAGTGGTTTTCAGGGAAGAGTTTTTAATAGCACTATTTGAGATAAAGCTACAGGTGCATGATTTTCTTCTGATTGACAAGTGGTGAGGTAGCAAGGTGTTTCAGGAGTCTCAATAATCAACCCCTCAGCTTATGACCAGTCTGGGATCTCAGCATGTAGTTACCATCTTCCACCTGGGCAGGTGGGGTGGAGGGGTTAGGACTAATGTTTTTTGACTGCTTTTCCTTTGTTTCTACGTTTCTTCACTTCCCTGATTAGTAACTGCTTGAATTCACTCTTTGCTACTCAGGGAAGGTATGGGAGACTAAAGCCTTTTGTTTGCAAACAAGAGAATAGGGGGCAAGGAAAGGAAACCCAGGAGGACCCCACAGGGTCCTGCTCAGTTTCAATCTCCCTTTTGCTTGATACTCCTCAGTTCTAATGGAGAAAGGTATGGGACAAGAAGGGAAATGAAGCTTTGAATAGAAGTTCATCATAAACTGAGCAGAGGAATTCAGTTTTAGGGAGATGCAGTTTCATAAGAAAATAATTCAACATCAAGTTCAACCTGAACTTAGTTGATCTTACCTTTCTTCAAAGTATGGTTTGTAAGCTGATAGGAAAAATCTGTATTAGTACTAGAGGCAATTCCATAATGATTGAAAAATGTAGGGAATTGTGGCTGGTCCCTGGGAATGAGTATCTACCCTAAGATTCATGTTAGGAAGAAATATCTATGTGGAAGATTGTAAGAGGGAAAGGAGGCTGGACATGCAACAATTGATTCTGAAACTTTTACATCTACAGAATCTGTTTCTACAGGTACGTTTACTTAAAGATTTGCAGATTTTTGTAATCTGTATGTCTGTATCCATAACATCATTTTCTTTTGACATGAATTTAGGGCATCACATACCTTCATACTCTACTGATGAATTCTATAGTTGGTAAATATTTATACATTTATGACAAAGCTACAAACGAAGCTAATATTTGGTACTGATCATAGTGTTAGCTAGCAAGTACAGAAAATATAAGGAAAAATTAGTTTATATTATAAATGAAACATGACAAACTCAGTTTTTTATTTGTATATACTATATATTTACATGTAAATTACATATTTATATATTAAATGCATATTCATTATTATTTTCTCCAAAGTGTATACACACATACATAGAAATATATATATGAATTTATTTCACATTTAATTGACAGTTATTCCTGGGCTATGATTATCTGAATGATTTTATTAGCAATAATTTCTTATTTCTATTATTTTGGTTACTTTTTAATAAGATAAAAATTAAACTTCCTTATTTATAAATAATCAGATGATATTTTCCTATTTTGGTTCTATAATTGTTGTTTTAGTACCACAAAAGTGTTTTTTATTTTGTGGTCATTTATGTACAAATTTTGGATGAAGGAATGGCAATCTACTCCAGTATTCTTGCATGAAGAATTCCATGGACAGAGAAGCCTGACAGGTTACAGTCCATGGGATTGCAAAGAGTCAGACACGACTGAGTCACACACACACACACACACACACATACAAATTTTGGGGCTTCCCATGTGGTGCTGATGCTAAAAGAACCCACCAGCCAGTGTGGGAGACTTAAGAGATGAGAGTTTGATCCCTGGGTCTAAAGATCCCCTGGGAGAGGGCATGGCAACTCATTCCAGTGTTCTTGCCTGGAGAATCCCATGAGCAGAGGAGCTTGGCAGACTACAGTCCAGAGTCACACAGAGTAGGACACAACCAAAATGACTTAGCAGGATATGTACAAATTTTATCCTTTGTGAGCCTTCTAAAATGATACGAGGTATTAATGCAATCAAATTGGTCAGATGTTTGGTCAATATATGTAATATGTAGAAGAAATAAGTGAATAATTCTTAGTAGCCCCTTTCACTCATTAATACTTTTGGAAATAACAATGTCTTTTTTTTATTTTTGAACAACTGTTTCAACTTCCTTTCTGTGGCTTGATAATGTAGTAACTTTATAAACACCAGGGATCAATTTAGCAATGTTTTTCTTTTTGCCATGCACGCAATGTACTATTACTATTCAGAGGCACTAATAAACTCTGCTCAACCCAGGGGAGATATTAGTCGGACAGAGATGCCACCTGCTGTGAGCCTAATGATCCTAATGTAAGAGGTATTTTTAAGGAAGAAGGGATGTCTTAAATTTAAAGTTAAAATCATTGAAATTACTCCACATACTCTTATGATCACTCCACATACTCATCCTTTCCCAAGTAAAATTTCGTATTTTTGCATTGTTTCTTTTTAGTTTTCAGAAATCGTTTAGAGCATAGTATCAATCCTAACCATAGGAATTTCCATTATCTGCATGCATTCTAAGATTGCCACTCTAGGTTAGCCATTCTTCTTCTGTACTTGGTCAACAGGATAAGGGAAAGGTTTCTTGGTGGCTGCTATTGACAGAAATTTTAATAGAAATCCACTACTACCACAGTTAACAGCTACTGGGTGGTTACAAGCACTGCTGTAAATTCACATGTTAACTCCTTTCACATTTTCCCAGGTAGAAAACATCTTTGTCACAATCGTGCATAAAATAACTCTAAATTGCCTTATTGCCTTTATTGTCCTTTTATATGACTTCTTATTTAGCTTTCAATAAGCCTAAGAAATAATTAAGATTTATGAAAACCTGTTTGTTTTCTTGGAAAAGCATTAATTTCAAGACCTACATGTGACATAAAATAATTGGTTTTTTTTTCTTGGCTTGCTAAGTGTTCTTCCAATGTGTTCACATCTGTGTGAAAAGCAACTTGATTACTAATTTAAATAAATTTTGAAATTATTTTAATATTGTCCAGGTGATTTACTATTTTGTTGTTGTTCAATGGCTTGGGTGTCCAGCTCTTTTCGATCCCATTGATTGTAGCACTCCAGGCTCCCCTCTCCTTCACTATTTCCTGGAATTTGTTCAAAGTCATGTCCATTGAGGTACTATCAAACATCTTATCCTGTGCTGCCCCTTTCTGCTTTTGCCTTCAGTCTTTTCCAGGATCAGGGTCTTTTTCCAATAAGTCGGCTCTTTGCATCAGATAGCCAAAGTATTGGGGAACTTCAGCTTCAGCACTGATCCTTTCAAAGAATATTGAGAGTGATTTCCTTTAGGATTAACTGTTTTGATCTCCTTGCAGTTCAAGGGACTGTCAAGAGTCTTCTCCAGCTCCCCAGTTCTAAAGCAGTAATTCCTCGGTACTGAACCTTCTTTATGGTTCACCTCTCACGTCCATACATGGCTACTGGAAAACCATAGCTTTGACTTATGGACCATTGTCAACAAAGTCATGTCTCTGCTTTTTAATATGATAAGTTTGTAATGGCTTTACTTCTAAGGAGCAAGCATCTTTTCATTTCATGGCTGTTGTCACCAGCTGCAGTGCTTTTGGAGCCCAAGAAAATAAAGTCCATTGTTTCCCCTAGCCGTTTGCAATGAAGTGATGGGACTGGATGCCATGATCTTTGTTTTTTGAATGTTAAGTTTTAAGACAGCTTCTTCACTCTTCTCTTTCACCTTCATCAAGAGGCTCTTTAGTTCTACTCTGCTTTGTCCCATTAGAGTGGTATGATTTCTCTGAGATTGTTCAAATTTCTCCTGGCAATCTTGATTCCAACTTGTGATTCATCCAGCCTAGCATTTTGCATGATGAACTCTGCACTGATATTAAACAAGCAGGATAACAATATAGAGCCTTGACATAGTCCTTTCCCAATTTTGAACCAGTCCATTGTTCCTTGTCTGGTTCTAACGGTTACTTCTTGACCCAAAATAATTTCTCAGAATTACTGTGACACAAACCTTTCTTAGGATTTACTCAACCTTTTTCTCTTAATCAATGTAGAGGTAAAAGGCAGACTGCATTTCATCAAAAATGTACAACCAGGAAAACTTTCTAAAAATACATAATTTTATTCTCAAAATCACACATATTTGAGCAATGTGTGTAGCTGGAAATTTGCAAATTTTAAAAACTCCCACTCCAGTACTCTTGCCTGGAAGATCCCATGGACGAAGGAGCCTGGTGGGCTGTAGTCCATGGGGTCGCTAAGAGTCAGATACAACTGAGCGACTTTCGCTTTTCACTTTCATGTATTGGAGAAGGAAATGGCAACTCACTCCAGTGTTCTTGCCTGGAGAATCCCAGGGACTGTGTAGCCTGGTGGGCTGCCGTCTATGGGGTCGCACAGAGTTGGACGCGACTGAAGCAACTTAGCAGCAGCAGCAGCAGCAGCAGCAGCAGCATATAATTTTAAGGCTACGGTATTTCAAATATATAGCCAATTGCTCACCTCTGGTTAGAAAGTAAATTGAAAAACTTTTTCTTTCCCAAGTATATTTACTGAAATTGAATAAGTTGGATGATTCATATCAAAATGTTTTTTTTTCCAAGGATGATGAAATGAAGTTTTGGATATGCACAGTCAACAGTTTTCATTATGTATATTTTGAGAACATAATCAAGGAAAATTTATTTATTTATATTTTTCTTGAAGGATAAATTGCTTTACAGAATTTTGTTGTTTTCTGTCAAACCTCAACAAGAATCACCCATAGGTGTATCTGTGAACCTCCCTTTGAACCTTCTTCCCATCTCCCAACCAGCCCACCCCTCCAGATTGATACAGTGTTGCTGTTTGAGTATCCTGAGCAATACAGCAAATTCCCCTTGGCTATCTATTTTACGTATGGTAATGTAAGTCTACATATTATTCTTTCCATACATCTCACCCTCTCTTCCCCTCTCCCCATGTCCATAAGTCTATTCTCTATGTCTGTCTCACCACTGCTGCTATGTAAATAAATTCTTCAATACCATTTTTCTAGATTCCGTATATGTGCATTAGAATATGATATTTATCTCTCTTTTTCTGATTCACTTCACTCTGTATAATAGGATTTAAGTTCATCCACCTCATCAGAACTGACTCAGATGTGTTCTGTTTAATGGCTGAGTGATATTCCATTGTATATATTTACCACAACTTCTTTATCTATCTGGTCCTGGGCTTTTGTTTTTTGGGAGAATTTTCATCACAGCTTCAATTTCAGTGCTTGTAATTGAGTAGTTCATAATTTCTATTTCTTTCTGGTTCAGTCTTGGAAGACTGAACTTTTATAAGAATCTGTCCACTTCTTCAAGGTTATCCATTTTATTGCTATATAGTTACTCATAATAGTCTCTAATAATCCTTTGTATTTCGGCATTGTCTGTTGTAACCTCTCCTTTCTCGTTTCTAATTTTGTTGATTTGATTCTTCTCTCTTTTTTCCTTGATGAGTCTGGCCAAAAGTTTGTCAATTTTGTTTATCTTCTCAAAGAACAAGTTTTTAGTTTTCTTAATCTTTACTATTGTTTCTTTCATTTCTTTTTCACTTATTTCTGCTTTGATATTTATGATGTCTTTCCTTCTACTAATTTATTTTTTTTTGTTCTTCTTGCTCCAGTTGTTTTAGGTGTAAAGTTAACTTGTCTGTTTGATGTTTTTCTTGTTTCCTAAAGTAGGATTGTATTGCTCTAAACTTCCCTCTTAGAACTGCTTTTGCTACATCCCATAGGTTTTGAGTTGTTCTTGTTCCATTGTCATTTGTTTATATAATTTTTTTTATTTCCCTTTTGATTTCTTCAGTAACCTGTTGGTTATTTAGAAACGCATTGTTTATTCTCTATGTGTTTGTTTCCTATGTTTGTGTTTCCTTTTTTGTTCCTTATAATTTATATCTAATCTCATAGCACTGTGGTCAGAGAAGATGCGTGATACAATTTCAACTTTCTTAAATTTACTGAGGTTTGATTTGTGACCCAAGATGTGGTCTCTCCTGGAGAATGTTCCATGTGCACTTGAGAAGAAAATGTATTCTTCTCCATTTGGATGGAATGTCCTGAAGATATCTATGAGGTTGATCTCATCTAATGTATCATTAAAGACTTGAGTTTCCTTGTTAATTTTCTGTTTTGATGGTCTGTCCATTGGTGTGAGTGGGGTGTTAAAGTCTCCTGCTGTTATTGTGTTACTGTCAGTTTCTGCTTTTATGTCTGTTAGTGTTTGTCTTATGTATTGAGGTGCTCCTGTGTTGGGTGCCTAGATATGTCTTCCTCTTCGATTGATGTAGTGTCCTTGGTCATTATGTAGTGTCCTTTATCTGTAATCTTCTTTAAGTTCTCTTTTGTCTGATGTGAGGATTGCTAATGCAGCTTTCTTTTGCTTCCTATTTGCATGGAATGTATTTTTCCATCCTCTCACTTTCACTCTATATGTGTCTTTAGGTCTGAAGTGAGTTTCTTATAGACAGCATATATGGGTCTTGTTTTTGTATCCATTCAGCCAGTCAGTGTCTTTTGGTTGGAGCATTTAGTCCATTTACATTTAAAGTAATTATTGATGTATATGTTCCTCTTGCCATTTTCTCAGTTGCTTCGGGTTGACGTTGTAGATCTTTTTTCGTCTCTTTTATTTCTTGCCTATATAAGTCTCTTTAACATCTGCGGTAAAGCTGGTGGTAGTACTGAATTCTCCTAACTTTTTGTTTTTGGTTAACCTATTTTTTTTTCCTCCCATCAGTTTGAATGAGATCCTTGATAGGTACAGTAATCTTGGTTGTAGATTTTTCCCATTCAGTAGTTTAACTATATCTTGCCATTCCCTTATGGCTTGCAGAGTTTCTGCTGGAAGATCAGCCATTAAGCATATGGGGTTTCCCTTGTATGTTACTTGTTGCTTCTCCCTTGCTGCTTTTAATATTCATTCTTTGTGTTTAGCCTTTGTTAGTTTGATTAGTATGTGTCTTGGCATATTTCTCCTTGGTTTATCCTGTATGGGACTCCTTGTGACTCTTGAACTTGATTGACTATTTTCTTTTCCATGTTGGGGGAATTTTCAAGTATAATCTATTAAAAACATTTTCTTACACCCTTTGTTTTTCTCTTCTTATTCTGGGACCCCCTATAATTTGAATGTTGGTGCATTGATATTTTCCCAGAGGGCTCTGAGACTGTCCTCAGTACTTTTCATTCTTTTTACTTCATTCTGCTTTTCAGAAGTCATTTCCACCATTTTATCTTCCAGCTCACTGATTCGTTCTTCTGCTTCAGATATTCTGCTATTGATTCCTTTTACAGAATTTTTGATTTCAGTAATTGTGCTGTTTGTCTCTGTATGTTTATTCTTCAGTTCTTCTAGGTTTGTTTACTCGATTCTTGCATTTTCTCCATTTTGTTTTCAAGGTTTTTGATATCTTTTCTATCATTATTCTGAATCCTTTTTCAGGTAGTTTGCCTATTTCCTCTTCATTTATTTGGACTTCTGTTTCTAGTTTATTCCTTCATTTGTGTAGTATTTCTTTGCCTTTTCATTATTTTTTTTTAGCTTATTATATTTGAAGTCTCCTTCTCCCTGACTTCATCATTGGATTCTTCCCTTCCTTTTGGCTTCTGCTTTCCTAGGGTTGGTCCAGTGGTTTGTGTAAGCTTCGTATAGGGTAAGATTTGTGCTCAGTGTTTGTGTTTGTTTGTTTTTGAGGTGGTATTCCTGTCTGCTGATGACTTGGTTTATATTTTTGTTTTGTTTGTTGTTTAGATGAGGTGTCCTACAAAGGGTTCTACTGGTGTTTGGGGGATCCAGATCTTGTTTTCAAGTGGTTATCTTTGTGTGAGTTCTCACTATTCGATGCTCACGAGGGTTAGTTCTCTGGTTGTCTAGGGTCTTGGTATCAGTGTTCCCACTCTAAAGGCTCAGGGCTTCATCTCTGCTCAGGAACAAAGATTCCACAAGTGGTTTGTTACGGCATTAAGTGAGGTTAAAACAAATATCCATAAAAAAGAAACCAAAGATGAACTCCAGATAAATGGCTGTTACGAAATCAGGCAAATAATAATTAAAATAATGGAATATACACATATACATACATACCCATAAGCAAAACAGTGAAAACAATGTTTTCAGTCCAACAAAGTGAAAACAATCAAACAAAACTAAAGTATAGTAGATTGACCTGGTGAATTTTAAGTAAATCAAAAATTATATTTACCAGTTAAGAAGAAAACTAACTAAATCACAAACTGGAAAACAAAGCTAAAACAGGGTGCCAAGTTGGGAATAAATCATGAAAACAAAAGTAACAAATATTTTGAGAGGAAAGGAAAGGAAGAAAAAAAGAAAGATATGTAGAGTTACATAGAGATAGATGAAGATTTGTACACATTAAAAAGATAAACTGCAAGGAGAAAAGAATAGTAAGCAAGACAAACAAAGGAATAAATGTAGAAAAAATATAATATGTTTAATAAAATTTAAAATTAAAATGATGTAAAAGAGAAAGGAAAGGAAGAAGAAAGACAAAAGGGAAAACAAAAAGGAAAACTCCACAGAGCTCATATGCCCAACGCAGAGGCAGAGGTTTATAACAACGTTAGAAAGTGTGACTAAATATACACACATACTACATATACACCCCATAAGCAAAATAAAAACAGTCTAACAAAAATAAAGTTGAATAGAATGACCCGGCAAGCAAAGGAAACAAAAAATTATATCTACCAGAACAAAATTAACTCAAGCACAAACTGGAAAACTAAACTAGAGCAAGGTGCAAATTAGGAAGTAAAACAATGAAAATAAAACTAACAAATATATTAAGAGGAAAGGAAAGAGAGAAAAGAAAGGAAGAATAGATATACAAAGTTAAATACAGGTAGATAAATATTTATATACAATGAAGAGTAAATGTAAGTGGAAAAGAATAGTAGGAAAAGCTAACAAAAGTAATAAATGTAGAAAAATAATATTAGGTTTAAAAATTTAAAAATTGAAATTAAATACAGAGAACAAAAGAAAGGGAAACTACACAAAACTGCCGAAGCCCAATGTATAGGCAAAGGTTTATAATAGCAATAAAAAATATGACTGAGAAAAAAAATAATAAGCTCAAAACTAAATTAGATTTCATGGTGCCATAAACATTGACAACTACAACAGAGAGGGTAAAAAAGATAAAAAAAGGAAAAAATTCCAAAAGAATTTACAGAGCAAGTCAAAACATAAAATAAATATTTTTCTTGAATCAATGCTGTCAAGAGTTGTTTCCCTTGCTAGGAGTCACAGTTCACCTCTCCTCCCTAGGATGCACTCCAACATGGTGCTGATCTCTGGACCTGCTGTGGTAGCAGCTCAGTTTCTAATCTGGTCCTACTTCTGTGTGGTCTTGCCTCCCGTGTCCACAGCTATCAGAACTAGTGTGTTTTCTTTTGTGAGAGCTCTCAATGACCTTTTATATATTTCATAGACACATACTGTGTCTAGTTGATTGTGTGGATTTAATCTGCAGCTTATACAGCTGACGGGAAAGTTTTAGGTCTTCTTCCTTAGCCACACTGCTCCTGGGTTTCAATTGTGGTTTTATTTCCACCTCTGCATTTGGGTCGTCCACTGGGGTTTGCTCCTGGGGCTGTCCTGGAGGACTTGGGTTTGTCCCTGTGAGGGCCAGATGTGGAGGTGGTGCAGCTGCTTGGGTCGCAGGGGATCTGGCAGCACCAGGTACTCAGGGGAGTTTCAGCTATGGCAGCAGGAAATATAGTGCTCTAGAAGGGTATGACAACAATATTGGCCAGTATGCTCCAGTATTTTTGCCTGGAGAACCCCCCTCTGTGACAGAGAAGCCTGGCAGGCCAGGTCTACAGGGTTGCAAAGTGTCAGACATGGCTGAAGAGACCCTGCATGCATAGATTCAAGACTTTTTGCCTCTGGCAGCTCTGCCCTAGTGAGAGTTGAGTGAGAATGTGGCTTGTAGGGACCTGGCTGCGCCAAGTGTGCAAGGACATGGACTGCCTCCTTGCAGGAGTTATGGCTGTCAGTCTTTTTCCGAGCCTCTTGTAGCTGGTGATCAGAAGGCCTCTTTGGCCAGTCTTTCTATGTAACTTCACCCATTCCGCACTTAGAGGGCTCCCTTGCCTAGGGTCCTTCTCTGTTGTTCCGCGCGTCAGGCACATAGAGGGGCGCCCCCTGGCTGGGGTCCTACTCTGTATATCGGGGTGTCAGGCATTTACAGGGGCACCGTGGGTGGGGGTCCTACTCGGGACTTAAGTGCATCAGGCATCTGATAGGCCAGGCTCTCTATTGTTCAGCTGCTGATGCTGGCACGTGGTAAGAGAGAGGCTACGGTGATGGCTATACCCCGAATGCATGACTCAGCAGTGCTGCCTTGCTTCCATGGCTGCGGGGCTTTCCTCCACAGGCATTTCCTATCACAATCTCCTCCCTCACCTGCCCTGATTCCATTTCTTCACGGTCAACAGCAACCCTGGCCCTGGGATCACTCCACATTCCCCAAACTTCAGCTCCCAGCCACTGCGCCTTCCAGGGGACCCTCATCCCTGTCCAGGGTATGTATGGCTTCAGCAAGGACTGTCTGATTCTCATTCCATTTAGGCTGCTACAGATCAGCTCTTTCACTCTCAGCCTTAAATGTTTCTCCCCTGACTCAGACAATTGCCCTGCTGTGGGAATCAGACCCCTGCTTCAGTTCCTCCGCCTGTGGAGGGCAGGTCCAGTCCAACTAACACTCCTGTTTTTTCCCTAGTTCCTTCGTCTTACTGAGTTTTGCATGGTTCTCTGTATTCTCTTCCTCTAGTCGGGTACTCCTGTCCGCTCTCAGCTGGTGTTCTACATGCACTATTGTGTCTGCAGGTGTATTCCTGATGTATCTGTGGAGAGAGATGTACTCCATGTCCACCTACTCTTCTGCCATCTTGTTCTCCATAATCAAAATTTAAATGTCACATTATCCTTTTCACATAGTGTTTAAGGTACTTTCATGGATTGTTAAAATAGGTCTTTAAATTGGAAAAATTCAAATTTCTATCTCCTTACGAAGAAAAGCTAGTTCTTCCCTACAGTGTGTGTGTGTATTTTTACTGTGCCTCTTCTTTTATTTTGTATCTTCTTTGCTACTCACAATACTAGGGTATCCTTACAGAATATTTCACTTGTGACACTTGTTACTGAAAGGTGGAGTCCAGCTGTTCGCTGCCCAAAAGCCAGTAAACTTGCCAAGTTGGTTGAAAGGGAAGTTTATTTCAGATTCCAGCAAACTGGGAGTGTGGGGGATAAGACAGCTGTCCAAACCCCACTCCCCCTCAACTGACAACCAGCGGGGCCAAAGCTTTTATAGACAGGAATAGGGGTCAGCTTCATGCATAAACAGCACAGGTAGCTCAGAAAGTTATCTTCAATTTGGTCATCTGTGGTCTAACCATCATCATCTTGGTTGTTTCATGTAGAATTATTCTTCAGTTCCAAGGTCTGTTTATTCTCATTTCTTTGAGGCCAATTCTCAGAATTTGGGCAGCTTTTGTCTGGGTAAAGTCATGGGTAAAGTCTGGTAATCATGTAGTTAACTTCTTCCACCATGTAGTTTAGTATACAGAAGACAACTCATAGGATATGGCTCAGAATATTATCTATAGCCGTTGAGAAGGAACTAAAGGTCCTTGATTATGTTTGCTGCTGCTAAGTTGCTTCAGTCATGTCCGACTCTTGTGCGACCCCATAGATGGCAGCCCACCAGGCTCCACTACCCCTGGGATTCTCCAGGCAAGAACACTGGAGTGGGTTGCCATTTCCTTCTCCAATGCATGAAAGTGAAAGTGAAGTCACTCAGTCGTGTCCGACTCTTCATGACCCCATGGACTGCAGCCTACCAGGCTCCTTCGTCCATGGGATTTTCCAGGCAAGAGTACTGGAGTGGGTTGTTATTGCCTTCTCCTGACGATGTATAGTGACTACATTATTATTTTTTGATCTCCTTGGATTGTTTTCCTTTGTCTTGTCTTTTCTCACTTCTCTGATTAAATGTAATTCTTTGGCTAAAATTTTCCACAGATAATAGGCAAACAGAGGACATGGGGATGGGGGCACAGATCATAGAGTTCTGCTCTGCTTCACTGTTACTAAATATTTGGAAATGTTTCCCACACCAAGTAATTCTCTGTGATTCCAGCCAGGTATCCTACAATTTAACCCACTTCTAATACTTGGTTCAGATGGTAAGGCGTCTGCCTACAATGTGCGAGACCCGGGTTCGATCCCTGGGTTGGGAAGATCCCCTGGAGAAGGAAATGGCAACCCACTCCAGTATTCTTGCCTGGAAAATCCCATGGATGGAGGAGCCTGGTTGCCTACTGTCTATGGGGTCGCAGTGAGTTGGATACGACTGAGCGACTTCACTAATACTATCTACCTGGAGATTACCTGAAGGTAGTATCAGATCCCACAAGTTAGGACTTAATCCCTTGAGACTGCTCCCACCCTACTTCATATGTCAGTTTCAAGTAATCAAAGTAAAAATAGAATTTGTTCCCACTTTTGTCTGATTGGGTACACATCTGAGGTTCCTTTGACCACCTCATCAGATCCAACTAACTTCTGTGAATTGCTCACAGAACACATGGAAGCACATTTACAATTACAAGTTTACTAAATAAACATGATAAAAGACACCGATGAACAGCTCGAAGAAGAGATACGTAGGATGAGGTCTGGAAGGATCCAGAACAGAGAAGCTTCTGTCCTTATTGAAGTTGAGGTGACTTACCTGCCCAGTGTGACTGTGTTCACTAATGTGGAAGCTCTCCAAACTCTGTAGTTTTGGGATTTTATGGAGGAATCTTCATCATGTTGGCGTTATCAATCATTAACTCCATTTTCAGCCCTTCTCCCTTCTCAAGAGAATTAGGAGTGGACTGAAAATTCCAAGCTTCTAATCGTGATTTGGTCTTTTCAATGATCAACCCCCATCCTAGAGCCCACTTATAGTTACCTCATTTGAATGAAAGACATTCCTATCAACCAGGAAATTAGAGTTTTCAGAAACCCTAGGAGCCAGGGACAGTAATCAACATATATGTCTTATTATAAATCATTTTAATCACAGTCTTAATCTGAAAATAATATATAGGCCACCCAGGATTAACAATGTTATTCATAAGGGGTCTCTAAGTTAGAATACTAATTACATAAATTGTAATTGGTAGTTCAGTTTGTAACACATGGTAAAATAGAAACACAGTACCTGATGTTATTGAGCTTACTTTCCAGTGGTGGTGGTGGAGGGGGGAAAACAGGGTTTAATTTTTTAAAGTATTTTATTGCAAAAAATTATAATAAAATGCTAAAATAATTTACTGTGCTTTGAGAGGGTTTTTACAAGGAGACATAGAATTTGGGTTCAAAATGAATTTATTCATGAAATGGCATTTAAGTTGAGTCTGAAAGTATACATGGGAATTGGGCAGAATGTGAGACTGTTAAGAAGCATCCTGGATAAGAACGTCACTTGGGAAATATTATGAAGCAAAAAGAATTAGACAGATAAACAGGGACATATGAGTCTAATTGTTTGTTGTTGTTTAGTTGCTAAGTTGTATCTCTTTTGTGACCCCATGGACTGTAACCCACCAGGCTTCTCTGTCCATGGGATTTCCTAGGCAAACATCCTGGAGTGGGTTGTCATTTCCTTCTCCAGAGGATCTTGCCAAGGCATGAATTAAACCCACATTTCCTGCATTGCAGGCGATTCTTTACCACTGAGCCATGATATAACTGAACTGCTGCTGCTGCTAAGTCGCTTCAGTCGTGTCCAACTCTGTGTGACCCCAGAGAAGGCAGCCCACCAGGCTCTGCTGTCCCTGGGATACTCCGGGCAAGAACACTGGAGTGGGTTGCTATTTCCTTCTCTGGTGCATGAAAGTGGAAAGTGAAGTCAGTCATGTCTGACTCTTTGCGACCCCATGGACTGCAGCCTAGCAGGCTCCTCCATCCATGGGATTTTCCAGGCAAGAGTACTGGAGTGGGCTGCCACTGCCTTCTCTGGTGACTGACCTAGGGCTTCGCAAATGGCACTAGTGGTAAAAGAGCATGCCTGCCAGTGAAGGAGATACAAGAGACATGGGTTTGATCCCTGTGTCCGGAAGATCCTCTGGACGAAGGCATGACAACCCACTCCAGTATTTTTGCCTGGAGAGTCCCATGGACAGAGGAGCATTGTGGGCTATAGTCCATAGGGTCGCAAAGAACCAGACATGACTGAAGTGACTTAGCATGCAGGCATACATGCATGCTTGACTGACTTATTGAAAGGCTAAAGGACTTCAGCTAAATTTATAGACAAGCATAGAGTCCAGAATATGCCAGATTTTATAGGTTAGATTGAGGATTTGAGATTTTGTTATATGTATAGTTGAGGGCCATTAGAAGATTTTAAGCAGGGAAATTATATATTCAGATCTACACTTAAAATAGAACAATTTTTTGACTTTTGTTTGTTTATAAGTTACTGTTTAAAGAACAGTCAATAAAGGAGATAAGAATGTCCAATCAGTGGAAGAATAGTAACAGAGATGACAGCACTGGGGACAGGAAGAAGTGGTTGAAGTTGAGATATATTTGGGGGACAACATGAGAAAGGCTAGTGATTAATTAGATGTTGTAGGTAGAGGGAGAGAGAATATAGTGAGAAAAACTATGCCTTTGTTTGTATCAAAAATATCAGAGTGATTTCTAAAATTTTTACTTTGTTGGTTATCTGATCCATGTCACTGTTAAACAGAGAAAACTTACATTAATTAGATAAAAAAGAATTTGATTCATATTCCTCCAAAAGTGGTTCCATTTGTCAAAGGGATAAAATCGAATAAAATATAATTTATTATAACTGTAATATAGATATGAACACTGAAAAATGGTCAATAGTAAATGTGGGTCTCCTGTCATCTAGCTGCTTAGAATTTAATCCATTGCTTAAAAAACCCTTAGGCGCAAGATAGGACAAATTTGAACATAACACCGTAGGGGAGAAAAATAACAGAAGCAAAGGCTCCTACATTTAACAGGCTTCTCATAGTCTTTATCTTTTCAAAAAACAAGAATTCAGGTTATAGAAACTCACATTGTTTTTAGTAGCTTTGAAAACTGTTATGGACTGGAAGAAGAACTTGCTCAATTGTGAAACTTTGAGACTTGTAGAAAGCAACTCTTAGAGAATGAGGTATACACTTGAGATGTAATTTATATAATTCAAAAGTCTTACAGGCCTATTCAATACATTGGATATTAATTTTGAAACAATAAGAATTAAATGAAGATCACTAGGCAAGTTTTTTAAGGCAACGTGCCAGACGTATGTATTTTAATATATTATGTCTGCAGAGTAGATTGTAGATATTTACAAAATACCGTAGAACAAAAGTTTTTAAAAGATTGTAGCATCCCGAGGAAGCAAGATGAATCCCTTATATAAGACAGTATATGTAAGACTTGTACAATTCAGATAGCGTCTAGAGATTTAAAATATATTTTAATAGGTATCATAGTATTTACATTTGACAGGATAATTGAATAAAACCAACGTGAAAATTTAAACATCATGATAATGTTTCCCCATATATGACATGTTATTCATAATATGGAGCTTAGTAAACTGAAATTTTATAAAAGTGAATAGTTTGCTGAAATTCAGAAAGATCTAAATGACAAAACTATGTTTTAGATCCTTTGATGTGATTTTAAATCAGTCACGGGAATCAGGTTTTCTACTTAAACAGTCTGAATATAATATGCAAAAGAAAAATAAGCCAAAACCAAAAAAAAAAAGCTGAACGGTAAAACTACAATTTAGAACTAGAATCTGAGCCCAAGTGACCCCATGATTTTATATTCCATGAGATTCTATATGAAATAACTCTCAAGATTCTCTTTAAAGACATCTAAAGCTGGTAACACCTTTTTGTTTCCTCAAAATGTTTGAATTCCTTTTTATCTCTTTCATAGTTTTTGTAGAAATTTTTAGGTATTCCTTTGTTTTTTTACTTGAATAAGTTCCAATTTTCAATATGTAAAATCTCATAGATCCAACTCATACTTTTAGAGATTGGTGAGTGTTTCCCCAGGTCTAGATTGTACATTTTTAGGTATGGAGGCCATGCAGTTTCTCTTACAATTATTGAAATATACTTTTGACTACTCCATAGTGATTATAGACAAAATGTGTGGCAAGTATTTCTTAAAAATAATGCATATGACAACTTGTCTTTTGACTAAACATCAACTAATCAGAGTATGTATTTTATTAAGATAATGAAAGGAAATGTTGTTAAGAGAAATTATCAAAACTGACAAATAATGAAAAAGAGAATATAGCATGTACTTCTGTTGTCATACTGATCATGGCTGAATTTTCTAAACATCATTTAAAATATCTACTTAATTATCTAAAGGAATGTAATTGTGTTTCATTTTAACATTGGCTATTAACTGAAGATCCTCATTCTGTGAGTTGGTATAGTAGCACGTATATCTTGTCCTGTAAAAATATAATTCTTTCCAGGCAGAAAAATAATTTTTTAAGTAATGGTTGTATTAGCTGGTAGAACATTAACTAAATTTGTCTTCAACTCAAAATACGTTTCCTGATGAAATCTATAATCCCTACCCCGTCTAATTATTCTCTCTCCTAAGTTTACTATCTTATTGGCTCTCTTTTTTAATGAGGTAATAAATGATTTATAAATGTTTGTTTTATATTTCTGTAAAATGTTATTTTGAGTATTTTAGCATTTAAAAATTATACTTTAATAACATTTTATGCTTAAAGCTTTTGATGTATTTTTAGTAAAATTATGTAATATTTTTATTCTTTAAATCCTTTCACTTCAGTTCAGTTCAGTCGCTCAGTCGTGTCCGACTCTTTGCGACCCCATGAATGGCAGCACACCAGGCCTCCCTGTCCATCTCCATCGCCCAGAGTTCACTCAAACTCAACATCCATCGAGTCGGTGATGCCATCCAGCCATCTCATCCTCTGTCGTCCCCTTCTCCTCTAATCCTTTAGCCAGTGCTTATTTACCTTTCTTTGTTAGAAACCCCTGAGTCAATGTACGGAGAATAAAGGTTCTATCTCTAGAACATATATTCACCTATAATTATATTAACCATTCATTCATATCCTACTCCCTGAATCTCATTTTAAAGTTCCTGAATTTATGAATGATAAGCTGGGCTTCAGTCACTGTAGGCAACAGATATAGGATTTGTTTGATTCCCTAAATTGTGCCCTTTTAGCTTGACTTTCACTTGATCTTCAGAACACCTTTGGATATAAATACAGCTACCATATCTATCACTTGTAGGTGCTCTCTACTCTCCTCTGACAAAATTCATATTCTGTTCAACTAACTGTTACAGTGTTGCATCTCCTCAAACGTTTGCAATGTTACACTAAGAAAAGGCTGCCTTCAGAGTATAAAGATTTATTTGTGGAATTGTAGGCATTAATTGTTGTTTATTTGCTAAGTCATGTCCAATTTTTTGCCACCACATGGATTATAACCCTCTAGGCTCCTCTATCCTTAGGATTTCCCAGGGAAGAACACTGGAGTGGTTTGCCGTTTTCTTTTCCAGGGGATCTTCCTGACCCATGAGTCAAACCTGCATGTCTTACATTGGCAGGCGGATTGTTTACCACTGAGCCACCTGGGAAGCTCAGGCATTAGTCAAATATAAATTAGTACAGATATTTCATAGATATGTAATATTTGGTCTATATATCAGGTTGGATTTGAGTTGACTGATGCAGAGTAGCACCTGCAAGCTGACTTTAGAGCTTTCTCATGGGTCAGCTTGGTTTTTTTTTCCAGGTTTCTGCATTGTTTTACTCTTCAATATTAACTTTTGGAAGTTTACTCTCTTTTCTTGGAGTACATATGCATGTTAGAGATCTGAAGGTTTCTGATGGATTTTACATACACATAGTTTTAATTCACTTACAGTTGTATTTTACATTTCAATCATTATCGTTTTGCTCCCATTTTCAATTTGTCTCATATGTCTTTCCAATTAAATGCTACCTTATAATGCATGTTGGAATTATATTTAATCTCTTCTTGCTTGTTATCTTATGAAATCCATGATTGTATAAAATGCATCTAGAAATGTTATTGAAATAAAGATTGAAGGTAATAATTTTATAAGATTGTTTTGGGGTAGTGAGAGAGGAAAATGATAACATAGTTGGTGGGTGGGTGGGTGGGTATTTTTCCATTCAAAGTTATTCTCTTCCCAAAATGTGACACTTTATTCAAAATGATAACTTCCCCCCAAAATATATTCTATAGTCTCAATTATAGAACATATACATTCCTAAATATTTACTTATTTTTTTAGACTACATCAAAAACTCCCGCATATCAGGATAATCAGTGAATTGTGCAAGCTTTCCTCTTACCTAAATTTCTCATGATTAGTACTGTATTAGCAGATGGCACTGTCTGAATAACTCATTTAAATTCAGGTTTTGGTACTTGTACTATTTTTACCTTATCTTAAAAGTGCTCATAGGTAACAGGAAGGTTTTGTTAAGAAGCATAAGGCACACTCTTTTCTATATTTAATTCAGAATGTATTTCTTTAGTTGGCAAATCCTAGATGGCCAGTAAACTTCCTGCCTTTGAACTTCATTGCAGAAATAGAATATCTCCATTTTTATTAATAGATAGACCATGAAATTTTACTATTGTTTCAACAGAAGATTTCCTCTCTCATTTCTTCTTATCTAAAGACTAAATTAGGGGCTTCCCAAGTGGCTCAGGGTGAAGAATCTGGTTACAATGCAGGGTGCTCAAGAAACATGGGTTCACTCCCTGGGTTGGGAAGATCCTCTGGAGAAGGAAATGGCAACCTGCTCCAGTAATCTTGTCTGGAAATCCTATGGACAGAGGAGCCTGGTGGGCTGCAGTCCATGTGGACACAAAGGATCAGACGCTACTGAGTACACACACACACACACACACACACACACAGACACACACACACAGACACACACACACACACAGACACACACACACACACACACACACTGAATTGCCTCATTTGTGTTTTTCTTTGGGCTACTGTAACAAAATACCAGAGACTAGGTAGCTTACACACAGCAGAAATCCTCACAGGTTGAAAAGCTGGAAGTTCATGATCAGGGTGGCAGTGTGGTTGGGTGAGAGCACTCTTCAGGTCTCAGACTTCTCTTATTGTCACATGTCAAACAATGAGCTAGCTTTTTGGATCTTCTTTTAGGATTCTCTGGATGGTCCCACCATCATAAGCTAACCATCTCTCAAAGCCCCACATCCTATTGCTGTCACCTTGGGCGTTAGGTTTTCAACATAGAAATTAGGGGATGGGCCAGAGACATTCAGACCATAGTGTCTTAGACGGGAATATCTTGTTTCTTTAAGTCTTTTTGAGGTGTAGAGTCTACACCAAAGCTCATAATTACAGTAGCTGAGCCTTCCTCTCTTCTGCCATATATTGCTACTCCAGTACCACCTCTTTCAATTCCGTATTTTTCTTTCTGATACTACAAGGAGTATGTGGAAAGAAGGATCAAGATTTCTATCTGAAGATCTTTCAGTGCCTCCTTCCATGACCTCATAATCTACCTATTGATATATTGTTGTGTGTATTTGTACACTGATAATGTTTCTACGGAGGTTCGGGACATTGTACAGGAGATGAGTCGAGACCATCTCCATGGAGAAGAAATGAAAAAAAGCAAAATGGCTGTCTGATGAGGCCTTACAAATAGCTATGAAAAGAAACAAAGCGAAAAGCAAAGGAGAAAAGGAAAATATTCCCATTTGAATGCAGAGTTCCAAAGAGTAGCAAGGAGAGATAAAAAGCCTTTCTCAGATATCAATGCAAAGAAATAGAGGAAAACAACAGAATGGGAAAGACTAGAGATATCTTCAAGAAAATTAGAGATACCAAGGGAACATTTCATGTAAAGGTGGGTTCAATAAAGGACAGAAATGGGATGGACCTGACAGAATCACGAGAGATTAAGAAGAGGTGGCAAGAATACACAGAAGAACTATACAAAAAAGATCTTCAGACCCAGATAATTACGATGGTGTGATCACTCACCTAGAGCCAGACGTCCTGGAATGTGAAGTCAAGTGGGCCTTAGAGAGCATCACTACGAACAAAGCTAGTGGAGGTGATGGAATTCCAGTGGAACTATTTCAAATCCTGGAAGATGATGCTGTGAAAGTGTTTCATTCAATATGCCAGCAAATTTGGAAAACTCAGCAGCAGCCACAGGACTGGAAAAGGTCAGTTTTCATTAAAATCCCAATGAAAGGCTATGCCAAGGAATCCTCAGACTACTGCACAATTATACTCATCTCACATGCTAGTAAAGTAATGCTCAAAATTCTCCAAGTCAAGGGTTCAGCAATACGTGAACTGTGGATTTCCAGATGTTAAAACTGGTTTTAGAAAAGGCAGAGGAACTAGAGATCAAATTGCCAAAATCCACTGGATCATCGAAAAAGCAAGAGAGTTCTAGAAAAACATCTACTTCTGCTTTATTAACTATGCCAAAGCCTTTGACTGTGTGGATCACAATCAACTGTGGAAAATTCTGAAAGAGATGGGAATACCAGACCACCTGACAAATCTCTTGAGAAACCTATATGCAGATCAGGAAGCAACAGTTAGAACTGGACATGGAACAACAGACTGGTTCCAAATAGGAAAAGGAGTACAAGGCTGTATATTGTCACCCTCACCCTGCTTATTTAACTTACATGCAGAGTACATAATGAGAAACGCCGGGCTGAAGGAAGCACAAGCTGGAATCAAGATTGCTGGGAGAAATATCAATAACCTCAGATATGCAGATGCCACCACCCTTATTGCAGAAAGTGAAGAGGAACTAAAGAGCCTCTTGATGAAAGTGAAAGAGGAGAGTGAAAAGGTTGGCTTAAAGCTTAACATTCAGAAAATGAAGATCATGGCATCTGGTCCCATCACTTCATGCCAAATAGATGGGGAAACAGTGGAAATAGTGTCAGACTTTATTTTTTGGGGCTCCAAAATCACTGTTGATGGTGATTGCAGCCATGAAATTAAAAGACACTTACTCCTTGGAAGGAAAGTTATGGCCAACCTAGATAGCATATTAAAAAATAAAGATATTACTTTGCCAAAAAACGTCCTTCCAGTCAAGGCTATGGTTTTTCCATGGGTCATATATAGATGTGAGAGTTGTACTGTGAAGAAACCTGATCGCCAAAGAATGGATGCTTTTGAACTGTGGTGTTGGAGAAGCCTCTTGAGAGTCCCTTGGACTGCAAGGAGATCCAACCAGTCCATCCTAAAGGAGATCAGTCCTGGGTGTTCTTTGGAAGGAATGATGCTAAAGCTGAAACTCCAGTACTTTGGCCACCTCATGCGAAGAGTTGACTCATTGGAAAAAACTCTGATGCTGGGAGGAATTGGTGGCGGGAGGAGAAGGGGACGAGAGAGGATGAGATGGCTGGATGGCATCACAGACTCGATGGACGTGAATCTGAGTGAACTCCGGGAGTTGGCGATGGACAGGGAGGCCTTTCGTGCTGCGATTCATGGGGTCGAAAAGAGTCGGACACTACTGAGTGACTGAACTGAACTGAATATATATACATATACACACACACACATATACATGAAGACTTGTCTTTCTTAGAATTTGATCTTTCCTTCAGACCATACTCTAAATGTTACTAGTCTTTATAAGAACGTCTCTTGTTAAACAATTCCAAAAAAATGAACATTCTGTCCTTTAGCAAGTCAGATCAAGAAAAGTTTCAGAATGCTTCAAATTTTTATTTCTTTCCCGTCATTATGACCAAGGATTGCTGTGCAACCAGAGCACCAAATGAATCTCTATTTAGAATGCACATTTGTCCATCAGAAGTGAACCAGTCCCTCTGATAGTCCCTCTTAATTTATTTGTTGGTTTGACTGGATTTATTATGCAAAATCCTTTATTAGTGATTCTTTTTTAGAAATGAACATTAAATTTTGGCTTCTAGTGTCATCCTTTGATTAGTCCAGCCTACATCCTAACTGGCAAAAATATCTTAAGAGTTCATAACATGGAGTTAACACTGTTTCTCAGTTTCTGTTGTTTTCTGTTCATTCTTTTGATTTGGTGAGTCAAGTCTGGGTAGTTTATTTATTTATTTATTTATTTTATTTTACTTTACAATACTGTATTGGTTTTGCCACACATCAACATGAATCTGCCACAGGTGTACATGTGTTCCCAATCCTGAACCCCCCTCCCACCTCCCTCCACATACCATCTCTCTGGGTCATCCCACTATACTGCTTTCCAGGAGTCTCACTATTTAAATACATTTAACTTTTAATGAAATACTAAGGAAGAGTGAAATGATAAAGATATGAGAAAGAGAGGAGATAGTTAACAGGGTAAAGAATCAAGAGATAGTTAACAGGGTAAAGAATCAAGATGGTGTAGGAGCTACCTACCAAGCACGAAAGGAGTAAAGGATCGTGGTGGTGGGGGTGTAGATCAGTTTAATGTTTTGGTTACAGAATGCTGAGATAGTGCAGAATGCTGAGATAGTGAATAGTTTATGGTACTACTTTTTCACTGAGGCAAGAAGAAGCGTGATTATTTGCTCAGAGATAGTAGGAAAGAACTATATGCTACCTTAATTTTGAAAATTACCCTTTTTACATTTTTGTTGGTCCTTGTTCACTTGGCGTTTTGAACTGTGAAAGGCCTTGTAATATTATATGATTATTAATCATCTGCTGATTCTGGTGGTAGGTTGGTTTGTATTTTGGTTTTATTTCGGTTACATTTGTTATATCTATAATTTGTTTAATTTATGCTTTTAAATTGTGGTCAGGTTGAGGAGCTTAGTCATGTTTTGCTGTTTTTTCATTTGCTTATTGTCTTACATCATATTTTCCCTTCCTATAATTAATTCACTTTGGGGGGCATTGACTCTAATCTGTTGTATACAGCATTTGTGATTGTTTTAACTAGGTGTCCTGGGAGACCAAAGCTAGACTTCTCAGATCATTTCTTCAACTCTGTATCCAAATTGGAGAAATATAAGCCTGGAAGAAACTAGCTAGTACACATTTCTAAGTGGTGCCCATGTTAATAAATTATTTCCTTAAATCTGATTCTGATCAATATTTCTCCTTTGGGTTAAGTTATCATGTATAATTACTATCTGTATGTATTTATATTTCTATTTCTTGCTTCCAATGAACATATCTATATCTATAAAACTAATACAGATTTATTTTCCATGTCTGCAGTTTTATATCGCTTACACATTTGTATTATAATCCCATTTCCTTGGCTCATTATGTAAATTAGAATTCAGGAAAGAGCCAGTCTCAGGGACAGTGTGTCAGAGATGCCTGTTGTGCTGAATACTTGGTAATAAAATATTGTGTTTTACATTATTGAAAGGGCTTTGTCAAAACATCTTCCACGTTAGACCAGCCCTGTCAAAACAATTAGGACACAATGCTGTACTTTCTTTGTTTGAAAGAAAGTGAAGTTGCTCAGTCTTGTGTGACTCTTTATGACCCCATGGACTGTAGCCTACCAGGATCCTCCATCCATAGGATTTTCCAGGCAAGAATACTGGAGTGGATTCAAAACATGGATGATCTTACAGTCATTTTAACCAGGATACTCTGTACGCTGTAGTCCTTGCTTTTCAGAGATGTGTAATTAACTACTAAAATGAGTATGACCAGCTAAATTTCCTTCAAAATATCTTTAAAAATACATCGTCTTTGCTTTATTTATAAATTAAGAGACATTGTCATTCTATTCTGTTATAGTAATAACTGCCTAAGTTATATTTGTCTGATTTATTGCCCTCTGAAATAAATACAAAAAAACTTAAGTATGGAATCTGCCTTTCATGTATTCCTTTCCACTTAGAAAGTAAATTTAAAACAGAAAGTTTGCATATAAGAAGCTTACACTTAATTCACTTATCCTGACACAGTCATATAGAACATTTCACCAGATGAAATTCCAAATTGTTACCTTTAATTAATGAAGTAGAATATTGCTTTAACTCAACTATATGTACCTTTAGAAGGTTTAGATTCAGACATGCTAGTAAAATGCTCAAGTGCTAACCAGAGATTTTTTTCTAGTGCACAATTAACTTTTTATACCCTCAGATGCCTCAATTTGACTCCACTAGAGCATGATATGAGGCATTATTCAACTAGTATTGACCACGTACTAGCAACAGACTAAAGGTATAAAAGCTGCATTTCTCAAGCATAATATCAGATCATCAGTTTCTAAGATGAACAGAAAGTAAAGGTTAATAGAAACTATGCATTTAAAATCTCTACACTAATGGATGACTTTTTTAACAACTAACATTTAAGTGTATAACTATGGGTTATACATTATTCTAAGTACCTTACATAGGTTTCAGTTCAGTCGCTCAGTCGTGTCTGACTCTTTGTGAACCCATGAACCATGTAACCCCAGGCCTCCTTGTCCATCCCCAACTCCCGGAGTTCACCCAAACTCATGTCCGTTGAGTCAGTGATGCCATCCAAGCATCTCATCCTCTATCATCCCCTTCTCCTCCTCCCCACAATCTTTCTCAACATCAGAGTCTTTTCCAATGAGTCAGCTCTTTGTATCAGGTGGCCAAAGTATTGGAGTTTCAGCTTCAACATAAGTCCTTCCAAAGAACACCCAGGATTGATCTCCTTTAGGATGGACTGGTTGGATCTCCTTGCAGATTCAAGAGTCTTCTCCAACACCACAGTTCCAAAGCATCAATTCTTTGCCACTCAGCTTTCTTTTTAGTTCACCTCTCACATCCATACATGACCACTGGAAAAACCACAGACCTTTGTTGGCAAAGTAATGTCTCTGCTTTTTAATATGCAGTCTAGGTTGGTCATAACATTCCTTCCAAGGAGTAAGCGTCTATTTATTTCATGGCTGTAATCACCGATTGCAGTGATTTTGGAGCCCCAAAAAATAAAGTCAGCCACTGTTCCCACTGTTCCCATCTATTTCCCATGAAGTGATGGGACCAGATGCCATGATCTTACTTTATTTCACTTTATCATAAGCCTTTGTAATAGTAAAATTATTATTCATCCAGTACTCTTGCCTGGAAAATCCCATGAATGGAGGAGCCTGGTAGGCTGCAGTCCATGGGGTCGCTACAAGTCGGACGTGACTGAGCAACTTCACTTGCACTTTTCACTTTTCACTTTCTTTCTTTTTTTTTTTTTTTCATATTTTTTTTTTTTTTTTTTTTTTTTTTTTTTTTTTTTTTAATTCTTACATGCTTCCAACATGAACCCCCCACCTCCTCCCCACATCTCCTGGTCACCCTGCACCAGCCCAAGCTGCACCCTACGTCAGACATGGACTGGCACACAATGGAGAAGGAAATGGCAACCCACTCCAGTGTTCTTGCCTGGAGAATCCCAGGGACGGCAGTGCCTGGTGGCCTGCTGTCTATGGGGTCACACAGAGTTGGACACGACTAAGTCGGACATGACTTAGCAGTAGCAGTAGCAGTTATAACAGGTTAGAAACTTAGGCACAGAAGTTAAGTAGTGTTTGCAAGGTCACGCAGCTATGAAATAGAAGAAAGGGAATTTCAAATTTTGTTTAGCACACTGTTAAATTCAATTGGTTTCCAAAAACTACTTGCTAATAAAAGTATTTTCTGAGAGGAGAGGTATTTTGCACATTTCATATGGTGCAATTGTTACTAATGATACTGTATTTCATGTACACTAAGTTGCTTTCAAAAATAATTCACACTGTTATTTCATGTACTACTAAATATGAAACTGGCAATGTTCTCCGAGTTTTTATTTTGTAATTACCAAAATAAATTTGGAGAGATTCGATAGAATATTTGGAATGATATGATGTAACATTAATACTTGCTGATAATCTTGAGCTGTTTAGTGGATTTGGTGTCAATAGTACAACTTCAAGGTGCATCAAAAAAATCAACTATAATAGACAAATCAATTTCACATATTCTAAAGTATGAAAAATACATATAAAATAAAATATAAAATTAGTTGTCATTTATTGAAAACCTATAAAACCCCTAGCATTCTCCTAGTTGCCTTCATATGGATTATATCATCAAATTTTACCACAGCTGTCTGAGATGGTGTAATATAAGCCCAATTTTAAAATGAGGGGGCAAAATATAAAAGATGCTAATTGATATGACTCTAATTATAATATATCTGGCACTTGAAAATTTTTAAATTAAAATGTTAATTTGAATATAGTTGATTTACAATGTCATATTAGTTTATGCTGTACAGCAAAGTGAATTAGCTATACATATACATATATCCATTCTCTCCTAGACTCCATTCCCACATAGGTCATTCCTGTGCTAGACAGTAGGTTCTTATTAGTTATCTTCTCTATATAGTAATGTACATATTCTCCTCTTCCCTTTCCCCTTGGTAACCATAAGTTTGTTTTCTATATCTGTGATTCAATTTCTGTTTTGTAAATAGGTTCATTTGTACCATTACACATATAAGTGATATCATACACTATTTGTCATTTTCTGACTTATTTCAGTTAGTATGACCAGCTCTAGGTCTATCCAAACCTAAATATTTATGAAATGGAAGCATACATTACATTCATTTTACAATGCTTTTAACCCTGGTATTAATACACAGCTGACAACTTATAAGATCTTGGCAACTGGAGGAGCCCTGGAAGCCTCATAATACGGGGTAGGTGAGGAGGTGAGGTTAATCCAGACACCAGGATCCATTATGACACAAATACACTTCTCTGGATGAAATTAAATAAATTCTTGTAGTTTTATTTATGTTATGAGCAAGAAGATTATAATCAAAATGAATAAAACAAGAGAAGCAAAGAACTGATAAAGAGCTGTGATACCCCCAATGTGAAGAAAGGAAGTGAATTCTATCATGTTGCATAATTACTTTATCTGTGGCATCAGTTTTTAAAGAAATTTATGTAATAATAGTCCTCTGAGACTAAAAATATGTTCATAAACATCCATTTCAACACTCTAATCTTAAGATGTTCTACTAAGGGAAAGACATGATTTTTTAAAATCATGTATATTTATTACTGAAGTCAAAAATTTGTGTTCTTTGAATCAAGCTATGATTCAGCTGAATGCATTTTATGTTATAAAATGTAATATACTCTAATGCATTCAAATGTTCCTTAAATTTACTCACAGTATAAATGTAACATATACATACGAATTTAGTCATTTGGATAACCAATAAACTCTTCTAAGGAAATACTTAAAATCATGCCATGAATTCTAATATTGTCTTTATAATTACAGTTTTAATCTTTTGATTAAGCTTAAATTGTTTTATAAATAATATATAAAAGACCAAGGAAATATCAATCAGATCAGTTCTGTTCAGTCACTGAGTTGTGTCTGACTCTTTGCTACCCCATGGACTGCAGCATGCCAGGCATCCCTGTCCATCACCAACTCCCTGGGTTTACTCAGACTCATGTCCATTGAGTCGGTGATGCCATCCAACCATCTTATCCTCTTTCATCCCCTTGTCCTCCCAGCATCAATGTTTCCCAGAATTAGAGTCTTTTCCAATGAGTCAGTTCTTCACATCAGGTGGCCAGTGTATTGGAGTTTCAGCTTCAACATCAGTCCTTCCTATGAATACTAAGGACTGGTCTCCTTTAGGATGGACTGGTTGGATCTCCTTGCAGTCGAAGGCTCTCAAAAGTCTTCTCCAACACCACAGTTCAAAATCATCAATTCTTTGGCACTCAGCTTTCTTTATAGTCCAACTCTCACATCCATACATGATTACTGGAAAAAACATAGCCTTGACTAGGTGGACCTTTGTTTGCAAAGTAATGTCTCTGCTTTTTAATATGCTGTCTAGGTTGGTCATAACCTTTCTTCCATGGAGTAAGTACTTTTAATTTCATGGCTGCACTCACCATCTGCAGTGATTTTGGAGGACAAAAAATAGTCAGCCACTGTTTATACTGTTTCCCCATCTATTTGTGATGAAGTGATGGGACCAGATGCCATGATCTTAGTTTTCTGGAAGTTGGGCTTTAAGCCAACTTTAAACTCTCTTCTTTCACTTTCATCAAGAGGCTCTTTAGTACTTCTTCATTTTCTGCCATAAGGGTGGTGTCATCTGCATATCTGAGGTGATTGATATTTCTCCCGGCAATCTTGATCCCAGCTTGTGTTTCTTCCAGTCCATTGTTTTTCACGATGTACTCTGCGTATAAGTTAAATAAGCCGTGTGACAATATACAGCCTTGACGTACTTCATTCTGTATTTGGAATCAGTCTGTTGTTCCCTACACAGTTTTAACTGTTGCTTCCTGACCTGCATACAGATTTCTCAGGAGGCAGGTCAGGTGGTCTGTATTCCCATCTCTTTCAGGTTTTTCCATAGCTTGTCATGATCCACACAGTCAAAGGCTTTGGCATAGTCAATAAAGCAGTAGATGTTGTTCTGGAATGCTCTTGCTTTTTCGATGATCCAGCAGATGTTGGCATTTTGATCTCTGGTTCCTCTGCCTTTTCTAAAACCAGCTTAATCATCTGGAAGTTCACGGTTCACGTATTGCTGAAGCCTGGCTTAGATAATTTTGAGCATTACTTTTACTAGTGTGTGAGATAAGTGCAATTGTGCGGTAGTTTGAGCATTCTTTGGCATGCCTTTTCTTTGGGATTGGAATGAAAACTGACCTTTTCCAGTCCTGTGGCCCCTGCTGAGTTTCCCAAATTTGCTGGCTTATTGACTGCAGCACTTTCATAGTATCATCCTTTAGGATTTGAAGTAGCTCAACTGGAACTCCATCACCTCCACTAGCTTTGTTCATAGTGATGCTTCCTAAGGATCACTTGACTTCACATTCCAGGATGTCTGGCTCTAGGTGAGTGAACACACCATCGTGATCTTCTGGGTTGTGAACATCTTTTTTGTATAGTTTTCTGTGTATTCTTGCCACCTCTTCTTAATATCTTCTGCTTCTGTTAGGTCCATACCTTTTCTGCCCTTTATTATGCCCACCTTTACATGAAATGTTCTCTAAGTATCTCTAATTTTCTTGAAGAGATGCCTAGTCTTTCCCATTCTATTGTTTTCCTCTATTTCCTTGCACTGATTGCTGAGAAAAGTTTTCTTATCTCTTCTTGCTATTCTTTGGAACTCTGCATTCAAATGTGTATCTTTCCTTTTCTCCTTTGCTTTTGCTTCTCTTCTTTTCACACCTATTTGTAAGATTTCCTCAGACAGCCATTTTGCTTTTCTGTATTTCTTTATCTTGGTGATGGTCTTGATCCCTGTCTCCTGTACAGAGTCATGAACGTCTGATCATAGTTCATCAGGCACTCTATCAGATCTAGTCCCTTAAATATATTTCCCAATTCCACTGTATAATCATAAGGGATTTGATTTAGGTCTTATCTGAATGGTCTAGTGGTTTTCTCTACTTTCTTCAATTTAAGTCTGAATTTGGCAATAAGGAGTTCATGATCTGAGCCACAGTCAGCTCCTGGTCTTGTTTTTGCTGACTATATAGATCTTCTCCATCTTTGGCTGCAAAGAATATAATCAGTCTGATTTTGGTGTTGACCATCTGATGATGTCCATGTGTAGAGTATTCTCTCGTTAGAAGAAGGTGTTTGCTATGACCAGTGCGTTCTCTTGGCAACACTCTATGAGACTTGGCCCTGCTTCATTCTGTATGCCAAGCCCAAATTTGCCTGTTATTCCAGATATTTCTTGACTTCCTACTTTTGTGTTCTTGTCCACTATAATGAAAAGAATATCTTTTTGTATGGGAACAAATAAAACCTTGTATAATAGTAAGTTTTCCAAAAATCTCACATCCTTTCTCAGTTCAGTAGAGTTGTGTTGCTCAGTTGTGTCTGACTCTTTGTGACCCCATGGACAGCAGCTCACCAGGCTTCCCTGTCTATCAACAACTCCCATAGCTTACTCAAACTCATGTACATTTAGTCAGTGAGGCCATCAAACCATCTGTCATCCCTTACTCCTCCTGCCTTAAATCTTTCCCAGCTCAGGTCTTACCTAATGAGCCAGTCCTTTGTATCATGTGACTGAAGTATTGGAGCTTCAGCTTCAGCATCAGTCCTTCCAATGAATATTCAAGACTGATTTCCTTTAGGATGGACTGGTTTGATCTCCTTGCAGTCCAAAGGACTCTCGAGTGTTCTCCAACACCGCAGTTCAAAAGCATCAATTCTTAGGTGCTCAGCTTTCTTTATGGTCCAACTCTCACATCCATACATGACTACTGGAAAAAGCATAGCTTTGACTATATACACCTTTGTTGACAAAATAATATCTCTGTTTTTTAATATGCTGTCTAGGTTTGTCATAGTTTTTCTTTCAAGGAGAAAGTATCCTTTAATATTATGGCTTCAAGTCATCCTCCACAGTAATTTTGGAGTCCAAGAAAATAAAGTCTGTCATTGTTGCCATTGTTTCCCCATCTATTTGCCATGAAGTGATGGAACTGGATGCCATGATCTTCATTTTTTCAATGTTGAGTTTTAAGCCAAAATTTTCACTCTACTCTTTCACTTTCATCAAGAGGCTCTTTAGTTACTGTTCACTTTCCGCCATAAGCTTGGTGTCATCTGTATATCTGAGGTTATTCATATTTCTCCCAGTAGTGTTCATTCCATCTTGTGATTCTTCCAGCCTAGCATTTCATATTTCACATGATGTAATCTGAATGTAAGTGAAATAATCAGGGTGACAGTATACAGCCCTGACGTAT
Source organism: Capra hircus (assembly GCF_001704415.2). Lineage (NCBI taxonomy): Eukaryota > Metazoa > Chordata > Mammalia > Artiodactyla > Bovidae > Capra > Capra hircus. The sequence goes on from NC_030810.1 coordinate 82,212,767, forward strand.
TTCTTTCCTAATTTGGAACCAATCCATTATTCATGTCTGGTTCTCATTGTTTCTTCTTGACCTGCATACAGATTTCTGTTTAACCTACAGATAAGTAGGTTAAAGAGACCTGCTTTAACTCAGAATTTGTCATACTCTATTCCTTTAAAAAAATCAGTTCTGTTTTGTGTACAGGAAATATACTTTCCATTTAGGTCAGATGGTAAAGAATCTGCCTGCAATGTGGGAAACCTGGGTTCAATCCCTGGGTTGGAATTACCACCACCATCCCCCACCACCACCACCACCAGAGTGGGACATAGCAACCCACTCCAGTGTTCTTGGCTGGAGAATCTCCATGGACTGAATAAACTGGTGGGCTACAGTCCATGTGGTCACAATGAGTAGGATGCACCTAAGTGAGTAAACATAGCACATAACAAGAGAAAGACAAATTCAAAGTGAAAAAAATGGAATAAGATCTATCAGACCAGCATTTTGAAAGAAAGCCTGGATATCACTGCTATTATCAAGTAAATTATGCTTCTTTAGGGATGGAGGGGGATATTTCATAATGAAATGCCAATTAAGCAAGAGCCGTAGCAACTTTCTCATGCAGCTTATCAAAAAGAGAAAAAGAGAACACATTTATCAATATTAGGGAAAAAAAGGAGTATCACTAGATATCTTATAGGATTTTAAAGAATGGTAAAAATATGAAAATATGATGAATTAGTTGAGGTAGACAATTTGAGGAAATAATTGTGGGAATATATTAATTACAATTTGGTTACTTTAACAGAAGTCAGTGTACACAGTTTTGTTCAGTAATTATAATAATTTCCATTTCAAGGAGGTTGTGTACCCCATAAAAATTCTCTGAATTTTCTCTTAATGATAAGATTAAATTATTTCTAAGGTGTTAATTCACTACTAAGTTTTGAGTAGACTATATGAATCACAATCAAATTCCTCAGAGTTTCTTATAAAATTTGATGAATTTGTAAAATAAAAATCCTTAAAATTTTGTTAAAAAGCAATCAAATTTTGAGTATTTATACCTTCAGACTTCAAAAACAGTAAACAAGAGAGTTTTGTATTGGCATAAGAATAAATATATGTCAATGTAAATAATAGAAAGGTAAGAAATATATATTAATTATATGTGAAATTAAATTCATATGTAAATTTCTTGGATTCTGCCTCATATTTGCTCTAGTAATTTATTTTAAAATATTTATGCTGTCTACCTATCAATAACTAATTGCCATACTGTGGAAAATCTATACTTCTGAAGTGTATCAAGGGGAAATCAAGGTTGATTCAGAGGGTTGGGCATCAGAAATAGAAAACTGATTCTATTTATTAGTATATCAATATTTTTAGGGGAAAAATAAGTTCTATTTGGAGCATATTAAGTTACAAATATTTGTTAGACTAAAAAAGTAAAATATGCATTGTTCTTTTCAATCAGTTAAAGATACTTGTATAGCTTCCATTCTCAGAAAAGTTCTTGAGGCAATGAGGTAGCTTTACATCATCCTCTTAACACTATCTGATATTATTATCTTCATTTAATTTTGTTATCACCTATAATCCCAACAGAAGATAAACAGCATCAGAGGCAAAACCTTGCATTTATTGTCCATCATGGTAAACCGATCCAAAACAATGTCTGACAAAGAATAAGCACCCATACATTGAATACTTGAATAAACTAGTAAGTGGATGAATGACTAAATGCCTCACCAAGTTTAGTTTCTATCACATTTGAATGTAAATCTTCAAATTTCTGCAAGTCACTTATTTAATAAAATATGGTCATCCATCTTTGATTTTAATGATTTGGGAGAAACATATTTAAAAAAAATAGGTTATATTTGTACTTAGGCCCAGTGAATCTATTTAACTTATTTCCTTACAGAAATCCCTTATTCAGTCATTCTGACCAACCCATGCTCCACATGTTAAAAGAACTGATGGTCATATCTGAAAAAGATTTCATTGTATGGTGTTACATACTTCGGGTCACAACTCAGCCTGAATATTTCCATAAACTTTTAATCACAATTATACTTGGTTTGATCTCACAGAGATCAAATTGCCAATATCTGCTGGATCATCGAAAAATCAGGAGAGTTCCAGAAAAACATCTATTTCTGCTTTAATGACTATGCCGATGCCTTTCACTGTGTGGATCACAGTAAACGGGGGAAAATTCTGAAAGAGATGGGAATACCAGAACACTTGATCTGCCTCTTGAGAAATGTGAACACAGGTCAGGAATCAATAGTTAGAATTGAATATGGAACAGCAAACTAGTTCCAAATCGGGGAAGGAGTATGTCAAGGCTGTATATTGTCACTCTGCTTATTTAACTTATATGCAGAGTACATCATGAGAAGTGCTGGGCTGGATGAAGCACAGACTGGAATTAAGATTGCTGGGAGAAGTATCAATAATCTCAGATATGCAATTGACACCACCCTTATGGCAGAAAATGAAGAAGAACTAAAGAGCCGCTTGATGAAGGTGAAAGAGGAGAGTGAAAAAGTTGGCTTAAAGCTCAACATTCAGAAAACGAAGATCATGGCATCCGGTCCCATCACTTCATGGGAAATAGATGGGGAAAGAATGTCAGACTTTATTTTTTGGGGCTCTAAAATCACTGCAGATAGTGACTGCAGCCATGAAATTAAAAGATGCTTATTCCATGGGAGAAAAAGTAATGACCAAACTAGACAGCATATTAAAAAGCAGAGATATTACCTTGCCAACAGAGTCTGTCTGGTCAAGGCCATGGTTTTTCCAGTAGTCATGTATGGTTGTGAGAGTTGTATTATAGAGAAAGCTGAGTGCTGAAGAATTGATGCTTTTGAACTGTGGTGTTGGAGAAGACTCTTGAGTCCCTTGGACTGCAAGGGGATCCAACCAGTCCATCCTAAAGACAATCAGTCCTGAATGTTCATTGGAAGGACTGTTGTTGAAGCTAAAACTCCAATACTTTGGCCACCTGATGTGAATAACTGACTCATTGGAAAAGGTCATGATCCTGGGAAAGACTGAGGGCAGAAGGAAAGGAAACGACAGAGGATGAGATGGTTAGATGGCATCAGTGAAAAAATGGACATGAGTTTGAGTAAATTTCAGGAGTTGGTCATCGACAGGGAGGCCTTGTGTGCTGCAGTCCATGGGATCACAAAGAGTCAGACACAGCTTAGCGAGTCACCTGAACTGTACTGAATGCTTGGTTTACCACACTTGTAAGTTTTGATGAAATTATGAATCTGTTAAGTGATCACATTATTTTCATCTTTTATTGATGAGCTATATCACTTCTGTGGATTTGCATGTGCTGAACCAGCCTTGCATACCAGGAATAAATACAACTTGATTATTGTGATGATCCTTTAAATGTGCTGTTGTATTCAGTTAGGTAATATTTTGCTCAGGATTTTTTGTATCTCTTCATCAGGAATGTTGATCTGTAGTTTTCTTTTAGTGTCCTTACCAGGCTTTGGGATGAAGGTAATGTTGCCTTCATAAAATAAATTTCAAAGTGTTCCTTCCTCTTTAATATTTTGAAAAAAATTATGAAAGATTAGATTCAATTCTTTAAATGATTCCCTTCTCTTCATCTTTGGTGGATTTCCTATAGGTTTTTGTATTGTAGGACCAAGAAGTTTACATAAAACATCTTACGGGTACAGCAATATATTTTACATTGTTAGCAACTTCACTTGGATCACAAAAACTCCACACTTTTGCTCATCCCTTCTTTTACATTTTTCATGTCACAATTTCTCTCTTTTTATATTTGGTTGTTGTTGTTCACTCGCCCAGTCATATCCAAGTATTTGCCAACCCATGGACTGCAGCATGCCAGGCCTCCCTGTCCCTTAACATCTCTGGGAGTTTGCCCAAGTTATGTTAGGTACTTACTAACAAATTATAAAAACTCTAGTTATTTTTAATACAGTTTTTCTTTAATTATGATACTATGGTTAAATGTTGACACGTCATCCTAGTTCAGAATTAGAGTTTTCTGAATCTTTTTTTTTAAATTTAAATTTATTTATTTTAATTGGAGGCTAATTACTTTACAATATTGTATTGGTTTTGAATCTAACTCTCTATTTGGGGCTTCCCTGGTGGCTCAGATGGTAAAGTGTCTGCCTGCAGTGAGGGAGAACCCGGGTTTAATCCCTGGGTTGGGAAGATGCCCTGGAGTAGGAAACGGAAACACACTCCAGTACTCTTGCTTAGAAAATTCCATGGACTGAGGAGCCTGGTAGGCTACAGTTCATGCAGTTGCAAAGAGCTGGACACGACTGGGCGACTTCACTTTCTCTTTACCTTTACCACTTTTTTGTTTACTTTCCTGTTTTTTCATCTTACTAACTAGAATTTGTTCCTTTTAGGTCTGTTTCCTTTCAGTATTTGTTGTAAGGCAGGTCTAGTAGTATTAAGCACCTTCAGTTTTTGTCTAGGAAGGTCTCTATTTCTCCTTCATATTTCAAGGAAATGTTGCTAGATATTCTTGCCTGGCTTTTTTTTTTTTCCTTTCAGTGTGTTGGATAATCATTTCACTTTGTCCTGGTCTGTAAGGGTTCTGTTAAGGAATCTACTAATTGCTTAATGTGCATTCCTTCATGGATTACAATCTACTTTTTTCTGTTGGTGCTTTTGAGATTCCTTTTTTTTTTTTCTAAATTTTTAACAGTTGTCTTATAATTTGTTTTGAAAAAGATCAATTAAGAATAAAATAATGAAGAGATCTGTTAGTTTCACAAACTTGAAATATAAATATCCCCGGGCTTGGAAAGGTCTCATATATTATTTCTTTTTTATTTTTTTAATATAAATTTATTTATTTTAATTGGAGGTTAATTACTTTACCATATTGTATTTGTTTTGCCATGCATCAACATGATTTTTTTAAGCAAACTCTCTACTCTCATCTCCCTTCAATCTCTTTTGGACCTCCCATAATTTTTAATATTTGTTCTTCAGATGGTGTTGCATCATGTTGTCTCCTTAACTTTTTTATTCTAACAACTTTGTTCTTCTCAGGCTGGGATATTTCTAAGTTCCTATCTCACTCATACTGTCTATTAATTCTTTTTTTATTTTTTTTCAGATTTTATTTTATTTTACTTTACAATACTGTATTGGTTTGAATCAGTTCTAATGAGGTGGATGAAACTTGAGCCAATTATACAGAGTGAAGTAAGCCAGAAAGAAAAACACCAGTACAGTATACTAACGCATATATATGGAATTTAGAAAGATGGTAATGATAACCCTGTATGCGAGACAGAAAAAGAGATACAGATGTATAGAACAGTCTTTTGGAGTCTGTGGGAGAGGGAGAGGGTGGGATGATTTGGGAGAATGGCATTGAAACGTGTGATATCATATAAGAAACAAATCGCCTGTCTAGGTTCGATGCAGGATACAGGATGCTTGGGGCTGGTGCACTGGGATGACCCAGAGGGATGGTATGGGGAGGGAGGAGGGAGGGGGGTTCAGGATTGGAAACCAATACAGTATCTATTAATTCTTTATTTCATTCATTAACTTCTTCATCTTCAAAGTTTTTATATAGAGATTATTTTTTTTACAACTTTTACCTATTACTCATTTTGAAAGTGAAAGTGAAATCGCTCAGTTGTGTCCAACTCTTTGCGACCCCATGGACTGACCAGGCTCCTACGTCTATGGGATTCTCCCAGCAAGAATACTGGAGTGGGTTGCCGTTTCTTTCTCCAGGAGATTATTACTCATTTTAGTTGTGTATTATTTTCTTAATTTCATTGAGTTTACTCACATCTTTTGTAGCTGCTTTCAGGTGAGGTCTACATTTGTTGGTTCTGTTGTATTTTCTGTGGCTTTCTCCAGCTTGGTATAGATATATTTGCTTCATGCTTCTTAATATTTCTTGTGACAGAATTCTTAAGCTTCTTTTCATTTTTACAACGCACCAGGCCAGCTGCTGAAAATCTCTTTTGTATTCTCCAAAGTGGTACTACTACTCAAGATTTTATTTTCTGTTTTCATAATTGTTCACAGAGCGGTGTACAATTATGTACAGAATGCAGTTTTTATAATTCTGTGTTAATTTAAGCTTCTTTTTTCACTAAAAGAATAATATTATATATTATATTATATTCTCCAAAGTAGTAGTACCACTTTGGAGAATACAAAAGAGATTTTCAGCAGCTGGCCTGGTGCATTGTAAAAATGAAAAGAAGCTTAAGAATTCTGTCACAAGAAATATTAAGAAGCATGAAGCAAATATATCTATACAAGACTGGAGAAAGCCACAGGACATGGAAACTACCTAGATGTCCATCAGCAGATGAATGGATAAGAAAGCTGTGGTACATATACACAATGGAGTATTACTCAGCCGTTAAAAAGAATTCATTTGAATCAGTTCTGATGAGATGGATGAAACTGGAGCCGATTATACAGAGTGAAGTAAGCCAGAAAGAAAAACACGAATACAGTATACTAACACATATATATGGAATTTAGAAAGATGGCAATGACGACCCTGTATGCAAGACAGGAAAAAATACACAGCTGTGTATAACGGACTTTTGGACTCAGAGGGAGAGGGAGAGGGTGGGATGATTTGGGAGAATGGCATTCTAACATGTATACTATCATGTAAGAATTGAATCGCCAGTCTATGTCTGACGCAGGATACAACATGCTTGGGGCTGGTGCATGGGGATGACCCACAGAGATGTTATGGGGAGGGAGGTGGGAGGGGGGTTCATGTTTGGGAACACATGTAAGAATTAAAGATTTTAAAATTAAAAAAATAGAAAACTAAAAAAAAGATAAAAAAAAGAAAAAGAGTAATAGAAAAAATCAATACAATATTAAGTGGTTTATAGATATGAACTTATTTGGCTTATATAAAAGAGTATAGATAAGACATTTACTATCCTTAGTTCAAGACCTAAAATTTCTTCTCACTGGAAAGCTTTCCATCCAGACTTCTGCCCAGGATCACATCTCAGGTGGCAGTAATGGTATATTTCTGATTAATTTTACATAGTGCCAGGATGTCACATGGACACATCTATTTTCCCCTTCCTTTGAAAGCTAAATATTTGTATCATGTCCTTGGGTATGCAGATAAGTGAAATTGGAAACACTCTAGAAGTAAGTGAATTAAGTGAATAAGCCCCATATTCATGTTTTTTACTTGTGTTTTCAGGAACGTCTTTTGTCCAATTTTGAATATACTTCCACTGAAGAAGGAATGCTGCTGCACACAGTAGGCTTCATGACTTGTTAGATCAGATAATACTTAAGCCACGGGGAGTAGATCAGTTTGCATAAGGCTCTGTTGTTCTCCAGGCAGGCGTTCATCTAATCTTTACAACAATGCAGGAGCTGTTTCTCAACATGAGAGTACCAGGTTTCCAGATAGGGAGTAGTTATGCTGTAAAACTCTTCAGAGCATATTTTGTGATTCTCCTTTAGAAATTGGCTCAGTCTCCACAGAGCATTCTGATCTGCCACAGACACTTCAAGCAACATTTGATCTGCTCAAGGTCAGAACTTCTTCCTCTGTAGCTTGAGGTTATATAGAGAATTATTCTCCTCTAAGAGTTTTTCAAAAAATACGGACATCTTAACAGGTAGATCAGTACACACAAAGCTGTATGTTTAGCCTTTAATATTCAGTGGAGACCTCAGGTGCTGTGGTGTTGTATACAGAGCTGCAGGTTCTTTCTCTCTCTCATTTTTTTTTTCACTGTAGGAGGAATATTCTGACATGCTCAAGGCTTTTGGCCCTCTAAAACTGTACTTATGGTGTATATCTTCAAATTTTTATGACACTTTTCCCCCACCTTCTGATATGTATATATATTACTGAGACGTCTAAGATCCTTATTACTCCTTGCTCCTCTGGTCATATAGCCTTGGCATTACCAGTGTAAAGCAAATATGAGAATGTATGGAACTAAATTATAACAGAATCACACAGTGTTGTAGACTCAATGATAAAGAATTAGATTGTCTTCCTGCCTCTTCCAGGTTGAAGTAAATTGACTCTGTTCTTTGTTTAATGAGACAGAAAAAAAAAAAAAAGTACTGCTCAGTTCAGTGGTAGTGACCATGTAAATGAATGTAGGTGGGATTGCTCCAGTAAATAAGAGACAACATTTGTGTATTATCTAATTACATTTGAGATGATATTGTTACTTTCTCAAGATTCATCTGCTTTCCTAACAAGCCATACAAACATGCTAAGTAGATTTTAATATCAGGAACATTCTCTTCTGACACACCTCCCAGAATTGTGAGAATATCCATAAAATGAGTTTGTTTTCATATCATCAATCTCAGAGTTCACTACAAGTTGGACTTGTGTCCAAAGTTGATTCTCTCTCCAATTATGCTGCCTGTTACAATAAACCATTCTGACTTTTATTCTGATGGTTAGATGCTAACACTTGGATTTTGCCACTGCCGAAAAATTTGCTCCTTTAGTTCAGGGAGGTCATTTTCTATGGGAGATTCTCCTACTCTTATTCCCAGTCTACAAAGGATAGCTAGGCAGAGTTCTGAAAGAATGTTCATGATTCTCTAATCTTAGTGCCTTGGTGAAGGTTGTATCTGCAGTGTTCTCTCACATGAAAATGGTTGTGTGGAGTCACGTTCCAAAAAGTTTCTATATGCCTGTTTGAATTCCTGCTTCAACATTAAGCCAAACCACATTGGACATCCAAATTTCTTCTGATATAGATCATAATTAAGTTGAAATTTTGAACAACCAACTAAGCAAGCATCTAAGATGTTTAATATGATTATTTTGGTTTTGCATCTGATGAATTACCAATGTCCTGTTTTCAGTTATAATTAATTCTCACTGAAAACCTAACAGTGTTAGTAACTAATCTCTATTTACCCCCTTTGAGCATGTGTTTACCCACAACCACTTCTAGCATACAACAGATTGCTGTTGAAGATACATGAAAGGAATAGAGGTTATTTTAGGTATTTCAGCATAATAATTTAAAACAGGGAAAAAGATGTTTACAAAATTCTTGGAAGTTCCAAAGGAGTTGACTGGGCACTAGAGGTTCTCAAATGATTGACAGAAAAGAAGAGAACAAACAGTTGCTAGCGTCCTAATCTCTACCATAGTTATGTACGTAGAGGATCAGGAGGTCACTGCTGAAACTACTGGGATCGAGCGTGCACACACAACCTGAAATTCAGGGATTCACAATCAGATAAGTGCCAGAACTTCTACAATGTTACAGTGAAATCCAACAACCTTTAGTCCTTCAGTCACCTTCCAGTATTCACAGAGTGACTCCAACATTGTAACTTTCATGTTCTTGCTCAGTAACCCAATGCAGCAGGAAGTTGGCCTCTGCTTAAATACTGTCTTTCAAATTTTATAAAATAAAGGAGACTGAAAGAAATGTCCTATGTCTGCAACACAAGAAAAAAACTGGAAGGAAATTGAAATGGATGCTGATTGTCATCAATTATACTCAGTCCAACTTAAAGGTCAACATTTTGAATGGGTCATACACAGAATTGTTAAATTACAAAATACTGTGGGTAGCATCCAAATTCTTCAGATAATGAAAAGAATTAACCTTACTGGTATCATTGATCAACCATAAGAATTATTTTTTAGAATGGAAGGTGGCAAACTATAGCTCGTGGCCTATTTTCGTGAGGCATGTGATCTAAAAATGATTTTTACACTTTTAGAGAGTTGAAAGAAGATGGCTAAGAATCCTGTGTAGCTTGCAAGGTCTAAAATATTATTATCTGGCCCTTCCCCCAAAATGTTTGTGGACCCCTGTGTTAAATTGAGAATAAATAAATCAGAGAGCATGTAATTCATCAGAATTTATTAAGTATTAAGGAACAGATTTTGTTTGCCTTCCTATACAGTACTAATTCTTAGCATGATGCCTGGTACCCAGTATGCAATTAAATAAGTGTGTGTTAAATATAATTTACAACACTAACAATCTTTAGTGGACTTTACTATTGCCTTTGTATGTTATGCTTTTGTACACACACATTTTCTTTTATATAGTGCAATAACATAAGCAATACAGTATGCTAGATTCTCATGTCAAAGCATTGACTTATACCCAGTCACATATAAAATCAAGTCTGTTTTGATAAAAGCTTTATCAGCACTCAGTTTTCATCCAGTTTTGATCTCTTTCTACTGTGATTATCTCAAGTAATACATTCCATGTCATTGAAACCTGTTAGTAATCCCAGTTTAATGATGACTTATCCACACTTCTGTATGCATTAAAAAAATTAAAAGAAAAAAGACAACAAAACTCTATAAGAAATAAATTTACCACTGTACAGGCTCATGTGTAGAGTAAATGCCTTTTGCTCAAGCCATACCAAGTAACTACTCTAATTGGGACTTATATGCACTGATACCAGTTTTATTTTCTTTCGAATTATTTTTGTTTTTAACGGTTTAATTAATATATCTGTGTTTTTGAAAATAATTTTCTCCATAAGACAATATCGTTATACTGTCCAATACTAATATTTCAGATTTTATACTTAGAAGTTCACAGTTTGCATAGTATAAAGGAAATGCCTTAAATTTACATTTGGAAATGTTCAAATGAAGATTCAAATGAAGACAAAGACGGATATCACAAGTTCAAAAAGCAGGGGGAGCATTCATGTATTAGAATAAGTGAGCATGACATAAAGTTTAAATAAACTGTAAGTGATAAAAGGAGAAGAATGATGTCCTACAAGCTGTTTTGTCTCTAGATATGTTATTGAAATTTCAAATGAACTTCCTAATGACAACACAATTTTATTTCAAATATTTTGCCAACTCAAAGATGAATATGATATTTGGGTGCCTCTTCTGGAGTGAATTTTATGAAGTAATTTATCTGTGCAGAAGCTTTGTAACACTGAAGTTATAACCTAAGGCAGTAAAAATTGATATTTTTATTTTTCCATAGTCAGGGAATTAACCAATTTCTCAAGCCAAAATTAACTTCTAATAAAAATATGAGAACTTCTTCAATCTTAAAAAAAAAAAAAAGAGCTACAATCATAAACAATGGCAGATAAATTAAAAATCATATTTTTTCTGAAAAACAAATTGAACAATCACATTACCATTTTCTAAAAGCATTATCTTCTATTTTAAATCCCTTCTTCTCTTTGCATTTAATGCCACATTCGTGAATATTAAATTAACACATAATATCCAAGGCATTCAAGATAGTATAATTTAAAAGATGACACTAGAGTAAAAATTCTCAATATCTACCTAAGCTAGTTAAAATAATACAACAAATTTAATACATTCCTACCATAGGCAAAATATTTTAAAGATGTTGCTTAGAGTCAATTTGTTTCTTTCTAAACTTGATGTTCTATAATTTCATATAAATGTATACTTTTCTTAAACAATCTAAATATGTTTGATATTAAGGTAACAAGTTAATTTTGAAGTACAGTCTTCAGCTTTTGGAGTGTTTATCCATAAGTCAACAACCAGTTTTGGCTTCTTTTTCTGGGTTTCTGGAATTTTTTGCTTTTAATTTACTTTTGCTCCTATTTGTAATAAATTTGCTTGCTGTCCACTTCTAGTCACAATAACTTAGACCGAAAAGTTTCTTTCATACAAGATTTGGAATGAATACCTGTGGATTTCCTCCTTTATATTGTCTACACTTTTACCTGTTAAGTTGGATGCTATAGTGGTGATTATTTCTTGTGGACAGCATAGAGAAAGAAAGATAACACTAAGTCGTGTCCGACTCTTGCAATCCCATGAACTGTAGGCTGTCAGGCTCTTCTGTCCATGGGATTCTCCAGGCAAAATGTTAGAGTGGGTTGCCGTTTTCTTCTCCAGGGGAGCTCCCAACCCAGGAATTGAACCCAGGTCTCCCGCACTGTGGGCAGATGCTTTCCTGACAGAGCTATGCAGGACAGCGTAAGTTGTACACAAAGAGCAACAGAAAATACAGACAGAGAAGCAGAGAGATTACTGAAGTTTTAATGTTAACCTGTGTTCTTACCTTTGGTTTCTGTCAAACGAAATTCTTTTGTATAATGTTTTCTCTAATTTATTGCATTTTCAGTTATTTCCTCTCAAATTGGTTTTTGTTGCCTGAAGCAAAAAAGGCATAATTAATGGAAGAACCCTGTTCGCTGAATCTTCCTAATAATTCTGCCAATGGTTTTCCTAATCAAAAGTTCATATTTATTAAGCTGGAATTAAAATTCAGTATAATCCTGGCTTTTAAAAATCTTATAAAAAACTATTCTTCAGGTTTAAAAAGTTTTTTATTCTTTGTATTTATTTTTATTCATAGATTCACAAATGCTTAAGAACTATTACTGTGAAAGTCACTTTTATAAGTATCATATACTCATATTTTCCTCTCTGGTATTTTCCTTGCTTTTTGAGTTTACAGTAATTATCTTGCTTTTCTGTTATTTTTTTTTTTTTTTTTTTTTTTTTTTTTTTTTTTTTTTTTTTTTTTTTTTTTTTTTTTTTTTTTTTTTTTTTTTTTTTTTTTTTTTTTTTTTTTTGTTTTTTTTTTTTTTTTTCTATTATCTTGCTTTTCTGAATAATCATGCTTTATTATTTGTAATTCTAATAAAATAGCATGTTTGTAACTTAAATGATTAACATATATAACCAAATTCCTCTCCTAGAGTTTAGTATCTGTTAATACATCTTGTTAGATAAAATATTATAATACATAGATTGTTTTAAGGAGTGTGGGTTACTGAATATTTCCCTATTTTATTATTATTATTCTGTCTAATATGAGTAATTTCTATTTCATAAATTCCACTTCCTGGTTCCATGGTTATAACTGTCAGAGGTATAATTTTGTTCTTTAGCTGCCTTCTTGATTTCTACAATGGTAATACCTTTTGACCCATGATCTTCTTGTTTCATGACACTCTCTTTGTAAGCTAACCACTAAAACTTTTATTGCTTCCTGATATTTATTTTAAACAATTATAATAATCTTAACCTAATCTTTGATAGTCTGTCACCTATTAATTTTATATTTTCAAACTTTTTGACACTCAAAGCTTCTATAGTTTCATTCATCACTTGTTAACATATTTATGTGTACATATATATAAGTGGAAGCTGTTTCATTCTCCTGTATGATAAACATCCTCTTGTTTATTATATATGTACATGCGTTTTAAGTCGCTTCAGTCATGTCTGACTCTTTGTGACCATGTGGACTATAGCCCGCCAGGCTCCTCTGTCCATGGGATTTTCCAGGCAAGAGTACTGGAGTGAGTTGTCATGCCCTTCTGGGATCTTCCTGCCTCAGGGATCAAACCAGCATCTCTTATCTGCTTCATCAGCAGGAGGGTTCTTTAGCACCACCTGGGAACCCCTATACATAATTTTGTTTTTCATTTAACCTTCTGTATTCTCATTTGCCTCACATAGTCTTTGGCTGTTCAGTTGGTTCATTGAAGTACCCTGATCATTCTGGTGTTGCTCCTGGTGAGTCTGCAATGATCATTCTCCATATTCCATTTTGTATTTTCCTTTCAATTTACTATATAAATATTTTTCAAAATAATCTTATTAAGAATCAGTATTGATCATGTCATTCTCCACTCAAAAACCACAAGCAAATTTCTGTTTTTCAAGTAATTATTTTTCTCCTAACTTAATTTGAACCTAGGAGTTCTGGAGTATTTTCTGTTTGATTTTCATTACAATTGACCTTACAGTTTTATATTTCATCACCTCCCACACATGCTCCTTGCTTCATCATTAATGTAATATTTGTCCACCCCCTTGACTTAAAATTTTGTTAAAATGAAATACATTTATACAAATGACAAAGATGCCATACTTTATATTCAGGTATGAAACTAGTACTACAATTGGTAACATAACTTGGGGAATAGGAAGCACACTTTTCATGGTTGATTTGGGAGATGTGCAGAAGGTGAAAAGGAGGAGCTGGCATTCCAGGTATAATAAAAGAAGAAACATGGTTAGTAGTCTTTTTAAGAATAACGATATCATATGCTGCTGCTAAGTCACCTCAGTCGTGTCCAACTCTGTGCGACCCCAGAGACGGCAGCCCACCAGGCTCCTCCGTCCCTGGGATTCTCCAGGCAAGAACACTGGAGTGGTTTGCCATTTCCTTCTCTAATGCATGAAAGTGAAAAGTAAAAGTGAAGTTGCTCAGTCGTGTCTGACTCCTAGCGACCCCATGAACTGCAGCCTACCAGACTCCTCCGTCCATGGGATTTTCCAGGCGAGAGTACTGGAGTGGGGTGCTGTTGCCTTCTCTGAACAGTATCATATAGTACAGGCTTAATAGTAACAGCTACAACAAAGGATTTCATTTTAGTGACTAAGGGGCATACAGATGTAGAATAAGTGTGATTTTGGATTACAATAACTTCATCTTCCATGTCACAAAATTTAGATTTTATACTTTTTAAGGGAGTGACTAGAATTATCTGAAAGGGATATGTTTGCTGTATATTCAGAGTTATTTTTAGATTTATTGGAAAATCTATCATTTTTACTTATTCCAATATAATATATGACTTCAAATTTTAATAATAATAATTGTACAGTTTTTTTCTGGTTAAACTATGGAATTTGCCACATACTAAGAAAACTCAATATATGAAGGAACTTTTTCTGACTTCTTAACTCTAATTTAAGCAATGGAGTATTCCTGAAAAAGAGGAGAAATGTGGATCTTCAAGAGGGAGAAGGGGGTATCAATGAAGTTGTTGTTATTGTTGCTGTTTTTGATGGGTTATCTAAATGTATATTTTCATACTGCTTGGAATAATATAAACATTTGAAGGAAAATTGATAATTCAATAGAGAAGGAGAAAATCCCCAGAGTGGTATCTTTGAATTGACGAATTAGTCATAAAGCAAATCAACAGTCACATATTATGTAGGTTGTTAGATATGGTGATGTTAAATTTTGGAATTTTTCTATTCTTTGTTTCCTTTTCGTTGAAATAAAATGCAAAGCTATAAAAGAAAAGGGAGAATGGAGGAAAATTGTTGGATACCTGAGGAGAGGAAACAGTGTCTGAAATCATCCCTCGGGTGAGTGGAAAGATGAGGGGACTAGTCCAGTACAGAAATATTGTTTGACAACACAGTGGGCATAGTGAGGGTAATGGTAGTGGATACAGTGTGATGCCTGTGAATATTTGAAGAAAGAGTCAGCAACTTTAATGGAGATACCCTGAAAATAAAATGGCTTCAAAACCTACAAGTTTATTTCTTTTTCTAATTAGACCTGAAGTGATTGTTTCAGGTAGTTGGGAAGCTCTGATACCCTAGTGTCTTTTCCAGAATTTATCTTGGATTTCTCTAGGGGCTGACTTTATGTGCTTGTTCAAATATGGCTCAGAAACTTATTTCAGTTTATGATAAAGAGGGAAAAATCTTGTGCTTAAATTCTTATAAATAAGGAGACAAAGGGTGAAAACATCACTTCTGTTAACATTTAATTGATGAAAAATTAGCCTGCCGAAGTGGGGCAAGATGCTGGAAAATATATCTACCTGAATAAAAGTCTATCACAAAAGAGGAGGATTTGTACCAATGAATTTGTACTAATGGATTTGTGCCAATATTTACTACCTTCAGTATATAGCACACATTGAAAAAAGTTTAGTCTCTACAGTCAGGTGTGGAATTAGTAGAAGTTTGGATAGAACAGTTTTATTTTCTGGAGTACAAAGAAAGGGGAACTATCCAAAGAAATTTGAGAGTATATGGAAGAAAATGGTTATAATATTAGGTAAAGTGATCCAGCCTTGGGAAAAGTAAAATAAAGATGTGAAATGGGGGCTGCTGCTGAGGACTACTGAAAAAAATAAAAAAGAAAAGATGAGAAATGCAGGTTTACAGGAAGTGAAATGTGACTATGGCCTTTGAAGGGACTTGAAAAGAGTGAAATACCTTAAAAGTCATTTTTTTAAAATATGTAAAAATACTGAGAAGTTCCAAGAAGTAAATATAGGATTGAATTATTATTACCAGACCTCCTGACTTGTCCCCCAGCAAGAGTCCTTCTGCCTGATGTTGCTCGCAGCAAGAGACAGTGACCAAGTTCAGTTCAGGAGCAAAGGATTCTCTACTCCATCAGAGAATGGAGAGTTGTGGGCATGTACTTTAGATACACTGCTCTCCTCCAAGGCCGTGGATGGGGCTGTTTCAGGGGTTTCTCAGTGGGAGAGGGGGTGAGGTTCTCCAGGGTCAGTGCAGCTGCAGCTGCAGTCTTGCAGCTCAGGCTCAGATGGCAGCATCCAGGGCAGTGTCCTTGTACACAGACATCCACTGCCATCTTGAATTGGGGTGTCTCCCTGAGCTGAGGTGTCAGGGCACAGTCATCTCACATTAAGAGTTCTGGTCAGAATTGTCAAGTGCAAGATCTGTGTGTGCCTGCAGCACCACTGAAACTAGATTGCACAGAGGAAAAATGGTTAGACTTTATTGTATTACCCATATTCTGTTTTTATTCCGTGGAATTGTTGATGGGCTTTTCCAGGTGACATTATCAGTTCATGTTGCTAAATAAGATAATTGCAAGAGGGGTCTTCCCATGTGGCACTAGTAGTAAAGAAGCCACCTGCCAGTGCAGGAGATGTAAGAGACATGGGTTCATTCCTTGCATTGGGAAGATGCCCTGGAGGATAGCATCACAACCCACTCCTGTATTCTTGTCTGGACAATCCCATGGACAGAGAAGCCTGATGGACTACAGTCCACAGGGTCCTCAAAAAGTCTGGCGTACCTGAAGCGACAAAAAAATTGGAGGAGAGGAATTCAAGCAGTTGAGAGGCTAGATTCTTAGACACACATTGAAACACTCACTGGAAAAGCTACCATCTGTAGGTCTACTTAAATGCCAATCGTTTGTCCTCTCCTCTTGGAATAGGATCTTAGCATAGATTTTCTATGTAAATTTTCACTACTTGCTTACAGTTTTAGTGATGAGCCAGTCTCAGTCATTATAAGTAACCTCTTATATGAAGGATTTAAAACACAAAAATAACAAAGAAAAAATGAAATTCTACTCCATAGATTGATAGTGAGTCAGACAACATATCCTATGTCTTTCTGTTCTGGTTTTGATAACATAATTCACATTCAGTCTCTGTCAATGCATGAGTAATCCATAAAATAACACATTTTAGTGTTTTGTGCAAGAGGGCATTTAGTGCTTAAGGAGAAAGACTGTTCTTCTATTTAGTAGTCCAGTCAGGAAGTTATGTGTGTGTATTTTAATCTTTCCTTGGCATAAATAACACTGCCAGTTTTCATTCAGATTGCATTGCCTCTAATTCTGCTTCCACCTCAAGAATTCCTTTTCTACTTGTTATTTACATCTTTCAAATATTTGCAGATCATTTTCATATTCCTTTAGCTCAGCTATAAATATTATACTGCTTTAATCTCCCTGCATAAATCAGTCTTCCCTTCTTATTATTCAGTTGTTTTTCCCCCTGGACTCTTTCCAGCGTTACGCCATATGCCTGATATTGGAGTGCCCCAGAATTAACACAATATTGCAGCTTCAATCTCACCAATGATAGTATCAATTTCCATTCTTATTACAGGATATCTCTTCATTTTGTATTTACTATTACTCATTTTTGTTTCTTTTGTTGACTATGCTATATCATTTTTCTTTATGAAATATTTTAATGAATCTAAAACCTTTGTATGCCATTTCTAATATCCATGGATTAGTCACAATGGTAGTCTTTAAAATACATGATTTTATCTTGTATTTAATTACTATTTTATTTTCCCTGGAAACTCTGTAATTTACAAAGTTCCATAAGCATCACATTATACTATTCACTGCCTCATTTAGGATAATTTATAAAGATGTTTAAGGAGAACTGAAATCTAATGACTGAAGGGATGCTAATTACCCACAGGTAAACTCTGCAATGTTTGTCATTACTCTAATGACCATTTTTCATCCAATATTTAAGCCAAGCAGAAATGTTTATAGTCTAAAAAATTAGATTACATGGAAGGAGCATTTAATGAAATATTTTTTAATGCAAAATATGGTTCCGAAATGACCTCACAGAGTATGTGTCCCAGTGAAATAGAATATCTCTAAACACTTGGAAAAATATTACATAGTTCCCAGCTGGTTCTGTGATACTATGTCCTCCATATTCCAAATACTATCTATATTATATTATTAGTGTTCTGTATTAAAACTCTCTGTTTATATTTATTTCCATGTAGAAACCTGAAAATGGAATTACTAACCCTCTATGTAAAAAGATTGCCTAATGAAATTTTTAAACTTAAAATATACTCGGAGGTGCATCATGCACATGCAGATACTGAGAATGTGTAATCCTGAAACATTAGACAAAATATGCAAAGGCAGACAGGCCTAAAAGGAAGCATTCTGAAGGCTGCAATTTTGCCTGATTACAAGTTTGGGGAATAGGAGAAGGTAGCTTCACCTGAAAGACAGGTGGATGGATACTCTTGATTCATATGCAAAATCCAATGCCTCTATTAATTCTGTCTAGATGTCCACTCCTCTAATGTGTTATTGCGTTATAGATGATCTCACGTCCAGCTTGAGATTGCTTCTGATTAGTCATTGCAAATGTCAGTAATCTCAACAGATGTGAGAGAAATTGAACAAAATCCAAAATTAACTTTTGTAAAGAAAAACTTTCAGCAAAGTAAGAGAGAAGGGCTTCTTCAGCCTGACATAAGCATTTGTCAACTCTATAGCAAGCATCATGATTAATAGCAAAGGACTGAATGTTTTCTCCTTGAAATCAGGAAAAAGACAAGTATATCTCTCTCATACTTCTATTTAATATTGTGCTGGAATTTTAAATTAGGTAATATATGAAAAAAAGTATCCAGATTGGAAAGGAAGAAGTATTGATAAACTTGCAAACAATAGGATAATCAGTGTAGAAAATCTGATGGATTTACAAAACTGCTACTACAACTAATATATGAGTATAAGAAGGTTGGTATGTGCCATATTAATATAAAAAACTCTGAGAATTTTTAAAAACAAAATAAAATAACATCTATAATAATTTCAAATATATGTCTTAAAATGTGTGAGACTTGCAAACTGGAAACATTGCTTATTGACGTTATGTAATTAAAGAAGGCTTAAATAAAAAGAGGTACCTGAGTCATGATGTCTCAGAAGTTTGAATATTATAAAGATGTGTAATATATCTAAGATATTAAGATGAATTAAATAACTATTAATATCTCAGCAGGCTTTTTACAGAAATTCATACACTGTTTAATTCTTTCAGATATTCTAAGGACATATAATTGGCAAAATAACTTACTGGGTCAACCTGACTTCAGACTTACTATAAATCTACAAAATTATGACAGTGTGTTTTTACATCAACACATACAAATATATCAATGAAATGAAATTAGAGAGTCTGGAAACAGACTGACACATGTGGACAACTAATTTTTTGTAATGGCTTTACTGAGATAACGGCTGTACTGAGATACAGGCTTCCCAGGTTGCACTAGTGGTAAAGAATCCACCTGACAGTGCAGGAGTTGCAGGAGATCCGGTCCAGTTCCCGGGTGGGGAAGATCCCCTGGCATAGGGAATGGCAATTCACTCCGGTATTCTTGCCTAGAGAATCCCATGGACAGAGGAGCCTGGCAGGCTACAGTCCATAGGATCATAAAAGACTGGACACGACTTAGCAACTGAGCACATGACCTTACTGAGAAAATTCACATACATATAATTCACATAAATAAAGAGTGTGACTCAGTGATGTTTATCAGGAAGTGTTGCCTGTCATCACTTGCTACTATTTGACATTTTGATTATCATAATCCTACTGGATGTCAAGTAGAGTGCCACTGTGCTTTAGATGTTCATTTCCTTGATGACTGATGATATCAAGCATCTCTTTATGTGCTCAGTAGCCATCTGTGTATCTTTTTTGAGACATGTTTATTCATAACCTTTACATGTTTTAATCATGTTACGTGTATTTTTACAAGAGTTCTTTATATATTATCAGTTATGTAATTTGGAGATACTCACTGCCATTGTTCGGAGAAGGTGATGGCACCCCACTCCAGTACTCTTGCCTGGAAAATCCCATGGACAGAGGAGCCTGGTAGGCTGCAGTCCATGGGGTCGCTATGAGTCGGACGCGACTGAGCGACTTCACTTTCACTTTTCACTTTCATGCATTGGAGAAGGAAATGGCAACCCACTCCAGTGTTCTTGCCTGGAGAATCCCAGGGACGGTGGAGCCTGGTGGGCTGCCGTCTATGGGGTCGCACAGAGTCAGACGCAACTGAAGCGACTTAGCAGCAGCACTGCCATTGTTTGGGTTGTCTTTTTACTTTCTTGATAGCGTGTATTGATTCAAAGAAGTTTTTACTTCTGATGAACTACAATTATTTTTTTTCTTTTACCACTCGTGTTTTTACTGAAATATTTTGGGATTGGTTGCAAATGAAGATCACAAATATTTATGCTTAGGTTTTCTTCTAAGAGTTTTATAGTTTGTGACTCTACATTTAGGTCTTTGATCCACTTTAATTTTTGTACATGGTATAAGTTTTGTTGTTAGCGTCCTTCTTTTGTATGTGGATATCAGTTGTCTTGAAATCATGTGTTGAAAAGTATATTCTGTCTCAACTGAATGATCTTGGTACCATGGTTGAAGATCAGTTACTCTAATGTATATGGATTTTTTTCCATTCCATTGATCTACATGTCCATCTGTATGCCTGTATCACAGTTTTAATTACTGTAACTTTGTAGTAATTTTTGAAATAGGAAACATAAGTTACCCTATTGTTCTTCCTTGTTCAAACTTGTTTTGACTTTTTATTGTTGTTTTGAACTTCCCTATGAATTTGAAGGATGAATATGTCAATTTCTACAAAGAAGGCATCTGTGATTCTGATTGGGATTGTAATGAATGTATAGATGAGATTAGTTAGGGTAATATTGCCAGCTTGTCAATATCAAGTCTTCTGATCCAAGAGTATGGAATGAATGTCTTTCCGTTTGTTAGATCTTCTTTATTATCTTTCATCAATATTTTGTTATTTTCAGAATTTAACTTTCGTGCTTATTTTACTGAACATATCTGTAAATATTTTGTTCTTCTGGGTGTTATTATAAAATTCTTTTTTCAGGGTTCTTTTTTTGGTAAATTATTTATTTTAATTGGAGGCTAATTACTTTACAATATTGTAGTGGTTTTTTCCATACATTCACATGAATCAGCCATGGGTGTACATGTGTCCCCTATCCTTAACCCCCCTCTCACCTCCCTCCCCATCCCATCCCTCAGGGTCATCCCAGTGCACCAGCGCTGAGCATGCTGTCTCATGCATCAAACCTGGGCTGCAGATCTATTTCACATACGATAATACACATGTTTCAATGCTACTCTCTCATACCACCCCACCCTCGCTTTCTCCCACGGAGTCAAAATGTCTGTTCTTTACATCTGTGTCTCTTTTGCTATCTCGCATATAGGGTCATTGTTACCATCTTTCCAAATTACATATATATGCGTTATTATACTATATTGGTGTTTTTCTTTCTGACTTACTTCACTCTATAAAATAGGCTCCAGTTTCATCCACTTCATTAGACCTGATTCAAATGCCTTGTTTTTAATAGCTGAGTAATATTTCATGTGTCTATGTACCACAGCTTTCTTATGCATTCATGTGCCGATGGACATCTAGGTTGCTTCCATGTCCTAGCTATTGTAAACAGTGCTGTGATGAACATTGGGGTACACGTGTCTGTTTCAGTTCTGGTTTCCTCGGTGTGTATGCCCAGCAGTGGGATTGCTGAGTCATATGGCAGTTTGATTTCCAGTTTTTTAAGGAATCTCTACACTGTTCTCCATAGTGTCTGTACTAGTTTGCATTCCCACCAACAGTGTAAGAGGGTTCCATTTTTCTGCACACCCTCTCCAACATTTATTGTTTGTAGACTTTTTGATAGCAGCCATTCTGACTGGTGTGAGATGGTACCTCATTGTGGTTTTGATTTCCATTTATCTGATAATGAGTGATGTTGAGCATCTTTTCATGTGTTTGTTAGCCATCTGTATGTCTTCTCTGGAGAAATGTCTGTTTAGTTCTTTGGTCCATTTTTTGATTGGGTTGTATTTCTCTGGAATTGAGCTGCATGAGCTGCTTGTATATTTTTGAGATTAATTTCTTGTCAGTTGCTTCATTTGGTATTATTTTCTCCCATTCTGAAGGCTGTCTTTTCACCTTGTGTTGTTTTCATTGTGCAAAAGTTTTTAGGTTTAATTGGGTCCTATTTGTTTATTTGTGCTTTGATTTCCATTACTGTGGGAGGTGGTCATAGAGGATCTTGCTGTGGTTTATGTCAGAGAGTGTTTTGCCTATGTTTTCCTATAGGAATTTTATAGTTTGTGATCTTACATTTAGATCTTTAATCCATTTTGAGTTTATTTTTGTGTATTGATTTCTTAATTTCTTTTTTTTTCTGCTTTGTTATTGCTGTTTTGATAAAAACACAACTACTTTGTGTGTTTATTTTGTATCCTGAACTTTTTTAGCTCTAAATATGTGTGTGTCTATGTGTGTGAGTATGTGTAAATTGTTTAAGTTTTTTAAGTTACGTATATATTTTGTATTTATGTTGTAATTATTGTGTACTTTAAAAATTATTCAAATTTCAAAACTCTCTGGAAAGAAATCTGCTTTATTGCCCTTGGCAGGCAGAATGCAAGTAGATACTCTTGTGCTGACAGCTCACAAGAGAAACTGAATTACTATCTGTGGAGCTGTGTGTTCTCTGAACCAAAATCAGTTCAGTTGCTCAGTTGTGTCCAACTTTTTACATCCCCATGGACTGCAGCACACCAGGCCTCCCTGTCCATCACCAACTCCCAGAGTTTACTCAAACTCATGTCCATCGAGTCAGTGATGGCATCCAACCATCTCATCCTCTGTTGTCCCCTTCTCCTCCTGCCTTCAATCTTTCCCAGCATCAGGGTTTTTTTTTTTTTTTTTTTTTTTTTTCAGGACGAGTCAGCTCTTCGCATCAGGTGGCCAAAGTATTGGAGTTTCAGCTTCAACATCATTCTTTCTGGTGAATATTCAGGACTGATTTCTTTTAGGATAGACTAGTTGGATCTCTTGCAGTCAAGGGACTCAAAAGATTTTTCTCCAACACCGCAGTTCAAAAGCATCATTCTTCAGTGCTCAGCTTACTTTAGTTAGTCCAACTCTCACATCCAACCAAAATATCTGTCTTCTAATATTGAAGGAATAACTACCAGTGAAGAACGAATGAATGTGGAGGTCATTATGGTAACTGAAATAAGTAAGACAGAGCAAGACAGATATTGTACAATATGAGTTACATATTAAATCTGAAAATATATAACAAACTAATGAATATAACAAAAGAAGCAGACACAGAACTAACTAGTGGTAACCAGGTTTTGGGGAAGGGCAATATAGGAGTAGGGAAGTGGGAGGTAGAAACTATTGGATATAAGGCTCAAAAAAGTAATATACAACATAAAATAGCCAATATTTTGCAATAGCTAAATGAAAAGGAACCTTTATAATGTTTATAAAAATTTAAAAAATATATTTTAGATCAACACACTAAAAAAAGAAAACCCAAAAACAGCACTGCCTAGAGTCAGCTTGCTGCTGCTGCTACTGCTAAGTCGCTTCAGTCGTGTCTGACTCTGTGCGACCCCATAGATGGCAGCCCACCAGGCTCCCCTGTCCCTGGGATTCTCCAGGCAAGAACACTGGAGTGGGTTGCCATTTCCTTCTCCAATGCATGAAAGTGAAAAGTGAAAAGTGAAAGTGAAGTCTCTCAGTCGTATTCGACCCTCAGTGACCCCATGGACTGCAGCCTACCAGGCTCCTCTGTCCATGGGATTTTCCAGGCAAGAGTACTGGAGTGGGGTGCCATTGCCTTCTCTGAGAGTCAGCCTAAGGTTGGTTTTTAAAATATTAAAAACTAGGAAAGTCTGTCAGATTTCACTTTTTTGGTATTATAAAATTATTCTGATTGGGATATAAATTTATATACATTATACTTGGGGAGGACAGTAAAATCTGTTTCTAAATTATATTTTTCTTTTAATAATGGTGACAAACTGTTGAGGTGATTTCTCTTGTAATCACCTATTTATACATGTATCATTCATCCATATCTAATGTGTGTGCTAAAAATGGGTTAAAGTCTGTTCATCATATTAAACAATTTAATACAAAGTGAATACATTTAATTTTGACATCAAATTTTACTTTACATTGATTGATAGTACAATGAAGATTAATGAACAAGGAACAATTAATAAATACATAGATATCACTGTATTGTAGATGGGATTTAGAAGTATTAAATTGATAGTATAAAACAGATTTTAAAAAGTAAATTGCCTTTCAAAATACTCAAAAGATTGTTTTAACATATCTTGTTAAGAATCTAGTTAAGAATTTATTTTAGACAAGTATTCCATTTAGGTAAAATTAAAGAGAGAGGTACTCAGATATAAGATCAAAGCAAAAAAAAAATTAAAATACACATTTTCAACTGCTGTAGGGACAATATGGTATATTAGTAACACATCACAGCTATATATCCAAAAAGTTCATTATTAGCAACTTTGTAATTACTTTATATATCTGAGTTGTTTGGTAGACATTTGTAGCAGAAGCAGGAAAATGGGCTGGGGAAAAAACACTGCTTGAAACAGTTGTAGAATTTGATATGAGAAATAATAAATAATATGTTGGTATAATAATAAATTAATATATATCTATAGTTATATTTTGTCATGGATATGTATTACAAATTTAATGGATTGATATATCTTTTTCATTTTATTTTTTGTTATTTTGTTTATTGCTTCTGCATTATTTATTTATTTGCTTTATTGTTTGTGCACACAAGTTTATTTCTTACAAAAGTATGCCTTTCATCAGCAAATACTTTTTCCCTTATTAATTATCTTAATATTAAACTTCCTTGTCTTTATATTACTTTTACTTTTTCAATATTATTTTGTTTTGTAGTTGAAGATATACAAATTCATTGCTAGTATTTTACCATATTTTATATCTTAAGTCTTAACTCATTTAATTTAAATGTAAAATCCATTGATATGAATGTATTTCAGCATAGTTTTAATAGTGATTTTCTTTAGTTCACAACCTACTTCTTGAATTTTTGATGCCAAGAAGTTAGAAAGTGTCGTTTCTGTCTTATACACAGATGTTTGTTTATGAGTGTACGTGAGCGAAGTTGCTTCAGTCGTGTCTGACCCATGTGACCCATATGACCGCATGAACTGTAGCCCACCAGGCTCCTCTGTCCATGGAATTCTCTAGACAAGAATACTGTTATGGGTTGCCATTCCCTTGTCCGTGTGATCTTCAGAACCAGGGTTCTGACCTGCCTCTCCTGTGTCTCCTTTATTGCAGATGGATTCTTTACCGCTGAGCCACCTGCAAAGCCCATATTTGTTTTTATTTACTCCACTGTTCTGGGCTTCAGTGGTAGCTCAGCAGTAAAGAATCTGCATGCTATGCAGGAGCCTCAGGAGGCACAGGTTCCATCCCTGAGTCAGGAGTATCCCTTGACACAGGGATCTAGAGGAGGGCATGGCAACCCACTCCAGTATTCTTGCCTGGGAAATCCCATGGACAGAGGTGCCTGGGGGTTACATTCCGTAGAGTAGCAAAGGGTCTGACATGACTGAGGCAACATGGAACACACACAGTCTGTGTTTCTTGCTTCCTCTCACATCTTCGTCTGGGATTGTTTTATCATATTCTGATGAACAACCTTTAAAAGTCCTATCAGTAATGGCATTTGGGGTAAATAGTCTCAATTTGTACTTTTCAAATATTAGAAAAAAATTTTTTTGAAGTCAATTTAATGAAAAAAGCCAGTTTTTAGGTTGACAATTATTTTTAGGTTACAATTTAAACATATTTTACACTCTTCTAGTTTCCCTGATTGTTATATAGTCTGCAGTCTAATTTTTTGAATGTATTTTTCTTGTTTTATTTTTCCTTCCACTATGTTGGAAATCATATACTCTGTGTTTGTTTAGTGATTAACCTAAATATTATGTTAAGAATTTTTAGTGTTTAAATATATAAATGTAATTCAATTTTTTGGTCTCCTTTTAGATAACAAAGACCTAGATCAGTATCAGTAGATTTACCATCCCAGCTTTTTTGTTATTTTCATATTTTAAGATAATATTTTATTTAATGATATGGGATATTATTGCTTTTAAGTGTGAATTTAATAAAGTGTTTAGTTGATTTATTCAACTCTTTCTTTATTCTTTAACCTTCTTTCCTTTCTTCTATCTCAAATACCCCATCTGGAATAATATTCCTTTGTCTTCAAGATCATTCCTTTACAGTTTTATTTAAATTTCCAAAAATTGAAAAGGCAGTGTTTATTTATATTATTTAAGTATCATTAACCTCAGTTCAGTTCAGTCACTCAGTCGTATCTGACTGTAGTATGAAAAGTGAAAAAGATTGTTAACCTAGCTATGTTGAAATATTAATATACATGGGTGGGTAAACAGATAACAATAAATCAAAGGTAAATAAGTAATTATGTTTCTATTAATGTTGTTAGGAAACATTATCAATGGAAAAGAGGTATCAATACAAGTATAAAATCTAAGTAGTTAAATAGATTTTGCAATCTTGAATTTCCATTATTTTCTAAAAAATACATTTTTTCTAACTATATTTGCTGAAAAGTCCTAGAAGAAGGCAACGCAGAAAAATAAAAGAACCCCAAACACCCATAAAATAGTATCTAGGTAGTTTTGTAAAACTCTGAGCTATTATCTCCCCAAATATTTGCAATATTATATCCCCAGGTATTGGCCTCCATTCTCTCTCTTTCTACCTTCCCCTCAAGAGCTCTGATTAGATTTATGAAACTTCACCATTTGCACCTTTTCATCTTGTCACTTGGCTAAGGTAAATACATCACTTCAGTTTCATTGATATACAGATAATTTAAAATTCTTAAAGAGATGGGAATACCACACCACCTGACCTGCCACTTGAGAAACCTATATGCAGGTCAGGAAGCAACAGTTAGAACTGGACATGAAATGACAGACTGGTTCCAAATAGGAAAAGGAGTACATGAAGGCTGTATATTGTCACCCTGCTTATTTAACTTATAGGCAGAATACATCATGAGAAATGCTAGGCTGCAAGAAGCACAAGCTGGAATCAAAATTGCCAGGAGAAATATCAGTAACCTCAGATATGCAGATGACACCACCCTTATGGCAGAAAGTGAAGAGGAACTCAAAAGCCTCTTGATGAAAGTGAAAGAGGAGAATGAAAAAGTTGGCTTAAAGCTCAACATTCAGAGAATGAAGATCATGGCATCTGGTCACATCACTTCATGGGAAATAGATTTGGAAACAGTGGAAACAGTATCAGACTTTATTTTGGGGGGGCTCCAAAATCACTGCAGATGGTGACTGAAGCCATGAAATTAAAAGACGCTTACTCCTTGGAACAAAAGTTATGACCAACCTAGATAGCGTATTCAAAAGCAGAGACATTACTTTGCCAACAAAGGTCCGTCTAGTCAAGGCTATGGTTTTTCCAGTGGTCATGTATGGATGTGAGAGTTGGACTGTGAAGAAAGCTGAGTGCAGAAGAATTGATGCTTTTGAGCTGTGGTGTTGGAGAAGACTCTTGAGAGTCCCTTGGCCTCCAAGGAGATCCAGCCTGTCCATTCTGAAGGAAATCAGCCCTGGGATTTCTTTGGAAGGAATGATGCTAAAGCTGAAACTCCAGTACTTTGGCCACCTCATGCGAAGAGTTGACTCATTGGAAAAGACTCTGATGCTGGGAGGGATTGGGGGCAGGAGGAGAAGGGGATGACAGAGGATGAGATGGCTGGATGGCATCGCTGACTCGATGGACGTGAGTCTGAGTGAACTCCGGGAGTTGGTGATGGACAGGGAGGCCTGGCGTGCTGCGAATCATGGGGTCGCAAAATGTTGGACAGGACTGAGCGACTGAACTGAACTGACAGGTAATTTATTTATGTATTGGCAAAGTGGCCAACATAGAGACATAAAGTTTCAAATATTTATTTGGTTTTTATTCACTATGTTCTGATATGAAGATAACTTTTCATGAAATCCTGAAAGAGAGGATCAAGTACGTTTATTTCTGGGTCACTGTAAAAGGTTGGTAGTGCTTTCAGTTCCTGTAGCCATTGAGGGTGTCTTGTATTAGAACCAGTAACATGTCCTGAGAAATATTTTCTTTCCTGCAAGTTCCTCAGGTTTGTGACCATAAATCTCAGTTTCAATAGCTATATGAAATACCCTCAAAAGCCATTGTAGTGTTCAGTTTACTCTTCTAGATTCTTTCTGTGTTTTCACCTGATAAGTGTATGTAAGTTTTTTATTATATTGTCAGTAGTAGTATTTTTTGCAATATTTCCCCAGTGTTTTAAGGTGTTTGTTGTGAGGTTATCACTTAAATACTCGCCCATCATGTTACTGGAAGTAGAACTACAGAGAAGACTATATTCAAAATATGCTCAAAATACCTTTTGAGTTTTTAATATTAATCATCATAAATTTTCCCAGATATTATATTTGGATTTTTCTTGTCAATTCATTCTCTATACCATAGTTCTTTTTTTTTTTCCTGAGAAATAACACATTAAATATGTTTTTTAACTCAATGAAAAGCAAATTTTTTTTACTCGACAAATATTATCAACTAGTATTCCTCAGAAACAATGATAGGAATCCAAGTCTACAATGCCTAACAAAACAGACCTCCCGCAAAATACTCCTGTTCTGTGAAGTTCAAATTGTAACAGGCGCGTTGAAAAACAACATAATAAATAGCTAAGATATTTGGTGTATTTGGAAGTAATAAGTGCTAAGGAGGAAAACAAGGATGAAAAAGGGTGTTAGAAACTGTCAGAGAATGGTGCTGAAGTTTAGATAGTGTGCTCAGTATCTGGAACCATATGAGTGAATAAGAAGGTGAAAAGAGGTTAGAAAGATAATAAGCAGAACATGTGTTTTAACATGTAAGAATTTTTGGCCATTATAAAGACTATACAATTTTGAATAAAGAGGTAATGTCATTTAACTCACGTTGAGCAGAAACGCTCTGAATGCTGTATTAAGATCCCAGGTGGAGCTAGTGATAAAGAACCTACCTGTCAATGAAGGAGACATTAGAGATTAGAGTTCAGTCCCTGAATAGGGAAAATCCCCTGGAGGAAGGCATGGCAACCCACTCCAGCATTCTTGCTTGGAGGATCCTGTGGACAGAGGAGCCTGGTGGGCTACAGTACATAGGATCACAAAGAGTTAGACAAGACTGAAGTGACATTGCACACACGCACATATAGGCAAAGGTAAAAGCGGGTATAACAGGATGTTTATGCTGTGATCCCAGAGAGATTTGGTGGTGACTTGTATCCAGGGTTGTAGTTATTAAGGTGAAGAGAAGTAGTTGAATACGAGATTGTTTGTATAAGTCAAACAAAAGGAATATATATTAATCTCAGTTTCTTGAGTTTATTTCATATGCTGGATCAGCTTCATAATTTGCTAATAATTCAGAGTCTATATGACTTAAAAACATGAATGCAGTCTCTCTACCAACAGTTATAACTGCCTAATTAAGGACTATTTTTCCTTGTTAGTAGCAGTTCCTTCCTTTAAATTATCCAGACTCATACCTCTAAATTTTGCTTTGTTCTCACATTGAAGAAGATGGTTAGTTCTGTGGGCTCTTCCTTCTGAAATGCTTCTGATGTCAGTTCCTTATTTTATATATGCAACCTCTAATCAGATTTTTGGATTTATCAGGAAAGAACCCTTACAAACATTTTCTAACCTCCACCTTTAACCACTTAAATAATTTATTATCTGCCTTAGTATATCAAGTTCTTAAAACTCTGATTATTTGCTTCATTTCTTTAATACATGCTTGTACTTAATTCTAGTTTCTTTTTTCTTTATTTTTTTAAATATAAATTTATTTTAATTGGAGGTTAATTACTTTACAATATTGTGTTGCTTTTGCCATACTTCAAAAAAGATATATAAGGCCTGAAGTTTAGGCTAATAAAATTAATGCTTCTTGGAGTAGGTTAAAGTCACAAACTTTGAGGAATAGGGTAAAGAAGAGAATAACAAGGACTTCCCTGGTGGTCCAGTGGTTGAGACCATGCTTTCACTGCAGGGGGCACTGGTTCAATCCCTGGTTAGAGAACTAAGATCTACATGCTCTGCACCCCGAGAAAAGAAGAGAGTAACACATGTTCCGTGTTATACGTTTATGGTTATGTGCTGTATCTGTATCCATAACCATATCTATATCTGTATTCATATCTTTATCCGTGTGTGCTTACTCAGTCACTCAGTCCTGTCTGACTCTTTTGTGACCCCATGGACTGTAGCCTGCCAGTCTCCTCTGTCAATGAGATTTTCCAGGCAAGAAGACGGGAGTGTGTTGCCATTTCCTTCTCCAGGGGATCTTCCTGACCCAGGGATCAAACCCATATCTCCTGTGTCTCGTGCATTGACAGGTGGATTCTTTAACACTGAGCCACCTGGAAAGACCTTATGTATATGCATATCTATATCTAATCCACATTTTAGGTATGTAGAGATATGCGGGCAAGTTTTCCATGATCTGTTGATGACATAAATCAAATATTCTTAGATGTCTGTATAATTATTTAGACCCATTGTCCCCTAAGACTAGAAGATTTCCTGGAAGATTCACCTCAATCATCTGGAAATATTCATCCTTCAAATAGTAGCTAAAATTCAATTTCCTAAAAGATTCCTTTTCTAATCTTCCACAGAATTTTGTTATTAATATTATATTACTGGGCTTTTAGTATGTCTTCTATACTGTAATTTATTGAGCTTTGTTGGTAATTTCTCCAACACTGAGAATATTCTTGAACCAAACAGCCATTAAACAATTGATTCAGTGTTTGTTTTTCGTTCGTTCTTTTTTGAAATAGTATTCATTGAAATTTTACTCAATGCAGATAATTATACTAAAGTTTTAAAAAAATATATTTGTCTCTTCTCAAATTTTCAAAAGATAAAATGCTTTGGCGTGTTTATGCATTCAAAATATTTAAGATTTGAACATGTGGATCAAAGCTTACATATTGTTCATGTTTATTTTCTCAGTCTTATAGTCTATGGCTAGAATACATTAATTTTATTCTGAGCATTTCATGGGAATGAAATTGGTAGCTTCTGAACTTGCCTATCCTGCTTTCTATTGCAGCTAATACATCTAAAAGAATTATAAATTTACAGCTACTTTTTCCAAATTCTCTAATATTAGACCCACAAATTTGTGTGACCAATTTGTTATTTCAAGATTTGTTTTTTATTATACTACGCTTATTCTCCAAAACTACCAACTGCTGAATCCTAAATACAATTAGACTATTGTCTTGAGATAGTACTGAGATTATTTACATTTTAAAAACTTTCTTAAATGCATGGAAATACTGACTTAAAAAAATTATATATGTTTTATATTGTCAGCAATATTATAATGATTATTTAGTGCTGCAAGATAGCCATTTAATGCTGAAATAAATTTACTTGGAAATGAATTTATTACATCTATTAAATGCTAACTAAAATTCAGCTTCCTGAAAGGTTTCTTTTCTAATCTCCCACAGAAGTTTTTCCATGCTCTTCTCTTGCATCTGCTTACACCTACCACTTTTTATTTAAATAATAAAAATATACTTCAATGTCAGTTTGCTAAGGCTGCCACACAAATAACATAGACTGGAGAGATAACACTGTCCCCCACAGTTCTGAAGACTGGAAGTCCAAAATCAAGGTGTCTGCAGTTTGGTTTCTTCTGAGACTCCTCTCCTTGGCTTGCAGATGCTCAGTTTCATGCTATGTCTTCACATTATCTTTCCTCTATGTGCATACACCTCTGGTGTATCTCTTTGTGTGTCCAAATTTCCTATTCTTACGAGAACACTAATCAGATTGAATTAAAGCCCACTATACTGGCCTCATTTTAACTTAGGTCCCATCTCCACATCCAGTATAATTTAGAAATTCTGGGAGTTATTCACATATGAGTTTGAGGGTACACAATTTAGCCTCTTTTATCAGTTACTTTGATTTCTTGCCCTTTGTTCAAACAAAGTTACTATTTATAAATCTACTTTCAGCTTGGGTCTGAAATACTTGAAATGTCTTCCTGAAGCTTAAATTATTTGATAACTTTCAGTGATGCAATGTAGTCATATAAATATGAACTTAATAATTATAAGCTTATGAATATGGTACAAGGTGAAATAAAGGAAAAAGTACAGTTATTCCCCAAAATGATTGAGGATGATAAAAAGGGTGCAGCTTGAATATTTTCCTATTCACTTAATTCAGCCCGTAAGTTTTTTTTTTCTTTTTTTTAATTTGATGTACAGTCGCTTAGTCATATCTGATTTTGGACCCCGAGAAAATAAAGTCTGTCACTGTTTCCATTATTTCCCCATCTCTTTACCATGAAGTGATGGGACCAGATTCTGTGATCTTGGTTTTTTGAAATCTGAGTTTTAAGCCAGCTTTTTCACACTCTTGCTTTCACTTTCTTCAAGAGGCTCTTTAGTTCCTCTTCACTTTCTGCCATGAGGGTGGTGTCATTTACATATCTAAGGTTATTGATATTTCTCCCAGCAATCTTGATTGTAGCTTGTACTTCATTCAGCCCGGCATTTCATATGATGTGCTCTGCATATAAGTTAAATAGTAGGGTGACAATATACAGCCTTGACATACTCCTTTCCCAATTTGGAACCAGTCTATTGTTCCATGTCTGATTCTAACTGTTGCTTCTTGACCTGCCTACAGGTTTCTCAGAAGGCAAGTCAGTTGGTCTGGTATTCCCATCTCTTGAAGAATTTTCCATAGTTTGTTGTGATCCACACAGTCAAAGGCTTTAATGTAGTCAGTGAAGCAGAAGTAGATGCTTTTCCGTAATTCTCATGCTTTTTCTATGATCCACTGGATGTTGGCAATTTCATCTCTGGTTTCTCTGCCTTTTCTAAATCCAGCATGTATGTCTGGGAGTTCTCAGTTCAAGTATTTTTAATTGAAGGATAATTGTTTTACAATATTGGGTTGGTTTCTGCCATTCGTCAACATAAATCATCTATAGATATACATATGCCCCCTCCCTCTTGAACTTCCCACCACATCCCACCCCTCTAGGTTGTCACAGAGCCCCTGTTTGAATTTCCTGAGTCATACAGCAAATTCCCACTGTCTGTCTATTTTACGTATGGTAATATATTTTTACCTGATGAGATCATGCCTTATTATACACTTATAGGCAAATTTTATTGTTTATTTGTTTGTTGAGTATATAAGAAGCTTCTAATCTTTCCAACCTTTTAAAATTATTCAGGGCAATTAAGCTATAGAAAACCGAGAAGCAAGACCAGAATGTGGGATACCCAATTTGCATATTCAGATTCCAAATTATGTGCATAGTAATATGCAAATAAACTTTATTTTCTCTTGACTAGGAATGTTATGGTAGGAAGATTGCCTACTTGTTCTTGTAGAAAACGAGACACCAGCCTCAAAGCCTCCACATAAATGATGAGCGTGATGAGTTTTGTTTTCTTGCAAATCGCATATCTCAACTCTTTGTATTTAACTACAATAGAAAAAATAAAGGTATAACATTGTAAATATTTGTTGCTTTGTATTGCTGCTGCTGCTGCTAAGTCACTTCAGTCGTGTCCGACTTTGTGTGACCCCACAGACGACAGCCCACCAGGCTCCCCCATCCCTGGGATTCTCCAGGCAAAAACACTGGAGTGGGTTTCCATTTCCTTCTCCAATGCATGAAAGTGAAAAGTGAAAGGGAAGTTGCTCAGTCTTGTCCGACTCTTCCCAACCCAATGGACTGCAGCCCACCAGGCTCCTCCATCCATGGGATTTTCTAAGCAAGAGTACTGGAGTGGGGTGCCATCATACACATACATTTATGTGTGCATGTTCACATGCATGGGCTTTCCTGGTGACTCAGTATTAACGAATCGACCTGCTAAGCAGAAGATGCAAGTTCATTTCCTAGGCCAGTAAGATTTTCTGGAGAATGAAATGACAACCCACTCCAGTATTGTTAGAAATCTCATAGACAGAGGAGCCCAGTGGGCTACAGTCCATAGGGTCACAAAAGAATCAGACCTGACTTAGGGACTAAACAACGACCTTCATATGCGTATTCAGGTGTATGTGTGTGTCTCTTTGTATACATTTCCTAGACAGCTCAAAATAGAACACATCCTAAAATGCTGGATAGGCTGTAGTCTAGGAGGGCATGAAGCTGGCCTACGGTTTAAATACTGTGCAATAAGTTTTAACTACTTTTAAACATATATATTAAGGAAGAAAGTTAATTTTCCTTATAGATATAATTTCATATTTAATTGCAATTAAGCACAGTATAAGATTAACTTTTAAATTATTAAAAAATCATTTTTGAGTATTAACATCATATATATATAGAACTAAAAAACCTATAAGTATAGAAAATAGAACTAAAGTTAATTTTGATAGATGATTTATGTTTTTCAATTTTTTCGAACACTGACTCCTAATGTTCTCATTTGTAGCACCTTGTTAATTAAACACAACCTTTATGTTCAATAGTTTTATTTATAAAGTGTTTCACTAAGTTCTATGGCCTATGTTAAATAGTATTTATGAATTTCATTCATCTCATTTTTGTTCATATAATTTTAAAATCCAAATCGACCTAGTACTTCTGAAATTTATATGGATACTTTAAGAGCAAACAATTTTAAATGTTCTTAAATGTACTCTGTAAAAAATGAGTTACCAACTTGTGATATTAACAATGGTGTAGAAATTAAGACACTATCAAATTGCCATGGAATAGGAATAATATATAGATAAATGGATCGGAATATAGCTTAACAAAAAATATAAGAGAGAACATGGTTTTAGAATCACAGTACTGCAATGGGAAGCAGTACAATGTGGTATTTAGAGATATACTAAGAAGTGACAACTGAGTGTCCTTGAGAAAATGAAAAATTACTTGATAACTTGGTGTTTCACTTTTGCGCTCTATAACATGTGAGTAATAATAGGCTGGGAACTCAGTGCTTGTTTCTCTTGCAGTTCTTATGTCGAATCACACATACCCCAGTGTGATGGTGTTTGGGAGTGGACCTTTGGGGGGTGATTAGGTCGTGAGGATGGAGCCCCCGTGAATGAGATTCCTGAAGAGACGGGATAGTGATGGCCCAAGGCTGTGTGAGGTCACGCAAGCAATGGGGTTTTCTCTGAGGTAGGAAGCCGACTCTCACCAGACATGGAATCTACTGGCGCCTTGACGCTGTCCCCTTCATTCTTCGCAAGTTACCATCACCTGAATTCAGTGGTATTATTCTGTCTGCTTTGACAATTTTTCTATAAATGAATTTTCCTATATATCTGGCAGGTTCAATATCAGTTTTCCCTCAACTTTGTGGTTGGAAAACTTTATATTTGATATCTTTCTAGTACATTAATTTGAAATACTCGATGGATGTCATTGTAATATTGTTCACATTTTATCTGTTCTCCTTTAGTTGGCTATCTCACTTATTTAATTTACTTACTTTCAGGATCTGCTTTGGAAATCAACCCAGAATAAAAATGGGTACCTAAAGAATTAAGTACTCGTAATTAAGTAGGGAATATAATCCCACAAAATCGTGAACTAGAACATTTCTAGAATAATAAAATATTTTTTCTTTACCACTACCCTAAATAAAAAGATAAAACACAAAAGAAGAAACAAAAGGAAAGGAAAGGGAGAGAAGGAATGAGAGGGGGAAAGGAAAACAGGAAGGGAAGAGACAGAAAAGGAAAAAGAAAAGAAAAAGTTTTCTCATATAGATCTCTTCTTAATATAAACTTATTTCATTCTTTATTATTTATGTGTATATACATTCATATACAGCTTATAAGTATATGCATATATATATACAACTTATGCCATAAATTATAAACTAGTAGAAAAAATTTACTATAGGCAATAGGATATTGTACAAGAAAAATAAATTTATTCTTATACCTTCATATGTGGAATATTATAAAATAGGGAAAAAGAGTCAGAGGTTCCTCTAGTAATATGAATCAAGCTTAGTATCAATAAACTAATTAGGCACTAATGTCATGTTTTTATCTCTACCACTTTTAAGAATTTATACACTATTATGTATTTACCACACATGTTTAACTTTGTAAGGTCTGAAATTGAAAAGTATTTTGATCACCTTTCTTCCAAACAAGAAAGAGAATTAACAGTTCTTCAGTTTTGATCTTCCTTTTCCTAGCTAGTGTATGATCATTATGAAATATTTTAGGTAAGATATTTTTTTCATCCCAACATATTAAACACATGTTGTTTAATGCATGCACACACATACACACACACTATTCTTTGGACTTACTACAGATTTTTCAACCTGCCTGGAATCATTGATTTTCCTGAAGGACATCCTTTTGTATGTCTTTTACATGTTCAAATATAAATATCTATTGGTGATAAAATCCTGATTCTAGTTCTAATAAATATTTATCTTTTATTCTCAAACTTGACTGATAATTTTATGAGAAACAAAACTCTAAGTTGGCCATTATTTTTCCCTGTTTATTTCTACATGCTATTCTAATGTCCTAAATTTTGCTATTGAGAAATTTGTTGTAATTCTAGAATTTGTTCCTGTTTTGTGTTCTGTTTTTTCTTCAGCTCCTGTGAACATCATCTTTTGTCTTGGTAATGTTACAGTTTCCCTATGTAATATTTGGTCTGGATTTCTTTTTTCTTTACTTTCTTGGTATATTTTATATATTCCATACCTTGGAAGTCAGCCCTCCTTTTCCTTTTTAAATGACTTTTGGAAATATATGATCTACTATCAGTAAGTTCAGTCGCTCAGTTGTGCCTATGACCCCATGTACTGCAGCACGCCAGGTCTCCTTGTCCATCGCCGACTCCCGGAGTTCACCCAAACTGATGTCCATTGAGCCGGTGATGCCATCCAGCCATCTCATCTTCTGGCATCCCCTTCTCCTCCTGCCCTCAATCTTTCCCAGCATCAGGGTCTTTTCCAATAAGTCAGCTCTTTGCTTCAGGTGGCCAAAGTATTGGAGTTTCAGCTTCAACACCAGTCCTTCCAGTGAACACTCAAACTGATCTCCTTTAGGATGGACTGGTTGGATCTCCTTGGAGGCCAAGGGACTCTCAAGAGTCTTCTCCAACATCACAGTTCAAAAGCATCAATTCTTCAGTGCTCAGCTTTCTTTATTGTCCAACTCTCACATCCATACATGACTACTGGAAAGACCATAGCCTTGGCTAAACGGAACTTTGTTGACAAAATAATGTCTCTGTTTTTTAATATGCTGTCTAGGTTGGTCATAACTTTCCTTCTAAAGAGTAATTATCTTCTAATTTTGTGGCTGCAGTCACCATCTGCAGTGATTTTGGAGCCCCCCAAAATAAAGTCAGCCACTGTTTCCATGGTTTTCCTATCTATTTGCCATGAAGTGATGGGACCAGATGCCATGATCTTAGTTTTCTGAATGTTTAGCGTTAAGCCAACTTTTTCACTCTCCTCTTTCACTTTCATCAAGAGGCTCTTTACTTCTTCTTCACTTTCTGCCATAAGGGTGTTTGTCATCTGCATATCTGAGGTTATTGATATTTCTCCCAGCAATCTTGATTCTAGCTTGTGCTTCATCCAGCTCAGTGTTTTTCATGATGTTCTCTGCATATGTTTAAATAAACAGGGTGGCAATATATAGCCTTGACACATTCCTTTTCCTATTTGGAACCAACTGTGTTGTTCCCTGTCCAGTTCTAACTTGTTGCTTCCTGACCTGCATACAGGTTTCTCAAGAGGCAGGTCAGGTGGTCTGGTATTCCCATCTCTTTCAGAATTTCCAGTTTATTGTGAACAACACAGTCAAAGGCTTTGGCATAATCAATAAAGCAGAAATAGATGTTTTTTTGTGACTCTTACTTTTTCAGTGATCCAGTGGATGTTGGCAATTTGATCTCTGGTTCCTCTGCCTTTTCTAAAACCAGTTGAACTCTAAAAGTTCACGGTTCATGTGTTACTGAAGCCTGGCTTGGAGAATTTTGAGCATTGCTTTACTAGCATATGAGATGAGTTCAAGTGTATGGTAGTTTGAGCATTCTTTGGCATTGCCTTTCTTTGGGATTGGAATTGAAACTGACCTTTTCCAGTCCTGTGGCCACTGCCGAGTTTTCCAAATTTGCTGGTATGTTGATTGCAGCACTTTGACAGCATCATCTTTTAGGATTTGAAATAGTTCAACTGGAATTCCATTACCTCCACTGGCTTTGTTTGTAGTGATGATTCCTAAGGCCATTTGACTTCACATTCAGGATGTCTGGCTCTAGGTGAGTGATCACACCATCGCCACTGTCTCTTTAAATATTTTCTCTATTCTGTTTTCTAAATTTTCCCCCTTTTGTGATTCCAGCCAAAGAACTTTTAGAATTCTTTCGTCTATATTTTCTGTCTTTTAATTCTTTAGTTTTCTCAATTGTTTCTAGTCTCTAGTTTCATCTATCCAATGTGATTTTTATTACAATTTTATGCTTTTTATTTTCTAGAAAGTTTGTAATTTTATTGTTTTTTGTCTTTAGATACTTCTTGCTTGGCTATAGTTACACACAGTCTCTGTATTCTCACTTTTATAATTGTGTCACCTATAAACTGTGGGAGTGTAAATATATCTAGTTTCTTTCAATTTAGCATGTATTGTCTTTCACGTACACTTGTTGATTATGTACATAAGGTCAAGGTCAGTTTCACTCTTGGAAACTGAACTGTCTACATTCATTTCAGTTCAGTTCAGTTGCTCAGTTGTGTCCAGCTCTTTGCGATCCCATGGACTGCAGCACATCAGGCTTCCCTGTGCTTCACCAATTCCTAGAGCTTGTTCAAACTTCTACATTAGTGAATATTTTCTGCAAAGGTAACTTGCTTCTGTTTTGCTGGAAAGAAGAAGGTAACCGATTCCAGGACAGCCACCACCTCTAAGTGGCTTAGGTTCAGAGTCAAAGTCTCAAAAGTCAGCTCGTCTTCCAGTTATTTCATAACGCAACCCACGTATAGCTATATATATATATATATATATATATATATATATGTAGTTTTATTCACGTAGGGTATATGTGTGCATGTGTCTACGTGTGTGTGAGAGAAAAGGGGGAAAGGAGCAAAATATCAGAAGTAATTTTCTAGTGGTCAAACTCTGCAGTTTATTTTCTTACTTTTCTTTATATGTTTTGTAATTAGTATATGTTGCTTTTATAATCAACAAATAAGTTTTATTAAATTAAAAAATCTTTAAGTAAATTCTGGGAGTTGTTGATAGACAGTGAGGCTTGGCGTGCTGCGATTCATCGGTTTGCAAAGAGTCAGACATGACTGAGCAAGTGAACGGAACTGAAGGTGGAGAAATTTGTGGAATGGACAGCATTGGGTGTAAATATAAAGAATTCAATTGGGGTTATATTTATTTACATTCGTAGGTAATGAGTGTGGAACAGAAAATCAAGAGCTCTAAGGGATGAAATCTAGGCTTTCTGATATTTAAAGATTATAGAAATAGGGAGGGGCTTCTTTGATGGCTCAATGGTAAAAAATCTAACTTCAAACAGAAGATGAGTGTTTGATCCCTAGTTCAGAAAGAAGCCCTGGAGAAGGAAATGGCAACCACTCCAGTATTCTTGCCTGGGAAATCCCTTGGGTATAGGAGTCTAACAGGCTACAGTCTATGGGGTTGCAAAAGAGACACAACTTAGTGATTAGACAATAAGAAATGAGATAAGGAGATTGAAAAATGCAAACTAATGCAGTATAAAGAGTTACAGAAGAGTGCAGTACCACAGGTACCGAGTCCATGTGGTCTAGAGCCAATGCTCTGCAACAAGAGAAGCTACTGCAATGAGAAGCCCATGCACGGCAAATAGTAGCCTCTGCTTACTGCAACCAGAGAAAGCCTGCACATAGCAATGAAGACCCAGCATAGCCAAATATATATATATATATATATATATATATATATTTATATTTTAGAAGCGCATATACTAAGCTTAGTGATTGGTTCTCCATAACTCAACTGTGAAAATGGGTGTGGCATAATGCTGACACTGAGTATACTGTGAGCAGCTTGTTTCAGTCCTGCAGTGTCCTTCAGATGAACGTTGCTATTATTTTACAAAAAAATTGCTTTAGACTAATGATGGAATATGACCAGTGTTTTCAAGTATAAATTTTTCCTTTCATAATACTGTCACCCATATTAATTAATAATTTTAATACTTAATCATTTCATATACCCTGTGTCATCCATATTAATATGCATATTAATGAGATGATTAAAGTTAGCAGATTGAAACCAGGCGATAGTATTTATCTG
Organism: Capra hircus; assembly: GCF_001704415.2. NCBI lineage: Eukaryota > Metazoa > Chordata > Mammalia > Artiodactyla > Bovidae > Capra > Capra hircus. The sequence goes on from NC_030810.1 coordinate 82,253,396, forward strand.
ATTACAGAGCATTGCATGAGCAATGGCTGAGATTTTTATAAACTTTATGGCAGCACAGTAGTAGTAAACTAATGAAAGGAAATAGTGGATATAAGGTATGGATATACATTGGAGAAGGAAATGGCAACCCACTCCAGGGATGGGGAGAGCCTGGTGGGCTGCCGTCTATGGGGTCGCACAGAGTCGGACGCGACTGAAGTAACTTAGCAGTAGCAGCAGCATGACCGTTCTGATGCACATGTACTAATTATTAGCTCTGCATATAGACAATCAGGACTTGTGTAACCTTTTAATTTTACTCTAGTTTCCAACCTTTATTAGTTTCTTCAGTTCAGTTCAGTTGCTCAGTCGTGTATGACTCTTTGTGACTCCATGAATCGCAGCACGCCAGGCCTCCCTGTCCATCACCAACTCCCGGAGTTCACTCAGACTCACGTCCATCGAGTCAGTGATGTAATCCAGCCATCTCATCCTCTGTCATCCCCTTCTCCTCCTGACCCCAATCCCTCCCAGCATCATTGTCTTTTCCAGTGAGTCACCTCTTCACATGAGATGGCCAAAGTACTGGAGTTTCAGCTTTAGCATCATTCCTTCCAAAGAACACCCAGGACCGATCTCCTTTAGAATGGACTGGTTGGATCTCCTTGCAGTCCAAGGGACTCTCAAGAGTCTTCTCCAACACCACAGTTCAAAAGCATCAATTTTTCGGCGTTCAGCTTTCCTCACAGTCCAACTCTCACATCCATACATGACCACTGGAAAAACCATAGCCTTGACTAGATGGACCTTAGTCGGCAAAGTAATGTCTCTGCTTTTGAATATGCTATCTAGGTTGGTCATAACTTTCCTTCCAAGGAGTAAGCATCTTTTAATTTCATGACTGCAGTCACCATCTGCAGTGATTTTGGAGTCCCAAAAAATAAAGTCTGACACTATTTCCACTGTTTTCCCATCTATTTCCCATGAAATGATGGGACCAGATGCCCTGATCTTCGTTTTCTGAATGTTGAGCTTTAAGCCAACTTTTTCACTCTCCTCTTTCACTTTCATCATGAGGCTTTTTAGCTTCTCTTCACTTTCTGCCGTAAGGGAGGTGCCATCTGCATATCTGAGGTTGTTGATACTTCTCCCAGCAATCTTGATTCCAGCTTGTGCTTCTTCCAGTCCAGCATTCCTCATGATATATTCTGCATATGAGTTAAATAAGCAGGGTGACAATATACAGCCTTGACATACTCCTTTTCCTATTTGGAACCAGTCTGTTGTTCCATGTGCAGTTCTAACTTGCTTCTGGAGCTGCATATAGGTTTCTCAAGAGGCATGTCAGGTGGTCTGGTATTCCCATCTCTTTCAGAAATTTCCACACTTTATTATAATCCACACATTCTTAAGTTAGACAAATCAGTTAAGGTCTCTGACATGTAAGTGAAAATAGAAAAGTATTCTAAAGTTTAAAGGTGGTCTATTCCAGTACATGTAGTTTGAGAAGGAACAATTTCCTAATTATAATTGAAATTAGTCACTAGATTGTTGTCAGATATACAATAAAACTATTTGACCAGATTATTCGTAAGTTTAACACACAGTCATAGAGAAGATCTTTAAAACACTTTGAGGTTTTATTTTTCATGTTAGATATACTATGCTATTTCAGAGAAAAAATATTTAAGTTAAATTTTTTAAAACACTACAGTTTGATTACATCCTCATTTTTTACAAGATCTCTTTCAGTTGTTTCATTGATTTCATTCTCGTTTTTATAGTTCTGCCAAAAGTTCAGTGTATGCAACAAGAAAGAATTTCACTGTATAAATTTATTTCATATTACTTACACTACAAAGCAGTATCAACTATAAATTACCATTATATTCTATTTCCAGATGATTTCAGCTAAATTCATTATACTTGTGTGAAAATTTTAGAGCTGCATTTTTTCTTTTGTTTGATATGATATATTCAAGATATTTGTATCATCATAAGGAAAATTATGTCCAATGAAATTAAACTATATTAATCATGATGATTAAACCAGGCAATTAGTATATGTTGCTTTGGTATGTTAATTTCTAAACATTCGCAAGAATAGCTTAAATAAGAGAACATAATAAAATATTAAAATTATTTCTAAAACTGAAATAAGTTGTTTGAGTTGCTTGAAGTAAAGTTTCCTCATTTCACTTTTATTTATTAATTATAAAACATATTGTTCATGGTTGGCTTATAAAGTTTTAACTTAGAGATAATGTCTGAAATTTGAGGGTATATTTTTCACAGTTATATGTGATTATATATATTATTAAGTACATATGACTTCCCTGGTAGCTCAGATAATAAAGACTCCCTGGTGGCTTAGATGGTAAAGAATCTGCCTGCAATGCAGGAGACACAGGTTTGATGCTTGGGTTGGAAGATGTCCTGGAGAAGGAAATGGCAACCCACTCCAGTCTTCTTGCCTGGAGAATTCCATGGACAGAGGAGCCTGTTGGACTTAATCCATGGAGTCAAAAATAGTCGGACACAACTGAGCAGCTAATGCTTTCACTTCACGTTCAAAGTACATAATTACATACATATAAAATTAGATGTTTAAACAAGAATGTTTAAAAAAAACACATTGCTTTCAGCTAAAATTAAATTCAACTATCAAATAATTTAATAATATGTAGCTGAAAGCTTGGTTTCTGAGTTGGCATTAGTAGTAAAGAATCTGCCTGCCAGTGTGGGAGACATAGGGATGTGGGTTTGATTCCTGGGTCAGGAACATACCCTGGGGGAGACAATGACAATCACTTCATTAGTCTTGCCTGGAGAATCCCATGGACAAAGAAGCCAGGCAGGCTATAGTCCATAGGATCTCAAAGAGTTGGACACAACTGAAGCCTCTTGGCATGCAAGCACTAAAGCCTGAAGTTTAATTCACATCTATTCTAATCTGCATCATAATAGAGAAACATTGCTTTCCCTAAAATGAAGCCTTTGTTTAAATGCCCCAGGAGTTTAGGTAGTGTTCAGAGTGATTGGACTCTAATTAGAGCAACAGCATTATCCAGAATTAAGAACTGATTTTCAGTTTAGTTACCAACATTTCCTAGATTTATATGCTTAGGAGATCAAATAACTTCTTTGTTGTAAATTTACCAGTGTGATCAAAATAGGAGGATTGTTGAGGATCAAGTGATGCTTTCTAAGGCCCACTTGACTTCACATTCCAGGATGTCTGGATCTAGGTGAGTGATCACACCATCGTGATTATCTTGGTCATGAAGATCTTTTTTGTATAGATCTTCTGTGTATTCTTGCAACCTCTTCTTAATATCTTCTGCTTCTGTTAGGTCCAAACATTTCAGTCCTTTATGGAGCCCATCTTTGCATGAAATGTTCCTTTCTTATCTCTAATTTTCTTGAAGAGATCTCTAGTGTTTCCCATTCTGTTGTTTTCCTCTATTTCTTTGCATTGATCACTGTAGAAGGCTTTCTTATCTCTTCTTGCTATTCTTTGGAACTCTGCATTCAGGTGCTTATATCTTTCCTTTTCTCCTTTGCTTTTCACTTTTCTTCTTTTCACAGCTATTTGTAAGGCCTCCACAGACAGCCATTTTGCTTTTTTGCATTTCTTTTCCATGGGGATGGTCTTGATCTCTGTCTCCTGTACAATGTCACAAACCTCCGTCCATAGTTCATTAGGCACTCAATCTATCAGATCTAGGCACTTCAATCTATTTCTCACTTCTGCTGTATAATCATAAGGGATTTGATTTAGGTCATACCTGAATGGTCTAGAGATTTTCCCTACTTTCTTCAATTTAAGTCTAAATTTGGCAATAAGGAGTTCATCATCTGAGCCATAGTCAGCTTCTGGTCTTGTTTTTGTTGACTGTATAGAGCTTTTCCATCTTTGGCTGCAAAGAATATAATCAATCTGAAAGAATCACTATGAACAAAGCCAGTGGAGGTGATGGAATTCCAGCTGAGCTATTTCAAATCCTGAAAGATGATGCTGTGAAAGTGCTGCACTCAATATGCCAGCAAATTTGGAGAAGTCAGCAGCGGCCACAGGACTGGAAAAGGTCAATTTTCATTCCAATCCCAAAGAAAGGCAATGCCAAAGAATGCTCAAAGTACCACGCAATTGCACTCATCTCACACTCTAGTAAAGTAATGCTCAAGATTCTCCAAGCCAGGCTTCAGCAGTATGTGAACAGTGAACTTTTAGATGTTCAAGCTGGTTTTAGAAAAGGCAGAGGAACCAGTGATGAAATTACTAACATCTGCTGGATCGTGGAAAAAGCAAGAGAGTTCCAGAAAAACATCTATTTCTGCTTTATTGACTATGCCAAAGCCTTCGCTGTGTGGATGACAATAAACTGTGGAAAATTCTGAAAGACATGGAAATACCAGACCGCCTGCCCTTCCTCTTGAGAAACCTATATGCAGGTCAGGAAGCAACAGTAAGAACTGGACATGGAACAACAGACTGGTTCCAAATAGGAAAAGGAGTACGTCAAGGCTGTATATTGTCACCCTGGTTATTTAACTTATATGCAGAATACATCATGAGAAATGCTGGACTGGAAGAAACACAGGCTGGAATCAAGATTGCCGGGAGAAATGTCAATAACCTCCGATATGCAGATGACACCACCCTTATGGCAGAAAGTGAAGGGAACTAAAAAGCCTCTTGATGAAAGTAAAAGTAGAGAATGAAAAATTTGGCTTAAAGCTCAACATTCAGAAAACGAAGATCATGGCATCCGGTCCCATCATTTCATGGGAAGTAGATGGGGAAACAGTGGAAACAGTGTCTGACTTTATTTTGGGGGCCTCCAAAATCACTGCAGATGGTGACTGCAGCCATGAAATTAAAAGATGCTTACTCCTTGGAAGGAAAGTTGTGACCAACCTAGATAGCGTATTGAGAATCAGAGACAGTATTTTGCCAACAAAGGTCCATCTAGTCAAGTCTGTGGTTTTTCCAGTGGTCATGTATGGATGTGAGAGTTGGACTGTGAAGAAAGCTGAGCGCCGACGAATTGATGCTTTTGAACTGTGGTGTTGGAGAAGACTCTTGAGAGTCCCTTGGCCTCCAAGGAGATCCAACCAGTCCATTCTGAAGGAGATCAGCCCTGGAATTTCTTTGGAGGGAATGATTCTGAAATTGAAACTCCAGTACTTCAGCCACCACATGCGAAGAGTTGACTCATTGGAAAAGAGTGATGCTGGGAAGGATTGGGGGCAGGAGGAGAAGGGGACGATAGAGTATGAAATGGCTGAATGGCATCACGGACTCGATGGACGTGAGTCTCAGTGAACTCTGGGAGATGGTGATGGATACGGAGGCCTGGCGTGCTGTGATTCATGGGGTCGCAAAAATTTGGACATGACTGAACGACTGAACTCAGCTGAACTGAGGGTCAAGTAAAATTATTTGTAAATCCATCCTAGGTTGGATATTATATAATTTAGTACTGTTTCTTTGATTATTTAAATTATTATTACTAATAGCCATATTATTATTTACTATATATAATAATAGAAATATTTGTTTGTGGGACCCACCAGTGGCCTTCTGTCTAGGTGTAGAGTGAAGAATCTACTCTCCCTTACATATTCTTTCATTTTTGTTCATAGGAAAGCTGCTTTTTTTTTCTTCATTGGGCAATATATTTATTAGTCATTTTTCTTCTGAAAAAGTCTTACTATCTTCGAATAATTATTCATGTGATACTGTGCTTGTATGTTCATTTGTATGCATTTTCCCTGTGGATTATAAAGTTTGTATTTGTTTTGTTGGTTGGTTGGTTGATTGATTTAGCAGTGCATGGCTGTAATATAGCTGTTCTATTTTCAGTCGCTCAGTGGTGTCTGACTCTTTGCAACCCCATGTACAGCAAGCTTCCCTGTCTTTCACTATTTCCCAGAGTTTACTCAAATTCCTGTCCATTGTATTGATGATACCATCGAACCATCTCATTCTCTGTCATCCCCTTCTCCTCCCGCCTTCAATCTTTCCCAGCATAGGGTATTTTCCAGTGAGTCAGCTCTTAGCATCATGTGGCCAAAGTATTGGAGCTTCAGCTTCAGCATCAGCATCAATCCTTGCAATGAATATTCAGGACTGATTTCCTTTAGGATGGACTGGTTTGATCTCCTTGCAGTGCAAGGGACACTAAAGAGGCTTCTCCAGCACCACAGTTCAAAAGCATCAATTCTTCAGTGCCTTAGCCTTCTTTAAGGTTCAACTCTCACATCTGTACTTAACTACTGGAAAAACCATAGCTTTCCCTAGTTGGACCTTTGTCAGCAAAGTGATCTATCTGTTTTTTAATACACTGTCTATGTTTGTTATAGCTTTTCTTCCAGGGAGCAAGTGTCTTTTAATTTCATGGTTGCAGTCACTGTCTGCAGTGATTTTGAAGCTCACTGTTTCCATTTTTTTCCCATCAGTTTGCCATAAAGTTCGGGGAATGAATGCCATGGTCTTCATTTTTTGAATGTTGAGTTTTAAGCCAGCTTTTTCAGGCTCCTCTTTCACCTTCATCAGCGGGCTCTTTCATTCTTCTTTTTATTCTGCCATTAGAGTGGTGTCATCTGCATATGTGAGATTATTGATATTTCTCCTAGCAATCTTAATTCCAGCTTGAGCTTCATCCAGCCCAGCATTTTGCATAATGTACTCTGCGTATAAGTTAAATAAGCAAGATGGCAGTATACAACCTTGAGGTACTGGTTTCCCAACTTTGAAACAGTCCATTGTTCCATGTCCGCTTCTAACTGTTGCTTCTTGCCCTGCATACAGATTTCTCAGGAGGCAAGTAAGGTGGTCTGGTATTCCCATAGCTTTCAGGATTTTCCACATTTTGTTGTAATTCACACAGTCATAGGCTTTAGCATAGTCAATGAAGCAGAAGTAGATATTTTTTGGAATTCCCTTGCTTTTTCTATGATCCAGCGAATATTGGGAATTTGACCTCTGGGTCTTCAACCTTTTGAAAATCCAGGTTTTGCCCTGGAAGTTCTCAATTCATGTATTGTTGAAGCCTAGATTGAAGAATTTTGAACATTACCTTGCTAGAGTGTGAAGTGAGTGCAAATGTGTGGTAGTTTGAACATTTATTTGGCATTGCTCTTCTTTGGGATTGGAATGAAAACTGATCTTTTCCAGTCCTCTGATCACTACTGGGTTTCCAAAGTTTCTGGGATATGTGGAGCAGAATTTTAAAAGTTTCATCTTTTAGAATTTGAAATATCTCAGCTGAAATTCCATCACCTCCACTAGCTTTGTTCCTACTGATGCTTCCTAAGGCTCTAAGTTAGTGATCTCACTATTATAGTTTTCTGAGTCATTAAGACCTTTTTTTGTATACTTCTTCTGTGTATTCTCACCGCCTCTTCTTAATGTCCTCTGCTTTTTCAAGTCCATTATCCTTTCTGTCCTTCATTGTCCCCATCTTTGTATTAAATGTTCCCTTGGTATCTCTGATTTTCCTAAAGAGATCTCTAGTCTTTCCCAGTCTATTGTCTTCTTCTCTGTTTGCATTGATCACTTAGGAAAGTTTTCTTTTTCTAATATAAATTTATTTATTTTAATTGGAATTTACTTTACAATTTAATTTACAATATTGTATTGGTTTTTGCCATACATCAATATGAATCTGCCACAGGTATACACGTGTTCCCCGTCCTGAACCCTGCCCCCCTTCCTCCCTGTACCCTTCTTATCTCTCCTTACTGTTCTCTGGAACTCTGCAGAGTGTGGGTATGTCTTTCAAAGGGTATGTCATTCAGTGGGCATGTCTTTCCCTTTCTCCTTTACCTTTTGCTTCTCTTCTTTTCTCAGGTTTTTCTAAGTTCTCCTCAGACAAGCATTTTGCCTTTTTGCATTTTCTGTTCTTGGGGATATTTTTGCTCGCTGCCTCCTATACAGTGTTACGAACCTCCATCCATAGTTCTTCAGGCACTCGTCTTATCAGATCTAATGCCTTGAATCAAATTCAAGGGATTTTTTCCCTTCCACTGTATAATCATAAGCTATTTAATTTAAGTCATAACTTAATGGCCTAGAGTTTCCTCTCCTTTCTTCAGTTTAAGTTGGAATTTTGTAATAAAGAGTTCATGACCTAAGCCACAGTCAGCTCCCAGTCTTGTTTTTGCTCACTGTATATAGCTTCCATTTTTGGCTGCAAAGAATAGAGTCATTCTGATTTCAGTATTGACCATCTGTTGATGTCCATATTTAGTTATCTCTTGTGTTGTTGGAAGAGGGTGTTTACTATGACCAGTGTGTTCTTGGTAAAACTCTGTTAGCCTTTGCCCTGCTTCATTTTGTAATCCAAGGCCTAACTTGCCTATTACTCCAGGTATCTCTTGATTTCCTGCTTTTTCAATTCAGAACCATATGACTTACTGTTTAAGTCCCATAACAGTTTTAAAAAGTGTTAGTTCAACTAGCATTTTTTTTAGTATTAGATCTAGAAGGTCTTGTAGGCCTTTATAGAACCATTCTTCTTCTTTGACATTAATGCTTGGGGTGTAGACTTCAATTACTATGATATTGAGTAGTTTGTTTGGACACAAACTGAAATTATCTTATTGTTATTGAGATTGCACCCAAGTACTCCATTTCAGACTATAGTTTTGACTGTGAGGGCTACTCTGTTTCTTCTAAGGGTGTCTTGCTCACAGTAGTAGATAGAATGATCATCTTAATTAAATTTGCCCATTCATATGTAGCTATTATGTACCATTTTTACATTCTGAAAATATTTACCAAATCAGCACTAATGTTATAGTACTGTGGCTTCCTTTGATGATAAAATTTGAATAAACTAACTCACCTGTTATTTCAGACACAATTTCATAGAAAATTGTGAATACACTGAAAAATATTATGTGAGTTTATTCTTGATCTGAAACATCAAGAAGAGTATGAAGAGTTCTGTATCCATATTACCTCTCTAGAAATTACAATTTCCACGGAGTTTAATTTTAGATATATACTCTTACATTTTCAGTAAAATAAAATACATTATTGTGCTGTATCTTTTTGCTATATTTCCCCCAGTCATCATTAGTTTAGTTGATCAGTCAGGTCTGACTGTTTGCGATCCTTTGAACTGATGCCCCTCAGGCTCCTCTCTGTATGAGATTTTTCAGGCAGGAATCCTAGAGTAGGTTGCCATTTCCTTCTCCAAAATATAAAAGGAAGCAAATTTAGTTGGTCACTTGTGTTGGTTGAAATTCATCTGCTCATAATGCCATCAAAGAGAGACCTAAGAAATAACTTCCTGAGTGTATATATAGCTTCCCCAATGGCTCAGCAGGTAAAAAATCTGCCTACAATATAGGAGACACAAGAGATGTGGGTTTGATCCCTGAGTCAGGAAGATCCCCTGGAGAGGGAAACGGAAACCTACTCCAGCATTCTTTTGCCTGAAAAATTCTATGGACAGAGGCTCCTGACAGGCTACAGTCCAAAGGACTGTGCACAGTCGGACACAACTGACCAACTAAACTTGCTTACTTTCATAATTTAAGGACAGATTGACCAGATCAGGTACTTTTTTTCTCTCTGGAACACAGAGTGCCTTTTCAATATATATTAATAGATTCAAATCTTCTTTAATTCTGGGTGTTTAAAAATTGTATTATTTAACATTTATTGAGTACTTACTATGTCCTTTACACATTATTCAACAAACATTATTAGGGATCTGTGTGTTCCTAGCATTATTCTTACTAATAAGAATATAGTGGCCAAAGAAAAAAGAAAATATCTCTATAACCTCATTGACTTTGTATTCTAGTCAGGGAAAATAGATAAAAAACAACAGCCATAAGTAAATTGTACTGGATGTGAGAAAGTGATATTCTGTGGGTAAAAATAAATCAGGAAGAGTGAAAGTTTCTGAATAGCCAACACAATACTGAAGGAGAAAAACTAAGTTAGAGAGCCAACACTGTGTGTCTTAAAAGACTATAAAGCTAAAGTGATCAGGACAAAGTGGTATCACTGAAAGAAAAGATAAATAGATCAGTGGAACAAAACAGGGAGCCCAGGCATAGACCCACATAGATATAGTAGACAAATCTTTGACAATGGAATAAAGATAATCTATTCAATAAATAGTGCTGAAACAATTGGACCTGCTTGTTCAAAAAAGTCTACACATATATTTTACAGTCAACATAAAAATTAATTCAAAATGAATCACAAACCTAAATGTAAAATTCCTAAAAGATAACATAGAAAAAAGTCTAAATAATCTTGGGTTTGACAAGAGTTTTTAGATAATACAGCTTTTTTAGATAGGACACCAAAGGCATTATCCAGAATGACAAAATAGTTAAGTTAAACTGCATTGAAATTAAAAGCATCTGCTCTGCAAAACAGAGTATCAAGAGAATTAGAAGACCAATCACAGACCAAGTGAAAATATTTCCAAAAGACTCTGATAAAGGACTGTTATCCAAAATATCTAAGGGACTCTCTGCTTTTGAATATGCTATCTAGGTTGGTCATAACTTTCCTTCCAAGGAGTAAGCATCTTTTAATTTCATGGCTGCAGTCACCATCTGCAGTGATTTTGGAGCCCCCCAAAATAAAGCCTGACACTGTTTCCACTGTTTCCCCATCTATTTCCCATGAAGTGATGAGACCAGATGTCCTGATCTTAGTTTTCTGAATATTGAGATTTAAGCCAACTTTTTCACTCTACACTTTCACTTTCATCAAAAGGCTTTTTAGTTCCTCTTCACTTATTAGGATGGTTAAAATGAGGAACACTGACAACACCAAACATTATAAAGAGTGTAGAGCAACAGCATGAATTTGTTACTGGTGGGAATACAATATGGTACAGCCACTTTGACAGGCAGGTTTTTTTTTTCTTCTTTTTTTTACAAAAGTAAGCTTATTCTTACCATATGATCCAGAAATTGTACTCTTTCATGTGTACTCAAAGGAGTTGAAAATACAAGTTTACACAAAAGCCTACACATGAAAGTTTGTGCCAGCTTAAGTTCCACAATGTGGATGTAACCAAGGTATTTTTCATCTGGTGAATGGATGAAAAATTAAAAAAGAAAAAAAGGAACTATAAGACAGAGGAAACAAACATATACTACTGAGTGAAAGAAGCCAATCTGAAATGGGTACATACTGTCTGATTCCACATACATGAAATTTTGACGAAGGAAAAAAATGTGGAGACGATGAAAAGATCAGTCATCGCTGGGGGTAGAGTGAAAACGAAGATGAATAAAAGGAGCACAGAAGTTTTTTTCGAGCAGTGAAGATACTCTGTGTGATAGCATAATTATTCACCATTATACATTTATGTTAAACCAAAAAATGTATAACAAAAAGCAAACCTAAATGTAAACTATCAGTGATTTTGATGTGTCAGCAAAGGTTCTGCAGTTGAAATACTTGCAGTACACTATTGAGGAATGTTGATAAGAAGGAGTCTACACATGTGTGAGAATAGGAGACATATGGATAATCTCTCTATTTTTTCTTCTCAATTTTTCTGTAACCCTAAAAGTACTCTAAAATATAGTCAATAATATTATAGTAAGAAAGATTTGGAGCTTACATAGTTGAGAATCTAGGAAGATGATGACAGGCTTATTAAACTGACCTGAAGTTAGAGAGGAAAGGAAGTAAACTTAAATATTTGAAATAAGAGAGAAAAAGTTTGGCATTTGCTGTGGTTAGAGGAAGAGCAGAGAAGGCAATGGCACCCCGCTCCAGTACTCTTGCCTGGAAAATCCCATGGATGGAGGAGCCTGGTGGACTGCGGTCCATGGGGTCACTAAGAGTCGGACATGACTGAGGGACTTCCCTTTCACTTTTTACTTTCATGCATTGGAGAAGGAAATGGCAACCCACTCCAGGGTTCTTGCCTGGAGAATCCCAGGGACGGGGGAGCCTGGTGGGCTGCCATCCGTGGGGTCGCACACAGTTGAACACGACTGAAGAGACTTATCAGCAGTAGAGGAAGAGCAGGATGTGAATGTCTGCTGGCAGGAAGATGATTTTGTGGTTAGAATCTCCAGTTGGCACCAAGGAGACAGTTCTCAGACTTTATCAGCTTGCCCAAATGTGGAGCAGAGGGAAAAATGGAATAATGGTACTTAAAAGTAGATAGCAATCCAACATCAAAAACATAATCTCTTCATTATATATAAGTAGAAAAAAAATTGCAAATCCAACTATACCTGCAAAGTCAAATCCTGATACAAGATTTCACCTGGTAACCTAGTTCCTTCCATAGCAGCTGTTCTAAACAGGAAAAATGGAACTAATGCCTTTTTTTCAAATCATTTTTTGTGAAGGTAAGTTAATCTTCTCTTGTAGAAGCATGCTAGGTGTATAGTAATAAAAGCTACTTCTATCAAGTGTTGCCAGGATTTTTTTTTATTTTTTTTTATTTTTTTTGTTTTTTTTTGAGTATCAATTTATTTTTTTTTTTTTAATTTTAAAATCTTTAATTCTTACAACCTAGATGTCCATCAGCAGATGAATGGATAAGAAAGCTGTGGTACATATACACAATGGAGTATTACTCAGCCATTAAAAAGAATTCATTTGAATCAGTTCTGATGAGATAGATGAAACTGGAGCCAATTATACAGAGTGAAGTAAGCCAGAAAGAAAAACACCAATACAGTATACTAACACATATATATGGAATTTAGAAAGATGGCAATGACGACCCTGTATGCAAGACAGGAAAAAAGACACAGATGTGTATAACAGGATTTTTTAAAAAATAGTGCAGTTTCACTTAGATTCCATGACAGGGATACTTAGTTTACCACCAATACTTATTCTCTTCTGTATTAATGAAACACCCAATTCAATGAATTCAGTTAAAAAATATTATATACTTAACATGTTCCATAAACTGTTCAAGGACCTAAGATAAAGTATGATAAAAATAATAGAAAAAAATCTATTTCCTTTTCCTGTAAGACTTACATTCTACGGTAGGGGACTTAAACTATCTATACATATATGTGTATAAATATGTATATACATATATATGTAGGTTACATATATAATAAGTCGTAGTATATTCAAATTAATGAATAAGTGTTATGGAACAAATACTAAATCTTTGGTCATTGGAGTTGGAAATAATGAAATCAAGTGGGAATGAGATTTCAGTGACAAATAGGATGGTCAGTGTCTTACAGATAAGGTATTGTTCAGTCACAAAGTTGTGTCTGACTCTTTTCCAACCCCATGGACTGTAGCCCACCACGCTCTCCCATCCAGTGGATTTCCCAGGCAGGAATACTGAAGTGGGTTGTCATTTCCTTCTGCAGGGCATCTTCCCAGCTCAGGAACTGAACCTGTGTCTTCTGCATAAGATGCATCTCCTGCATCCCAAGTAGATTCTTTGCCGCTGAGCCATTTGAGCAAATACTTAAAGGATCCAAGTGGACTACTAGGGTAAGAACATTCTAAATGGAAGGACAGGTAGAGAAATGTGCTAAAGTGGTGGCATGTCAGACTTACTGAACTTGAAATTACAAGAGAAGCAGTAAATGAGGATGTCGAACAGGCATTGGGGCCAGCTTCTATACGGATTTTGACACTCCAAGTGCAATGATGAGTCACAGCATGGTTTGGGGTACAAGAGTAATATCAGTTTAGAAAACCCATTACTGAGCTACTGACACATAGTGGAGAAGGAAATGGCAACCCACTCCAGGATTCTTGCCTGGAGAATTCGTGGATGGAGGAGCCTGGCAGGCTACAGTCCATGGAGTTGCAGAAAGTTGGATATGACTAAGCGACTCTCACTCACTCACTCACTCACTGACATATAGAATGGATAAACTGTGATTGGAAAAGATGATCCAGATTATCAGTTCTGAATATTAGGAGTTTAAATTATTTATTAGACAATCAAGCAAAGATATGGTGTAGGGGTTGAATATAACAGTGTGGTGTTCCAGAGAGAAGCCTGAGTAAGAGCTGCAAATTCAGAATTTGTTACAATATAAATGGTATGTAGAGCCTTGAGGCAGCACAAGGTAACCAAGCTGTGCATGTAAAATAAAAAGGAACAAGGTCCAAATATGGAACATTTAAAACTGAAGAGGAAAGAGACTTAAATTTTCAGCTGGATACATAGATACCTAAAATAAGATCTTCCTTTAACTTGATGTGAGTATGTGAACGAGTACTGGCCAAAGGAATTTAAGTAATTGGGTTACTTGATGGCTTGAGTGAAGCTCCTGGAAACCAAATGTCTAACTCCTTTCTCCTTTTCTTCTCTTCCCCGCTTCTTGTTCTCGCAGATATAAATAGACCTCTAGTTACCATATTGGATTTGTGTGCAAGAGCACACTCTGGGGAGGGCATATTGAGTGCAGGAGGATGCCTGAGTTCTTGGGACTTTGAAAAATTGTACTATTATACCATCCATGGGCTATCGTCTTCCAGGTAGTTAAATGAGATATGAATATTTTTGTTTTGTTTCAGCCTGCTTACTTTAGATCTGCATTGTTTTCAGGTGAAATTAATCCTAACTGGTAGGTTCCCTAAAACAAAACCAAACGAAAGAGAATGTACTAGTTGCCTTCATTATTTTTATAGTGAGGAATAAAATATTCTCCTTTTGGTAAGATAAATTTAGATTATAGTATACTACCTGAAATATCAGTGTATTTCCTTCCTTCCATGTGGGAAGGGATAACCCATGTGGTTTACTCTTTAGTTAATAGCATGTAATTTAATAAAGTGTGTATGATAGTATTGAAGCAATCATGGAACAGTCATGAAGTGGATAAGGTGTCAAATGTTTGTCAGTGAACTACAGAGAGATATAAACAGAACCTGTGAATTAGTATACATTTTGACCGCTTCCCAGGTGGCCCTAGGGTAAAGAACCTGCCTTCCAGTATAGGAAGCATGAGACTCAGTTCGATCCCTTGGTAGGAAAGATCCTCTGAAGGAGGGCATGGCAACCCACTTCAATATTCCTGCCTAAAGAATCCCATGGACAAGAGAAGCCTGGCAGGCTGCGGTCCATAGGGTGGCAAAGAGACACGACTGAAGCTTTTTAGCATGCACACATCCATTTTGAAATGTATAGTTTTTAGTACAATTTTCCTGAATTGCTTAGCAGGGAAATCCTTCCTAAAATGTGTTATTATATAGGATCCCTTTACATAAAACAGAAAACAGCAGAGTGCTTTGGTAGGGAAAGTACCTCCCTTTTTTTTACCCTACTAATCATTCAGTAAGGCAACCTTAAGATATCTTCTGAAACTATTGTACAGAGTGTAATTTAAAATACTGTGTAAAAGTATGAGGGGACAAAGTTTTAAAATATATTGAAAGTGTTATTTCTTTATTATAACCTCTGGTTATATTAGCATGAGCAAGGAATATATTCAGAATTTTAGGTAATTATCATAGTCTGTCACTGTGAGACTATGAGACTATCTGAGACTATCATACTTGGAGAATATTTTGGGTGGGATGAACAGCTGCTAAATGTCTTTAAGTCATTTTTTAAATCCTAGTTAAAGAAAATCATGGTTTTGCATATAGAAAGCACTACCGCATAAATTTCTCTTTCAGAGTTTTCTTTGAAAACTTTCTTGTTGTAAATGAGAACCTACATACACAATTACAGGAGATTCAAGAAGGCAGCTGTAAATATATAACACTACGGATGCATCTGTAAAAGAAGAGGAAAAAAAAAGCCAATGCTGATTTTTATTTAGACTCCTTTCAAAAAGGAGATGGGACCCAATAGGAAGAAAAGTCACTAGACAATTAATAAACATTACTTTTCATCTCACTGCTTTACTTTTATTGCCTCATCCTTTATAGTTTTATGGGTTTGTTCTTGCCACCCTAATCTTTCCCTCTTGTAATTTTGTGTTGATTTAAAATCAGCTTTCCTGCAGCTTTTTTAGGCTAGGGACTTCTCCATTAATAGTGTGCTTGCCTAGCATTTTTGCTGTATCCTTCACAGCTCTATTTAAGAGTTGAAAAGTAGGTGATAAGATTGAAATATGTTAATATAAAAATGAAGAAAGGATATTTCTTTAGTATATTAGCAAGATTAAGCAATGGTTAGAGAGTTCTAGACCATCTGAGTTTTATCCTTTGCTTGTCAAAGCTGCTCCCACATCTCTATAAAGACACTAAATAGCAGCTCTCCTCCAAGGTCAGGTTATTCTGTTACTGCAAGTGAAAAGCATGAAAGAGATTTATTAGGCAACAGCATGCATCTATGCATTTTATCTCTCTGTGATATAAATACCTAGGAGATGCTTGAAACAGTGTTTAAAAGGACTCCTAATGAATTATAAATGGTGATAAATCTGACTTGATTTCAAAGTGATGGGTATTTTACACTTAACACTTTTGCTATGGAGGTTGCCTTTTATTACCTAGTTCTTTTAAGTTCGAATATATGATGCATTATGCAAAACTGATATTTAGAGATACCAATTCAAACAATAAAAGCAGAAGAATAAAGTATAAAACATTTTATCGTATATATACTGAATACTTAGATATATAAACATTCATGTACAGTATCTACATAAATTTGCTTTTTCATATAAAATATATTAATTATTGAATCAGGGGCATATTTGATTTTTTGTTTGTTTAAATTTATTTTTTTAATTGAAGATTAATTTCTTTACAGAATTTTGTTCTTTTCTGAAAAATATCTCAACCTGAGTCAGCCATAGGTATACATATATCCCCTCCTTTTGGAATTTCCCTATTATCTCAGTCCCCATCCCAGCCCTCTAGGTTGAGATACGGAGCCCCTGTTTGAGTTTCTTAGCCATGCAGCAAATTCCTGTTGGCTATCTATTTTACATATGGTAATGTAAATTTTCATGTTAGTCTTTCCATATATGTCACCCTCTCCTCCCCTCTCCCCATGCCCACAAATCTATTCTCTGTGTCTGTTTCTCCATTCAGTTCAGTTCAGTCGCTCAGTCACGTCAACTCTTTGCGACCCCATGAATCGCAGCACACCAGGCCTCCCTGTCCATCACCACGTCCTGGAGTTCACTCAAAGTCACGTCCATCGAGTCCATGTTGCCATCCAGCTATCTCATCCTCTCTCGTCCCCTTCTCCTCCTGACCCCAATCCCTCCCACCATCAGAGTCTTTTCCAATGAGTCAACTCTTCACATGAGGTGGCCAAAGTACTGGAGTTTCAGCTTTAGCATCATTCCTTCCAAAGAACACACAGGGCTGATCAACTTTAGAATGGACTGGTTGGATCTCCTTGCAGTCCAAGGGACTCTCAAGAGTCTTGTCCAACACCACAGTTCAAAAGCATCAATTCTTCGGCGCTCAGCTTTCGTCACAGTCCAACTCTCACATCCATACATGACGACTGGAAAAACCATAGCCTTGACTAGATGGATGTTTGTTGGCAAAGTAATGTCTCTGCTTTTGAATATGCTATCTAGGTTGGTCATAACTTTTCTTCCAAGGAGTAAGCATCTTTTAATTTCATGAATTTTCTGCCCTGTAAATAAATTCTTCAGGACCATTTTTGTAGATTTCACATATGTGCGTTAGAATAAGATATTTATCTTTCTCTTTCTGACTCACTTCACTCTGTATAATAGATTCTAGGTTCATCTACCTCATCAGAACTGACTCAAAGGTGATACTTTTTATGGCTGAGTAACATTCCATTGTGTATATGTACCGCTACTTCTATATCCATTCATCTGTTGATGGATATCTAGGCTGCTTCCATGTTCTAGCTATTGTAAACAGAGCTGCAGTGAACAGTGGGATACATGTGTCTCTTTCAATTTTGATTTCCTCAGGGTATATGCCTAGGAGTGGGATTGCTGGGTCATATGGTGGTTTCATTTCTAGTTTTTTAAGAAATCTCCATAGTGACTGTATCAGTATACATTCCCACAAACAATGCAAGAGTGATCCCTTTTCTCCACACCCTATCCAGCATTTATTGTTTGTAGACTTTTTGGTGATGGCCATTCTTACTGGTGTGAGGTGATACATCATTGTAATTTTGATTTGCATTTCTCTAATAATGTTTGTTAACCATCTGTATGTCTTCTTTGGAGAAATCTTTAGGTCTTTTCCCCACTTTTGATCGGGTTGTTTGTTTTTCTGCCTTGAGTTGTATGAGCTACTTGTATATTTTGGAAATTAATCCTTTGTCAGTTGTTTCATTTGCCGTTATTTTCTCCCATTTGAGGGTTGTCTTTTCACTTTGTCTGTAGTTTCCTATGCTGTGCAAAAACTCAAGTTTAATCAGGTCCCCTTTGTTTACTTTTGTTTTTATTTCCATTACTCTAGCAGGTGGGTCAGAGAGGATCTTGCTTCCATTTATGTCATTGACTGTACTGGCTATGTTTTCCTCTAAGATTTTATAGCTAGTGGTCTTACATTTTGAGTTTTAATCCATTTTGACGTTTATCATTTGTATGGTATTGGGAAATGTTGTAATTTCGTTCTGTTACATGTAGCTGTCCAGTTTTCCCATCACCATTTATTAAAGAGGCTGTCTTTGCCCCATTGTCTATTCTTGCCTCCTTTGTCAATTATAAGATACCCAGAGGTGCATGGGATTCCATTGGTTTATGTTTCTGTTTCTGTACCAGTACCATGCTGTCTTGATGACTATAGCTTTGTAGTATAATCTTATGTGAGGAAGGTTGATTACCCTGGCTCCAATCAACTTCCTCAAGACTCAAGGGGACATTTGTGTTTCCATATGAATTGTGAAATTTTTTGTTCTAGTTCTGTGAAAAATGTCATTGATAATTTGATAGGGCTTGCCTTGAATCCGAAGATTGCATTTGGTAATACAGTCATTTTCACAGTATTAATTCTTCCCTAAAAACATGGGATATCTCTCCATCTGTTTATGTCATCTTTGATTTCTTTCATCAGTTCAGTTCAGTTCAGTCGCTAAGTCGTGTCTGATTCATTGCGACCCCATGAATCGCAGCATGCCAGGCATCCCTATCCATCACCAACTCCCAGAGTTCACTCAGACTCACGTCCATCAAGTCAGTGATGCCATCCAGCCATCTCATCCTCTGTCGTCCCCTTCTCCTCCTGCCCCCAATCCCTCCCAGCATCAGAGTCTTTTCCAATGAGTCAACTCATTGCATAAGGTGGCCAGATACTGGAGGTTCAGCTTTAGCATCATTCCTTCCAAAGAAATCCCAGGGCTGATCTCCTTCAGATGCACTGGTTGGATCTCCTTGCAGTCCAAGGGACTCTCAAGAGTCTTCTCCAACACCACAGTTCAAACACATCAATTCTTTGGTGCTCAGCCTTCTTCACAGTCCAACTCTCACAGCCATACATGACAAGTGGAAAAACCATAGCCTTGACTAGACGGACCTTAGTCGGCAAAGTAATGTCTCTGCTTTTGAATATACTATCTAGGTTCGTCATAACTTTTCTTCCAAAGAGTAAGTGTCTTTTAATTTCATGGCTGCAGTCACCATTTTCAGTGATTTTGGAGCCCCCCAAATAAAGTCTGACACTGTTTCCACTGTTTCCCCATCAATTTCCCATGAAGTGATGGGACCGGATGCCATGATCTTCGTTTTCTGATTGTTGAGCTTTAAGCCAACTTTTTCACTCTCCTCTTTCACTTTCATCAAGAGGCTTTTTAGTTCCTCTTCACTTTCTGCCATAAGGGTGGTGTCATCTGCATATCTGAGGTTATTGATATTTCTTCCGGCAATCTTGATTCCAGCCTGTGTTTCTTCCAGTCCAGCATTTCTCATAATGTATTCTGCATATAAGTTAAATAACCAGGGTGACAATATACAGCCTTGACGTACTCCTTTTCCTATTTGGAACCCGTCTGTTGTTCCATGTCCAGTTCTAACTGTTGCTTCCTGACCTGCATAAGATTTCTCAAGAGGCAGGTCAGGTGGTCTTGTATTCTCATCTCTTTCAGAATTTTCCAGTTTATTGTGATCCACAGAGTCAAAGGCTTTGGCATAACCAATAAAGCAGAAATAGATGTTTTTCTGGAACTCTCTTGCTTATTCCATGATCCAGCGGATGTTGGCAATTTGATCTCTGGTTCCTCTGCCTTTTGTAAAACCAGCTTGAACATCTGGAATTTCACGGTTCATGTATCGCTGAAGCCTGGCTTGGAGAATTTTGAGCATTATTTTACTAGCATGTGACATGAGTTCAATTGTGTGGTAGTTTGAGCATTCTTTGGCATTGCCTTTCTTTGGAATTGGAATGAAAACTGACATTTTCCTGTCCTGTGGCCGCTGCTGAGTTTTCCAAATTTGTTGGCATATTGAGGGCCACACTTTCACAGCATCATCTTTCAGGATTTGAAGTAGCTCAGATGGAATTCCATCACCGCCACTATCTATGTTTATAGTGATGCTTTCTAAGGCCCACTTGACTTCACATTCCAGGATATCTGGCTCTAGATGAGTGATCACACCATCGTGATTATCTGGGTCGTGAAAATCTTTTTTGTATAAATCTTCTGTGTATTCTTGCAACCTCTTCTTAATATCTTCTGCTTCTGTTAGGTCCATACCATTTCTGTCCTTTATTGAGCCCGTCTTTGCATGAAATATTCCCTTGGGATCTCTAATTTTCTTAGAGCTCTCTAGTCTTTCCCATTCTGTTGTTTTCCTCTATTTCTTTGCATTGATCACTGTAGAAGGCTTTCTTATCTCTTCTTGCTATTCTTTGGAACTCTGCATTCTGATGCGTATACCTTTTCTTTTCTCCTTTGCTTTTCATTTCTCTTCTTTTCACAGCCATTTGTAAAGCCTCCTGAGACAGCCATTTTGCTTTTTTGCAGTTCTTTTCCATGGGGATGGTCTTGATCCTTGTCTCCTGTACAGTGTCACGAATCTCATTCCCTAGTTCATCAGGTACTCTGTCTATCAGGTCTAGGCCCTTATATCTATTTCTCAATTCCACTGAATAATCATAAGGGACTTGATTTAGGTCATACCTCAATGGTCTAGTGTCTTTCCCTACTTTCTTCAGTTTAAATCTGAATTTGGCAATAAGGAGTTCATGATCTGAGCCATAGTCAGCTCCTGGTCTTGTTTTTGTTGACTGTACAGAGCTTCTCCATCTTTGGCTGCAAAGAATATAATCAGTCTCATTTTGGTGTTGACCATCTGGTGATTTCCATGTGTACATCACCAGATGTCCAACAGCACTTCTCTTGTGTTGTTGGAAGAGGCTGTTTGCTATGGCCAGTGCAT
The DNA here is from genome assembly GCF_001704415.2 of Capra hircus. Taxonomy (NCBI): domain Eukaryota; kingdom Metazoa; phylum Chordata; class Mammalia; order Artiodactyla; family Bovidae; genus Capra; species Capra hircus. Next base: position 82,274,651 of record NC_030810.1, read on the forward strand.
TTTCTTGGCAAAACTCTATTAGTCTTTGCCCTGCTTCATTCCACATTCCAAGGCCAAATTTGCCTGTTATTCCAGGTATTTCTTGACTTCCTACTTTTGCATTCCAGTTCCCTATAATGGAAAGGACATCTTTTTTGGGTGTTAGTTCTAAAAGGTCTTGTAGGTCTTCATAGAACTTCAGCTTCAGCTTCTTCAGCATTACTGGTTGGGACCTAGACTTGGATTACTGTGATATTGAATGGTTTGCCTTGGAAACGAATACAGATCATTCTTGTCATTTTTCAGGTTGCATCCAAGTATTGAATTTCGGACTCTTTTCTTGACCATGATGGCTACTCAATTTCTTCTGAGGGATTCCTACCCGCAGTAGTAGATATAATGGTCATCTGAGTTAAATTCACCCATTCCAGTCCACTTTAGTTCTCTGATTCCTAGAATGTCGACGTTCACTCTTGCCATCTCTTGTTTGACCACTTCCAGTTTGCCTTGACTCATGGACCTGACATTCCAGGTTCCTATGCAATATTGCTCTTTATAGCATCGGGCCTTGCTTTTATCACCAGTCACATCCACAACTGGGCATTGTTTTTGCTTTGGCTCCACCCCTTCATTCTTTCTGGAGTTATTTCTCCACTGATCTCCAGTAGTGTATTGGGCACCTACTGACCTGGGGAGCACCTCTTTCAGTATCCTATCATTTTGCCTTTTCATACTGTTCATGGGGTTCTCAAGGCAAGAATACTGAAGCGGTTTACCATTCCCTTCTCCAGTGGACCACATTCTGTCAGACCTCTCCACCATGACCCGCCCGTCTTGGGTTGCCACATGGGCATGGCTTAATTTCATTGAGTTAGACAAGGCTGTGGTCCTAGTGTGATTAGATTGACTAGTTTTCTGTGAGTATGGTTTCAGGGTGTCTGCCCTCTGATGCCCTCTTACCCACTTACTTGGGTTTCTCTTACCTTGGGCGTGGGGTATCTCTCCACGGCTGCTCCAGCAAAGTGCAGCCGCTGCTCTTTACTTTGGATGAGGGGTATCTCCTCACCATCACCCTTCCTGACCTTCAACATAGGATAGCTCCTCTAGGCCCTCCTGCTCACACACAGCCACCGCTCCTCAGAAGCGGGGTGGCTCCTCCTGGCCACCGCCCCTAGCCTCAGAAGGGGGATGGCTTCTCCAGGCCACCACCCCTGACCTCGGACGTTGGGTATCTCCTCCTGGCCGCCGCTCTTTGGGTATGGGGTCCTCTTTCTTATAATTTTCTGTGTATAGTTCTTTTGTCTCCTTAGGTAAGTTTATTCCTAGATGTTTAATTCTTTTTGTTGCAGTGGTGAATGGGATTGATTTCTTAATTTCTTTTTGATTTTTCATTATTAGTATATAGAAATGAAAGTGATTTCCATGTATTGATTTTGTATCCTGCAACTTTGATTAATTCACTGATTAGCTCTAGTGATTTTCTGATACTGTCTTTAGGGTTTTCTATGTACAGTATGATGTCATTTTCAAACAGTGAAAGATTGCTTCCTTCTTTCCTGATCTGGATACATTTTATTTCTTTTTCTTGTCTGATTACTGTAGCTAGGACTTGCAGAAAAATGTTGAATAAGAGTGGTGACAGTGGACACCCTTACCTTGTTCCTATCTTAGGGGGAATGCTTTCAGTTTTTTACTGTTGAGAATAATGTTTGCTGTACGCTTACCATATATGGCATTTACTATGTTGAGGTAAGTTCCTTCTGTGCCCATTTTTTGAAGAGTTTCAATCATAAATTCATGCTGAATGTTTTCAAAGGCTTTTTCTGCATCTATTGAGATGATCATTTGGTTGTTATCTTTCAGTTTGTTAATATGGTGTATCTCATTGATTTATTTGCTTATTTTGAAGTATCTTTGCCTTCCTGGAATAAACCCCACTTGATCATGGTATTTGAGTTTTTTGATGTGTTGCTGATTTCTGTTCGCTAAAATTTTGTTGAGGATTTTTCCATGTATGTTCATCAGTGATATTGGCCTGTAATTTTCATTGTTTTTGTGCTACACTTGTCTGGTTTTGATTTCAGGGTGATGGTGGCTTGGCAAAGTGAGTTTGGAAGTGTTCATTCCTCTGCAGTATTTTGAAAGAGCTTTAGAAGGATAGGCATTACTCGTCTCTAAATGTTGGAAAAAATATTCCTATGGAGCCGTCTGGTCCTGGGCTTTTGTTTTTTGGGAGATGTTTGATCACAGCTTCAATTTCAGTGCTTTAAATGGGTTTTTCATAATTTCTATTTTTTCCTGGTTCAGTCCTTGAAAATTGAACTTTTCCAAGAATCTACATTTCTTCTAAGGTTATCCATTATATGGCCTTACAGTTGTTCATAATTGTCTGTTATAATCCATTATATTTCTGCATTGTCTGTTGTACCCTCTCCTTTTTCATTTCTAATTTTTTTGATTTGAATTTCTCTCTCTCTTTCTTTTGATGAGTCTGGCTCAAGGATTGTCAATTTTGTTTATCTTCTCAAAGAACCAGATTTTACTTTTATTAATTTATACTATCATTTCTTTCATTTCTTTTTCACTTGTTTCTTCTCAGATCTTTATGATTTCTTTCCTTCTACTAATTTCATCATTTTTTTGGTTCCTTTTTTTCCAGTTGTTTTAGGTGTAAAGTTAGTCTATTCGATGTTTTCCTTGTTTCTTGAGGTAGGAATGTATTGCTATAAACTTCCTTCTTAGAACTGCTTTTGGTGTATCCCAAAGGCTTTGAGTTTTCATTGTCATTCGTTTCTAGATTTTTTTAAATTTCCTTTTTTCAGTTTCAGTAACCTTTTGTTTATTTAGAAACATACTGTTTAATCTCCATGTGTTTGTGTTTCTTACAGTTTTTTTCTTATAATTGATATCTAGTCTCATAGCATTGTGATTAGAGAAGATGCTTGATATGATTTCAGTTTTCTTAAATTTACTGAGGTTTGATTTGTGACCCAAGGTGTTGTCTATCCTGGAGAATGTTCCATGTGCACTTGAGAAGATGTATTCTTCTGCATTTGGAATGAATATCCTGAAGATATCATGAGATCCATCAGATCTAATGTAGCATTTAATACTTGTGTTTCCTTATTAATTTTCTGTTCTGATGATCTGTCCGTTGATGTGAGTGGGCTGTTAAAGTCTTCTACTACTATTGTGTTACTGACAATTTCTGCTTTTATGTCTGCTAGTGTTTTTCTTATGTATTGAGGTGCTTCTATGTTGGGTGCATAGATATTTACAATTGTTACATCTTCCTCTTGGATTGATCCCTTGATCATTACATAGTGTCCTTCCTTATCTCTTGCAGTCCTCTTCATTAATTAATTAATTAAATTTATTTTAAGGTCTATTTTGTCTGATATGAGGATTGCTACTCCACATGGAATTTATTTTTCCATTCTCTCACTTTTGGTCCACATGTGTCTTTAGGTCTGAAGTGGGTTTCTTGTAGACAATGTATAAATGGGTCTTGTTTCTGTATTCATTGAGCCAGCCTGTGTCTTTTGGTTGGAGCATTTAGTACATTTACATTTAAAGTAATTATTGATATACCTGTTCCTGTTGCCATTTTCTTAATTGTTTTGGGTTGTTTTCATAAATTTTTATCCTTCTCTTGTATTTCTTGCCTATATAAGCCCCTTTTACATTTGCTGTAAAGTTTGGTTGGTGGTACTGATTTTTCCTGATGATTTCTTGTCTTAAAAGCTTTTTTTCCCCCCATCGTATTGAATGAGATCTTTGATGGAAACAGTAATCTTGGTTGTAGATTTTTCCCTTTCAGTACTTTAAATATATCCTGCCATTCCCATCTGGCCTGCAGAGTTTCTGGTGAAAGATCAGCTGTTAAGCATATGGGGTTTCTCTTGTATGTTACTTGTTGCTTCTCCCTTGCTGCTCTTAATATCCTTTCTTTGTGTTTAGTCTTTGTTAGTTTGATTAGTATGTGTCTGCATGTTTCTCCTTGGGTTTATCCTGTATGGGACTCTTTGTACCTCTTGGACTTGATTGACTCTTTCCTTTTCCATGTTGGGGAAATTTTCAACTAGCATCTCTTCAAAAATTTTCTTATAACCTTTCTTTTTTTCTTCTTCTGTGACCGCTATAATTTGAATATTGGTGTGTTTGATAGTGTGTCAGAGGTCTCTGAGACTATTCTCAGTTCTTTTCATTCTTTTTTACTTTTTTCTGCTCTTCAGAAGTTATTTCCACCATTTTATCTTCCAGCACAATTATTTGTTCTTCTGCTTCAGATATTCTGGTTTTTATTTCTTCCAGAGTATTTTTAATTTCAGTAAATGTGTTGTTTCTCTCTTCATGTTTATCCTTTAATTCTTCTAGGTCTTTGTTACTTGATTCTTGCATTTTCTCCATTTTGTTTCAAGGTTTTTGATCATCTTTACTGTCATTATTCTGAATTCTTTCTCAGGTAGTTTGCCTATTTCCCCTTCATTTATTTGTACTTCTGTGTTTCTCATTTGTTCTTTCATTTGTGTAGTATTTCTCTGTCTTTTCATTATGTATGTGTGTTTGAGTCTCCTTTTCCCAGGGCTCAAAGTTGAATTCCTTCTTCCTTTTGGTTTTTGCCCTCCTAGGGTTGGTCTAGTTGGTTTTGCAAGCTTCGTACAGGGTGAGATTTGTGTTTGTTTGTTTTTCTTCTCATGGGAAAGACTGAGTGACGTGGTAATACTGTCTGCTGATGACTGGGTTTGTATTTTTGCTTTCTTTGTTGTTAAGATGAGGCATCCTGCGCAGGGTGCTGTTGGTGGCTGCGTGACGCCAGGTCTTGTGTTCAGGTGGTTTTCAGAGTGTGAGTTCTCACTCTTTGATACTCCCTAGGGGTAGTTCTCTGGTAGTCTAGGGTCTTGGTGTCAGTGCTCGCACTCTAAAAGCTCCAGGCTTGTTCTCCGGTCAGTAATGAAGATTCCACAAATGGTTTGTTATGGCATTAAGTGATAATAAAACAAATACCCCAAAAGGAGAAATCAAAGATGAATCCCAGACAAATGGCAGTTACAAAAATAGCATATAATAATTAAAATAATGGAATATAGACACACACACAAACATAAGCAAAGTTAAAACAGTCCTGGTAAAATAGAGTACAGTAGATTGACCCAGTGAACAAAGTAAATAAAAAATTATTTTTCCCAGTTAAGAACAAAACTAAACCACAAACCAGAAAGCAAAGTTAAAGCAAGGTGCCAAGTGAGGAATAAAGCTATGAAAACAAAACTAACAAATATTTTGAGAGGAAAGGAAAGGAAAGAAAGAAAGAGGTTAAATAGAGGTAAAGTTAAATAGAGGTAAATTAAAAAGATTTATATAGATTAAAAATTGACTGCAAAGAGAAAGTAACAGTAGGAAAGGCAAACAAAGGAATAAATGTAGAAAAAAATCTGATACATTAAAAAAATTAAAAGTTAAAATTGTAAAAAAGAGAAAAGAAAAAAGGAAGAAGGAAGAAAAAAGAAAAAAAAGGAAAACTCCACTGAACAGCAAAAGCCTGATATGGAGATAGCAGTTTATAACAATAAAAAGTGTGACTGAATATATATACATATATATGCAAAATCACTCAAATATCACTGCAGATGTGACTGATGCTGAGGCTGAAATTCCAATATTTTGGCCATCTGATGTGAAGAGCCAACTCATTGGTGGAGACCTTGATGCTGAGAAAAATTGAAGATGGGAGGAGAAGGGGACGGCAGAGGATGAGATGGTTGGATGGCATCACTGACTCGATGGATATGAGTTTGAGCAAGCTCCGAGAGTTGGTGATGGATAGGGAAGTCTGGCCTGCTGCAGTCCTAGGGGTTGCAAAGAGTTGGACATGACTTAGCAATTGCGCATACATAACTCTTACTATAGGGACTTTGTAGGCAAAGTGATGTCTCTTAATTTTTGGTTAATATGCTTTAACAGTTTTTAATATGCCAAGTTTGTCATAGCTTTTGTTCCAAGTAGCATCTTTTATACCATGGCTGATTTTGGAGCCCAAGAAAATAACACCTATCACTGCTTCTATTCCCACCAATGATGTAATAGGGTTCCCTTTTCTCCACACACAGTCCAGCATTTATTATTTGTTGATCTTTTGATGGTTTCCATTTTGACCATTATTAGATGATACTTCATTATAGCTTTGATTTACATTTCTGTAATGATTTGTGACATTGAGCATCTTTTCGTGTGCATATTGACCATCTGTATATCATCTTTGGTGAAATGTCTGTTTAGATCTTCTGCTTTTGATTGTATTGTCTCTCTCTCTCTCTCTCTTTTTTTTTTTTTTTGTATTGTCGTTTGAGCTGTTTATATATTTTGAAAATTAAGCCTTTGTGGGTTGCATTGTTTGCAAATAATTTCTCCCAATCTTTTGGTTGTCTTCATTTTGTTTATGGTTTCCTTTGATGAACAAAACAAAAGCTCAAAATTTGATTAGGTCTTTTTTTTTTGCTTTTATTTCTCTCACTTTGGGAGACTGACCTAAGAAAACAGTGCTGCCACTTATGTCAGAGAGTGTTTTGCTACGTTCTCATAAGAGTTTTATGGTTCATCTCTTATATTTAAGTCTTTAATCTATCTTGAGTTTATTTTTGTATATGGTATGAGGGTGTGTTCTAAGTTCATTGATTTACATGCCGTAGTCCAGCTTCCTCAGCACCGCTTGTTGAAGGGACCATCTTTTCTCTTTTGTGTATTCTTGCCTCCTTTGTCAAAGGGTAATTGATGTTGGTGTGTGGGCTTAATTCTGGACCTTATGTTTTTCCATCAGTTCATATGTTTGGTTTTGAGCCAGTACTACACTGTTCTGATTGCTATAACTTTTTGGTATTGTGTAAAGTTTACGATTGGGGGCAGGAGGAGAATGGGGATGACAGAAGATAAGATGGCTGGATGGCATCACCAACTTGATTCCCATGAGTTTGGGTGAACTCCAGGAGTTGGTGATGGACAGGGAGGCCTGGCGTGCTGTGATTCATGGTGTCGCAAAGAGTTCAGATACGACTGAACAACTGAACTGAACTGAAAGTTTAGGAGGGTTATACCTCCCAGCTTTGTACTCTTTCCTCAGTTTTTCTTTGCAATTATGGGTCTTTTATGGCTCCAAATAAATTATAGGACTATTTTCCTAGTTTGTCAAAGAAAAATGTCATGGGTAATTTGATAGAGATTGCATTATATCTGTAGGTTACTTTGGATAATACAGACATTTTAACAATAATTCTTATAATCCAAATTATTGCTTATTATTGAAATACTTGAATTTTCAGATTATCTTCTCTTTTTGAGATGATATGGTATCAATATTATCCTGTTATTTTTTTAATTTTTATTTTTTAAAATTTATTTATTTTAATTGGAGGCTAATTACTTAATAATATTGTATTGGTTTTGCCATACATCAACATGAATCCACCACGAATGTCCATGTGTTCACAATGTTAAACTGTTTTTTAATTTTAAAAATTCTCAACTGATATTTTTTAAAGTTATGTGTTTCATTTTGATAAATGTACCATGTTTATGAATATACTAACATTAGAGCAAACTGAATGATAGGTTTATGTGAACTCTAATATCTTTGCAACTTTTATATAAATACAGAATTTTTATTGAAACACTTAAATAAGGCCCTACTTATATAAGGGGCTTCCATGGTGGCTCAGTGTAAAGAATGTCCCTGCCAAAGCAGGAGATGCTGGTTCTATCCCTGAGTCAGGAAGATCCCCTGGAGATGGCAACCCACTCCCAGGGACAGAGGAGATTGGTGGGCTACCATCCATCGGGTTGCAAAAGAATCAGATACCACTTAGTGATTAAACAAGAACAGCTTATTTAGGGTAAAACTATTGTCTTAGAGGCACGAAGTCATTAACCAAAGAACTCTTTTTAGTCAATCCATCTTAGTTGTATGGTCACTAAAATTCTCTGTCAAAGATAGCATGTTTTTAAACCTATCTATTCAAAAAATCAGTGACACTCACTTTAGTGAACCTACCTCTGAAAACTAGCCAATCACTGTTTACATCAGCTTTTGAAATCAGTTATGCAATGGATTCACTTCAGTGAACATTTTTCTAAGAATGGTGTCACCAAACCCATGTATCCATGTATTTCTACCCCAAATAAGAGCCATTGCATGCTGGTTCTCAAGACTAATGCCAACTCACTGTAACCTCTGTAACCAACACAACCTTAAAACAAAATGCTTTTCAGATACTTTAAAAGTGATCAGAATGCTTTGCTCAAGGATACCATGCCTGATTAATATAGCACTCTTTAATTTAAGGAAGCTATACATTCAGCTTTCTGTCTTCAGATACTAAGTGGTAATCTTGTAATTTGACAGTCATTTGAAAGTACAGATATAATTCACCTGAGCTGCATAATCTTTAAAGGTAAAAGGTGTACATATCATAGACTGTTTCGAGGCTACAGAATCTCCCACCTCTATTGATTGACCCAAGAGACCCTAGTTCCCTGATCCAGTAATGGGCTATTTCAATAGTTTCAGCCATTGTTTGCAATGATTAGTCCAAAGGCCAATATTTTGTCCCAACCTGGGTTTATCAGACCCTCCAATAATGGTTTTTTTAATTGCTTTGTTTATACAAATTTATTACAACTACAAAATCTCCCTCCAGTGATGTATTATCTGAGGACTACACAGTTGATATCTCCCGCAGGTTCACTAGTGGCCCCAGTGAACCCTGTGTGCAACCCCATGGACTATAGCCTGCCAGACTCCTCTATCCATGGGATTTCCTAGGCAAGAATTCTGGAATAGGTTTCCATTTCCTCCTCCAAGAGATCTTCCCAACCCAAGGATCAAACCCACATCTCCTGTGTCTCTTGCTTTGCAGGCGGATTCTTTACTGATGAGCTAAGGGCTTGGATGACTTATACTACTCTAATAGCAAGACAAACAGTCCTTTCAATTAGATATTCTAGCTAGTTTTAAGTTCAGTTCAGTTCAGTCGCTCAGTCGTGTCCGACTCTTCACCCCCATAAATCGCAGCATGCCAGGCCTCCCTGTCCATCAACAACTCCCGGAGTTCACCCAGACTCTCGTCCATCGAGTCCGTGATGCCATCCAGCCATCTCATCCTCTGTCGTCCCCTTCTCCTCCTGCCCCCAATCCCTCCCAGCATCAGAATCTTTTCCAATGAGTCAACTCTTTGCATGAGATGGCCAAAGTACTGGAGTTTCAGCTTTAGCATCATTCCCTCCAAAGAAATCCCAGGGCTGATCTCCTTCAGAATGGACCGGTTGGATCTCCTTGCAGTCCAAGGGACCCTCAAGAGTCTTCTCAAACACCACAGCTCCAAAGCATCAATTCTTTGGCACTCAGCCTTCTTCACAGTCCAACTCTCACATCCATACATGACCGCTGGAAAAACCATAGCCTTGACTAGACGGACCTTAGTTGGTAAAATAATGTCCCTGCTTTTCAATATGCTATCTAGGTTGGTCATAACTTTTCTTCCAAGGAATAAGCGTCTTTTAATTTCACGGCTGCAGTCACCATTTGCAGTGATTTTGGAGCCCCCCAAAATAAAGTGTGACACTGTTTCCACTGTTTCCCCATCTATTTCCCATGAAGAGATGGGACCAGATGCCATGATCTTCATTTTCTGAATGTTGAGCTTTAAGCCAACTTTTTACTCTCCTCTTTCACTTTCAAGAGGCTTTTTAGTTCCTCTTCACTTTCTGCCATAAGGATGGTGTTATCTGCATATCTGAGGTTATTGATATTTCTCCCAACAGATATTTCTCCGACAGAACCACAGTTTTAAGTTAGCACACTAGAATGCATAAATAAATACTGACCATTCTGATTCAGTTCAGTTTAGTCGCTCAGTGGTGTGCAGCTCTTTGTGACCCCATGGACTGCATCACTCAGGGCTCCCTGTCCATGACCAAATTCCAGAGGCTACTCAAACTGATGTCCATTGAGTCAGTGATGCCATCCAATCATCTCATCCTCTGTCGTCCCCTTCTCCTCCTGCCCTCAATCTTTCCCAGCATCAGGGTCTTTTCAGATGAATCAGTTCTTCTCATCAGGTGGCCGAAGTATTAGAGTTTCAGCTTCAGCATCAGTCCTTCCAGTGAATATTCAGGACTGATTTCCTTTAGGATTCTGATTAAGATTCCTTTAGGATTCAGATTAATCCATTCTGATTAAGATTATATATCAAAACTAATGGGGGAGGCCCTTCCCTGGTGGTTCAGTGGTAAAGAATCTGCCTTCCAGTGCAAGAGACGAGTTCGATCCCTGATCCCGAAAGATCTCACGTGCCAGAGAGCAGCCAAAGCCACGAGCCACAACTATTGAGCCTGTGCTCTGGAGACCGGGAGCTGTGACTGCTGAAGCCCATGAGTCCTAGAGCCTGTCTCCACTAGAAAAGCCACTGCGGTTAAAAGCCTGCATGCCACAAAGAAGAGTAGCGCCCACTCTCCTCAACTGAAGAAAGTCCCATGAGCAATGAAGACCATCACAGCCAAATAAAAAAAGATGTAATGAGTGCTGTGGAGAAAACTGAAGTCAGAAGTGTAACACAGAGGGTTGGGTCAAAGTTGCAGCCTTTGAAGAGTGTGTGTTTTGTGTAGGTGTGTGTTGTGTGTATATGTATGTTTATGTAATCATCCATTTTAGTACACATAGTGCTTTTTGAATTCCTAGGCTGGTGCTTTCTAATAATTTTGAGAAGGTCTCATTTTTTAATCCTTGCCATCTTTTCTCATTCTTGGATACCGATTTTATCGTAGCAGTCACATTCGCTGGCTAATTGTTGTAATGGCTCCTTTTATATCATAACACCGTAGTTGTGTAGTTGCAACAGAGATCTGAGATATTTGCTATCTGACCACTTACAGGAGAAGTTTGCCTATCTCTAACTTAGAATGAAAGATTTTTTGTTTTTATTTTTAGTTTCCAACTCATTCAGACCAATAATTTCTCAAAATTTTAAAAAGTGTATTGGTAAAAAGAGACCATGCATTTCAGTGACACATTGATATCAAGAGCTATTATGTTTAGAATGCTTAAACTTAATCTTTGTACTTATTTACTATCAAAATGTATCCAAACACTCCTTGGATCATGCAGGTTCACTGAATGCAATGAGCAGCATGTTTGTAGAGGTTAAAAGCAAAGACGTTAACTCTGGAGCAAAACTGCCTGGGTTTGATTCACAGCTCTACTACTTACTGCTATGTATTTTGGGAAGGTAATATATATGAAAAATTCAGAGTAATATGAAGTAGTTCTTAACTCAAAGAGTTCTTCTATGCACTAAATTAGTTAAAATATAAAGCACTTAGAAACTGCCTCACATGTATTTAAGTATTAAAATATTAGTATTAGTTCTTAATATTTGAAACATTCATGCTCAAAATATACCTGAACTATTTATTGACTTAATTATTTTTTATTAACTTGTTTTAATTGTAGGATAATTTCTTTACAATGTAGTGATGGTTTTTGCCATACATCAACATGAATCAGCCATAGGTATACATGTGTTCCCTCCACCCCGCCCCATCCCTCTGGGCTGCCCCAGAACACCACCTTTGGGTGCCCTGCCTCATGCATCAAACTCGCATTGGTCATCTATTTCACTTAGGGTTTGAGAAATCTGTATGCAGGTCAGGAAGCAACAGTTAGAACTGGACAAGGAACAACAGACTGGTTCCAAATAGGAAAAGGAGTACGTCAAGGCTGTATATTGTTACTGTGCTTGTTTAACTGATATGCAGAGTACATCATGAGAAACGCTGGATTGGAAGAAATACAAGCTGGAATCAAGATTGCAGAGAGAAATATCAATACCCTCAGATGTGCAGATGACACCACCCTTATGGCAGAAAGTGAAGAGGAACTAAAAAGCCTCTTGATGAAAGTCAAAGAGGAGGTTGAAAAAGTTGGCTTAAAGCTCAACATTCGGAAAATGAAGATCATGGCATCCGGTCCCATCACTTAATGGGAAATAGATGGGGAAACAGTGGAAACAGTGTCACACTTAATTTTGGGGGGCTCCAAAATCACTGCAGATGGTGACTGCAGCCGTTAAATTAAAAGACCTCTTACTCCTTGGAAGAAAAGTTATGACCAACCTAGATAGTATATTTAAAAGCAGAGACATTACTTTGCCGACTAAGGTCCGTCTAGTCAAGGTTATGGTTTTTCCAGTGGTCATGTATGGATGTGAGAGTAGGACTGTGAAGAAGAATGAGAGCCGAAGAATTGATGCTTTTGAACTGTGGTGTTGGAGAAGACTCTTGAGAGTCCCTTGGACTACAAGGAGATCCATCCAGTCCATTCTGATGGAGATCAACCTTGGGATATCTTTGGAAGGAAGAATGCTAAAGCTGAAGCTCCAGTACCTTGGCCACCTCATGTGAAGAGTTGACTCATTGGAAAAGACTCTGATGCTAGGAGGGATTGGGGGCAGGAGGAGAAGGGGACGACAAAGGATGAGATGGCTGGATGGCATCACTGACTGGATGGACGTGAGTCTGAGTGAACTCTGGGAGTTGTTGATGGACAGGGAGGCCTGGCATGCTGCGATTCATGGGGTCACAAACAGTCGGACACGAACTGAGCATATATGTTTCAGTGTTATTCTCTCAAATTATCCCATCTTTGCCTTCCCACCAATAGTCCAAAAGTCTGTTCTTTATGTCTGTGTCTGTTTTGCTGCCCTGCTTGTAGAATCGTCAATACCATCTTTCTAAATTCATAAATATGCATTAATATACAGTGTCTGTGGAGAAGGACATGGCAGCCCACTCTAGTACTCTTGCCTGGAAAATCCTATGGATGGAGGAGCCTGGTAGGCTGCAGGCCATGGGATCGCACAGAGTCAGACACAACTTAGCGACTTCACTTTCACTTTTCACTTTCATGCATTGGAGAAAGAAATGGCAGAGTCAGACATGACTGAAGTGACTTAGAAGCAGGAGCAGCATACAGTATTTATGTTTCCCTTTCTGACTTATTACACTCGGTATGATAGGTTCCAGGTTCATCCACCTTGTTAGAATGAATACAAATGTGTTTCTTTTTATAGCTGAGTAATATTCTATTGTGTATGCTGCTGCTGCTGCTGCTAAGTCGCTTCAGTCGTGTCTGACTCTGTGCGACCCCACAGACGGCAGCCCACCAGGCTCCCGCATACCTGGGATTCTCCAGGCAAGAACAATGGAGTGGGTTGCCATTTCCTTCTCCAATGGGTGAAAGTGCAAAGTGAAAGTGAAGTCGCCCAGTTGTGTCAGACTCTTAGCGACCCCACGGACTGCAGCCTACCAGGCTTCTCTGTCCATGGGATTTTCCAGGCAAGAGGACTGGAGTGAGGTGCCATTTCCTTCTCCATCTATTGTGTATATGTGCCACAATTTCCTTATCCTTTCATCTACTGGTGGACATCTAGGTTACTTCCATGTCCTAGCTATTGCACATAGTGCTGCAGTGAACATTGGGATACATGTGTCTCTTCAAATTCTCATTTCCTTACTGTGTATGTCCAGCAGTGAGATTGCTCGGTTTTATGGCAATTCTATTCCCAGTTTTGTAAGGAGTCTCCATACCGTTCTCCTTATTGGCTGTGTCAGTTTACATTTTCACCAACAGTGTAAGAGGGTTCCCTTTTCTCTATACCCTCTCCAGCATTTGTAGACTTTTTGATGATGGCCATTCTAACGAGTATGAGATGATACTTCATTGTGGTTTTGATTTGCATTTCTCTAATAATAAGTTATGTTGAGCATTTTTCCATGTGTTTATTAGCCATCTATATGTCTTCTTTGGAGAAATGTCTATTTAGGTCTTTTGTCCACTTTTTGATTAGTTGTTTGTTATTCTGGTATTGAGCTGCATGATCTGCTTATATATTTTGGAGATTAAGTATTTCTCAGTTGTTTCATTTGCTACTGTTTTCTCCCATTCTGAGGGCTCTCTTTTCATGTTGCTTACAACTTCCTTCATTGTGCAAAAGCTTTTTAAGTTGGTATAATTTGCTTATTTTTGTTTTTATTTCCATTACTGTAGGAGGTGGTCATAGAAAATCTTTACTATGATCTATTTAATTATTAATTATTTATTTTGGATCAAAGATAATAGAGTATATCTATGGATAACAGTAAACATGAATAAATCTAAATTTTACATAGAAAAATCCAATTAAACATAATTATTTTGACTCTTTCGATAAGCTTTGTAAGTTTTTTTTAATTAAGATTCGAGTTTTGTAAAGCAATTATTTCCCATACTCCCTGTACACATACATAGCTTCCCTCATTATCAACCTAGGATTTGCCTCTTTAGTTTGTATTCACATTTAGAGTTGTACTTGTTCACCTACCAGTGTTCATGAAACTCTATAATTGGGATGCTTTTTCTAAACTAAAATGTTGCAATTTGTGGAAAAGAAAAATTCCCCACTGCACCAGAGTGTTATATTTGATACAGCTGATGAATCTTCATTGACAAATCATACTCACCCTTAATTCTTAGTTTACATTACTATTCTTTTTTGATATGGTACACATGATGGATATAGACAAATGTATAATGACATGTATCCATCATTATAGTATTATATAGAATATTTTTGAACTTCACTGGAGGCTCAGATAGTAAAGAATACGCCTACAATGTGGGGGACCCGTGTTCGATCCCTGGGTTGGGAAGATCCCCTGGAGGAGTAAATGGAATCCCACTCTGGTATTCTTGCCTGGAGAATAGCATGGACCGAGGACCCTGGCAGTCTCTAGTCCGTGAGGTTTCAAAGAGTTGGACAGGACCTAGTGACTTTCACAAACACACACATACACACAGACTTTGAGTATTTTTGAGGGCTTCCCTGTTGTCTCAGTGGTAAAGAATCTATGTGCTAATGCAGATACATCAGTTCAATCCCTGAGTCAGGGAAATCCCCAAAGAATGAAATAGTAACCCACTCCAGTATTCTTGCATGGAAGATCCTATGGACAAAGGAATCTGGTGGGCTACAGTCCATGGGGTCCTGAAAGAGTTGGACATGAATTAACAACTATGCAAAACAACAGAATATTTTTACTGCTCTAAAAATTCTCTGTACTCCCATCAATGAATCCTTTCTCCTCCCTAAACCCTGGTAATCACTGATTTTTTTTTTTTTACTATCTTCATAATTTTGTCTTTTTCAGAATGTCATATAATGTTTTAGCTTTTTTAAAGTGGCTTCTGTCACATAGTGATACACATTTTAAGCTCCTTATGTCTTCTCTTGGCTTTGATGGCTCACATTTTTTCACTCTGAATAACATTTAACCATTTTAAATGCTCTCTGAATAGAAGCCAAATTTCCAAAGAGTCCATTTAAAAAAAAAAAATGAAAGGAATGTTTTTTAGGGAAGGTTGCAGTGCTCTTGTGCAAAATCTTCTAGCTAAGAGTTACACCAACTTTTACTCAATACAGTCTTATTATTCAGCCATTTTTTTGAAGTCTCATTTACAATTTACCATAAAATATTACCCCTTTTGTTTATAATTGAGCTTCAGTTTACAGTACCCAGAGGCAATGATGCAGGTCACTTATTCTCAACCTCATCTACCTTTCTTTCAGAATTGTTTATCTCTTCTTTCATAATCTCAGGTCTATAAAAAATTTGGAAGTTCTTTATGGAGGACAAGACATTTTAAAACTAGAGCTAGTTGATGAGTTTGTATTCAAAAATATGAAAAAACTTTAAAAAATATAAAACCTTTGTAAGAAACATAAAATTTATCTAAATCAAAATCTAATTAGTGCAATATGATGCAAGTGAAAGTGAAAGTCCCTCAGCCCTGTCCATGGAGTTCTCCAAACCAGAACACTAGAGTGTATAGCCATTTCCTTCTCTAGGGGATCTTCCCAACCTAGGAATCAAACCCAGGTCTCCTGCAGTGCAGGCAGATTCTTCCCTAGGCCTCCAGGGAAGTCCAATCATCAAATTAACAATAAATTCTAAGATGTTTGGAAAAACTACGTAGATACTGAATATTAATTTAGTTTGCCATTGTAGCGTCATTGTATTTATTAAATAATTATATTAATGAATATAATTTATATATCAGGCAGATGATTGGAACTAATATTTTCAAAGAGTCTCAAAATACATCTTGAAAGAGCATATGACTCCACTGAAATAAGTAAAAGGAGAAGACTAGAAACTGTCAACAGAGAAACTCTGCATGCAGATAAACAAGAAAAGTACGTTTGGTTCATTTGTTACGATTAAAAACAAACTAAGGGATTCCCTGTCTCCTGTACAATGTCAAGAACCTCAGTCCATAGTTCATCAGGCAGTCTATCAGATCTAGGCCCTTAAATCTATTTCTCGCTTCCACTGTATAATCATAAGGGATTTGATTTAGGTCATACCTGAATGGTCTAGTGGTTTTCCCTACTTTATTCAATTTAAGTCTGAATTTGGCAATAAGGAGCTCATGATCTGAGCCACAGTGGAAACAGTATCAGACTTTATTTTGGGGGGCTCCAAAATCACTGCAGATGGTGACTGCAGCCATGAAATTAAAAGACACTTACTCCTTGAAAGAAAAGTTATGACCAACCTAGATAGCATATTCAAAAGCAGAGACATTACTTTGCCAACAAAGGTCCGTCTAGTCAAGGCTATGATTTTTCCAGTTCTCATTTATGGATGTGAGAGTTGGACTGTGAAGAAAGCTGAGCACCAAAAAATTAATGCTTTTGAACTGTGGTGTTGGAGAAGACTCTTGAGAGACCCTTGGACTGCAAGGAGTTCCAACCAGTTCGTTCTAAAGATCAGCCCTGGGTGGTGTTTGGAAAGAATGATGCTAAAGCTGAAACTCCAGTACTTTGGCCACCTCATGCAAAGAATTGACTCATTGGAAAAGACTCTGATGCTGGGAGGGATTGGGGGCAGGAGGAAAAGGGGATGACAGAGGATGAGATGGCTGGATGGCATCACTGACTCGATGGATGTGAGTTTGAGTGAACTGTGGGAGTTGTTGATGGACAGGGAGGCCTGGCGTGCTGCAATTCATGGGTTGCAAAGAGTCAGACATGACTGTGCGGCTGAACCGAACTGAAATGAAGGGATTCCCTGGTAACTCAGATAGTGAAGAATCTGCCTGCTTTGAGAGAGACCTGGGTTTGATCTCTGAGTCGGGAAGATATCCTGGAGAAGTAAATAGCACCCCATCCAGTATTCTTGCCTGGAAAATCCCATAGGAGCCTGGCAGGCTACAGTCCATGGGGCCGCAAAGAGTTGGACATGACTCAGGTATCCTTTTATAACCTTTATATTGACAAAATATTTTCTGAATCTGTTAATGTCAGTAATAGCAGAGGATGTGGAGAATGAGATGTGTATTTACCTGTGAGTTTTTGAAAAGCCGGTTTGCAATGTGGAAAAGCTGAGTAGGCCAGCTAAGTAGACTAAAGATGTTTGTCAACTTTGTTCACACCCCCAAGTGAAGCTCTTCACATAAACAACAGTGATGTAGAATTGTGTATTAGACAATCTGCTTGGCCAACCACAGTAGCCCCTTTGTGTGGCCATGACACAACAATTGCAGTCATGGTTATATTCTCTATCTAGAATAGAGAAACTTTTAAGATATTAGCTCTTACATACATGATTTGGAGAAACAATTTAATACCATCAAAATAGACATATATTTGCACATGATGTGTTTACTTAATGTTATTAACAAAATTATATTAGTATTTTTAAGATATTAATTTATATAATATAAATATTTCAAAGAGTAATGGTGAAGACTCTATATCTACTTTAAATAATTATTGCCTCTGGTTAAGAGAGGCATTCAGCAATAGAATGGGAAAGACTAGAGATGTCTTCAAGAAAATTAGAGAAAACAAGGGAACATTTCATGCAAAGATGGGCTCAATAAAGGAAGGAAATGGTATGGACCTAACAGAAGTAGAAGATATAAAGAAGATGTGGCAAGAATACACAGAAGAACTGTACAAAAAAGATCTTCACAACCCAGATAATCATGATGGGGTGATCATTCACCTAGAGACAGATATCCTGGAATGTGAAGTCAAATGGGCCTAAGAAGCATCAATATGAACACAGCTATTGGAGGTGATGGAATTCCAGTTGAACTATTTCAAATCCTAAAAGATGATGCTATGAAAGTGCTGTACTCAATATGCCAGCAAATTTGAAAAACTCAGCAGTGGCCACAGGACTGGAAAAGGTCAGTTTTCATTCCAATCCCAAAGAAAGGCAATGGCAAAGAATGCTCAAACTACTGCACAATTGTACTCATCTCAAATGCTAGCAAAGTAATGCAAAAAATTCTCCAAACCATGCTTCAACAGGTATGTGAACCATGAAATTCCAGATGTTTAAGCTGTTTTTTTTTTAATTTTTATTTTTACCTTATTTTACTTTACAATACTCTGTTGGTTTTGCCATACATTGACATGAATCCACCACAGATGTACATGAGTTCCCAATCCTGAACCCCCCTCCCACCTCCCACCCCATATCATCTCTCTGGATCATTCCCATGCACCAGCCCCAAGCATCCTGTATCCTGCATCAAACATAGACTGGTGATTCATTTCTTACAAGATAGTATACGTGTTTCAGTGCCGTTCTCCCAAATCATCCCACCCTCTCCCTCTCCCTCAGAGTCCAAAAGTCTGTTCTATACATCTGTGTCTCTTTTGCTGTCTTGCGTACAGGGTTATCATTACTATCTTTCTAAATTCCATATATATGTGTTAGTATACTGTATCGGTGTTTTTATTTCTGGCTTCACTCTGTATAATCGGCTCCAGTTTCATCCATCTCATTAG
Organism: Capra hircus; assembly: GCF_001704415.2. NCBI lineage: Eukaryota > Metazoa > Chordata > Mammalia > Artiodactyla > Bovidae > Capra > Capra hircus. The sequence continues at coordinate 82,293,520 of NC_030810.1, forward strand.
AACTGTTTCAAATGTATTCTTTTTAATGGCAGAGTAATATTCCATTGTACCACAGCTTTCTTATCCATTCATCTGCTGATGGACATCTAGGTTGTTTCCATGTCTTGGCTATTATAAACAGTGCTGCAATGAACATTGGGGTACATATGTCTTTTTCAATTCTGGTTTCCTCAGTGTGTATGCCCAGAAGTGGGATTGCTGGGTCATGGCAGTTCTATTTGCAATTTTTTAAGGAATCTCCACACTATTCTCCATAGTGTCTGTACTAGTTTGCATTCCCACCAACAGTGTAAGAGGGTCTGCTTTTCTCCACACCTTCTCCAGCATTTATTGCTTGCAGACTTTTGGATCACAGCCATTCTGACTGGTATGAAATGGTACCTCATTGTGGTCTTGATCTGCATGTCTCTGATAATGAGTGATGTTGAGTATCTTTTCATGTGTTTGTTAGCCATCCATATGTCTTCTTTGGAGAAATGTCTATTTAGTTCTTTGGCCCATTTTTTGATTGGGTCATTTGTTTTTCTGAAATTGAGTTGCAGGAGTTGCTTGTATATTTTTGAGATTAGTTGTTTGTCAGTTGTTTCATTTGTTATTATTTTCTCCCATTCAGAAGGCTGTCTTTTCACCTTGCTTATATTTTCCTTTGTTGTTCAGAAGCTTTTAATTTTAATTAGATCCCATTTGTTTATTTTTGCTTTTATTTCCAGAATTCTGGGAGGTGGATCATAGAGGATCCTGCTGTGATTTATGTCTGAGAGTGTTTTGCCTATGTTCTCCTCTAGGAGTTTTTTAGTTTCTGGTCTTTCATTTAGATCTTTAATCCATTTTGAGTTTATTTTCATGTGTGGTGTTAGAAAGTGATCTAGTTTCATTCTTTTACAAGTGGTTGACCAGTTTTCCCAGCACAACTTGTTAAAAGAGATTGTCTTTACTCCATTGTATATTTCTGCCTCCTTTGTCAAAGATAAGGTGTCCATAGGTATGTGGATTTATCTCTGGGCTTTCTATTTTGTTCCATTGATCTATATTTCTGTCTTTGTGCCAGGACCATACTGTCTTGATGACTGTGGCTTTGAGTAGAGCCTGAAGTCTGGCAAGTTGATTCCTCCAGTTCCATTTTCTTTCTCAAGATTGCTTTGGCTAATTGAGTTTTTTTTTGTATTTCTATAAAAATCTTGAAATTATTTGTTCTAGTTCTGTGAAAAATGCCGCTGGTAGCTTGATAGGGATTGCATTGAATCTGTAGATTGCTTTGGGTAGTATACTCATTTTCACTATATTGATTCTTCTGATCCATGAACATGGTATATTTCTTCATCTGTTAGTGTCCTCTTTGATTTCCTTCATCAGTGTTTTATACTTTTCTATATATAGGTCTTTAGTTTCTTTAGGTAAATATATTCCTAAGTATTTTATTCTTTTCGTTGCAATGGTGAATGGAATCGTTTCCTTAATTTCTTTTTCTACTTTCTCATTATTAGTGTATAGCAATGCAAGGGATTTCTGCATGTTGATTTTATATCCTGTGACTTTACTATATTCATTGATGAGCTCTAGTAATTTTCTGGTGGAGTCTTTAGGGTTTTCCATGTAGAGGATCATGTCATCTGCAAACAGTGAGAGTTTTACTTCTTCTTTTCCTAGTTGGATTCCTTTTATTTCTTTTTCTGCTCTGATTGCTGTGGCCAAAACTTCCAGAACTATGTTGAATAGTAGCGGTGAAAGTGGGGACCCTCTTCTTTTTCCTGACTTTAGGGGATATGCTTTCAACTTTTCACCATTGAGGATAATGTTTGCTGTGGGTTTGTCATATATAGCTTTTATTATGCTGAGGTATGTTCCTTCTATTCCTGCTTCCTTGAGAGTTTTTAAGCTGGTTTTAGAAAAGGCAGAGGAACCAGAGTTCAAATTGCCAACATCCACTAGATCATTGAAAAGAAAGAAAATTTCAGAAAAAAAAGAACATCAATTTCTGCTATGCCAAAGCCTTTTACTGTGTGGATCACAATAAACTGAAAAATTCTTCAAGAGATAGGAATACCAGACCACCTGATCTGCCTCTTGAGAAGCCTGTATGCAGGTCAGGAAGCAACAGTTACAACTGGGCATGGAACAAGAGACTGGTTCCAAATAGGAAAAGTAATACGTCAGTCTGTATATTGTCACCCTGCTTATTGAACTTATATGCAGAGTACATCATGAGAAACGCTGGGCTGGAGGAAGCAGAAGCTAGAATCACGATTGCCAGAAGAGTTATCAATAACCTCAGATATGCAGATGACACCACTCTTAGGGCAGAAAGTAAAGAAGAACCAAAGATCCTCTTGATGAAAGTGAAAGAGGAGAATGAAAAAGTTGGCTTAAAGCTCAGTATTCAGAAAACTAAGATCATGGCATCCAGTTCCATCACTTCATGGCAAATAGATGGAGAAACAGTAGAAACAGTGGCAGTCTTTATTTGGGGGCACCAAAATCAGTACAGATATTGACTGCAGCCATGAAATTAAAAGACACTTACTCCTTGGAAGGAAATTATGACCAACCTAGACAACATATTAAAAAGCAGAGACATTACTTTGCCAAGAAAGGTCCGTCTTGTCAAGGTTATGGTTTTTCCAGTAGTCATGTATGAATGTAAGAGTTGGACTATACAGAAAGCTGAGCACCGAACAATTGATGCTTTTGAACTGTGGTGTTGGAGAAGACTCTTGAGAGTTCCTTGGACTGCAAGGAGATCAACCAGTCCATCCTAAAGGAGATCGTTCATAGGTGTTCATTGGAAGGACTGATGTTGTAGCTGAAACTCCAGTACTTTGCCCACCTGATGCAAAGAGCTGACTCACTTGAAAAGACCCTGATGCTGGGAAAGATGAGGGCAGGAGGAGAAGGAACTACAGAGGATGAGATGGTTGAATGGCATCACCGACTCAATGGGCATGAGTTTCGGTAAACTCTGGGAGTTGGTGAAGGACAGGGAGGCCTGGCATGCTGCGATTCATGGGGTCACAAAGTGTCAGACACGACTGAGTGACTTAACTGAACTGAATATATTCAAAGTGTGTGAAATCTTTACCTCTAATTCCAGAATAGTTTCATTATCTCCCTCCAGAAGGAACTCAATACCCATTAGCAATCTGTGTTCTTTCTTCCAGGCCCTGACAATCACTTACTCTGCTTAGCATGTCTATGGGTTTGTCCAGTCTCAAAATTTCATATAAATGGACTCATAAAATATATGGCATTTTGTGTCTGGATTCTTTCACCTAACATATTGTTCAAAAAAGCTTCCTTTGTTATATCAGTACTTTATTTTTTAAAAAAGTAGATGATCTTCTGTTATATGGATATACCATATTTTGTTAATCCATTCTTCTGTTGATGGACATTTGGGTTGTGCTAATTTGGGGACATTATGCGTAATATTCTATAAACATTCATGCACCAGTTTTTGTTTCAGTTCTGTGTATATACTGAGAGTCAAGTTTCTGTGTTACACAGTTATAGCTTTTTATTTGACTCTTTGAGAAACTCCTACACTATTTTCCAAAACATTTGTACCATTTTACCCTCCCATAAGCAATATATGATTGTTACAATTTCTGAATACACTTGCCACCACTTGTGTTTATCAATTTCTATGTAAAGTGTTATCTCATTGGTATTTTGAATTTTTTTTTTCCGAAAAAATAAGGATGAGCTGCTTTTCATGTGTTTGTTGGCCATTTAATTATCTTCTTTGGAAAAATGTTTTTCCATATTTTTTGCCGATTTTTGTTTGGGTTATTATCATGTTATTATTGAGTTATAAGTCTTCATATCTGCTGCATACTAGTTTCTTGTCTATATTATTTGCAAAGATTTTCTCTCACTTGTATTTTTTTTTTCATTTGTTGATGAACTTTGAAGCCTAGTATTTTAAAGTTTGATGAAGTAAAATTTCTTTCTTTTTTTTTTGCTACTTGGGAATTTGGTGTCATATCTAATAATCTAGAACCTAATACAAGGTTACAAAAGCTTTGCCTTATGTCTTCTATGATCTTTATAGTTTTAGTGTTTGCATTTAGGTCTTTGATCCGTTTTGAGTTACTTTTCGTATATAGCATGAGGTAATATGAGATAGAAGTCTAACATTACTTATTTTGTATATGGTGTGAGATAGAATGTCCAGTTATCCTATTACCAACATTATAAACGTTATTGTTTCCTCATTGTAATATCTTCTTGAAAATCAACTAATAATATGTGTATATGAATTCTCAGTTATATGTTAATTTATGTACCTATCTTTTTGACAGCACCAGAGTGCTTTGATTATTGTAGCTTTGCAATAAAATTTAAAGTTGAAAAGTTTGAATCTGCCCACAGCATTCTTCTTTTTAATATTATTTTTAATGTGTTGGCATACTGATATTACTACATGAATTTTAGGAAAATTGATATAGAAAAATAAAGGAGATGAAATTTTGATAGAGAATGCTTTGAATCTGTGTATCAATTAGAGAAATATTGCTTTCAATTAACAAAGCAATGTGTTCTTATCAATCGCCATAATCTGAATGTTTGTGTTCTTCCAACAATCTTATGTTAAAACCCAACTATCAAATGTACAGAATTAAGAGGTATAGCCTTGGAGAGTTAATTAGATCATGAGGATGGAGCCTCATGAATGCAATTCATGCTCTTATAAAAGAATCCTGTGAAAGAGTTCTTGCCCCTTTTACCTTGGGAGGTTACAGTGAAATGACTGCCAGCCTTCTAGGAAGCAGAGTTTCATCAAAAATAAGATCTGTCAGCACTCTTTGCTTGAAATTCTTAGCTTCCAGAATTGTGAGAAATAAAATTTTATAATTTATAAGCTACCCAGCCTTTGATATTTTGTTATAACAGCCCACATGAACTACAATATTATATCATCTTTCCATGGATGAACATGAAATACATTTCTGTATATCCACATCTGTAACTTATTCAGTGTTATGTTGTAGTTTTCAGTGTTAACATTTCATGCTTCTTTTGTTAAATTTATTCCCAATTATTATATTATTTTGATGTTCTTTCAGGTGAAATTTTTACTTTAATTTTTAAATGGATCATTGCTAGTGTCTAGAAATATGGTTTATTTTTATGCCAATCTTGTGTTCTGTAAACTGGCTGAACATGTTTATTAGACCTTTTCTTTTTTTTAATTCTTAGGAATTTCAACATAAAAGAATATGTCATCTGCAACTAGAAACAGATAATGTCTTCTGTGCCAGTATGGATTTTTTTCTTGCCTAACTGCCTTCTCTAGAACTTCAGTATGCTGTTGAATAGAAGTGGTAAGAGTGAATATTTCTGTTTTTTTCCTTATCTTAGAGGGGTTGCTCTCAGTTTTCATTCATTAAAAATGATGTTAGCTGGGAGAATTTTGCAGATGACCTTTGTCAGACTGAGGATGTAGAAATATTTTAAACACTGTCTGCTAACTTTGTTAGTGGCACAAACATGTGGATACTATTTTATTCTGCTCATGTTGGGTATTTACACTATTTTTTATTTATTTTATGTGTATCTATCATATGGTCAATTGGAATTTACACATCTTAAAATGTCGAGTAGTTGCACAATTAATCTTCACATAGTAAAATGGTTGGATAGCTGTCTGTCAGATTTTAATCAAGGGAAATCTTTTTCTTTCATTAAAATAATGAAAATAATCACAGTGATAATATATTAATAGATTCAAATAACATGTTGTTATTAAATACAGAATGCAATCGTAAGTTGTGCCAGTAAGAAATGTCATAAACTTCAGATAATGTGGTTTTTTCTTCATATTCATTTTGATGAGCAACAAAAAAATTGAAAATTAATTGCTTATGAAAAAAACATTTTTAAAAATCATCACATACCTATGTGTCATGTGGGTATTCTGTTGGCACCTTGCCCAACCTTATAGTAGCAGTATTAGTCACTCAGTTGTGTCCCAATTCTGCAATCCCATGGACTGTATCCCTGTAGCCTGCCAGGCTCCTCTGTCCCTGGGATTCTCCAGATAAGAAAACTGGAGTGGATTGCCATTCCCTTCACCAGAGGATATTCCCAACCCAGGGATCAAACCCAGGACTCCTGCCCTGCAGACAGATTCTTCACCCTTCAAGCTGCTTCATCCTTGTTTGGCTTGTCTGTTCATCTGCGTTCTGCTGCCAGGTAATTTGGGAAATTCCTATCCTATTCAGAAGTCTTTTATAATTAGAATGACTGTCAGTTTGGGTGATAGGGTCAAGTGAAATCTCATTTCCTATTCTCCAGCAGATTAGTCTAGATAATGGTGGCAGAGTTGTAAAGTAGCGTGATGATAAATAGTATTGATAGAGTGATGTGAATTTTTAGTGATGTTTTTCTCTTAAAAAATTTGGAGTCAATATAGCATGTTTATATATTGATTTCCTGCCAGTTCCAAAGAATTCATGTGTAAGACAATTATGACTACATAGATTAGATAGGAAATACTGTAAACATAGAGGAAGAGAGTGTAAATGTGTTCATTGTTTAATATTTTTCTCATCAACTTTAAGAGGGTGGGAAAAATTTAAATCCCTTATGCATATCACAAATCCTTGCATGTAATAGTCATTTAGTAAGTATTCAGTTCAGTTCAGTTCAGTTTAGTTGCTGAGTCATGTCCGATTCTTCATGAGCCTATGAATTGCAGCACGTCAGGCCTCCCTGTCCATCACCATCTCCTACAGTTCACTCAAACTCATGCCCATCGAGTCAGTGATGCCATCCAGCCATCTCATCCTCTGTTGTCCCCTTCTCCTCCTGCCCCCAATCCCTCCCAGCATCAGAGTCTTTTCCAATGAGTCAGCTCTCGCATGAGGTGGCCAAAGTCCTGGAGCTTCAGCTTTACCATCATTCCTTCCAAAGAAATCCCAGGGCTGATCTCCTTCAGAATGGACTGGTTAGATCTCCTTGCAGTCCAAGGGACTCTCAAGAGTCTTCTCCAACACCACAGTTCAAAAGCATCAATTCCTCGGTACTCAGCTTTCTTCATAGTCCAACTCTCACATCCATACATGACCACTGGAAAAACCATAGCCTTAATTAGATGGACCTTAGTTGGCAAAGTAATGTCTCTGCTTTTGAATATGCTATTTAGATTGGTCATAACTTTCCTTCCAAGGAGTAAGTGTCTTTTAATTTCATGGCTGCAGTCATCATCTGCAGTGATTTTGGAGCCCCCCCCCCAAATAAAGTGTGACACTGTTTCCACTGTTTCCCCATCTATTTCCCATGAAGTGATGGGACCAGATGCCATGATCTTCATTTTCTGAATGTTGACATTTAAGCCACCTTTTTCAGTCTCCTCTTTCACTTTCATCACGGGGCTTTTTAGTTCCTCTTCACTCTTCTGCCATAAGGGTGGTGTCATCTGCAAATCTAAGGGTATTGATATTTCTCTCGGCAATCTTGATTCCAGCTTGTGCTTCTTCTAGCCCAGCATTTCTCATTACGTACTCTGCATATAAGTTAAATAAGCAGGTGACAGTATACAGCCTGACGTACTTCTTTTCCTTTGGAACCAGTCTGTTGTTCCATGTCCATTTCTAACTGTTGCCTCCTGACCTGCATATAGGTTTCTCAAGAGGTGGGTCAGGTATTACTAAATCTGATTAAGTTAATAGATGAATAAATGAATGGCAACGAAAGCTGGGAGTAGTGTAATTCCGGTGATGAAAGCTGATCCAGATTTTGAGAAAAGGATACATTCTATGTGTATGTAGGGATGGCTCAGGGAATCGGGGACTGGTAGAACATGACTTAATGGAATATTCCAGGAATTGTGAGGAATATTCCAGGAATGGTGAGGGATATTGAACAACAGATGAGTATTCAATAATTTTGAGAAGATAAGTTGACTGAATCTTTGGTAAACTTCGAGAAAATAAGGAGAAAATGTTATTTTTAAATGGGTGCAATCACATTAATTCTGTCATTTAGGAATACATGTGCTAAGTTCCTTGAGTCGTGTCCAACTCGGTACAATCCTATGAACTGTAGTCCACCAGACGCCTCTTTCCCTGGGATTCTCCAGGCAAGAATACTGGAGTGGACTGTTATTCTCTTCTCCAGGCGATCTTCCACACTGGGAAAGAACCAGTGTGTCTTAGGTCTAACCTGCATTGGCAGTCAGGTTCTTTATCATTAGCACCAACTCTCTGAAGATATATCGTTTTTAAAGACGTTTCAGTGAAAAGAGTCTCAGAGCAATGGAAATCAATCTGAAGGTTTCACTAATAAAGTATGAGATACAGAACGGCTCAGGCCACAGTAGTTTCAGAGCAGGTAGAAAGTAAGGGTGGTTGGATGTTAAGAACACTTGGGATAGAACATATTGGCTAAATATCTTGTCTATCATATCTGTATGCCTTAGTGATATTGTATTTTGCCTAAGCAGTCCTTGCTTTCCGGTGAGTAGGCTTCTTTGGCTGCATTCTTTTCTCATTTCTAACCGTATTCTCTCCATTTGATCCCACCTAAAATATCTTATTTTCTATGAGACAGTTATCAACTTTTACATAGTCACTGGTGAATATTCATTCCTTTTTGTGTCAGTATTGCTGTATTTGCACTTCGTTGAGCACTAAATAGTCTACCTTATTCTATAGTCATTATCTTTATTATTTTTTAAAAATGTGTATTTGACCTGTAAGGCTAGAAATGTGTCTTATTGACATTAGTAACTTTTTAAATTTAATGTTTTCTTTTAAAGTTTCAGTTCAGTTCAGTTGCTCAGTCATGTCCGAGTCTTTGCGACCCCATGAATCACAGCACGCCAGGCCTCCATGTCCATCAGCAACTCCCGGAGTTCACTCAGACTCACGTCCATCGAGTCAGTGATGGCATCCAGCCATCTCAAACTCTGTTGTCCCCTTCTCCTCCTGCCCCCAATCCCACCTAGCATCAAAGTCTTTTCTAATAAGTCAGCTGTTCGCATGAGGTGACCAAAGTACTGGAGTTTCAGCTTTAGCATCATTCCTTCCAAAGAAATCCCATGGCTGATCTCCTTCAGAATGGACCGGTTAGATCTCCTTGCAGTCCAAGTGACTCTCAAGAGTCTTCTCCAGCACCACAGTTCAAAAGCATCAATTCTTTCGCACTCAGCCTTCTTCATGGTCCAACTCTCACATCCATACATGACCACTGGAAAAACCATACCCTTGACTAGACGGACCTTAGTAGGCAAAGTAATGTCTCTGCTTTTGAATATGCTATCTAGGTTGGTCATAACTTTTCTTCCAAGGAGTAAACGACTTTTAATTTCATGGCTACAATCACCATCTGCAGTGATTTTGGAGCCCCCCAAAATAAAGTGTGACACTGTTTCCACTGTTTCCCCATCTATTTCTCATAAAATGATGGGACCAGATGCCATGATCTTCGTTTTCTGAATGTTGAGCTTTAAGCCAACTTTTTCACTCTCCTCTTTTACTTTCATCAAGAGGCTTTTTAGCTCCTCTTCAGTTTCTGCCATAAGGGTGGTATCATCTGCATATCTGAGGGTAGGTATTGATATTTCTCTTGGCAATCTTGATTCTAGCTTGTGTTTCTTCCAGTCCAGCATTTCTCATGATGTACTCTGCTTAGAAGTTAAATAAGCAGGGTGACAATATACAGCCTTGATGTACTCCTTTTCCTATTCGGAACCAGTCTGTTGTTCCATGTCCAGTTCTAACTGCTGTTTCCTGACCTGCATACAGATTTCTCAAGAGGCAGGTCAGGTGGTCTTGAATTCCCATCTCTCTCAGAATTTTCCACAGTTGATTGTGATCCACACAGTCAACGGCTTTGGCATAGTCAATAGAGCAGAAATAGATGTTTTTCTGGAACTCTCTTGCTTTTTCCATGTTCCAGTGGATGTTGGCAATTTGATCTCTGGTTCCTCTGCCTTTTGTAAAACCAGCTTGAACATCAGGAGTTCACGGTTCACGTATTGCTGAAGCCTGGCTTGGAGAATTTTGAGCATTATTTTACTAGCATGTGAGATGAGTGCAATTGTGTGGTAGTTTGAGCATTCTTTGGCATTGTCTTTCTTTGGGATTGGAATGAAAACTGACCTTTTCCAGTCCTGTGGCCACTGCTGAGTTTTCCAAATTTGCTGGCATATTGAGTACAGCACTTTGACAGCATCATCTTTCAGGCTTTGAAATAGCTCCACTGGAATTCCGTCACCTCCACTAGCTTTGTTCATAGTGATGCTTTCTAAGGCCCACTTGACTTCACTTTCCAGGATATATGGCTCTAGATGAGTGGTCACACCATTGTGATTATCCAGGTTGTGAAGATCTTTTTTGTACAGTTCTTCTGTCTGTTCTTGCCACCTCTTCTTAATATCTTCTGCTTCTCGAGCCCATCTTTGTTTGAAATGTTCCCTTGGTATCTCTAATTTTTCCTAAAGAGATCTCTAGTCTTTCCCATTCTGTTGTTTTCCTCTATTTCTTTGCATTGATCACTGAAGAAGGCTTTCTTATCTCTTCTCACTATTCTCTGGAACTCTGCATTCAGATGCTTTTATCTTTCCTTTTCTCCTTTGCTTTTCACCTCTCTTCTTTTCACAGCTATTTGTAAGGCCTCCTCAGACAGCCATTTTGCTTTTTTGCATTTCTTTTCCATGGGGATGGTCTTGATCCCTGTCTCCTATACAATGTCACAAACCTCATTCCATAATTCATTAGGCACTCTATCTATCAGATCTAGGCCACCTGATAATAAATTTGAATCATTCACAATGGCATTTTAATGTTGGAGGGAGAGTTCACAAAGCTGAGGCTTCCAGGCTAGAACACTAGTGACCATTGACAATTTTAAGATATTAATCTCTTTTCACTATAAATCTCACTTACTGTCAAAACAAAATTGTATCAAAATGTAGGAATCAATGCAATAATTGGTGAAAAAAACTGTAATGAAAACTTACAAATACATGCATGCATGTGAATTTACTTCAGTCATGTCTAACTGTTTATATAATGATTGTATATATACTGATGCAATTTTCATACAACCCTAGGAAATATTATCATTATCACTTTATGAAAGAAGAGACATTTGAATTTGTCTTACTGTAAATAGTGGATTTCAAGGTTAGTTGTTAGGTTTTTGACCCTATACAAACGTTTCCTTCTTTTGCACCGCAGTTTATGGTATAATTTAGGTACTGTTTTCTTCTGTATTTTCAAGATGATTATATTATAAATTTCCACTAATGATAAATTCACCTTCCTTAAATAAATTTTAAAGCTTTGATGAGTGAACTGTTCCTGGTTCTAGTTTCAGCTGTGCTATCCATGTGTTGACATTTTGTCAATTAATAGAGTTGAAGCTCATACAAATGTTTATTTCTCCTCTTTCTCAATAATATAATTTCCCTTCCAATCTGAACCTGACCTGAATGTGGAAGGAAAGGAAAAAACAACTAATGAAAGAACTAATGAAGACTTAAGTTGTTTGATTTCTCTCAAATTTGAAAAAAAAATGGAACATATTATTAGGGAGGTTCTTGATGTGAAGTGCATCTAAAGGATTTTCACATGCGAGTTATATGAAAAGTGGCCTAACTACCACTCAAATCTATTCCCAACAATTACCTGCCAGTCTGAGTGCTTCAGTAACATTATAAAAATCTGTCAAGCATTCAAAACCAATCAGGCACAGGATGTCAAGTGTTGTCATACCAGCTGTCCTTTCACTTCTCCTGGGATCCTACTGCCCATTTTCAGTTAAAAACACATCTTAATGTATTGAGGCTTTTGTCAAGATAAACTTAACTATTTTTATGTTCTTCTCAAATTTAGCAAAAGTAAAATGTGATTGTCTTTGGATGACCCATAATTTTCATAGGTCACAGAAGTCTTCCTGGTTACTATATTCTACAAATGTCTGTTATGAAGACAAAAATCTCAGTGTCTGAGGTTGATTTTCCAAGAATTTTAGATTTATCATTGATTAATTTTTCTATCTCATCAGAAAAAGCTACCTATCTATATTATTTAAGGGATACACATGTGGAAGTTAGTCATCAGAGTGAATGAGCTGCTGAGAATAGTTTAGAATATTTTCCTTAAATGATTGGTATATGCATATTATTGAAAAATTTGATGGGTTTTAATCACTTCAGCAAAATTTTTAAATCACACTTGTCAATCACAGTACTAAATCAAGCACTTGCTTTGTGCTCAGAAGTTTCAAGAACTTTGCAAGCTAGAAAGTGGTACTGTTTTGAAAATATTAGAACACCATGAATAAATTTTGTACTGGTAAGTCCTAAAATGTTTTTGAGAGTTGTAATTAATACTTTATGTGGAGAGGTGTAAGAGAACTATAAATTGCATGTTCTGGTTTCAATGGTCTATATTTATATAATTTAAAGTAATAGAAAGGAATTAATAATAAGTAATATAGTTTAGAAGAAAGTATTGCATTTATTAAGGCTGTTCAAAGTATATTGAATAATATTATAAATATATCTTAATTAAAACCCATACCATCTAAACAAATATCTGCCTTTGAATTTTTATATTTATTTCCATTTTATCATTTTAGTATCCAGAATATATTAACGTGGTTCACATAATTAGCTATTTGACTAAGATAAGTAACTTTATTTTTCACTGCCTTTATCTAAAACAGAAGCATATTTATTGGAAGTTGAGAAAAAAATTAGTATTATACATTCTGTAATTACAAAATGAAGATTTCTAGATATGAATGTAAGCCAACATCAGATTAATCAATAAAGATATTAACAATGTTACTTATGAAGTATTATTACCTGTTCACCATGTACCTGCTCTGCCCATAGCAGAATCGTGAGATACAGGGATTATCAAGATATAAGTTATTATTGAGTAGTTTTTGCATTTGTATGTATACTCTATATGGTACTCTCTTGGACTTTCACAAATGGCTAAGGCAGAATTAAGGAAATTGAAAGAGAACAAATAACATGTATATTCTTCAAATAGAATGATAATTTGTATCTGGAAATGTCATAGGAAGTCTTCAAGATGAGTGTAGATTGTTCAAAGAAAATTACAATGTTAGTCTATAGAAATTGTTATTTCACTTTCAGTCTAAACAATGTACATTTTTTTAGTTGACGCATCTGAGGCACATAGGTAAAATAATTTGTCTGACGTTACAAAACTAGCTTGCTAGTTCAGGTGAGATAAGTGTAATAGACCCTCAAAATTTGGTGACAAAAACTATCATGGTTTAGTTTCATGTCAGACAGTTTTTCAACTTATGGTTTTTGGGTCACAGGCAATTCTGTTTCATATAATATTTCTAGAATCCAAGTTGATGAATGAATCATCTGTAACATCAGGCTTCTGAAGTCACTCTGATCATTGAAATTTCAGTCTACCATGGGAAAATGAAAAGGACAGAGAGAACATAGCCACTTTCTTAAAGACCCTGCCATGAAAGAGAAACACATTGCTACCACTCACATTTCATTAGGAAGATACCAGAACTGGGAAATGCAACTCTGCTATGTCAGAGGAAAGAGAAATAGATTTTTGTGAAGAGTTGCAGAGTCTAGCAACTAGTCTAGTGATCAGTTCACTTCAGTCGCTCAGTTGTGTCCAACTCTTTGCAACCCCATGGACTGCAGCACTCCAGGCTTCCCTGTCCATCACCAACTCTCGGAGCTTACTCACTCATGTCCATTGAGTCAGTGATGCCTTCCAACCATCTCATCCTCTATCGTCCCCTTCTTCTCCTGCCTTCAATCTTTCCTAGCATCAGGGTCTTTTCCAGTGAGTCAGTTCTTCACATCACGTGGCCAAAGTATTGGAGTTTCAGCTTCAGCATCAGTCCTTCCAGTGAATATTCAGGACTGATTTCCTTTAGGATGGACTGGTTGGATCTCCAGTCCAGGGGACTCTCAAGAGTCTTTCCCACTACCACAATTCAAAAGCATCAGTTCTTTGGATTCAGCTTTGTTTGTATACTAATTATTTTAATGATTAAAATAAAAATAAATTACTGAATGAAATTTAAGTTTTAGGTTAAATACCTTCATATGTACATATAACATTTCATATATGTTATATCAGATATTCATTTATATATCTATCCAGCTTATCTATGTATCTATCCATCTAATCTGTGTGTCTAGAATCCTTACATGGCACTTTCCGACATAGTTTCCTTTTAGTTGCTGTATATTTGTAAAGGAAATATTAATTGAAGTCCTAAGAGTGCTGTATTCTTGAAGCTGTTTGAAATCACGGCCGGGAATTATGATTGTGCCAAGAGAAAGAAAAAAAAGCAAAACTACACAAATGGTTCACCACCCAGCACAGAACTTGTAATCCCATTGATTTACTAAACAAATGCTTTCATAAAACTCCAAATCTCTTAACAATAAAATATCTGATTGTTCTACATACCAATTCTTTGTAACAATAGGAACATTAATTGTAATTAAAATGGAAGCAGGAAGCCTTCAGATTGATTAAATTGAATGGGAGAAACTATGATAGCCTAAGAAATTTGAAAAATTACACAGTTCTTAATAAGCATAAGAACTATGCTTTTCTTTTTCTTCTATTTTAGCTTGTATTAAAGTCATTATTAGTATAAAATTTCTGTCATTCCAAGAAAACACAGGTGTTCAGAGTATATTTGCATAGCTAGTAGTTGTTTATTTTTTATTTTTTATTTTTTTTAATTTTAAAATCTTTAATTCTTACATGCGTTCCCAAACATGAACCCCCCTCCCACCTCCCTCCCCACAACATCTCTCTGGGTCATCCCCATGCACCAGCCCCAAGCATGCTGCACCCTGCGTCAGACATAGACTGGCAATTCAATTCTTACATGATAGTATACATGTTAGAATGCCATTCTCCCAAATCATCCCACCCTCTCCCTCTCCCTCTGAGTCCAAAAGTCTGTTATACACATCTGTGTCCTTTTTCCTGTCTTGCATACAGGGTCGTCATTGCCATCTTCCTAAATTCCATTTATATGTGTTAGTATACTGTATTGGTGTTTTTCTTTCTGGCTTACTTCACTCTATATAATTGGCTCCAGTTTCATCCATCTCATCAGAACTGATTCAAATGAATTCTTTTTAACGGCTGAGTAATACTCCATTGTGTATATGTACCACAGCTTTCTTATCCATTCATCTGCTGATGGACATCTAGGTTGTTTCCATGTCCTAGCTATTATAAACAGTGCTGCGATGAACATTGGGGTACATGTGTCTCTTTCAATTCTGGTTTCCTCGGTGTGTATGCCCAGCAGTGGGATTACTGGGTCATAAGGTACTTCTATTTGCAATTTTTTAAGGAATCTCCACACATCAAGACAGTATGGTACTGGCACAAAGACAGACATATAGATCAATGGAACAAAATAGAAAGCCCAGAGATAAATCCACACACATATGGACACCTTATCTTTGACAAAGGAGGCAAGAATATACAATGGAGTAAAGACAATCTCTTTAACAAGTGGTGCTGGGAAAACTGGTCAACCACTTGTAAAAGAATGAAACTAGATCACTTTCTAACACCGCACACAAAAATTAACTCAAAATGGATTAAAGATCTAAATGTAAGATCAGAAACTATAAAACTCCTAGAGGAGAACATAGCCAAAACACTCTCAGACATAAATCACAGCAGGATCCTCTATGATCCACCTCCCAGAATTCTGGAAATAAAAGCAAAAATAAACAAATGGGATCTAATTAAAATTAAAAGCTTCTGAACAACAAAGGAAAATATAAGCAAGGTGAAAAGACAGCCTTCTGAATGGGAGAAAATAATAGCAAATGAAGCAACTAATCTACAAACAACTAATCTCAAAAATATACAAGCAACTTATGCAGCTCAATTCCAGAAAAATAAACGACCCAATCAAAAAATGGGCCAAAGAACTAAATAGACATTTCTCCAAAGAAGACATACGGATGGCTAACAAACACATGAAAAGATGCTCAACATCACTCATTATTAGAGAAATGCAAGTAGTTGTTTAAAATATTTAAAATTTTTTGTAAGATTCAGTTTGATTAAACATATATTAAAATTCATAAAACTGGACAAATAAAGTATACTCAAGTAGAGATAACACAAATATTTTTATTGTCATCAGTTCCATACATTTAGAAATGATAGGTATGAATGCAAAATAAGAGCTCAAAGATATTTGATAACATAACATTAGATACTGTGTTTTAATATATTTGACAGTAATTTGAAGCACTATGCCTGATGAAGATATAAGAAACTGTACAACTGATACAAAGGAATGAGTTTGGTAGTAAAATCATCAAAGCAATTTTTCTTGATACTCTAGCACTAAAGCCAGAGGATAGAAAGAAAGAGCAATTCTGTACCATCAGATAATTTTTGGCAGTTTGATCTTTTGAGTGCCAAGGTAAAAAGTACATTTTAAGTAGCTATAATTTTGTCTAAATGGAGAGATTCTAAGGCAGTCAGATGCTTTGGGAATAGGAAATGGGGAAGTAATATTCAATTATGTTTCTTCTGAGTCTTCAAATATTTTAATATTACATTTGGGTCTTTTGATTGGTATTACTGACTTTTCAAAGTCCTTTAGAGTTATACCTTACAAGGCCAAATTGATATTTTAATTATGCTTAATTGAAGTTTCAGAGTTTTATAATTTTAGGTTATCTGATTAAATGTGTGTTTCTTTAATGTATATTTTTAATGACAAATGATATTATTATAAAATATTAGAGATTATTATCTGAAATCTTATTGCCATATCTGCCATCATAAAATTATAGTTTTTGTAATATAAATATTTTCATTATAGTTTTATTTCATTAATCAAAACATTTTAATTCTTTTGTTGCTTTGCATCTAATCACAGATTTAGGAAATCTATAAATGCTTGTTAAATATTCTAATACTGGTTCAACTATACTATTGATGTTTCTATTTTTTAGTTGCTTATGGAAGGACCATGGTATTAATTACTTACTCAGTTCATTTGCCTATAGTTTGAAATCGTCCATGGCAGGTGGAATACTCAAAAGGTTACATTATAAACTACAACAGATTCATTCTAATAACATGTAATTGGAATGGAAATGTAAGCTGCACCAATAACAAAAGTAGCAAAACGTTAAATTCTTGCTACTTATGTTAATGGGTATATCGCAGCCTTCTTGCAGTTAGTAATACAGGACAGCAGTTCAGCACTTGCACTGGTGAAATTTTAAACAGCAAAATCAACAAAAAGCATAAAAAAGAAAAAAATATAGCACTAAACAGATTATGTAATGGACACTGCTATGTTCATAGTATGTGAGATGAAGCAAGCAGAACATTGTTTTACTTGCCTTCATCTGGGATGAGATCTTTAATAACTGTCAGATTCCAACTGTAATAATATTATAAAAGGTTAAATGTATGCTATATCTAAAAGCTGAATTAGCACTTAGTTCTGGAAGGAATTAAAGGTATACAATATGGTTAGACATAGAGATTATTGATAATATCCAATTTCTAGCCAATGACATTAAATAGAAATGTAGTTAATTTAAACTTTACAGAATAGTTTTATTGAATATCATACACATGCATGTGCACACACACACAGTAGTAAAATAAACCCATGTCACATATATTATGTGCATTTTCTAATGCTCTGAAGAACACAACAAGAGGATAAAATCATCTTGGTACATGTAAAATAGTATAATAGTAAGTAGGTTTCTTTCTTTTTTTTTTTTTTTCTGAAAAGGAGTTCCATCATCCCTAAAAATTGATAGCAATAGGGAAGTAGCACCTGACTAGGTGAAATAACTCCTGAGATTTAAAAAAATAAAAGGAAGAGAAGATGTTAGAGAAAAGCAAGAGTTGTTCCTGAGAGGAGATAGGTTGTCAGGCTTGAGACACTCCAGGGTCTGTGTCTACTATGCTGTGTTGTTGTTGTTCAGTCACTAATGTGTCTGACTGTTCATGACCCCACGGACTGTAGCCCTCCAGGTTCTTCTCTCCGTGGAATTTTCCAGGCAAGAATCCTGAAGTAGGTTGCCGTTTCCTTTCCAGGGGATGTTCCCAATCCAGGGATGGAATCCATGTCTCTGGCAGGGGCAGGCTGATTCTTTACCACTGAGCCACTGGGGAAGCCCTTATCTACTATGTACTTTCCTGTATATCAGCGCTTTCAATAATATTTTTGGTCTACCAGAGTAACAGATGAGAGGAAATTGGTAATATGTAATTTGGGTAAAAATTAAGAACCAGTATTAATTAACTGTTGCTGTGACAGTGCTGTGTAACAGAATACTGTAAAATTCAGTGAGTTGAAAAATCCTTTCTATTTCAAGGATAGAATATATATACACTTTTTCTCATTCACTAGTAGGCAGGTCAGCTGGAACAGCTTCCTTCTAAGCTGAACGTTCAAATTATATGTTGGATTCTCATCTCCATCTAACATTCTTATCTCTAAATTCCCCTCAGATGAGAATCAGACTAGTTCTATTCTTCTCATGGAGGATCACAAATGCACAAAGAGCTTGTTATTGATATAAGTGTGATATAAGTTGATATAAGTGTGTTTAATCAGTCTGTTTGTACCAACTGGTTAACATTTCATTAGCTAAAAATCAGTGTGTCATAGTGATATGTCCCATTTCAACAGAGAGGTGTAGAGGAGAATATGTTTGCTAAATAACTATAATACAATTTCTCAAAGATATAAATGAGGTTAAGTCAGAGTTTTTAAAGAAAAGACCATATTTTACTTTCATTATCATATTTGATTATACTTTGAAATAGAAGAACGAGGAAGATACTAGTGACACCCACATATATGTACGCAAATATGTTAATTTTAAAAGAATATAGATTTGTATACTTCTCGTAAGTATAGTGTGACATTTTTGAAGTCTTAATTCCTATAAGTGTTAAAAATCATAGTACATTATGAAAGCAAAACTTAACAAACTTGAATAATTGTGCAAATGTTCACACATCTCCAAGGTGTTAAGAAAAATTTTAGACAGGAAAAAAGAAATACAGACACATATGCACACCAACATAATGATCATTTTCAATAGAACTTCAGAGATTAATAGCGAAAATGATTAATGGGATAGACATCTGAAATATCATGATGGTATTAACTTCCAGTATTTTTCTATATATCACCAAGGTAAACTATGTTACTCAAATTTTGGGTATAAGGAAATTTAAGGTAAAAATATTAAAAATTTGTCACAATGGCTTATAGGTTCTCTAGGTGAGAGCCAGTATTAATTAATTTTATTGGTAGAAATATAAAGATATACAGAGCTGACTCTGATTTGTCATCTGTGTCAGATTCGTAGTAGTCATTAGTGACAGGAACAAACTATTCTTCTTGTCTCCTAGTAGTGACTATTCATTATTCAATGTTCATTTCAAGTATACCTGCCTAGAGACGTCTACGTTTTCCACAGGCAGAATTGTTTATCTTTTAGTTTCAAAGATCATAAAATACTTTTTGTACTCATGAAAATGTATTCAGTTTACTGTACATGTATAATGTTAAATGGCAAGCCATGACACAACAAGGCTGTATTTTATTTCACTATATAATATCATCTTGCATAAATGAGATCCTTAGAAAATGCTAACTGAGAGAAACTAAAGTACTGAATGTGAACAAGAATGTACACAAACATTAAAGTTCATAAGAGGAAAAGAATATGGGGGGATTTTTAAATAAGTAGATCGGGAACTCTATGGCATTTTTCTATTTTAACAATTATAATAATGTAACATTATAGGTCCTTCATTGTACCCATCTTTGCATGAAAAATTCCCTCAGTATCTCTAATTTACTGGAAGAGATCTCTAGTGTTTCCCATTCTATTGTTTTCCTCTATTTCTTTGCATTGATCAATGAGGAAGGTTTTTTTTTTTTTTTTTTAATAATCTCTGCTTGTTAGTCTTTGGAATTCTGCATCCAAATGGGATTAACTTTGCTTTGCTCTTTTGTCTTTAAGTTCTCTTCTTTTCGTAGCTGCTTGTAAGGCCAACTCAGACAACCATTTTTCCATTTTGAATTTCTTTTCCTTAGGGATTTCATGCAAAGATGGGCACAATAAAGGGCAGAAATGGTATGGACCTAACACAAGAAGAAGATATTAAGAAGAGGTGGCAAAAATACACAGAACAACTATACAAAAATGATCTTCATGACCCAGATAATCATGATGGTGTGATTACTTATCTAGAGCCAGACATCCTGGAATGCAAACTCAAGTGGGCCTTAGGGAGCATCAGTACAAACAAAACTAGTGGAGGTGGTTGAATTCCAGTTGAGCTATTACAAATCCTAAAAGATGATGCTGTGAAAGCGCTACACTCAATATGCTAGCAAATGTGGAAAACTTAGCATGGCCACAGTAATGGAAAAGGTCACTTTTTATTCCAATCCCAAAGAAAAGTGGAGTCACTCAGTTGTGTCCAACTTTATGTGACCCCATTGACTGTAGCCTACCAGGCTCCTCTGTCCATGGGATTTTCCAGGCAATAGTACTGGAGTGGGTTGCCATTTCCTTCTCCAGGGGACCTTCCCAACCCAGGGATCGAACCCTGGTCTCCAGCATTGTAGACCGATGCTTAACTGTCTGAGCCCCCAGGGAAGTCCAGTCCCAAAGAAAGGCAATGCCAAAGAATGCTCAAGCTACTGTACAGATGCACTTATCTCACACGCTAGCAAAGTAATGCTCAAAATTCTCCAAGCTAAGCTTCAACAGTACGTGAACAATGAAGTTCCAGATGTTCAAGATGGTTGTAGAAAAGGTAGAGGAACCAGAGATCAAATTGCCAACATCCACTGGATCATCAAAAAAGTAAGAGAGTTCCAGAAAAACATCTACTACTGCTTCATTGACTATGCCAAAGCCTTTGACTATGTAGATCACAACTGAAAAATTCTTCTAGAAATGGGCATACCAGAACACCTGACCTCTTCCCTGAGATATCTGTATGCAGGTCAAGAAGAAACAGAACCGGACATGAAACAACAGACTGGTTCCAGTTCAGGAAAGGAGTATGTCAACGCTGTATATTGTCACCCTCTTATTTAACTTATATGCAGAGTAAGTCATGAGAAATACTGGACTGCTTGAAGCACAAGCTGGAATCAAGATTGCTGGGAGAAGTATCAATAACCTCAGATATGCAGATGATACCACCCTTACGGCAGAAAGTGAAGAACTAAAAAGCTTCTTGATGAAAGGGAAAGAGGAGAATGAAAATGCTGGATTAAAGCTCAACACTCAGAAAACTAAGATCATGCCATCTGGTTCCATCACTTCATGGTAAATAAATGGAGAAATAGTGGAAACTGTGACATAATTTGGGGGGGGGGGCTCCAAAATCACTACAGATGATGACTGCAGCCCTGAAATGAAAAGTCGCTTGCTCCTTGGAAGAAAAACTGTGACCAACCTAGACAGCTTATTGAAAAATGGAGACATTATTTTGCTAACAAATGTCCATCTAGTCAAAGCTATGGTTTTTCCAGTAGTCATGTATGGATATAAGAGTTAGACTATAAAGGAAGCTGAGCGCTGTAGAATCGATGCTTTTGAACTGTGGTGTTGGAGAAGACTCTAGAGAGTCCCTTGAACTGCAGGAAAATCCAGCCAGTCCATCCTAAAGGAGATCAGTCCTGGGTGTTCATTGGAAGGACTGATGTTGAAGCTGAAACTGCAATATTTTAGCCGTCTGATGTGAAGAGCTGATTCATTTGAAAAGACCTTGATGCTGGGGAAGAACGAGGGCAGGAGGAGAAGGGGACGACAGAGGATGTGGTTGGATGGCATCACCGACTCAATGGACATGTGTTTGGGTGGTCTCTGGGAGTTTATGATGGACAGTGAGGCCTGGCGTGCTGCAGTTCATGAGGTTCCAAAGAGTTGGACACAACTCAGCAACTGAACTGAACTGAATGTGTATAATCAGTTACACTTTTTATTGTTGCTGTAAACCTCTGCCTCTGCATTGGCCTTTTGTAGTTCTGTGAAGTTTCCCTTTTTTCTCCTTTCTTTCTTGTCCTGTCTCTTTTTTTTTCTTTTTAATACTTTTAAATTTTATTAAATCTATTATATTTTTCTACATTTATTCCTTTATTTTCCTTTCCTGACTGTTCTTTATCCCTTGCCATTAATCTTTAATATATATAAATCTTCATCTATCTCTATTTAACTTTGCTTATATCTTCTTTCTTTCCTTTTCTCTTACCGTATTTGTTACTACTGTTTTCATTGTGTTATTCCCCACTTAGCATCTTGCTTTAGTTCTGTTTTCCAGTTTTTGCTTTAGCTTTATTGCAAGTAGTTTTATTGTAAGCTGGGAAATATAAATTTTGATTCCCTTCATTTACTGATCAATCTTCTGTACTTTATTTTACTTGGACTATGTTGACTTTGCTCATGGGTGTGTATGTATATGTGTATATTCCTTTATTTTAATTATTGTATGCTTAAAGTGAAAGAGGAGAGTGAAAAAGTTGGCTTAAAGCTCGACATTCAGAAAACTAAGATCATGACATCAGGTCCCATCACTTCACAGGAATTAGATGGGGAACCAGTGGAAACAGTGTAAGAGTTTCTTTTGGGGGGCTCCAAAATCACTGCAGATGGTTACTGCAGCCATGAAATTAAAAGACGCTTACTCCTTGAAGAAAAGTTATGACCAACCTAGATAGCATATTGAACAGCAGAGACATTATTTTGCCAACAAAGGTCCGTCTAGTCAAGGCTAAGGTTTTTCCAGTAGTCATGTATGGATGTGAGAGTTGGACTGTGAAGAAAGCTGAGTGCCGAAGAATTGATGCTTTTGAACTGTGGTGTTGGAGAAGACTTTTGCGAGTCCCTTGGACTGCAAGGACATCCAACCAGTCCATTCTAAAGGAGATCAGCCCTGGGTGTTCTTTGGAAGGAATGATGCTAAAGCTGAAACTCCAGTACTTTGGTCACCTCATGCGAGGAGTTGACTCATTGGAAAAGACTCTGATGCTGGGAGGGATTGGGAGCAGGAGGAAAAGGGGACGACCGAGGATGAGATGGCTGGATGGCATCACCCACTGTGTGGATGTGAGTTTGAGTGAACTCTGGGAGATGGTGATGGACAGGGAGGCCTGGCGTGCTGCAGTTCATGGGGTCACAAAGAATTGGTCATGACTGAGCAACTGCACTCAACTCCACTGAACTGATTTTGTAACTGCTGTTTGTCTACAGTTTATCTTTGGTTTCTGATTTTTTGATATCTGTTTTTCTCTCACTTATTTCCATAACAAACCACTTGTGCAATCCTCATTCTTGACCATAGATCAAAACCCTCAGCCTTTGGAGTGGGAGCACTGACTCCAAGACCCTAGATTACCAGAGAACTAACTCTAGGGAGTGGCAAATAGTGAGAACTCAGACAAAGGTAACCACTTGAATATAAGACCTGGCATCATCCAACCACCAGTAGAACCATGTGCATGATGCCCTATCTAAAAAACAAACAAAACAGAAATACAAACCAAATCATCAGCAAAGAGGATTACCACCTCACTCAGCCTTACCCATCAGAGCAAAAACAAAGAAACAAAAACTCAACACAAATCTCACCCTATATGACACCTATACAAACCACTGGACCAACCATAGGAGGGAAGAAATAAAAAGGAAGACAGAATTAAACTTTGAGCCTGGGAAAAGGAGATCTCAAACACAGTAAGTTAAAGATAATGAAAAAGCAGAGAAATACTATGAAGGAACAAATGAGAAACACAAAAGTCCAAATAAATGAAGAGGAAATAGACAAACTACCTGAAAAACATTTCAGAATAATGGTAGTATAGATGATCAAAAACCTTGAAAACAAAATGGAAAAAAATGCAAAAATCAATTAACAAAGACCTAGAAGAATTAAAGAATAAACATACAGAGACAAACAACACAATCACAGAAATTAAAAATACACTAGAAGTAATCAATAACAGAATATCTCAAGCACAGGAACCAATCAGTTAACTGGAAATAACATGGTGAGAATAACTTCTGAACAGCAGAATAAATAGAATGAAGAGAACTGAGGATTGTCTTAGAGACCTCTGACACAGTATAAAACGCACCAACATTCGTATTACACGGGTCACAGAAGAAGAAGAGAAAAAGCAAGCATACGAGACAATTTTTGAAGAAAGTATAGTTGAAAATTTTCCCAACATGGAAAAGGAAATAGTCAAACAAGCCCAAGAGGTGCAAAGAGTCCTATAAAGGATAAACCCAAAGAGAAACATGCTAAGACACATATTAATCAAATTAACTATGACTATACACAAAGAATCTTAAAAGCAGCAAGGGAGAAGCAACAAGTAACATACAATGGAAACCCCCATATGCTTAACAGCTGATCTTTCATTAGAAACACTGCAAGGCCAGAAGGGAATGGAAGAATAGATTTAAAGTATTGAAAGAGAAAATATCTACAACCAAGTTTATAGTACCCGGCAAGGAACACATTCAAAATTGATGGAGAAATATCAAGCTTTTCCATCAAGCAAAAGTTAAGAGAATCAGTACCACCTAACAAGCATTACAACAGTTGTTAAAGGGACTTTTATGTCAAGAAATACAAAAGAAGAAAAAAGATCTACAAAATCAACCCCAAGCAATTAAGAAAATGGCAATAGGAACATATATATCAATAATTACTTTAAATGTAAATGGACTAAAGGCTGCAAACAAAAGACACAGACTGGCTGAATGTATACAAAAACGACCTATATATATGCTGTCTACAAGAAACCCACTTCAGACCTAAAGACATGTATAGACTGAAAGTGAGAGAATGGAAAATATATATTCCATTCAATGGGAAGCAAAAGAAAGCTGGAGTAGCAACCTTCATACCAGACAAAATAGACCTTAAAATAAAAAAGAATACAAGAGATAAGGAAGGACACTACATAATGATCAAGGGATCAATCCAAGAGGAAGACATAGCAATTGTAAATATGTGTGCATCCAACATAGGAGCACCTCAATACATTAAAAAAAAAAACAAAAACACTAAGATACATGAAAGCAGAGATTGCCAGTAACACAATAGTAGTAGGAGACTTTAACAGCCAACTCACACCAATGGCCAGATCATCAAAACAAAATTAATAAGGAAACCCAGGTCATAAATGATACATTAGATCTGATGGATCTCATGATATCTTCAGGACATTCCGTCCAAATGCATATAAATATACCTTCTCCAGTGCACATGGAATGTTATACAGGATAGACCATATCTTGGGTCACAAATCACACCTCAGTAAATTTAAGAAAATTGAAATCATATCAAGCATCTTCTCCAACCACAATGCTATGAGACTAGATATCAATTACAAGAAAAAAAACTGTGAGAAACACAAATACATGGAGTAAACAGTATGTTTCTAAATAACCTACAGGTTACTGAAGAAATTAAAAAAAAGTTCTAGAAACAAATGACAGTGAAAACACAACAACTCAAAACCTATCAGACATAGTGAAAGCAGTTATAAGAGTGAAGTTTAGAGCAATAGAATCCTCCCTCAGGAAACAAGAAAAACACTGAATAGACAGACTAACTTTACAGCTTAACCAGCTGGAAAAAAAGAACAAAATAACCCCAAAATTAGTAGAAGGGAAGAAAACATAAAGATCTGAGCAGAAATAAATGAAAAAAGAAATGAACAATAGTATAGATTAATAAGAATAAAATCGGGTTCTTTGAGAAAATAAAGTTGACAAACCTTGACCCAGACTCATCAAGAAAAAAAGAGAGAAGAATTATATCAACAAATTTAGAATTGAAAAAAGAGAGGTTACAACAAACAATTTAGAAATACAAAGGAGTATAAGAGAATATTATGAACAACTATATATCAACAAAATGGATAACCTGGAAGTAATGGACAGATTCTTAGAAAATTCAGTCTTCTAAGACTGAATCAGAAAGAAGTAGAAATTATCAACAACCCAATGACAAGCACTGAAATTGAAACTATGATCATCAGTCCCCAAAACCAAAAGCCCAGGATTAGGTGGCTTCACAGGAGAATTATCAAACATTTACAGAAGAGCTAATGCCTATCCTTCTAAAACTGTTTGAAAAAAATGCAGAGGAAGGAACATTTCCAGACTCATTCTTTGATGTCACCATCACCCTGATAGCAAAACCAGACAAAAACAACACAAAAAATGAAAACTACAGTCGAATATAACTGATGAACATCAATGAAAAAATCAACAAAATTTTAGGAAACAGAATCAGCAACGTATCAAAAAAGTCATATGTGATGATCAAGTTGAGATTATTCCAGGAATGCAAGAATTCTACAGTAAATGCAAATCAATCAATGTGATACACCATATTAACAAACTGAAAGATAAGAATCATATGATCATCTCAGTAGATGCAGAAAAGCCTTTGAAAAAATTCACCCATTTATGATTAAAACTGTTCAAAAAACGTGCATTGAGGGAACCTATCTCAACATAGTAAAGACCATATATGATAAGCCTACAGCAAACATTAATCTCAATGGTGAAAACTGAAAGTATCCCCCCTAAGATCAGGAACAAGACAGGGGTGTCCACTTTTACCACTATTATTCAACATTTCTCTGGAAGTCCTAGCTAGATCAGTCAGAGAAGAAAAATAAGTAAAAGGAATCCAGAGTGGCAAAGAAGAATCAAAGCTCTCACTGTTTTCAGATGACATGATACTGAACATAGAAAACCCTAAAGATATTATCAGAAATTACTAGAGCTAATCATTGAATTTAGCAAAGTTGCAAGATACAAAATCAATATAAGTAAATCACTTGCATTTCTACTTAGTAACAATGAAAAATAAGGAAGAGAAATTAAGGTATCAATCCCATTCACCATTGCAAAAAAAAAATATTAAATATATAGGAATAAACTTACCTAAGGAGACAAAAGGACTATACACAGAAAATTCTAAGACTGTAATGAAAGAAATCAAAGATGACATAAAAAGATCGAGAGATATTCCATGTTCCTGGGTAGGAAGAATCAACATTGTGAAAATGGCTATACCACCAAATGCAATCTACAGATTCAGTGTGATCCCTATCAAGTTAGTGATGACATTTTTCATAGAACTAGAACAAAAACTTCACAATTCATATGGAAACACAAAAGACCCCAAATAGCCCAAGCAGTCTTCAGAAAGAAGAATGGAGCCAGAGGAATCAACCTTCCTGACTTCAGATTATACTACAAAGCTACAATCATTAAGACAGTATGGTGCTGTCACAGAAACATTAGTATGGACCAATGGAACAAGATAGAAAGCCCAGAAAGAAATCCATGCACTTATGGGTACCTTATGTTTGACAAAACAGGCAAGAATATACAATGGGGCAAAGAAAGCCTCTTCAATAAATGATGCTGGTAAAACTGGACAGCTACCTCTAAAAGAAAGAAATTAAAATATTTCCCAATACCATACACAAAGATAAACTGAAAATGGATTAAAGACCTAAATGTAAAACCAGCAACTATTAAACTCTTAGAGGAAAACATAGACAGAACACTTGATGACTTAAGTCAAAGTGAGATCTGATATGACCCACCATCTAGAGTAATGGAAATAAAAACCAAAGTAAACAAGGGGAACCTGATTAAACTTAAAAGCTTTTTCACAGCAGAGGAAAGTATAAGTAAGGTGAAAAGACAACCCTCAGAATGGGAGAAAATAATAGCAAATGAAACAACTAACAAAGGATTAATTTCCACAACATATAAGAAGTTCATACAACTAAATTCCAGAAAACCCAAAACCCAATCAAAAAGTGGGAAAAAGACTTTAAAAGACATTTCTCCAAAGAAGACAAACAGATGGCTAACAAACACATGAAAAGATGTTCAACATCGCTCATTATTAGAGAAATGCAAATTAAAACTACAATGAGATATCACCTCAGACCGGTCAGAGTGGCCATCATCAAAAGGTCTACAAATAATAAATTCTGGAGAGGGTGTGCAGAAAAGGGAATGTCCTTGTACCGTTGGTGGGAATTTAAATTGATACAGCCACTATGGAAGATGGTATGGAGGTTCCTTAAAACACTAGGAATACAACCACCATATAACCCAGCAATTCCAACTCCTAGGCATATACCCTGAGGAAAACAAAATTGAGAAACACATGTTCATTGCAGCCCTATATACTATACCTACAACATGGAAGCAACCTAGATATCCATCAACAGTTGAACGGATAAAGAAATTGTGGTACATATACAGAATGGAATATTACTCAGCCATTAAAAGGAATGTGTATGAATCAGTTCTGATGAGGTGGATAAACCTAGGACCTATTATACAGAGTCAGAAAGATAAATATTGTATTTTTACACATATATATGGAATCTAGAAAAATGGTACTGCAGAATTTATTTACAGGGCAGCAGTGGAGAAAAGCCACCTTTCCTGGTGGCTCAGATGGTAAAGTGTCTGCCTACAATGCAGGAGACCTGGGTTCAATCCCTGGGTCAGGATGATCTTCTAGAGAAGGAAATGGCAAACCACTCCAGTATTCTTGCCTGGAAAATCCCATGGATGGAGGAGCCTAGTAGGCTACAGTCCACCGGGTCACAAAAGAGTTGGACATGACTGAGCCAATTCACTCACTTAGTGGTGAAAAATATATAGAGAATTGACTTATGGACATGGGGAGAGGGGAGGAGAGGGTGAGATATGTAGGAAGAGTAACATGGAAACTTTTATATTACCACGTGTGAAATAGCTAACAGGAATTTGCTCTGTGGCTCAGGAAACTCAAACGGGCTTTGTATCAATCTAGAGCAGTGGGGTGGAGTGGAATATGGGAGGGAGATTCATGATGCAGAGGGTATCTGTATACCTATGGCTGATTCGTGTTGAAGTTTGACAGAAAACAACAAAATTTTGTAAAACAATTATCCTTCAATGAAAATTAAATTTAAAAAAGCATCAAGATATTTCTAGCTCTGAATTAACTTAAGTCATATTTGTTAAAATAATCGCCCAAATTTGAGAAAGAAATGAAGTTAGTTTAAAACAAAGAATCAAATAGTCAACTGATGCTTGGGGAGTAGAACTGGAAGTAAAGAAACATAAAATATATGAATTTTATGAGTCAACTCTCAAAACAGAAAATTTACTTAGGATATTTGACAAGTTAAAGACTAGTATTGAATCATTGAATGGGTCTAAACAGTGATGAAGCCTAAATAAGCAAAGCTAAAATTTGAATTTTTCAGGGACCTCGGAGAATTCAGGATAGCATCCATAAACATATAAGAAAAGATTTATTCCACTTTCAGGGGATCCCAATAAGGTAGTTTTACAGATTTTGATTCACATTCTTCACAATTTAAGTAGTGTTCTTGTTTCAAAGGGTTTTTTTGGAATCAGTGCTAATTGGAGCATGAAAGCTTGGTTCAGACATTCTTCCTCTCTCTCTCCTTAGTTTCATGAAATTTCTATTATGTTCTATTTCTATGGTGGAGGACTTATTTTCTTATCACTATGTTTTTAATATTGATTGTATGTTAGAATGATAATATTTTGGATAAATTAGGTTAAGTGAAACAGTATCATACTTATCTCATTACATTTTTAATAAAGGTACTAAAATTTTTAAAGTTCATTTGTGACTCATTATTTTCTATATTTCTTTTAGAAAGATATTAAAAACTAATCTTTTAAGATAGTAAAAACATACAGCGTTATATTCATTTAATGTGTACAAAGTGATTTGATACCCTTTTATATTATAATATGATTACTACCAGTTTTAACACCTCTGTCATGCCACACAATTATTATTTCTTATATGCACAGAGAATATATAAGATCTATTTATATATTTTTTGAAATATAGAATACAGTGTTATTGATTAGTCTCTAGGCTGGATCACATGGTATATACATTTTTAATTTGTGAGGAACATTTGTGCCATTTTCTATAGTGACTTACATGACAGTGTACAAAGGTTCTCTTTCTCCACGTCACTGACACTCTTGTCTTGATGATAGCCACTGTAACAAATATGAGTTGATAGTTTGTTATGGTTTTGTTTGCATTTTTCTGAAAGTTAGAGGTTTGAGGCATATTATTATGTACCTGTTGGACATTTGTACATCTTTGAAAAAACATCTACTCAGTCCCTTTCTCTTATCATTTTTTAATCAAAGTTTTGGTTTCCTTGTAATTGAGTTATGTGAGTTCTTTATATATTTTTATACATTAATCCCTTATCAGATATGTGGTTTGCAAATATTTTCTGCCACTTCATAGGTTACCTTTCCATTTTGTTAATTGTTTTACTCTGCAGAAGCTTTTTAGTTTGATGTAGTCCCATCTGATTTTTGCTTTTGTAGCTTTGGCATTTAATATCATATCCAAAAATTCATTGCCAGGATTAATGTGTAAAGGATCTCTTCTCTCTGTTTTCTTTTAGTTGTTTAAGTCTTTAATCCATTTTGTATTTATTTTTTTGTTTTCAAGTCTACTACTTTTTCTAATAGAAATACAGCTACTTCTGCTTTCTTTTAGTTATCAGTTACTTGGCATACCTTTTTTATATCTCTTCACATTAAATTTATGTGTGTCCTTAAAGATGACATGAGTCTCTTTTAGGCAGAGTCTCTTTTTATAATAATAAAAAAAATACCAGCCAGTTACTTTGTTGATTAGGTAATTTGTATCAAGAGTAATCATTGGCATGCAAGTACTTAATATTGCCACATCATTCATATTGTCTGGCTAGTTTGTTCTTTTTTATCGCCTCTGTTTCTGCCTACCTTTGTAAATTAGTGATTTTTCAAATGGTATGCTCTGTTTCTTCTTTCTTTATCTTTTGTGAATCTACTATAGGTATTTGCTTTGTGGTTACCATAAGACTTACATAAAATTTCATATTGATAAAATAGTTCATTTTACACTGATAGTAACTTAACCTCAGTTGCATAGAAAAGCTTGATGATTTTCCTCCCACTTTTTGAAAAACTTTGAAATCACAATTTATTTCTTTTTACATCATATATTTGCTAATGGAAAGATCCCCTGCAGGAG
The DNA here is from genome assembly GCF_001704415.2 of Capra hircus. NCBI lineage: Eukaryota > Metazoa > Chordata > Mammalia > Artiodactyla > Bovidae > Capra > Capra hircus. The sequence continues at coordinate 82,324,680 of NC_030810.1, forward strand.
GGCATGGCAATCCACTCCAGTATTCTTGCTGGGAGAATTCATGAAAAGAGGAGCCTGATGGGCTATAGTCCATAGGGTCACAAAGAGTTGGACATGACTGAAGTGAGAAATATCAATAACCTCAGATATGCAGATGGCAGAAAGTGAAGAGGAACTAAAAAGCCTCTTGATGAAAGTGAAAGTGGAGAGTGAAAAAGTAGGCTTAAAGCTCAACATTCAGAAAACGAAGATCATGGCGAAGAGTTGACTCATTGGAAAAGACTCTGATGCTGGGAGGGATTGGGGGCAGGAGGAGAAGGGGACGATAGAGAATGAGATGGCTGGATGGTATCACTGACTCCATGGACATGAGTCTGAGTCAACTCCGGGGGTTGGTGATGGACAGGGAGGCCTGGCGTGCTATGATTCATGGGGTCACAAAGAGTCAGACATGACTGAGCGACTGAACTGAACTGAAGTACACAGCACATGGTAGCTATAGTTACGCTCTTCCTTTAACTTTTATATTATAGTTAAGTGGTTGCTGCTGTTGCTGCTAAGTTGCTTCAGTCGTGTCCAACTCTGTGCGAATCCATAGATGGCAGCCTACCAGGCTCCTCCATCCTTGGGATTCTCCAGTCAAGAACACTGGAGTGGGTTGCCATTTCCTTCTCCAGTGCATGAAAGTGAAAAGTGAATGTGAAGTCTCTCAGTCGTTTCTCACACTTCACGACCCCATGGACTGCAGCCCACCAGGCTTCTCTGTCTATGGGAGTTTCCAGGCAGGAGTGCTGGAGTGGGGTGCCATTGCCTTCTCCAAGTTAAGTGGTTGACACTCCATGTTACAGAATTAGAGTTTTCTAAATCTGACTGTGTCTTTGTCTTTACCAGTGTACTGTATGATTTCCTATATTTTGATGTTACTAAATAGCATATTTTAATTTTATTTTAAGATCTCAAATATTTATCTGGGATAGTCTTTATTTATCTTTTGTATTTAAAGGGTAACTGATGAATAATTTACTCTTGGTTAGCATTTTTTTCTTTTCTCTTAGAACTTTGACAATGTAATTCACTGTCTCCTGGTATGAAGGATTTTGCTAAAAAATCCTCTGACAGTTTATTGGGGGTTTCTTTGCAGGTTACAATCTTTTTTTTTTTACCTTTTAGGGTTCTTTTTTTTTTTGTTAGCATTTCAGTATATTGTGTCTTAAAGAAGTGTTTTTGTATTGAGTTAACTGGGCAAAGTATTAGTTCTCAGCTATTTATTTTAAATCAATTTATTTTAATTGGAGGCTAATTACTTTACAATCGTGTGGTGGTTTTGCCATATATTAACATGAATCAGCCATGGGTATACGTGTGTTCCCTATCCCCAACCCCTCTCCCACCTCCATCCCCATTCCATCCCTATGGGTTGTCCCAGTGCACTGGCTTTGAGAGCCCTGTTTCATGCAATGAGCTGAGACTGGTCATTTATTTCACATATCATTACATGTTTCAGTGCTATCCTCTCAAATCATCCCACCCTCACCTTCTCCCACAGAGTCCAAGGTCTGTTATCTGAATCTCTTTTGCTGTCTCGAGTATAAGGTTGTCATTACCATCTTACTAAATTCCATATATGTGCGTTAATATACTGTATTAGTGTTTTTCTTTCTGACTTACTTCACTCTGTATAATAGGCTCCAGTTTCATCCCCCTCATTAGACCTGATTCAAATACATTCTTTTTAATTGATGAGTAATATTTCATTGTGTATATGTACCACAACTTTCATATCCATTTGTCTGTTGATAGACTTTTAGATTGCTTCCATGTCCTAGCTATTGTAAACAGTGCTGTAGTGAACACTGAAGTAGATGTTTCTCTTTCAATTCTGTTTTTCCTCAATGTGTATGCCAAGCCTTGTGTCTTCTCGGTCCTTGTCTTTAGTGTATTTATCTGTAACTCCATTTTGGTTTCAAGATTTTGGATCATCTGTACTATCATTATTCTGAATTCTTTTTCAGGTAGACTCCCTGTCTCCTTCCCTTTGGTTTGGTTTGGTAGGCATTTATCATGTTCCTTTACCTGCTGAATATTTTTCTGCCTTTTCATTTTGTTTATATCACTATGTTTTGGGTGCCCTTTCTGTAGGCTAGAAGTTTGTGGTTCCTCTTTATTGTGGAGCCTGCTCCCTGTGGGGGTTATACTAGTGGCTTGTCAAGTTTTCCTTGTTAGGGGAGCTTGTGTGTGTGCTCTGGTTGGTGGAGCCTCGTCTCTTTTCTGTGAGGTGCAATGAAGCACCCAGTAGTGAGTTTTGGGGTTTCTGTGCATTTGGGATGGCTTTGTGCAGCCTGTCTTTTAATGCTCATGGCTGTGTTCTTGCTTTCCTGGAGAATTAGTATGGTGTGTCTTGCTCTGGAACCTGTTGGCTCTTTGGTGGAGGTTGGTTTCAATGTTAGGTATGGAGGCTTCTGGTGAGCTCTTGTCTATTCATGTTCCCTGGAATCAGGAGTTCTCTGATGTTCTCAAGTTTTGGATTTAAGCCTCCTGCCTCTGGCTTTCAGTTGTATTCTTACAGTAGCCTCAAGAGTTCTCCATCCATACATCACAGATGATAAAGCATCTAGATTAGTGGTGAAACAGCTCCACAGTGAGGGACATTCAGAGAGGTTCACAGAGTTACATGAAGAAGAGAGAGGGAGGAGGGAGATAGAGGTGACCAAAAGTTAAAAGGGTAGCCAGTAATGAATTCCCTATGTGCTCTCCACAGTCTGGAACACCCAGAGAGATTCACAGAGAAGTAGAGAAGAGAAGGGGCTGAGGGAGAAGATAGAGATGACCTGGGGTAGAAAAGGGAGAGTCAAAAGGGGAAAAGCAATCAAGCCAGTAATCACACCCCTACGTGAAAATGGATATTGAAGATTAGATTCTTCAAGGTACAAAATTGATAACAAATACCAAGAAGCAAAGATTAGAAGTTTAGAGTAGAGGTTAGACTCTCAAAAAAAAAAAGTTAAAAATACAAAACAAAATCAATCACAAAAATTATTTTAAAAATATATGAAATTTCCTTCAAAAGTAGGGTCTTTTTTTTTGTAAGATAATAGTAGGTTATAGAAATGAAAATTAAAGGAATAATAACTTAAATTCAAAAAAGTGACAATAATAAAAATACATCTAGGAATTTCTCAGAGCTGTTGTGGGCAGTGTGGGGTCAGTTCAGTTTCAGATAGTTCCTTGTTCTAGCTTGTAGTTGTTCTCAAGATGTATAGGCCCCCTCAAATGCTTAGTCAATGTTAAATACAGGATTTTAATCTGTTGCACCTGTTGCTTCCAGAGTGGCTCCCTCTTCTTTGTTTATTTCTTTGTTTCCTCTTTTTGCAAGTCTCTTCATTGTCTAGTTTCTGCTCTGACACAAGGAGGTGACACAATTTTTGCAAGTCTCTTCATTGTCTAGTTTCTGCTCTGACACAAGGAGGTGACACAAGGTCACTTATTTAGGCTCACTTGTTCAGTTGTGTTTTACTGAGGGAGAGATATTGCAAACAAATACTGCTGGCATGTGTGGGGAGTAATCTCAGTGTATGGACCACACTGGGTTTGTCCCAGCTCAAGGCGGCCTGTGCTTCCCAGGTCTACACCACTCAGGCTCCAGGCTGCAGGGGCCCTGTCCAAAGCTGGCTCTGCATTTCGTGCACTTCCCAGGTCTAAGCCCCTCAGGTTCTCGGATACTCCACAAGGGCACAGACTTATCTGGGCGTGCGTTTTGTGCCCTTCCCAGGTCCGAGCAGCTCAGGCGACCAGGTGCCTGGTGAATGCAGTGTCCCCAGTGGGCCATGCACCTTAATCACCTCCCTGGTCCCAGCCACTCGGTTTCCCGCGTGTGCTGTGAGAGCGCTGTCTCAGGTGTTCTGTGTGTCTCCTATGGGGAGCTGATCTCAGGCTGCCTCCCTCTGGCAGATGTCAGCCATCCAGGATCCCAGAAGTGGTTAGAACCTGGGAGCCTGCTCACAGTTTGGTGGAGGATGCTGGTTTCAGGGGTGAGATTGCAGCAGCCCCTTGCCTTCTGGCTCTGGCTGTGGCACGCCTGCCTCTGTGTCTCTGGTTGGGGAGAGGGCCCTGTACACAGCCAGCTACCTCTCCTTTTGTATTTGCTTAGTCCTTTGTTCTGTGAGCAGGCCAGGCTGCTTGTTAGACCTTTCACAGGAAATTTCCCTTTTTTTTTTTTTTGTCCATCTGGAGATTCTGCGTTTTGGGTTACTATCTCACCTTAGCTCCCTCAGATTGTCCTCAGGGCATTCAGGCCCAGTCCTTACCCTAAGCACCAATTGTGCAGCCTGCTCCTCACTGTCCAGCCCCTGCTCCTTGCTGGCATATGCGAGTTTCTGGGCTACTTTTCCACTGGCATTTTCAGTTAGGCGTGTATGCTATGTTTGTTTGCTTTTTTCCCCCTCTTATGTTGCCCTCTGAGATTCCAAACGCTCCCCGCAGACACGGCAGTAAGAGGGTTTCCTACTGTTTGGAAACTTTTCCTCCTTCAGGACTCTCTCCATAGGACAGGTCTCTGTCCCTAATTCTTTTGTTTTTTATATTTTGTCCTACCTCCTTTCAAAGAAAATGGGCTGCCTTTCTGAGTGCTGGTGTCCTCCACCAGCATTCAGAAGTTGTTTTGTGGAAGTTGGTCAGCATTCAAATGATCTTTTGATGAATTTGTGGGGGAGAAAGTGATCTCCCCATTCTGTTCCTCTGCCGTCTGCTGTTATTTCTTTAGGTAAAATTTCTGCCCCTTGCCACTTTTGTCCTCTAAAAACTCCAGTTATTCTAATATTCATATATTTCATGGTGTCTCTTAGGTCACACAGATTTTCGTCACTCTTTTACTTTAGTTTTATTTTTCTCCTTTGAGTAATTGTCTCAAGCGTCATAGCTCCAGATCACATTGTTTACATTCTGTTTTAATGTATTGCATTTAGACTAATGTATTTGCATTTTTATCCCATTCACAGAATAACTCAGTTCTAGAATTGTTTGATTCTTTTTAATGATTTCTGTACCTTTGTTAAATTTCTCATTTTATGTATTGTTTTCCTGATTTTTGTTTTGAATTGTCGTTTCGTGTTATGTAATTTATTCAAACCAGCTATTTTGAAATGGCTCAGAAAGTAAAGAATCTGCCTGCAATGGAGTAGACCTGGTTTCAGTCCCTGGGTTGAGAATATCCCCTGGAGAAGGAAATGGATACCCACTCCAGTATTCTCGCCTGGAGAATTTCATGGACAGAGGAGCCTGGTGGCTATAGTCCATGGGATTGCAGAGTCGGGCATGACTGGGTGACTGACACTTTCACTATTTTGAAGTACTTTAAGCTAAATCACAAAGTTTTGTATCTTTGAGTTTGATTGATGGAAGATTGTTATCTTTCGGTGATAACATGTTGCCTTGATTCTTTATGATTTTTGGAGTTTTGCACTTTTTTCAAATTTGAAGCAGTGGTCAAGTCCTCAAATCTTTACTGGTCGTTTTCAGATGGGAGATGTTTTCTGAAAAATTTTACTTTACGTAAAGTACTTTATGTACTCTCAATTGTTATGCTTAAATCATATATAACTAGCTTTGCCTGTTTTTCAGCTCTATGAAATGATACAACACACTAATAACAATATAAAATATGTTTTGTAAATATACTATCTCAGGCATTTAGCTACACTGTTGGTGTCCCTGCCGTTCATTCACTTCCACTGCTATAATTACTTTGTTGATAGGTCACAATGTATTGATATACATATGACTTGTTTGAAAAATTTTGCCATTTAAAAAAGTTCTCCAATGAATATGTTTCCAAGATATGGAAGATTTTCTTAAAGGGACAGTCATTTTGAGTAAAGTTTGTGGTTCATCTCCAACTTTATATGATGCCAATTGGTTTCATAAAATATGGTCCAATTTAGACTTCCATCAGTGGTGTGTTCAAAACTGTGCCTTGAGAAAACGACACATTTGGCACTAGATAAATATCTATTGAATTGATGAATTAATGGAGTAACAGATATGAGGAATTAGACTAGTGCATCATTTCTTATTTATGTAAGATTCGTAATTATACATGGGAATGAACATGTATAAGAACATAAAAATAACCTTTCATAATTCTTACGAAAAAGAAACTTTCAACATTTCTTCATGCTCATTGTACATTTAATAGTATATATATATATGTGTGTGTGTGTCTGTGTACACACACACACACACACACACACACACACATATATATATATATATTATATATATGAGCACTAGTTACCATATCTGATTCAGGGGAAAACTGGTAATGCCTCTGATGATTATTCAAAGCGTGAGTTAAGGTGACTACCACAATTATGGGCTTCATTTATCCAAAAAGCTTTTCTGTGGACTTTAAGAGCTTAACTAAATGTTAGTAACTTGACAAACTGAACCTGCAAAAGGAATATTTCATTTCTAAAGTACTATTCTGTACACCCCATAATATTTAATCTTTTAAAGTACTATGGCGTTTCAAAGTAGATAAAATTGAAACGCATGTTTTCCAGGAGACAGGGACTGAAACCTATTAAGCCAGAAAACCTAGACCATTAATTTTCTTCTACCATCTGAGATTTGTGATAGACTTGTGACTGATCCTTTTCCTCAGAGATCATTTCCTGTCTCTGTCTGTGTTCAGTAAAATGTAATATCATCTCCCTGATAGTAGGTATTTGTTACTTAGCAACAAGTTCTACTTGTATATACTACAATTCATGGTTAATGCATCTGCACATTCTCTTCAAAAATGAATAGTTATGATATTTTAGGTTGAAATAATGCCTAAATTGAACTGAATGTTTTAAACATTCAAATTGTCCTAGAAGATCTTCAGAACTGAAAAAAGTATGTTAAACCACAAAATAACATAAACATAAATAACTTGAATATGTTGAGTAGGGATAAATAAATATCAGTATCTCCAGTCTACTTTGGCTTTAAAACTTTAAGCTGAATAAAAGTCAAAATAATATAAACACATTGTTTTCTTTGGGCAATGAATGAGAAGCCAACTTCATTTTATTAGATTGCTTCAACTGAGAAATTTGAGTTGAACTATAAATTTAGAATGACTAAATCCTAATGAGGCTATTTGAAAGCTGATGTGATCTAAGACCATGCCATCTCAGTAATATGAGAATATTTGTTAAGAAAGTGGGATTTTAGGGCACTGTGTTTTATGTGACATTATATGCATTTTGACTTGGGAATAAAATAGCATATCATAGATAAATTAGAATGATCTACAAATTGACTTATCAAAAAAGAAGGTTGATTCAGAGCAAGTTAAGTTTCCATTACTATAAAGAATTAATTAAAAACAGGACAATGTTTTGAGAGGAAAGCCAAATAGGTAATTCATGAAAGCACTACAAATTAAATATAATGAATCCTGATTTTTCAAATAAAAAATAATAATAATGTAAAACCTGTTGCCATTAATTATTCCCCCAAAGTAAATGCCATTAGTTTTTTTTTATGGAAAACGGAGATGAATTACCATTTACACTTTTTAACAGTACAGTTTTCGGTTTTTGAAACATCAATAACTAAATATTAAGGGCTATATTTTGTTAGTCATGTAAGAGGATACTAAAATTATTAATGCAATATACCATATTTTCAACATACCCATTTTATATTTAAATTAGAAATTTAAAATATTTATGACAATGGTTCATAAGCTTTTGGGTTATCATGAACTCTTCAAAATATATTTAAGGTTAAGACCCTAACCAAGGAAAGTGGACATACATAAAAGTATGTTTAAATTGAGTTTCAGTATTTATATTACAGAAAGTCTGATATATACAATATCAAATGGAAACGTATAATAGTATCATTGACATGAAAAACCTATTAATCTTGCATTTCTGATATAATGGTAACGTGAGCATTCAATGTGCTTTTCTTCTGCCAGTAATGTATTTTTTAAATGGAGTAAGGCAAGAAAAGATTCTTTTGTTTCTACTATTCATATTGTTAAGCACCATTCACATTGCATAAATCATCCTATGTCGTCCCCTTCTCCTCCCACTTTCAATCTTTCCCAGCATCCAGATCTTTTCAAATGAGTCAGTTCTTCACATCAGATTTCCAAAGTATTGGAGCTTCAGTTTGAGCATCTGTCCTTCCAGTGAATATTCAGGACTGATTTCCTTTAGGATTGAATGGATTGATCTTGCAATCCAAGAGACTCTCAAGCGTCTTCTCTAACAACACAGTTCAAAACTATCAATTCTTCAGCGCTCAGGTTTCTTTATGGTCCAATTCTCACATCCATACATGACCACTGGAAAATCCATAGCTTTGACTAGACAGAATTTTGTCAGTAAAGTAATGTTTCTGCTTTTGAATATTTTGTTTAGGTTTGTCATAGCTTTGCTTTAAGGAGCAAGCGTCTTTTAATGTCATGGCTGCATTCACCATCTGCAGTGATTTTGGAGCCACAAAAAATAAAGTCTGCCACTGTTTCCATTGTTTCCCCCATCTGTTTGCCTTGATGATGGGCCCAGATCCCTTTATCTTAGTTTTATGAATGTTAAATTTTAATCCAGCTTTTTTACTCTTCTCTTTCACATTCATCAAGAGGCTCTTCAGTTCCTCTTTGCTTTCTGCCTTAAGGGTGGTGTCATCTGCATATCTGAGGTTATTGATATTTCTCTCATCAGTCTTGATTCCAGCTTGTGCTTCATCCAACCCAGCGTTTCTCATGCTGTACTCTGCATATAAGTGAAATAAGTAGGGTGACAGTAAACAGCCTTGATGTACACCTTACCCAATTTGGACCCATCCTTTGTTCCATGTCTGGTTCTAACTGTTGCTTATTGACCTGCATACAGGTTTCTCAAGAGGCAAGTAGGGTTGCCAGGTATTCCCATCTCTTGAAGAATTTTCCACAGTTTGTTCTGATCCACACAGTCAAAGGCTTTGGTGTAGTCAGTAAAGCAGAAGTAGATGTTTTTCTGGAACCCTCTTGCTTTTTCAGTGACCATCAGATAGATGTTGACAATTTGATCTCTAGTTCTTTTGCCTTTTTTAGTTTCCAGGTCGATAAAACCAGCTTGAACATCTGGAGTTTCTTGGTTCATGTACTTTTGAAGCCTGGCTTGAGAATTTTGAGCATTACTTTTCTAGTGTGTAAGATGAGTGTATTAGTGCAGTAGTTTCAACATTCCTTGGCATTGCCTTTCTTTGGAATTGGAATGAAAACTGACCTTTTCCAGGCCTGTGGCCACTTCTGAGTTTTGCAAATTTGCTGACATATTGAGTGCAGCATTTTCACAACATCATCTTTTATGATTTCAGTAGCTCAACTGGAATTTCATCACCTCCACTAGCTTTGTTCGTAGTGTTGCTTCCTAAGGCCCACTTGATTTTCCACTCCATGATATCTGGCTGTAGGTGAGTGATGACATCATCGTGATTATCTGGGTAATGAAGATCTTTTTTGTATAGTTCTGTGTTTTCTTGCCACTTCTTCTTAATATCTTCTGCTTTTGTTAAGTACATACTGTTTCTGTCCTTATTGTGCCAATCTTTCCATGAAATGTTCCCTTGGTATCTCTAATTTTGTTGAAGAGATCTCTAGTCTTTCCCATTCTATTGTTTTCCTCTGTTTCTTAGCATTGTTCACTGAGGAAGACTTTCTTTTCTCTCCTTGCTCTTCTTTAGAACTCTGCATTCAAATAGGTATATCTTTCCTTTTCTCTTTTGCCTTTCTTAGCTTCTTTCCTTTCTCCTTTTCTCCTTAGCTTCCCTTTTCTAATCTATTTGTAAGGCCACCTCAGACAACCATTTTGCCTTTTTGCATTTCTTTTTCTTGGAATGGTTTTGATCACTGCCTCCTGTACAATGTAACAAACCTCCATCCATAGTTCTTTAGGCACTCTATTAGATCTAATCCCTTGAATCTATCTGGGACTTCCACTGTATAATCGTAAGAGATTTGATTTAGGTCATACTTGAGTGGTCTTGTGGTTTTCCATACTTTCTTCAATTTAAGTCTGAATTAAGGAGTTCATTATCTGAGCCAAAGTCTGTTCCTGTTTTTTTTTTTTTTTTTCCTTTGCTGACTGTATAAAGCCTCTCCATTTTTGACTGCAAAGAATATAATCAGCCTGATTTCGGTATTGACCATCTGGTGATGTCCATGTGTAGAGTCTTCTCTTATGTTTTGAAAGAGGGTATTTGCAATGACCAGTGCGTTCTCTTGGCAAAACTCAGCCTTTGACTTGCTTCGTTTTGTACTCCAAAGCCAAATTTGCCTGTTACTTCAGGTAACTCTTGACTTCCTACTTTTCATTCCAGTGCCCTATAATGAAAAAAACATTTTTTTGGGGGGGGGGTATTAGTTCTGGAAGGTATTGTAGGTCTTCGTAGAACCGTTCAGCTTCTTCAGCCAAAGAATGCCAAAGAATGTTGAGACTATAGCACAGTTGCACTCGTCTCACACGAATGCCATGATCTTTGTGCATTAGTAAAGTAATGCACGAAATTCTCAGGCCCGGCTTCAAAAGTTCATGAAACGTGAACTTGCAGATGTTCAAGCTGGATTTAGAGAAGGCAGAGAAACCAGAGATCAAATTGCCAACATCCACTGGGTCATCAGAAAAGCAAAAGAATAACAGAAAATAAATCAACTTCTGTTTTATTGATTATGCCAAAGCCTTTGACTGTGTGGATCACAGAAAACTGTGGAAAATTCAAGAGATGGGAATACCAGACCACCTGACCTGACTCCTGAGAGATATGTATGCTGGTCAAGAAGCAACAGTAGAACTGGACATGGAAGAACTGACTGGTTCCATATCATGAATGGAGTACGTCAAGGCTGTATATTGTCACCCTGCTTATTTCACTTATATGCAGAGTACATCATGCCAAATGCCAGGTTGGATGAAGCACAAGCTAGAATCAAGATTGCTGGAAGAAATATCAATAGCCTCAGATACACAGATGACACCAACCTTATGGCAGAAAGTGAAGAACTAAAGGGCCGCTAGATAAAGTTGAAAGAGCTGAGTGAAAAAGCTGGGTTAAAACTCAACATTCAAAAAACAAAGATCTTGGCATTTGGTCCCATCACTTCATGGCAAATTAGATGGGGAAACAATGGAAACAGTGAGAGACTTAATTTTTGAGGGTTCCAAAATTATTGCAGATGGTAACTGCATTCATGGAATTAAAAGATGCTTGCTTCTTGGAAGAAGAGCTATGACCAACCTACAAAGCATATTAAAAAACAGAGACATTACTTTGCCAACAAACGTCTGTCTAGTCAATGCTATGGTTTTCCCAATAGTCATGTGTGGATGTGAGAATTGTATTATAAAGAAACCTGAGTGCTGAAGAATTGATGCTTTTAAACTGAAGTAATGGAGAAGACTCTTGAGAGTCCCTTGTAATGCAAGGAGCTCAAACCAGTCAATCCTAAATGAAATCAGTCCTGAATGTTAATTGGAAGGACTGATGCTGAGGCTAAAACTCCCAAAACTTTGACCACTTGATGCAAAGAACTTACTCCTTGGAAAAGACCCTGATGCTCAGAAAGACTGAAGGCAGGAGGAAAAGGGGATGACAGAGGATTTGATGCTTGGGTGGCATCACCAACTCGATGGACATGAGTTTGAGCAAGCTCCAGGAATTGGTGTTGGACAGGGAAGCCTGGCATGGTGCAGTCTATGGGGTTGCAAAGAACCGGGCTTGACTGAGTGACTAAACTGAACTTAGCCTTTCTGTATGAGTTCTTCATATATTTTGGATAATAACCCTTTATCATGCATATCATTTGCGCTATCTTCTTCTACTTAAGAGGTCACTTTTTGTTTTGTTCAGTTTCTTTCACAGTGCAAAGCTTTTTTGTTAGATATAGTCCATCAGTTTGTTTACTTTTGCTTTGTTTTACTTGCCTGAGGAGACAGAGTGAAAAAATTATTGCTAAGACTAATGTCAAGGACCATCTTCTAGGAATTTATTGAATCTAGTATTTCCTTTATGTCTTTAATCCATTTTGAGTTTATTTTTCATACAGTGTAAGAATTGCATTCTTTTGCATGTATCTGTCCAGTTTACCCAAGATCATTTATTAAAGAGACTCTCTTTCCTCATTGTATATTCTTTCCCTTTGTCATAGACTGATCGACCATAAAAGCAGGATTTCATGCTTGGCTCTTTCTGTTCCATTGATCTCTCTATCTGTTTTTGTACTGCTACTGTGCTGTCTTCATTACTATAGCTCTGCATTAGTTTTTTGAAATCTATAAGTGTGATACCTCTAATGGTGTTCTTTTTCAAGATTGTTTTGGCTCTCAAGGCGTTTTGTGTTTCTGTAAAAATTTTAGGGTTATTTGTTCTAATTCTGTTAAAAATGTCGTGGGTATTTTGACAGGAGTTGACTGAATCTGTAGATTTCTTTGGATAGTATGGACATTTTTAACAAAATTAGTTATTCAAATCCATGAATAGAGTATATCCTTGAGCAGAATACATTTATTTGTATAGACTTCATTTCTTTTTCATGGCTATCTTACGGTGAGGTGTTTCTCCTTAAATTGTTTGGTTCGTTTTTTTTTTCTTGTTTCTTGAAGTAGGTCTTTATCACTATGAACTGCCCTCTTAGAAAACTGATTTTGCTGTATCCTCCAGATTTTGGAAAGTTGTGCTTCCATTTTCATTTCTTTCTAATTATTCTTCACTGACCTATTAATTGTTTAGTAGCATGTTGTTTAATGTCCATGTATTTATTTATTTTCCAGTTTTCTCCCTGTAATTGATTCTAGTTTCATAACATTCTATTTATTTCTCCCGAGTTTAATGAGCATTTTTATTACTATTTCTTTGATCCATTTGTTCAGTGAATCATTTCTCTTCATATCATTAAGTATTTCTCCTGGCATTTTAGTTGCTTTTTTGTTTCAAATGTATTCCTTTGTCTCCTCGTTTTGACTTGCTTTTTGTAGGCAAAACAGTTACTTTTCCCAATCTGGAAAACGTGGTCTTGTGTAAGAGCATCCTCTATGTAGACTGTATGTGCCAGGGGGTTCTGTCAGGCTGGCAAAAGCTGGAACAGGTGCTGACTGAGGGCCCTGAGATGCACTGCTTCAGGTCTACCTTGGCGAAATGGCTAGAACTGGGACAGGCATGGACCAAGGGGTCCTGGGAGACTCCATGCCATTGCTGCCCTTGTGGGATGGCTGAAGCTGCAGCAGGTGCATGCTGGTGAGCCCCAGGAAGTGTCACACCCATCAAGGAAATGCCTCGAAGGGACAGCTGGAGCTGGTGTGGTCAGTGATCCCCTGGGTGTACCATGCCAGAGCTTTCTTGGCAGGATGCATGGAGCTGGAGTGGGTGCTTGGGGGCCTCTGTGTGGGGATGGTGGCTGTAGCTCGTGTGAGCCATGGAGTGGAGCTGACTGAGACAGCCTTGGGTAACCATTTAAAGTGCCTGTATTGTGCTACCATCCATGCTGTTATTGGGAGAAGGGTAGGCAAAAAATGGCACTTTTAGGTTCTTCTGAACCTTGGAGAAATTTCTAGCAGTTTCCCATCTGTTTGGCAGATGCTCTAGTATTAGCAAATGGATTTCCTTTATGTGCAGCCTAAGAGCTCTAAAAACAAACAAAAAAACAAAAAGCACTGTTTGTTTGTTTTTTTTTCTTCTTTTTTTCTGTGAAAGTTAAGTCTGTTCTGGGGCCTCTCAGTGATGTCCCTTTCTACTGCAGATTGATAGGATGGGGGTGGGATTCCTGTCAATACCATATCTTAATCTGTCTTAGCTGTCTTTCTGTGATCCCTCTTTTGGTTACTGTGCAGAAGTTGTTCAGTAAGCACACGTTTCTTTCTCAGAAATTTCACATGAATCTCTATCTATATATAATGTGTCCAGGGGAGGAGGTAAGTTAAGGATTGGTCTGCCATCTTGGATCCCTCCCACATTTATTATAGCATTTTTATTAAACATTCTAAATAATGTTTGATTTATTATAATGCATTTACTAACTTCTATAATTATAATAATTTAACCATTACATATTATAACAAGTCTGATACATACAGAAGCTTTTTTTCTGAGTAACAAACTTATTTTACCAAAAAACTGTTGTGTGAGTATATCCTATGTGTTTAGCATATTTAAAATATATGAAATATCTAAATAGCTTATTTTCTAAAGAGGTAGTAACATAGTTGGAGAAAGAAATGGCAACCCACTCTGATATTCTTGCCTGGGAAATTCCATGGACAGAGAAGCCTGGGGTCGCAGAAGTGTTGATCATGACTAGTGACTAAACAACAACAACATAAAAAACACTACTATAGAGTCCTGGATATTTTACAAAGCTGCTAAGTTAATATCCTATGGTTTGGAGTAGTTAGATTTTGGAAAGTAATCCCAGCTATCCTTCATAATATCAAAAATATTTTACTCTCTGATTCTTTAAATATTGGTACTCTATAAATATTGATACACATAAATTTATTATACCCTCTTTTTAAAGTAAATTGAGCCCAGTGTTTCTTTTATGTTAATTAAGTCTCTTTGGAAATTTACATATACTTTTGTCTTCTTTGAAATGCCTTCCACTATCAAATTTTTATCTTATCAAGTGGCACCATGTATTGCCCTTTGAATGAAAAAGTTGTTGCTCAATTGAAAGTTCTCCCTTATTTATATGCAGAATAGCTGTTAGTGGGTATAAGGGTGTGCACATCATGTTCTCTTTTATCTGAGGATTTTAATTAATCCATCCAATCTTTGACTGATTCATGTGGTATTAGACAGCCACATGTACGCACACAACCTATGTGCTAGAGATACGATGATAAATAAAGTACAAACTGCCCTTTCTTTATACAACAAATACATTTTCTAGTCATAGAACCTATGTTGGAGACTGGGAGGGGTATGGAGATCCAATACTGAATCTTTGATTCAAATGTGATTCCTACTCAGCTAAGCAACCAAAAATACCAACCCAAATAATAGGCCTGCATTTTTATCTTATTTTTGCAATTACTGTTTTTATTCTCATTGGTTTCCTATTAAGATTCAAGGACTTGAGGGTTTGAATTCTATTTCTATTTAAAAGAATCATCAAAGTTATTACCCACTGACCATATTTCCTTAAATTCTGTGTTTATTTCACAGTAATAAACAGTAAATCTAGCTCATTCAACTGGATTTGCTGTTATAAATTTCTCCAGTATTTAGAACTTAGATTACACAGCAGGTCACATATCTCATTGGTTAATATTTGAGCCTCACATATCAGCCTTTCTGAATTTGCTCTGCTTCCATCCCTCAAACATCAGATTTAAATACAGGTACAAAGATGCTTCAGAAATGCAACATCTTCCACTATCTATTCCCCTTCATACAAACACTGTTTCTAATTACTTAGTGGCAAAAATTTGATTTAAGAAGTTTGGTTTTCTACCAGATTTTCTATTTATAATTTCTTGGCCTATTCTTTTACCTTGGAATTTATTTGTTATACAGATTTATTTCTGTGATTCATTCAGTTATATGCAATTTTTTTCCAAACCAGAATTATATATATTAAAGTTTTGGTCTAATATTATTTCAGTGTCATAATTAAAGATACTGAGCTTGCATAATGTAGTAATTTACAGAGGGACAAAAAAAGGAATGAAACACTGGCAGCTGTGCTAATCCAGACCATCACTACACAGCATGCCATAGTTTCCAGTTCAACAACCAGAAGCTTGTTAGGATCATCAGAAATTGAAACTGAAATAATTTATTTTGCTTGACATTGATAGAGTGAAATTAAAATATAAATGAATTAGATATGTTATACATAATTAGTTTTCAAAACTCCACTTAACTTAGGTGAGCAAATTTCATAGCAAATATTATTTTCTGACTTTCCATGACAAACAGATGGTCCCCACTCAGAGAGAGAGGAAGGAAAAGAAAAAGAGAGGAGGAAACCACTTCATAAATTTTTAAAGCAGCATAGAGCCAATTTCAAATGTATTTTAGCCCAAAATTTAAATAAATGATCGGCCAACATTAATTAAACATGTCTGGCTCTCAAACTATGATGGCCCAAATGTGCCACAGAGCCTTCCTAAACCTTGAAGTTTAGGATCTCAAGCATATTTTAAGTGAATATAACCACTTAAAACTTCTGTAAATTATACAAGATACTATAGTTATCTATTAATCTTCAAAAATATTCACAGGTAGAGTCAGCAGATTTAAAATGCTCAGATAATATTGTGAGAATTTACATTTATAGAAAATATAATAAATGAAATGTGGTATAATACTTCTATATCAAGATTTCTCCAAATAGACATTATTAGTTATATCAATATGATGAAAGCAGATGAGATAACAGTCATATTTTCCCTGTAGACTATTTTAAATCTCCATGAGCAGTAAGAAAAGTTATAATCAATCTAGATAGCATATTAAAAAGCAGAGCCATTACTTTGCCAACAAATTCTGTCTAGTCAGAGCTATCATTTTTCCAGTAGTCATGTATGGATGTGAGAGTTGGACTCTAAAGCAAGCTGAGCGGTGAAGAATTGATGCTTTTGAAATGGGGTGTTGGAGAAGACTCTTAAGAGTCCCTTGGACTGCAAGGAGATCCAACCAGTCCATCCTAAAGGAAATCAGTCCTGAATATTCATTGGAAGGAAGGATGCTGAAGCTACAAGTTCAATACTTTGGCCACCTGATGCAAAGAACTGACTCATTGGAAAAGACCATGATGCTGGGGATGATTGAAGGCTGAGGAGAAGGACGGCAGAGGATGAGATGGTTGCATGGCATCACTGACTCAATGGGCATGAGTTTGAGTAAACTCAGGGAGTTGGTGATGGACAGGGAGGCCTGGTGTGCCACAGTGCATGGGGTTGCAAGAGTTGGACATGACTGAGTGACTGAAGTGAACTGAACTGAGAAGTAACACTAGGTATGGGTGCAAGTACTTACTTTAATTTGGACTGCTTTTTTAATAGTTGCATGTTGATAGGACACAGCTCCTCAATTTAATTCTTAAACCTTTAAGAAAATGAATGGCCACCATTATAAAATCTTGATTTATAAATTCTTGATCTGACCTTTTGTATTTTTTAAGGAATTATATTTATGGTTTATTTTAATGAATCAATAGAATTCAAAATCACCTTATTTATTAATTAGATTTCTATGTATTATTTTCTATTCAGTTTGTCAGCTTAGATTTTAAAAGAAATATACCCTCCTCCAAATGACTTTGGAGGTATTATTTAAAAAAAAAACACTGAAATTTGTTTGCCTGACTTAAAATAATACATAAAAGAAATAATTTCCAGTTTATTTGAAATGAATCGTCAGTCCAGGTTCGATGCATGATACAGGATGCTCGGGGCTGGTGCACTGGGATGGCCCAAAGGGATGGTATGGGGAGGGAGGTCGGGGGGGTTCAAGGTGACGAACATGTGTACACCCATGGCAGATTCATGTTGATGTATGGCAAAACCAATACAGTATTGTAAAGTTAAAAAAAAAAAACTAATAAAAAAATAAAAACAAAAAAAACAACAACAAATAATTGTCACTTAAATATAGTGGACATAATAAATAGTTCTATTTGTTTTTAATTCCTTCCTGAATCCCATAAGAATAGCAGTAAAGAAAATAAAAGCGAAGAGATGTCAATGTAAAGTGTGGTGTTGAAAATTAAATAGAAATTCTAAATGATTTATGTTTCCGCTTTCTCCATTTGGTTAAATACCCTCAAAGGAGGAACCAACCAAAATCAAAGTAATTTATAATACAGTTTCTCAGAAAGATTCAGGAATTAGAGACATCAGTTATGTCTGAAGGCTGAGGTTTTGGGAATTGAAAATGAAGGATTTGAGTGAAATCTAAGAAACACCTAGTTAGACTCCCTGATACCATTTCTGTACCTACACAGTCAGCAAGTGACTCTCTCATACTTAGGCAGAAGATGGAGGTTTTACTGCTTGAAAAGGTTGATACAGATGGTCTCTAAAATCAGCTCTGGGCAGATAGGACCCTCACTCATTGAAGGATGAAGTAGATATTTGATATCACAGAATGAGATTAAAAGCTACTTGATTAATCCTGTTCTTTCCTTTCATGCCCCATCAAGATATTGGATAATTTTCACTGGAGTAATTTCCTGGTTCAGAAAGAAATTCCTATAGATATTTGAAAGCCCCCGAAAGACACAGCCTGATTTCCATCTGAACATCGTTACAAAGATGTAACAGTTAGTTCACCAGGTCCACCAGTTTATACAGAGTGTCATCTCAATTTTAAGTTGATTCATTATTGAATATAGGAAGATAACCAATAATCATCTATCCTTTGAACAGAGTTTCTAAGATAAAGAGAAAGAGTAAAATATCTAAAGAGAAGAATAATTGCATATAAAACTGAAACTTGCAAAGTGGAAGAAAATAGAAAAATAAAATCTCAAAAATTAATATATAGTTGTTACGTCAGTCAGAGATGTCCAGCTCTTGGAGACCCCATGGACTGCAGCATGCCAGGCTTCTCTGTCCTCCACTATCCCTTGCTCAAACTCAGGTACATTGAGTTGATGATGTGATCCAACCATCTCTTCCTCTGTTGTCCCCTTCTCCTCCTGCCTTAGTCTTTCCCAGTGTCAGGGTCTTTTCCAGATCCCAGAAAAGCATGTTTTGCATTTCAAAATGCATTGGCTATTTGCATCAGGTGGCCAAAGTAATTGGAGCTTCAGCTTCAGCATCGATCCTTAAGATGAATATTCACAGTTTTTCTTTATTATCCACTGGTTTGATCTCCTTGCTGTCCAAAGGACTCTCAAGAGTCTTCTCCAGCACCACAGCTCAAAAGCATCAATTCTTTGGTGCTCAGCCTTGTTTTTGAACCAACTCTCACATCTCCACATGACTACTAGAAAAACCATAGCTTTGACTATACACACCTTTGTTGGCAAAGGAACATCTCCTCTTTTTAACACAGTGTCTAGATTTGTCATAGCTTTTCTTCCAAGGAGCAAACATCTTTTAATTTCATGACTGCCATTACCATCTGCAGTATTTTTGCAGCCCAAGAAGAGAGAATCTGTCACTGCTTCTACTCTTTATCTTCTATTTGCTATGAAGTGATGGGACTGCATGCTGTGATCTTAGTGTTTGAATGCTGAGTTTCAAGCCAATTTTTTTTTTTTCACTTTTCTCTCTCACCTTCTTCAAGAGGCTCTTCTCTAAGTTCTTCCCTGTCTACCATTAGACTGGTATCATCTGCATATCTGAGGTTATTGGTATTTCTCCTGGCATTCTTGCTTCCAGCTTGTGATTTATCCAGCCCAACATTTTGCATGATGTACCCTGCATATAAATTAAATAATCAGGATGACAATAGAAAGCCTTGATGTACTCCTTTCCCAACTTTGAACCAGCGTATTGTTCCATGTCTAGTTCTAATTGTTGCTTCTTGACCTGCATACAGCTTTCTGAAGAGACAGGTAAGGTGTTCTGTTTTTTGCATCTCTTTCAGAACTTTCCATTTTGTTCTGATCCACACAGTCAAAGGCTTTAGCCAGTGAAACAGAATAGATGTTTTTCTGGAATTCCCTTGCCTTTTCTGTGATCCTGTGGTGGTTGGCAATTTGATTTCTGGTTCCTCTTGCCTTTTCTAAATCGAGCTTGTACTTGTGAAAGTTCTCAGTCCACATACTGTTGAAGCCTAGCTTGATGGATTTTGAGCGTAACCTTACTAGCATGTGAAATGAGTGCAATCATACTGTAGTTTTAACATTCCTTGTCATTGCCCTTCTTTGGGATTGGAATAAATGCTGACCTTTTCCAGGCCTGTGCTCACTGTTAACCAACAGATTTTCAAAATTTTTGGCATATTGAGTGCAGCACTTCAATAGCCTCATTTTTAAGGATTTTAAATAGCTTATCTGAAATTCCATCATCTGCACTAGCTTTGTTTGTTCACAGTGATCCTTCCTAAAACCTACTTCACTTCACATTCCAGGTTGTCTGACTCTAGGTGACTGACCACACTGGGTCATTAAGATATTTTTTGAGAATATTATTACTCCATGATAAAATTAAAAGAAATGTTACATTATAAAATTGAAGACATACTGGAGAAAGTAGATTGAGATTCAGTGTTAATGGTGAGCAAAATTAAAGGAGTAGTCCAGGACACATCACCAGGAACTTATATGTGTACCAGAAAAAGAAAACAAGGAAAATATAGGGATGAAATGTCAAAGAAAAAAATTTAAAACATGCTGTATTTGACTTTTATAGAAAGAAAGTGTCCAGTGAAAGCTGAACATGGTTTATGAACAAAGAAAACCAAGTTGTATCCCTGTGATACTACAGAAAACGTGGAAATGATTGACAATCCTAAAAAGTTTCAATGGGGGAAAATGTGTGATCACATACATTAGGAATCAGAATAGCACTGTGTATAAATAGCGAAAAATAAGGCATAATAACAGTGTTGTTGAAATAATGAGAGAAAATAGGTTTCTTCCTGGAATTCTGTACCCAGCTAAACCATCACTAGCTCTTTATATGCTTCTGCCTATACCATTTTACAGTGTTTCTTGCCTGAAACATGAAATTCAGGGTCTTTGAAAGTGTTTAGTAACTATGTATTTTTCCTTTGAATCTGCAAAAAAAGCATGATAAGCTACTATTTTTTGTCATTAATCTCCTAAACATCCCTTAAAACAAATCTTTACATTTCCTTCCAGCAGTAATGTCTAAAATAAAGCTAGATGTCTCTTCTTGGTTCTCACATAGATTATTGTTCACATTTCTATTACTATGTTTTCATATTAATTTGTAATTATTTTTTAAATATCAGTCTCTTCTGACTGACATAGTTATCTTAAATTGAGAAATTTGTACTTGTTTAATCACCGCCAGAATCTAAGGCAATGCCTACTGTATAGATTACAGTCAAACAAATATTGAAGGTAAGTATGCAAAGGCTTGAAGTTTAAACAGACATATTAAACAAATAAAAAGAGAGATTTCTGTGGATGGAGGAAACTTTCTTCATTCACTTACTTATTTCAGAATCCAGATAAAAATCCAGCTTGTCATTTCTATTTGTATCATTTTTAAATGAAAAGTGTTACAAATAAATTTTATTTGAAATTATTTTTTATTAGATTATACATACAAATATCACAAGTGTGGTGAAGCCTTACTTACCATGGTTAATCCATACTGGATAGATAACTATAGAAATACCATGAATGTCTGAAAGTCTTTTTTAAAAATTATTTATTTACTGTTATTTATAGTTGCTCTACAATGTTGTGTTAGGTTTTACTGTAGAGCAAAGCGAATGAGCTCTATGCATACATATATCCCCTTGTTCTGAAATTTCTTCCCATTTAGGTCACCACAGAGCACTGAGTAGGGTTCTTTGAGCTATACTACAGGTTCTCATTTTAAAGAGAAAACAGTACTCTCAAACGATTAGCTGCAGGAAATGGAACTCCCTGTTTCTACTAAAATAAACAAGTTGAGTCTCAAGTTTTGAAATAAACGGACAGTGTTGTTCACTCATTAAAAAATATAATGAATAATTACCATTGAAAGGAATTAAAAGCAGGGCTAACATTTGTTTTCAACTTTTCATATTCCAGAGCAGGTAGGGGATTGGAGAAAACAAACAGCAGCACATAAAGGTTTCAGTGCAACAAAATTTTAATGCTATCTGTGACATTCACAGAAGTCACAAGTGCTGTTTTGAGAAAAGAGCATTTTGCTAACCTATTAGCAGCATCATAAAAGCATCTGCCAGCACACATTCAGGTAACTAGGAGAAGGACAATTCTACTATTGAAATGAGAAAGTGTGGAAAGGTTTCTGGAAGCATGCAACACAAACAAGGCCACCCTTATTATCCAGACATTCATGTCATTATTTCAGTGAAAGTACTTGGGAATATTAGGAGAAATTTTCAGTACTCTAGGTATATATTATACTGTATTTTGTATATTATATCATATGACATTTTGCAAATGAATTAATAGCCTGTTTGTTTGAAAATTATCTAAACTTCAACATTTTAAGTTGGGAAAAACAGAGGAGCAATCTGTAATAAAATGAATAATTCTCTCTCTTACAGTATTAATTCTAATGGCATCATTAAATTGATAGTTCCTCTTTATAAAAACATTGATAATTGCAAACAAAGAGTAGACCAATAATTACCAAAATGTTAGTCAGTTCATTGTAAGTTCAGTTCAGTTCAGTCACTCATTCATGTCCGACTCTTTGCGACCCCATGAACCGCAGCATGCCAGGCTTCCCTGTCAATCACCAGCTGCTGGAGTCTACACAAAGCCATGTCAATTGAGTCAGTGATGCCATTCAATGATTTCATCCTCTTACCTCTTCTCCTCTTGCCCTCAATCTTTCCCAACATCAGAGTTTTTTCAAGTGAGTCAGCTCTTCATCAGGTGGCCAAACTATTGGAGTTTCAGCTTCAACATCAGTCCTTCCAATGAACACACAGGACTGATTTCCTTTACAATGGACTGGTTGGAACTCCCTGCAGTCCAAGGGACTCTCAAGAGTCTTCTCCAGCACTACAATGCAAAAGTATCAATTCTTTGGCACTCAGCTTTCTATCAAGTCCAACTCTCACATCCATACATGACCACTGGAAAAACCATAGCCTTGACTAGACGGACCTTTGTTGACAAAGTAATGTCTCTGCTTTTTTATATGCTATCTAGGTTGGTCATAATTTTCCTTCCAAGGAGTAAGCATCTTTTAACTTTATGATGGCAGTCTCCATCTGCAGTGTTTTTAGAGTACTCCCCGCAAAAAAGTCAGCCACTGTTTCCACTGTTTTCTCATCTATTTGCCATGAAGTGATGGGACTGGATGCCATCATCTTAGTTTTCTGAATGTTGAGCTTTAAGCCAACTTTTTTACTTGTCTTTCACTTTCATCAAGAGGCTTTTTAGTTCTTCTTCACTTTCTGCCATAAGGGTGGTGTCATCTGCATTTCTGAGGTTATTGATAATTCTCCTGGCAATCTTTATTCCAGCTTGTGTTTCTTCCAGTCCAGCATTTCTCATGATGTACTCTGCATATAAGTTAAATAAGCAGGGTGACAATATACAGCCTTGATGTACTCCTTTTCCTATTTGAAACCAGTCTGTTGTTCCATGTCCAATTCTAACTGTTGCTTCCTGACCTGCATGCAGGTTTCTTAAGAGGCAGGTCAGGTGTTCTGGTATTCCCATCTCCTTCAGAATTTTCCACAGTTTATTTTGATCCACACAGTCAAAGGCTTTGGCATAGTCAATAAAGCAAAAGTAGATGTTTTTTCTGGAACTCTCTTGCTTTTTCGATGTTCTAGCAGATATTGGCAGTTTGATCTCTGGTACCTCTGCCTTGTCTAAAACCAGCTTGAACATATGGAAGTTCACAGTTCACATATTGCTGAAGCCTGACTTGGAGAATTTTGAGCATTACTTTACTAGCATCTGAAATGAGTGCAATTGTGCAGTAGTTTGAGCATTCTTTGACATTGCCTTTCTTTAGGATTGGAATGAAACCTGATCTTTTCCAGTCCTGTGGCCACTGCAGAGTTTTCCAAATTTGCTGGCATATTGAGGGCAGCACTTTCACAGCATCATCTTTCAGGATTTGAAATAGCTCAACTGGAATTCCGTTAGCTCCACTAGCTTTGTTTGTAGTGATGCTTCCTAAGGCCCACTTAACTTCACATTCCAGGATGTCTGGCTCTAAGTGAGTGTGAGTGATCACACCATCGTGATTATCTGGGTCGTGAAGATCTGTTTTGTACAGTTCTTCCATGTATTTTTGCCACCTCTTCTTAATATTTTTTACTTCTGTTAGGTCCATAGCATTTCTGTCGTTTATTGAGCCCATCTTTGGATGAAATGTTCCCCTTGGTATCTCATAATTTTCTTGAAGAGATTTCTAGTCTTTCCCATTCTGTTGTTTTCCTGTATTTCTTTGCATCGATCCCTAAGGAATGCTTTCTTATCCTTCCTTGCTATTCTTTGGAACTCTGCATTGAAATGGGTATATCTTTCCTTTTCTCCTTTGCTTTTCACTTCTCTTCTCTTCACAGCTCTTTGTAAGGCCTCTTCAGACAGCCAGTTTGCTTTATTGCATTTCTCTTTCTTGGAGATGGCCTTCATCCCTGTCTCCTATACAATGTCACGAACCTCCATCCATAATTCATCAGGCACTCTATCAGATCTATTCCCTTATATCTATTTCCCACTTCCACTCTATAGTCATAAGGGATTTGATTTAGGTCATATCTGAATGGTCTAGTGGTTTCCCCCACTTTCTTCAATTTAATTCTGAATTTGGCAATAAGGAGTTCATGATCTGATCCACAGTCAGCTCCCGGTCTTGTTTTTGTTGACTGTATAGAGCTTCTCCATCTTTGGCTGCAAAGAATATAATTAATCTGATTTTGGTGTTGACCATCTGGTGATGTCCATGTGTAGAGTCTTGTCTTGTGTTGTTGGAAGAGGGTGTTTGCTATGACCAGTGCATTCTCTTGGCAGAACTCTATGAGCCTTTGCACTGCTTCATTCTGTACTCCAAGGCCGAATTTGCCTGTTACTCCAGGTGTTTCTTGACTTCCTACTTTTGCATTCCAGTCCCCTATAATGAAAAGGACATCTCTTTTGGGTGTTAGTTCTAGAAGTTCTTGTAGCTCTTCATAGAACCATTCAACTTCAGCTTCTGCAGTGTTACTAGTCAGGACATAGACTTGGATTACCATGATATTGAATGATTTGCCTTGGAAACAAACTGATATCATTCTGTTGCTTCTGAGATTGCATGCGAGTACTGCATTTCAGACCCCTTTGTTGACTATGATGGCTACTATATTTTTTCTAAGAGATTCCTGCCCACAGTAGTTGATATAATGATTATCTGAGTTAAATTCACCCATTCCAGTCCATCTTAGTTCACTGTTTCCTAGAATGTTGGTGTTCATTCTTGCCATCTCCTGTTGACTGCTTCCAATTTGCCTTTATTCATGGACCTAACATTCCAGGTTCCTATGCAATATTTCTGTTTACAGTGTTGGACCTTGCTTAATTATTTAATTAAATTGTAAACTTATACGTTTAAAATATTCATATAATTTATCAACAAATGTTTATTTAACCCCTCGTTAGTGAAACAAAAATATATACGGCATTTGATTTTCATTGGACTTTGTGGATATCTGAAATATTGTATAGAAATGGAAATGTTTGTAGTGTCAATGTTCAATTGCTAAGTTTTATCTGAGTCTTTGTGGACCCTTGGACTTCAGCACACCAGGCTTCCCTGTCTTTCACTATCTCCTAGAGTTTGTTCAAACACATATCCACCGAGTCAGTGATGTCATCCAACCATCTCATCCTGTGACACCCTGTTCTCCTCCTACCCTCAGTCTTTCCCAGCATCAGGATCTTTTCCAGTGAGTCAGCTCTTTTCATCAGGTGGTCAAAATACTGAAGCTTCAGCTTTAGCATCTGTCCTTCCAAAGAATATTCAGGGTTGTTTTTCTTTAGGGTTGACTGGTTTGATCTCTTTGCTGTACAACAGACTGGGAAGGTGGTAATACCTATCTCAAATAAATTGTTCAGACTTGGAAAATAATATTTTGCTACACACTGATGGCGATATTTCTGTTATAAGGCACTGTAGAAAGAGCTAGTCAAGAACTGATCTCTGACTGCCAAGTCAAAAAAGAAGAGATTCATCCATATTATCAACTCAGTAAATGTTTGCTTGTGTATGCATAGGTTTTAACCTACAGGACAAAAGAGAATGAAAGTTAGCAATCCCTATTAATCTGTGTGTATGCTAAATCACTTAAGTTGTGTTCAACTCTTTGCAATGCAATGGGCTAAGCCCACCAGACTCCTCTATCCATAGGTTTTCCCAGCCAAGAATACTTTAGTGAGTTGTCATTTCCTTCTCCAGGGGATCTTCCTGACCCAGAGATTGAGCCCATGTCTCTTATGTCTCCTCCATTGGCAGGCAGGTTCTTTATCACCAGTGCTACCTGGGAAGCCCCATATCAATCTAAATGTAACTAAATCTGCAGCATATACTCATCTTGCTAGTGGTCTGTTTCATTTTTGTAATATTTAGGGCTATTATTTTGTATTACATGAGATAATGTAAAAAAATTACAACCCAATTTAAGTGATGGATGACCTGGGAAAAACTCTGAAGAATGGAATCTTGATTATCACCAGTGTTTGTCCTGGAGAAAGAAATGGCAACCCACTCCAGTATTCTTGCCTGGAGAATACCATGGACAGAGGAGTCTGGCAGGCTACAGTCCATGGAGTCACAAGAGTCAGACATGACTTAGTGACTAAGCAACTGTTTCTCCATCAGCTGCTTTAATGCTGTTGTTGATGTCTAGTTCTCATTGGTTAGACAGTCTGTCCTAGGCAGACTCGGTAATGCTTTTCATGGAAGAGCCACATACTCTGTAAACATTGTAAACTCATTCCCAGAATTCCTTGCTGCACTTCTCAGTGCTGAGACACATAGCCTAAAATTTCTGTAAGTTATTCCACATCTTCCCTGAATTTGAAGCCATGTATTCAAGTGGGGTATATGCCTCAGGTATGTTAAGAAAAAGACAGTCTTCTCTGGGTTTCAGGGATACCCAGTCCTCTTAACTTGGATTATTTTGCTTCTCATTTTCAATGCAGTTAGAGCAAACCACTGCACACATCTCTAGGAAAACCCAGCCTATTACTCCTCAAATACCTTTCATCGAAATAAATTCCCTTATTTTACAAAGTTTTTTAGTATGTGGTTCTGAGAAGCAACTCTAAGGCTAAGAATAGTAGCTCTTTATTCAAAGTAGGTCTTAGTAAAATTAAGTATGATTGTTATTATATTTTTTATGAGTAAATTGTTATGTATCAGAGTATTTCTTCACTGTATCATTTATCTCATCTTTCTTTACTGTTTTTAGTTCTCTAAGTACATCTTCTAATATGTGAAATTGAAAATGTATCTTTTCTTCTCCTATCCTATTCTCACTTCCTTCTATTTAAAATGTTTATAAATAAATATGATATATCCATATATTTTTTCTTTGTGAATCTGAAATTATACATGTATTCATTAGTTTTTCTGTTTTTTTTTTTTTTTTTTTGGCTATGTGAGGGAAACACTATCTGTGACATTTTAGGTCTCTAAAGGAAAATAATATAACCCCTCTTCTAGGTAAGAGAATCATTTGAGATTTTATGAAAGACATGCACATTATCAGCATTTAGGTAGAGCCTTTTTCCAACTAAACTCCAAAATGAGTTTTAGAAGTTTTAGTATGCCCTCACAGTCTTAGTCTCCTTTAATCACCATGATACATAGAAATATTTTAAGGAAAAAGTCATTCTTCCACTATACCACTGGCCATATTCAAAACATTTCCCTCTACAACATCTTTTCCTTTACCTATTCATGTGAGATCTGGGCATTTTATGAAGGTCCTTCAAAAAGCAGAAAAGGATTTAACCCTTAGATAATAGTTTAATACATATGGTGTACTTTTGGGGTCATCTTTAATTTTTAACACAAGCAGAAAAACTATATTTCAACTATGTAGAGATATAATGCATAATAAAAAATAATTTAAGATAAAATAGTGAAGAATATCACTACGTGCCTTCATATACTACTGAAGGAAGCAGGACATAAAAGAGAGTAACTTTAATATTGTAAAGCTTGGAGTGCAGTGTAAAAGCCTAAGTGAAAAATACTTTGTGGTTAAGTCAGAATAACATTGCAGACCAAAGAAAGCAATTTTAACACGCAAGAAATGGCATTATGCTGCACAAATATGATTTTTTCATGTTCAAAGTAAGTACTAAGTGATGTTTTTCTCTAATCTCTTAGTTGCTCAGTCAGTCGACTCCATGGACTGTAGCCCACCAGGCTCCTCTGTCCATGAAGTTCTCCAGGCAAGAATACCAGAGTGGGTTGCCTTGCCCTTCTCCAAGGGATCTCACAGGGATTGAACCCCCATCTCCCCTGTTGTGGGGAAATTCTTTACCATTTGAGCTACCTAGGAAGCATGTCTTTCCCTAAGGCAATTTAAAATATCCTTCCTGTGACCATATATCACGTGAATAATTCAGCAAAGGCACGCTGATGGCTAGAGTACAGGGTCATCTGACAGTGTGTTAAGGTTAAAGAGACAGAAAACTTGAGTCATTCGCTGGATTATCAAAGTCCAAGGAAATATCTTTAAGAAATTAAAGCCATTCTTAAGAAATTAGAGTCATCCTAGTTCATTTTTATCAAGAGGGATGTACAAAATCTTCATACCAAAAGTGGAACTGTTTCCCTTAGCTACATATTTAGAATTACTTGCAGCAGCTTCTTACCATTGTAACCCAAGTTGAAAAGAACTCATCTAGGTAGCAGAAAATAAATTAGTTAATGAGAAGCACACATAAACATGCAAATTCTCAAGCATTTGCGTAGGGTACAATGGGATGAATATAAAAATACTTAAAATTTCCTTAGCTAGTCAAAGAAGGACTTCATAGATCATAGATGAGTAGATACTTGAGATTTTTGTATAAAGCAAACTTTTATAAGTTCTAGAACTTGTGCAGACTCAGTTTTATTGAACAGCATGATACTTTTGGAATAATGCAAGTGGGATGTGAGTACTCAAATACTATGTTTTTGAAACAAATATGTTTGAAATGTTGGTTCCCATATGAAATCTAAAGCTGGTCTCTCTAGGCAGAGGGCAGGAGAGACTGAAAAAAGATGTATGACATTCCAGATTGGTAGGTGGCAGCTTTATTAGGCAAAAGAATTCACATGAGGCGTGTCTTATGCTGCTGCAAGACTAGCAGATTGCTGCACCTGCCCTGCCAGAATCTTACAAGTTTATATAAACGACTTAACTGGGTTCAGTTGCATGTAATGTCCAGATGATCTCAACAACACATTGATCTCTCAATGCTGTGTCATTGTAAATGACTGACCATAGATTCTGAGGGTAGTAAAAGGTGATGAGGAGTGTCTGATTGCCCAGGCCCAGCTCAAGAGTCAACCAGCAGGTCACATCCTTTTGATGACCTTCTCCAACAGGAAGAAACAGAGAAAATGAGTTTTAAAGCTAAATAGAAAAAAAAAGTTTTATATATTATACCGAGTAATTTGAGCATAATTATCAGGGAATGGCCTTCCCACGGGGCACAGTGGTAAAGAATCGGCCTGCCAGTGCAGGAGATGCGAAAGACATGGGTTCCATCCCTGGATCAGGAAGATCCCTTGGAGAAGGAAATGGCAACCCACTCTAGTATTCTTGCCTGGAAAATTCCATGGACAGAGGATCCTGGCAGGCTACAGTCCATGGAAGCACGAAAAGTCAGATGCAACTGATCATGCATCAGGGACTAGGATACATTAAGGGTACATTAAATAGTTGTAGATCATGGTGCCATGTAGACCGTGCATGTGTGCTCAGATTTGGAATCAAAATCATTTGAAAAAATTTAAATTTTAGTATTACAATAAGAAATACCAGAAAGGATTTTCCCTTACAGTTATGAAGTAATGACCATCTTAAGAACAATCTTAAAAGCCATACAATTTAAGAAAAGTCAAACCATGAATGTTGAAGCATCAGATATTAGAATCTAAGATTTTGGAGAGTGAAGAACTGTAGCAGTGTGAGGGGACTGTAGCTACAATTTCCCCCTGAGTACCTTTGACAGTTAGAGCACAGAGCAAGAGGGCAAGTATCTGGGCTTCAGTGTGGCCAGCAAGAGGCTACTTATAGGAGACAGAAAAACCAGCAGACTCCTGAAAAGTGGAACTCTGTTGTTGGCAGTCTCAGTAGGCCACAGAGACAAAGATTGGGAGATCTGCACTTGCCAAGAGGATGGTAAATGTCAAAAAACCAGGATCTCTGCTTTAAATCCCTGGAGTGCTACAATTTAGATAAACAGAGATTTGGTAAAACTTCTAAGCCCTCTGGATCCATTCAGCTCAGTCTCTAACTGGATTATAATTATTAACCCCTATTTTAGCTATCTAGCAGAGGAAATGGTGAACCTCTCTAGAGAAAGATACCAAGACCATCCTCTGCAATTTGTTAGATACCCAGAGTTCAAACAAAAGTTACTAATAAGTATGTCAAGGAAAAAAAAACAAACTATCATTCAAGATTAAGTTTAAAAATTTAAAAATAGTAATACACACATGGGTTATCCAGATGTTAGATTCAGTAGTCAAAGATCTTAAAAAGCTAACTGATTTGCTCAAGAAAATAGAGAAAAATTGGAGGAAAAAAATAGATTTAAAGAGATTCATCACCAAAGTACATTTTATGAAGTAATATTAGAGCCAATGAAGAACTTAGCAAATTTATAAAATAATCAAACCAACAGGAAGAAAAATAGCATCCCAAATGGACATAGAAATGTTAGCATTGCCTCAGAATACCGAAAGCAAAATTAGACCCAGCTAATGCCGATGGCTGATCAGTAAAGAAAGTGAAGTGAAGTGAAAGTGTTAGTCCTCAGTTGTGTCCAGCTTTTTGTGACCCCATGGAATGTAGCCTGGTAGACTTCTCTGTCCATGGACTTCTCCAGGCAAGAATACTGGAGTGGGTAGCCATTCCCTTCTCCAAAGGATCTTCCAGATCCAGGGAAGAAACCCAGGTCTCCTGCATTACAGACAGATTGTTTACCATCTGAGCCACCAGGTAAATAATCTGCTGGCAAAGTAGAAGACATGGAGACATGAGTTTGATCCTTGGGTGGGGAAGATCCCCTGGAGGAGGAAATGGCAACCCACTCCAGTGTTCTTGCCCTGAAAATACCATGGAAGAGGAGCCTGGTAGGTTACAGTTCATGGGTTTGCAAAAGAACAGACATGACTGAGTGACTAAACAACAATGAAATAGTCAAATCAGCAACTCTAGTGGAAACATAATTCTTTCAGTACTGAAAAAAGAAGCAAAAAAAGAATTAAAGACATTCTGAAAAACAAGGTTAACAAGATTGACCCCGTTAATATATAGAATACAGACTGTGCATTTTGTGGAATAAATTGCACATGGTACATTTCCCAAATTTAATTGCCTCAGCAAATTTCCAAGAATTGGAATAATATAGAGAAGCCACAGACTATGCATTCTTTGAAATAAATTACACATTGTATATTTTGCCAGTTGAATTGTCTGAACAAATTTCAAAATGTTGGAATAATGTAGACAACTCCTTGTAGCCAAAATGATGAAATTTGGCCAAAAATTTAATCTCTTACAATTTTATAAAAATTTTAAATAACTGGAAATATTGTGAGCTTTAGAAATTAAAAATGAAAACAATCCAATTTAGGACATATTTTTAACCGAATAATAATGAAAACCCTAAATGTAAAAACATCAGGGAATAGAGTTAAAATTGTGCTTTGAGAGACAAAGCAATATGAATATTGCTGTTTAGACACTCAGTCATGTCTGACTCTTTGCAACCCTGTGGACTGCAGTCACAAAGCGTCCCTGTCCTTCACCATCTCCCAGAGTTTGCTGAAACTCATGCCCATCAAGTAGGTGATGCCATCGAAATATCATGTCCTCTGCTGTCCCCTTCTCCTCTTGCCTTCAATCATTCTGAGCATCAGGGTCCTTTCTAATGAGTCAGTTCTTCATATCAGGCGGCCTAAGTATTGGAACTTCAGCTTCAGCATCAGTTCTTTCAATGAATATTCAGGATTGATTTCCTTTAGGGTTGACTGGTTTGATTTCCTTGCAGTCCAAGAGACTTTTGAGAGTCTTCTCCAACACGACAGTTCAAAAGGATTAATTCTTTGGCATTCAGCCTTTATGGTCCAGCTCTCAGATCCGTACATGACTACTGGAAAAAACTTAGCTTTGATTAGACGGACCTTTGTTGGCAAAGTAATATCTCTGCTTTTTAATATGCTATCTAGGTTTGTCATGACTTTTATTCCAAGGAGCAGGCATCTTTTAATTTCGTGGTTGCAGTCACCATTTGCAGTAATTTTGAAGCCCGAGAAAATAGTCTGTCACCATTTCCATTGTTTGCACATCTTTTTGCCATGAAGTAATGGGACCGCGTGCCATGATCTTTTTTTGAATATTGAGTTTTAAGACAGCTTTCTCACTCTGCTTTTATACTTCGATCAAGAGGCTCTTAGCTCCTCTTCACTTTCTAAGGGTAGTGTCATCTGCATATCTGAGGTTATCGATATTTCTCCCAGCAATCTTGATCCCAACTTGTGCTTCATCCAGTCCAGCATTTCTCATGACTTACTCTGCATATAAGTTGAATAAGCAGGTTGACAGTATACAACCTTGACGTACTCCTTCTCCTATTTGGAACCAGTCTGTTGTTCCATGTCCAGTTCTAACTGTTGCTTCCTGACCTGCATACAGGTTTCTCAAGAGGCAGTTCAAGTGCTCTGGTATTCCCATCTCTTTCAGAATTTTCAACAGTTTGTTGAGATCCACACAGTCAAAGGCTTTGGTATAGTCAATGAAGCAGAAGCAGATGTTTTTCTGGGACTCTCTTGCTTTTTCGATGATCTAGTGATTATTAACAATGTGATCTCTGGTTCCTCAACCTTTCTGAATACAGCTTGAACATCTGGCTCAGATGGTAAAGTGTGTCTACAATGGGGGAGACCTGGGTTCGATCCCTGGGTTGGGAAGTTCATTGGAGAAAGAAATGGCAACCCACTCCAGTACTCTTGCCTAGAAAATCCCATGGACGAAGGAGCCTGGTGTCCTTGGGTTCGCAAAGAGTCGGACACGACTGAGCAACTTCACTTTCACTTTCACTTTTGCTATCATGTCAGATGAGTGCAATTGTGTGGTAGTGAAAGGTGGTTATTGACCCACGAAAAGACACCGGGATTCTTGGCCTCTGGGGGAGAAGAATTCAATCCGGGGCCAGAGACAAGGCATGATTGTTCAGAGCTTTTGTGTAATAAGGTTTTATTAAAGTATAAAGGAGATAGAGAAAGTTTCTGACATAGGCATCAGAAGGGGGCAGAAAGAGCATCCCCCTGGTAGTCTTCAGCTGGATGTTATATAGTCACTAGCAGTCTGTTAATGAAAGAAAGGAATGTCTCAAAACTCAGAGAATGGCACCAGGCCCGTCATCGATAAGATACATTTTGGGATAATCTCGGCACCAGATGATTCACCCTGGGCCATAAAACGATTGACTTGAATCTTGTAGAAGGGCAGATTACCATGCAAATAGTTTCGCTCACATAGATTCAGTTCAGTTCAGTCACTCAGTCGTGTCCGACTCTTTGCGACCCCATGAATCACAGCATGCCAGGCCTCCCTGTCCATCACCAACTCCTGGAGTTCACTCAGATTCACATCCATCGAGTCAGTGATGCCATCCAGCCATCTCATCCTCTGTCGTCCCCTTCTCCTCCTGCCCCCAATCCCTCCCAGCATCAGAGTCTTTTCCAATGAGGCAACTCTTCATATGAGGTGGCCAAAGTACTGGAGTTTCAGCTTTAGCATCATTCCTTCCAAAGAAATCCCAGGGCTGATCTCCTTCAGAATGGACTGGTTGGATCTCCTTGCAGTCCAAGGGACTCTCAAGAGTCTTCTCCAGCACCACGTAGATTAGGGGAACAATATCTGAGTACAACATAATGGTTTGTCAAGTAGTTTCTGAGCCATTAGGCAAACCAACTTGAACACAGAGTTTGAGGCAAATACATAGTATATTAACATAGCTTAAGACAAATATTTCCATAAGAAAAATGCATTGGTTAACTCAGGGTTTAAGAATAGCTAACTTCAGGTGCAACCAGGTGTCATTATGGCACCACAGTATTTTAAGGAAAACCTCCTTTTAAGTTTGTATAGAGAAGGAAAAAGTGTCACTAGTTTGTTTCCTCCTGCTGCTTAAGAGAGATAAAAATGTCTGGCACTTGCAGCCTATTTCCTCCTTTTGGAGACTGCTGGCCTTCCTGCCTGTTACCCTCTCAGTAGTTTGAGCATTCTTTGCCGTTACCTTTCTTTGGGATGGGAATGAAAAGTGACCTTTCCCAGTCCTGTGGCAACTCCTGAGTTTTCCAAATTTGCTGGCATATTGATTGAAGCACTTTAACTGTGTTATCTTTTAGTATTTGAAATAGCTCAGCTGGAATTCCATCACTTCTATTAACTTTGTTTGTGGCGATGCTTCTAATATGAATATTAGAAGCTATAAATTAAAAAAATAGGTAATGAGTTAATGATATAAGTATATATCTCAGAAAGTTAGAAACATTAAAGCTAATGTATTAAAAGGAAGCAATAAAAACAAAAATATTATTTAACTAAAAATGGCATACAATAAGAATCTTCAAAGCTGCAGTTTTTAAAAGTAAAAATGTATACCCAATAATCCAAATTATTTTCTTTGTTCCCACTGTCTGATGCAGTTTTACTACTTCTTGCAGTTATTAGTCTACTATCCCCACTTCAAAATTTCAGTCTCTTTATATTCATTTAAACACAACCTATAGTATATT
Source organism: Capra hircus (assembly GCF_001704415.2). NCBI lineage: Eukaryota > Metazoa > Chordata > Mammalia > Artiodactyla > Bovidae > Capra > Capra hircus. The sequence continues at coordinate 82,359,275 of NC_030810.1, forward strand.
CTTTCTTATAAAATAATATATATGGCCTCTGTTTTTCTGAAAAGACCATGATTGGTACAGAAGAAAATCTAAAAACATTTACATACCAAATATTAATATTAGTATGTGTTCAAAGAAGGCACCAGATATAAGGTCAATATCCCAAAGTTGATTACATTTCAATAAATCATCCCAAAGCTAAAAAGGAATACTTATATCCTCTATAGTATCATCTACAATATTATTGAAAACACAATATAACTGTGAATATAATGAAATATAAGATATTTTCCTATACTAAAAGCCACTCACAAAATTTTTGAGAAAAAGTAAATAGGGGTAGCTAAAAGTTATACCATGTTCAGAGATGAGAGGACTCAATATTGTAAACATCAATCACATAGAATCAATGAGACATCAATCAAAACCTCAGATAAACTTTCTTGTATAAATTGAACAGTTGATTTCAAAACTATTTCCAAAATAACAAGAGGTTAATATATTTGAGACAGTCTATAACAAGAACAAATTTAGATGACTGATTCTATCAGAAAGCCAGACCTTTATAAAATGAAGTGATGCACTAGAAAAAATTACTGGAATGACCAGTATATAGGGCCTTCCAGTTTATGACAAAGTCTTTAATATAGTAAAATTAAAAAATTTTCAATAAATACTTCTGGGTTCACTGTATATCAATATCGGAAAAAGTTAATCTCCTTTTTCTCCATCAGAAATACACAGACATTAATTCTAGGATTAATTATTGGAGATAATGGACCTAAGAGAAGATATGGAGGTAAAGAAATAATGTAAGAATTTTTACTAATTTAAAGACACTACTAAGTAAGAATAGTCCAGTTCAGAGATGGGGAAAAGATATTTGCAATACATCTATTCACAAGAATGCTTCAAAGTAGAATATATGAAGAACCTAAAGAAGTAAGTAAGAAAAAGGCAAGTAATTTAATAGAAAAATAAACAAAACTCTTAAATGGCAATCCAAAAATATGAGTCTAAATTGCAAATCAACATGTGAATATTTATTTTCCTTCATTAATCAAGAAAAGCAAAATTTGGCAAAGGATGCTTGTAAATTTTTTTAATTTTAAGTCTTGGCTGGTAAGAACTATACAACCACTAGAAACCTATCTGGTAGTAATATTAACTGGGGCTTCCCTTGTAGCTTAGTTGGTAAAGAATCTGCCTGCAGTGCAGGAGACTCGGGTTTGATCCCTGGATTGAGAAGATCCCCTGGAGAAGGAAATGGCAACCCACTCCAGTATCCTTGCCTGGAAAATCTCATGGACAGAGGGGCCTGGAGGGCTGCAGTCCATGGGGTCACAAAGAGTTGGGCACGACTGAGCAACTAACACAATATTAACTAGTAAATCTAAATATTGATATATTCTATGACCCAACCCCTAAGTGAATTATAATCAAATATAATCAAAAGAAATACATACTATTCATCAAAGAGAATACAAGGATTTTCATAGAAACATTATGCAACATAGCCCAAAACTAGCAATAACCCAACTGTCCATGAACAGAGGGATGAATAATAAATTGTGATGTGTTTAAATAATGGAATATACAATAGCACTGAGAAATAGTGTTTGAAATTACATGCAGTAATATGGATAAATTATACAAGTATAATATTGAATTCACAAATCCATTGAAATATATGATTATATTTTTCCACAATTCAAAAGCAAACAGAAGAAATACATGAGGCTAGAAGTGCATTTATGTCTCTTGGGTGACTGATAAAGGGGAGTGGGCCCAAGAAGGAATTTTGAATTGCTGGAAATGCTTTGTTTCTTATCTGTGAGCTAGTTATATTTTGTGGAAATGCTTTGTTTCTTTATCTGTGAGCTAGTTACATTTTGTGGAAATGTTTTGTTTCTTTATCTGTGAGCTAGTTATGAGTTGTGAAAATGCTTTGTTTCTTTATCATCTGTGAGCTAGTTATATTTTGTGGAAATGCTTTGTTTCTTTATCTGTGAGCTAGTTATATTTTGTGGACAGACTACGTACAGTTACACACTTTATACTCTTTCACGTTGTATACACTTTGTACTCACTTTTTATATACTTCAGTGTAGATTCAGTGCTATGTACGTCAATGAAAATACACGTTTAAAAATTGGTAAGTTTGCTTTAGATTATGATTGATCAAAGTAATCCTCCTATGAAGTATATCTATAAGAACAGGATGAAATTATTTGAAAAGAACCATGCATGTCAGGCAGAAATTTAAATGTCACCATCTCTAATAAGAATGCTCAGAGGAGAGAGTTTGACCTCTATGCTCATATTTCCTTCGAGGCATTTGCCAATTTTCAACCTTCACAGGACTAGGATGTAAATAATCCAAATGGGAAGTACAGAAAACAGCCTAAGGGAATATGAGAAGCAATTTTTTTTAAAAAAAATCTAACATTGCTAAATTCTTGAAAGGGAGAAGGAAAGAGTAATTCTTAAGGAGATATTTGGCACAAGTTTTCCAAAACTGACTTAGATAACATGCCACAGATTTAAGAAATTATGTGAATACCAGGCAGGGTAAAATAGAACCAAACAAAACACACGCACAAACATTTATGCAAACAAATAGACAAATAATTCTTGATTACGACACAATACAAAATCATAAAGGAAAGATCCATAATTGAACCAATTAAAATGATGAACAACTATTCATTAAAAGATGCCGTTTAGAAGATATTAGCAAACATATATCCAATGAAGAATTCATATCCACAATATGTAAAATGCATTAAATTTGTTTCTTAAGACTATTATAACAAATTACCATAAACTGACTGCCTTAGAAGAACAAAATTTCATTGACTTGTGGGCAAAACTCCAAAATCAAGCTCTCTTCAGAGCCTCACACCACTTCAGGGCTCTAGGGGAGAAAAATTCCTTGCCCTTCCCAGCACCTAGTGGCTCTTGAATTTCTTGGCTTGTGGCTGTATTACTCAGGTTGCTGCCTCTGTCTTCACACTGTCCTTTCTCTGTCTTCTCTTGCAAATCTCTCTCTACCATCCTTTTACAAAGACACTTTTCACTGCATTTAGCACCTACCTAGGGAATCCAGAGTTATCTCCTTATCTCAAAGTTTTTCACTTAGTCACATCTGCACAGACCTTTTTTTTTTTTTTCTCCTAAACAGGATAACATTAACACATTTCACAGATTTGAGGTGGATATCTTTTACCTGGCTATGTGTCCTACTACAAACATCTACAAGTTAATAAGAAAAAAAGAAACAGTAAAAACTTAAGACATCTTGAACACATATCTCCAAATAATCCGTTTTCTTGTTTTCATCCATAAAATAACAATGGCTGTGTAGGTAGTTTATTTTATGAAATAATTCAAGAGAATATGATTAGGATCCTGGAAAGTGTGAAACAAGAAAGAAAAAGGACATGTTATTGAGTCTGTTATTGGTATGGCCAAATTGGGGACAGTTCTTAGGAGACATTTTGAAAAGCCAGGTAGATAGTACGTACCTCGGCATTGTTTGACCAACTAAGAGGAAAGAAATATTTTTCCACCGACCCATGCCCCCATATGGTCAATGCCTTGCCCATGTGGTATTAACTTCCTTTCACATATTTCAGAATGGCTGATAAGGTACTGGCAGACATCTCTCTAGTAAACCAGGTCTATGATTGGAAACAAAAATATTGGATGCAGTTAAAACAATGTGCTGCCAGATTAGTCCATAAAATGTCTATTTTTAATGACAATGACTGAAATAAAAAGATGAGGTCAGTTTATGAGGTGGGACAAAAAGGGTCCAACATATAAGTAAATTAAAGAAGTCTTTTTTGAGATTCCTGGTGGCTCAGACAGTAAAGAATCTGCCTGCAATGCAGGAGACCCATGTTCAATTCCTGGTTTGGGAAGATCCCCTGGAGAAGAAAATGGCAACCCACTCCAGTATTCTTGCCTGGAAAATCCCCATGGACAGAGGAGCCTGCTGGGCTACAGTCCATGGGGTTGTAAAGAGTCTGGCATGACTGAGTGACTAACACTTCCTATGTCTTTTTAGTTGCTGCTAAGTCACTTCAGTCGTGTCTGACTCTGTGCAACCCCATAAACGGCAGCCCGTCAGGGTCCCCTGTCCCTGGGATTCTCCAGGCAAGAACTCTGGAGTGGGTTGCCATTTCCTTCTCCAATGCATGAAAGTGAAAAGTGAAAGTGAAGTCGCTCAGTCGTGTCCGACTCTTAGCGATCCCATGGACTGCAGCCAACTACATCTTTATTAAGATGCAGAAGCCCTGGAAGTCTCAATTCTCTGGTTTGACTATAAATGGGCACAGATGTTTTTCAAAATACTTTACCTATATCTATTAAAGCTGAATTATGTATAGACTATGGCAGTGCAGGTCCACTCTTATGTATGTATGTATGTAACATGAATACAAGTAAATATGTGACTAAATATATGCCTACATATATCACAATGGCATCCATTAGTAACAGAGAATCACTGAAATGTAAAAAGGTGCATCAATATTAGATACACAAGTAATTACAGCTTACTCATAGACTGATGAATAAGAACAAACTACAAAAAAAAAAAAAAGAAAAACCTTGACTTTAAAAAAAGAGCAAAATATAAGTATACAGCGATATAATGAGCAAAAAAACCTGAAAAAGAGAGCATATATCACATGAATCTAGTGAATAAAGTTAAAATAGGTAAAACAAATATTCAGTGGTAGAAGTCAACATAGTTAGTTTTTCAAGATTAGTAGTAGGGTAATATTGTCCGTCTCATTCTGTATTGTGGTAACATAAGAATGTTCACCTTGTGAGAATATACTGAGCTCTATATGTATCTGTACATTGTACTTCTCACAATGCATGTTTTACATCAGTAAAATTCATTCCTTAAAGTTAGATTTTATTTTCATATTGTGGAAAATTAAGAATATACAGAGAATAAGAAAATAAGATAAATATTTCACTATTTAAATAACATTTATTTCCTTCTGATATTTCACCTAAGCATATACAGGCCACCCTTAATAGGATACCCATTAGCCTCTGTATAACTAGCAGTTTTCTTTTCCCACTCAGTGGAGATCCATAATTAGGCAAAGTGACTGCCAGCCCTGGCATGTTTCCATGTAAAGGAGACAGGCTCCCAGCAGTGTCCATGGAGACAGCCTGTGAAGTTAAAATGTCTCAGCTGGGATCTTATTTCCTCCATTAAGGTGTCAGAAATAGTTATAACCAGTTACTGATTTAACTTTTAACTCTGCCTGATCATAGGACAACTTATCTGTACTATAACTTAATATTTCCTAATTTTGAATATTTTTATACAGTCATTATTTGTGTTTTAACTATAATTTGGGTTGTGGCCTACTTTATTATTCTTATCCAGTTAGTATGTAAAAACTACGTTCATCCTAGATATTCCAGCACACAGAACGGTGTCCCAGTGTATATGTGTGTGCATGTTTGTGTGTGCTAAGTCGCTTCCATGGTGTCTGACTCTGTGATCCTCTGAACTGTAGCCCTCCAAGCTCTTCTGTCCATGTGGATCTTCCAGGCAAGGACACTGGAGTGGGCTGCCATTTCCTTCTCTAGGGTGTCTTTCTAACCCAAGGATCGAACCTGTGTCTCGAATGTCTTATGTTTCCTGCATTGGAAGGCCCATTCTTTACCACTAGCGCTACCTGGTGTGTGTGTAGTTCGGCTTTTGTTCTTAAGGAGAAGAACCTTGAAGACAAGGTCAAAAATCTGGATTGAAAATCCTTAGCAGGCTACCTCTTTTCTCCATAACCATTTCCTTTACTGTCTGAGTGTAGAAACACTGACTATACACCACTGAAATCATACTTCATCAATTACTGGAACTTTGATTACAGATACAAAGCATCAGTCTTGGTAAACTGAGATTACATGTGGGTATCAGGAACTCAAGTCACTACTTCTTAAACCCTAATCTGTGTCAGAATTATCTGGAAGGTTTGGTAAAACACAGATTACTAGACCCCACATTCAGAGTTACTGATTTCACAGGTCTGATGAAGCTTGTGAATTTATGTTGCTAACCAATTTCATTGACTGTGCTAAAGCCTTAGGCTGTGTGGATGACAACAAACTGGGGGAAATTCTTAGAGATGGGAATACGAGACCACTTAACCTGCCTGCTGAGAACTCTGTATGCAGGTCAAGAAGCAAAAGTTTAAGCAGATATGGAACAACAGACTGATTCCACATTGTGAAAGGAGTACGACAAGGCGGTATATTGTCACTTGCTTATTCAACTTTTATGCAGAATACATCAGGTGAAATGCTGGATTAGAGGAAGCACAAGCCAGAATCCAGATTCTGAAATACCAATAACCAGTGTTGGGAGAACTACCAATAACCTCAGATATAGAAATGATACCACCCTTATGGCAGAAAGCAGGAGGAATTAAAGAAACTCTTGGTAAAAAATAAATAAATAAAAAAATAAAGAACCTCTTGGTGAAGGTGAAAGAGGAAAGTGGAAAAACTGACTTAAAACTCAGCATTTAAAATCTAAGATCATGGCATCCAGTCCTATCACTTCATGGCAAACAGGTGGGGAAACAGGGAAACAGTGACAAACTTTATTTTCTTGGGCTCCAAAATCACTTTGAACAGTGACTGCAGCCATGTAATTCAAAGATGCATGGTCCTTGGAAGAAAAGCAATGACAAAAACAAACATGTATTAAACAGCAGAGGCATTACTTTGCAGACAAATGTCTGTCTAGTCAAAGCTATGGTTTATCCAGAAGTCACATACAGATGTGAGAGCTGGATGATAAAAGGGCTGAGTGCCGAAGAACTGATGCCTTAGAAGATTCTCGAGAGTCGCTTGGACTGCAAGGAGATCAAACCAGTAAATCCTAAGGGAATTTGATCCTGAATATTCATTGGAAGGACTGATGCTGAAACTCCAGTACTTTGGTCACGTGATGCAGAGAACTGACTCATTGAAAAAGACCCTGATGCTGGGAAAGATTGAAGGCAGAAGAAGGGGACAATAGAGGATGAGATTGTTGGATGGCACCACTGACTCGATGGACTTGAGTTTAAGCAAGATCTGGGAGTTGGTGATGGACAGGGAAGCTTGGTGTTCTGCAGTCCATGGAGTCACAAAAACCTGGATACAACTGAGCAACTGAACCACAACATCGAATTTCCAGGCAATGCCAGTGCTGCTGGTCAGAGGTTTATGCTAAAGACTGCAGGCTCAAGGGAACCTGCCTTTAGTACTCTGACCTATGTCCTGTCTTTGTTTCGGCTTCTTTTCTCTATTGATAGCTGCTGTTTTTGACTGTTCATCAAGTTTACAACCTCCCTTCCACTTGTTTTCTAGTAATAGCAATTTTTACCTCCTTCACACTTACTGGGTATATCTGATGAATAGTAGTGTTAGAGTGAAGCTGTCACACAGACTTAAGTATGCTAATCCAAATGAAAGAATAATCCCAGCCAAAAAATTAGGACAGTGTAGGGATGTGACTGAAGCAGGGTCAATCAACATAGATTCATAAGTAGGTGGACAGTGTGAAATGGAATATCTTCTGCCCTATCAATAAACAGGGATGTAATAGTCATCAGACTCTAAATGTGAATGAGGACTCCAGAAATGGAAAACAAAGCCTATGATCCAGCAGATGCCTTACCACCCCATAGTGATTGCCGAGGAGCTGGGAGACAAAGGTGGCAGAATGTGAGTGATAAAAAAAATACAACAGGAGCTGGCTCTACATAGCTGAGATGCCTTTGAATGGAATGACTTCAGTAATCCCAGATTATTAGATTTTCCCAAAATAGAATTCCTTAACTTGATATCTGGTTTACCTTGCTGTTGTTCAGTCACTCGGTCATATTCCACTATTCGCAACCCCATAGACTGCAACAAGCCAGGTTGCCCTATCCTTCACCATTTCACAGAATTTGCTCAAACTCCTGTGCGTTGAGTAGGTGATGCCATCCAATCATCTCATCCTCTGCCGTCCCCTTCTCCTTCCTTCATTCTATGTCAGCAGTAGGGTCTTTTCCAGTGAGCTGGCTCTTTCCATCAAGTGGCCAAAGTACTGGAGCTTCAGCTTCAGCATCAGTCATTCAAATGAATATTCAGGACTGATTTCCTTTAGGATTGACTGGTTTTATCTCCCTGCTGTCCAAAGGATACTCAAGAGTCTTCTCTACCACCACAGTTTCAATGCATCAATTCTTTGGCACTCAGCCTTTTTTGCTGTCCAGCTCTGAAGCATGCCTGACTACTGGAAAAGCCATTGCTTTGACTCTATAGACATGTGTCGGCACAGTAATGACCTTTGTAGTCTCTGCTTTTTAATACCTGTCTAGGTTTGTCATAGCTTTTCTTCCAAAGGGCAAATGTCTTTTAATTTCATGGCTGCAGTCAACAATGCAGTGACTTTGGAACCCAAGAAAAAAATTTTGTCACTGTTTCCATTGTTTCCTCATCTACTTGACATGAAATGATGGGACTGGATGTTGTTATCTTAGTTTTTTGAATGTTGAGTTTTACGCCAGTTTTTCCAGTCTCCTCTTTCACCTTGCTCCAGCAAAGTGCAGCCTCTTCTCCTTACCTTGACCATGGGGTAGCTCCTCTCGGCTGCTGCCCCTACAGAAGGATCTGTTCGTTTCCAAGGCAAACCATTCAATATTACAGTAATCCATGTCATTGTTCCGACTAGTAATGCTGAAGAAACTGAAGTAGAACAGTTGTATGAAGACTTACAAGGCCTATTAGAACTAACACCCCCAAAATGACCTTTCCATTATAGGGGACTAGAATGCAAAAGTAGGAAGTAAATAAATACCCGGAGTAACAGGCAAATTTGGCCTTGGAGTACAGACTGAAGCAGGGCAAAGGCTAGTAGAGTTTTACCAAGAGAATGCACTGGTCATAGCAAACACCCTCTTCCAACATGGACATCACCACATGGGCAATAGAAATCAGATTGATTATATTCTTTGCAGCCAAAGATGGAGAGACTCTATACGGTCAGCAAAAACAAGACCGAGCTGACCGTGGCTCCAATCATGAATTCCTTATTGCTAAATTCAGACTTAAATTGAAGAAAGTGGAGAAAACCACTTGACCATTCAAATATGACCTAAAATCAAATTCCTTATACTTATACAGTGGAAGTAAGAAATAGATTTAAGGGACTAGATCTGATAGACAGAGTGCCTGATGAACTGTGGATGGAGTTTCATGACATTGTACAGGAGACAGGGATCAAGACCATCCTCAGAAAAAGAAATGCAAAAAAGCAAAATGGCTGTCTGAGGAGGCCTTACAAATATCTGTGAAAAGAAGAGAAGCAAAAAGCAAAGGAGAAAAGGAAAGATATACGCATTTGAATGCAGCGTTCCAAAGAATATCAGGGAAAGATAAGAAAGCCTTCATCAGCAATCAGTGCAAAGAAAAAGAGGAAAACAACAGAATGGGAAAGACTAGAGATCTCCTCCAGAAAATTAAAGATTCCAAGGGAACATTTCATGCAAAGATGGGCTCAATAAAGGACAGAAATGGTATGGACCTAACAGAAGCAGAAGATATAAAGAACAGGTGGCAAGAATACACAGAATTATCCAAAAAAGATCTTCATGACCCAGATAATCACAATGGTATGATCACTCACCTAGAGCCAGACATCCTGGAATGTGAAGTCAAGTGGGCCTTAGGAAACATCACTATGAACAAAGCTAGTGGAGGTGATGGAATTCCAGTGGAGCTATTTCAAATCCTGAAAGATGATGGTGTGAAAGTGCTGCACTCAATATGTCAGCAAATTTGGAACACTCAGCAGGGACCGCGGACTGGAAAAGTTCAATTTTCATTCTAATCCCAAAGAAAGACAATGTCAAAGAATTCTCAAACTACCACACAATTGTACCCATCTCACACGCTAGTAAAGTAATGCTCAAAATTCTTCAAGCCAGGCCTAAGCAATACGTGAACCATGAACTTCCAGATATTCAAGCTGGTTTTAGAAAAGACAGAGGAACCAGAGATCAAATTGCCAACATTCACTGGATCATCAAAAAAGCAAGAGCGTTCGAGAAAAACATCTATTTTTTCTTTATTGACTGTGCCAAAGCCTTTGACTCTGTGGACCGTAATAAACTGTGGAAAATTCTGAAAGAGATGAGAATACCAGACCACCTGACCTGCCTCTTGAGAAATCTGTATGCAGGTCAGGAAGCAACAGTTGGAACTGAACATGGAACAACAGACTGGTTCCAAATAGGAAAAGGAATATGCCAAGGTTGTATATTGTCACCCTGCTTATTTAACTTCTATGCAGAGTACATCATGAGAAAAGCTGAACTGCATGAAGCACAAGCTGGAATCAAGATTGTCGGGAGAAATATCAATAACCTCAGATATGCAGATGATACTACCCTTATGGCAGAAAGTGGAGAAGAACTAAAGAGACTCTTGATGAAATTGAAAGAGGAGAGTGAAAATGTTGATTTAAAGTTCAACATTCAGAAAACTAAGATCATGGCATCCAGTCCCATCACTTCATGCCAAATAGATGGGGAAACAGTGGAAACAGTGTCAGATTTTATTTTGGGGGGCTCCAACATCACTGCAGATGGTGATTACAGCCATGAAATTAGAAGACGCTTACTCCTTGGAAGGAAAGTTATGATCAACATAGACATCATTTTAAAAAGCAGAGACATTATACAGAGTGAAGTAAGCCAGAAAGAAAAACACCAATATAGTATACTAACACATATATATGGAATTTAGAAAGATGGCAATGACGACCCTGTATGCAAGACAGGAAAAAAGACACAGATGTGTATAAAGGACTTGGACTCAGAGGGAGAGGGAGAGGGTGGGATGATTTGGGAGAATGGCATTCTAACATGTATACTATCATGTAAGAATTGAATCGCCAGTCTATGTCTGATGCAGGATACAGCATGCTTGGGGCTGGTGCATGGGGATGACCCAGAGAGATGTTATGGGGAAGGAGGTGGGAGGGGGGTTAATGTTTGGGAACGCATGTAAGAATTAAAGATTTTAAAATTATAAAAAAAAATAATAAAAACATAAAGTAAATGAAAAAAATAAAAAAAAAATATCTCCATGTAACACATAAAATAAACTAAAATAAAAAGCAGAGACAATACTTTGTCAACAAATGTCTGTCTAGTCAAGTCTATAATTTTTCTGGTAGTCATGTATGGATGTGAGAGTTGGACTATAAGGAAAGCTGAGTGCTGAAGAATTGATGCTTTTGAACTGTGATGTTGGAGAAGACTGTTGAGAGTCCCCTGGACTGCAAGGAGATCCAACCAGTCCATCCTAAAGGAAATTGGTCCTGGGTGTTCATTGGAAGGACTGATGTTGAAGCTGAAACTCATATATTTTGGCCACCTGATGGGAAGAGCTGACTCATTTGAAAAGACCTTGATGTTGGGAAAGATTGAAGGCAGGAGGAGAAGGGCACAACAGAGGATGAGATGGTTGGATGGCATCACCAACTCAATGGACATGAGTTTGGGTGAACTCCAGGAGTTGGTGATGGACAAGGAGGCCTAGCATCCTGGGGTTCATGTGGTCACAAAGAGTCAAACACAACTGAACTTTCACATTACTGTTATGTTCTTTAAATCGTGTTTGCTTTCTAGCATAAGGGTGGTGCCATCTCTATATCTTAGGTTTATTGATATTTCTCCTGGTATTCTTGGTTCCAGCTTTTGCTTCATCCAGCCCACCATTGGAGAAGGCAATGGCACCCCACTCCAGCTCTCTTGCCTGGAAAATCCCACAGATGGAGGAGGCTGGTAGGCTGCAGTCGATGGGGTCGTGAAGAATTGGACCCGACTAAGCGACTTCCCTTTCACTTTTCACTTTCATGCGTAGAGAAGGAAATGGCAACCCACTCTAGTATTCCTGCCTGGAGAATCCCAGGGACGGGGGAGCCTGGTGGGCTGCCGTCTATGGAGTCGCAGAGTTGGACACAACTGAAGTGACTTAGTAGCAGCAGCCCACCATTTCGCATGATGTACTTTGATGTGAAGAACTGACTCATTTGAAAAGACCTTGATGCTGGGAAGGATTGAAGGTGGGAAGAGAAAGGCACAACAGAGGATGAGATTGTTGGACTGCACCACCAACACATTGAACATGAATTTGAGTAAACTTGAGGAGTTGGTGGTGGACAGGGAAGCCTGGCATGCTGCAGTCCATGGGGTTGCAGAGTTGGACACTACTGAGCGACTGAACTGAACTCTGCATTTAAGGTAAATAAGGGTGACAATATATAGCCTTGACGTACTCCTTTCCCAATTTGGAAGCAGTCCATTGTTCCACATTCAGTTCTAACTGTTGCTTCTTTTTTTTTTATTTTTTATTTTATTATTTTTTTTTAATTTTAAAATCTTTAATTCTTACAGGCATTCCCAAACATGAACCCCCCTCCCACCTCCCTCCCCATTACATCTCTGTGGGTCATCCCCATGCACCAGCCCCAAGCATGCTGTATCCTGCGTCAGACATAGACTGGCGATTCAATTCTTACATGATAGTATACATGCTTCTTAAGTTGCATACAGATTTCTCAGGAGCCAGAAAAGGTGGTCTGGTATTATCATCTCTTAAAGAAAGACTGTAACATAGTCAATGAAACAGTAGTAGAAGTAGTTTTTCAAGAAGTCTCTTGCTTTTTTTGTGGTCTAACAGATGTTGGCAATTTGATCTCTGGCTCCTCTGCCTTTTTTAAGTTTAGCTTGTACGTCTGGAAGTGCTGGGTTCACATACTAGAATGGTAGTTTCAAAGATTTGAGTATTACCTTTCTAGCCTGTTTAATGAGTGAAATTGTACAGTAGTTTGAACATTCTTTGGCATTGTCCTTCTTGGATTGGAATGAAAACTGATCTTTTCCAGTCCTGTGGCCACTACTGAGCTTTCCAAACTTGCTGGCATATTGAGTGCAGCACTTTCACAGCAGCATCTTTCAGGATTTGAAACAGCTCAACTAGAATTCCATCACCTCCACTAGTTTTGTTCATAGTGATGCTTCCTAAGGGCCACATATCTTCACACTGTAAGATATCTGACTCCAGGTGAGTTATCACACCATTGTGGTTATCAGGGTCATTAAGATCTTTTTTGTATAGTTCTTTTGTGTATTCTTGCTATATCTTAATATCTTCTGCTTCTGCTAGGTCCACACTGTTTCTGCCCTTTATTGTGCCCATCTCTTCATGAAATGTTCCCTTAGCATCTCTAATTTTCTGGAATAGATCTCTAGTCTTTCCCATTCTATTGTTGTCCTCTGTTTCTTTGCATTATTCACTTAGGATGGCTTTCTCATCTCTCCTTGCTATTCTCTGAAACTCTGCATTCAGTTAGATATATCTTTCCTTTTCAAATCCTTTTCCATTTGCTTCTTTATTTAGCTGTTTGTAAGGCCTCTCTGACAACCATTTTACCTTTTTTCATTTCTCTTTTCTGGGAATAGTTTTGATCACTTCCTCTTGTACAGGGTTATGAACTTCCATCCTTCATTCTTCAGTCACTCTTATCTATCAGATCTAATTCCTTCATTCTATTAGTCATTTTCACCATATAATTGTAAGAGATTTGATTTAGGTCATATCTGAAAGGCATAGTAGTTTCCCCTACTTTCTTCAATTTAAGTCTAAATTTGGAAAGAGGGGGTTTATGATATGAGCCACAGTCAGCTCCTGGTCTTGTTTTTGCTGACTGTATAGAACTTTTCCATCTTTGACTGCAAAGAATATCATCAGTCTGATTTTGGTGTTGACCATCTGGTGATGTCCATGTGCAGCATCTTCACTTGTGTTGTTGAAAGAGGGTGTTTGGTATTATCAGGGCGTTTTTTGGCAAAATTCTGTTAGCCTTTGCCCTGCTTCATTTTGTACTTCATGGCGAAACTTGCTTGTAACTCCAGGTATCTCTTGACGTCCTACTTTTGCATTCCAGTCCCCTGTGATGAAAAGGACGTATTTTTTGGGTGTCAGTTCTCAAAGGTCTTGTAGGTCTTCATAGCACAGTTCAATTTCAGCTTCTTTGGCATTAGCGGTTGGGGCATAGTCTTGGATTACTTTGATATTGAATGGTTTGCCTTGGAAACAAACTTAGAGATCATGCTGTCATTTTTTGAGATTGACTCAAATATGCCTTTCGTACTCTTCTGTTGACTCTCAGGGCTACTCCATTTCTTTTAAGGGAGTCTTGCCCATAGTAGTAGATATAATGGTTGCCTGAATTAAATTCACCCATTCCTCTGCATTTTAGTTCACTGATTCCTAAAATGTCAGTGTTCACACTTGCCATCCAATTTACCTTGATTGATGGACCTAACATTCCAGGTTCCTATGCAGTGTTGTTCTTTACAGCACTGGAGTTTACTTGCACCACTAGACATATCCACAACTGGACATTGTTTCCATTACTTAACAATAATCTTTGGTGTTTAGACTGCCTGCTCCCTTCCTTGCAAACTTGTCTATTGCCGCACTCCCTTTCCTGCCTTCTCAGAGCAGTCTCCCAGGGCTTCCTGGGATGCTGTTCCTGGATTTGAAATCCTAAGATTTTCCCAGCAAAGTCTTTAAATCTTTATTTTCAGGCTGTGAATATTTTTTAGTTACCCATAGGTAGCTATATCATTATCATTGTCATATCCATTAAGTTCTGTCTAAAACTTGAAACTTCTGACCCCATGGGCTGTAGCCTGTCAGCCTCCTCTTCTCATGGATTTCCCAGTCAAGAATACTGAACTAAGTTGCTATTTCCTTCTCCAAGATAGATAGACATATAGGTAACATGTCAGTCTTCTATGCAAAATTCTCCAGTGACTCCTTCTTTTATAAAGAATATAAAAGTATGTAAATTTAGTACATAAAACTAAAATTCTTTGAATGGCATACATGTCCCTGAATGATCTATAATTCACAACCTTCCATCCCTTCAGATGACATTTCTTAACACTTTCTGTGTTATTTTCACTCTAGTCCAAATTGCTTCTTCCAGTATCCATGTTTACCACTACCTGGAAATCTCATCAAAAGGCTGTCTTTTCTAGATTCTTCACAAGCATCAACTGATCTCTCCTACCGTAATTATTGTATTTATCCTTTCAATTTTCCCTTGCCTAAGTGTCCTTTCTTCCTGCTGCTTCTTCATACTACTTATCAACTTCTAGTATACTGTTAAATATACTGCATTTTTGTGCATATTTAGCCTCTTGCTACTTCAGCTAATCATAACATTGTGAAAACAATGACTTTTGTTCATTTTATTTGTCCTCAGTACCTATGCAGGCTGCTAGTTCTATTCAGTATATATTAATATTTATTGAATCACCTTTAACTCATAAATACATATAAATAATTAAAAATGGATCACAGTATAGCTTATTTTCATAAAGCATGCAAGTTTTACTTTAGTTAAATGTTGCTGAAGAAAATCAATCTGAAGTAAAAATGAGAAATTTACTAACTTTTCAATAAATGCTTCTTTATTATAGGTGTTTAAATCATTCCTTTAAATTTTTCTCTTAAAAAGTTGAAGTCCTTACAAGCTCAATAGTACAATAATAAAGTTAAGAAACATAAGATCTTTACACATTTCTGTACCTCTACTCCCCCAGCATATCTCTCTCCTGGTTTTATTACTTGCTATTTTTTACATTTTTAAGATTGATATTTATGTCCTTATATTTAACCATGACTTTTATTTGTATATTAAATTGGTGGTGGTGGTGATTTAGTCACTAAGTTGCGACTTTTCCAGCACTTGTGACCCCATGAACTGTAGCCTACCAGTCTTCTGTCCATGGGGTCTCCCAGGCGAGTACACTGGCACTGGAGGCCATTTCCAAGGGATCTTCCTAATCTAACGATCAAACCTGCATCTCTGGGTCTCTTGCATTGGCAGCCAGCTTCTTTACCACTGAGCCATCAGAGAAGCCTGTGTTAAATTGGATTCACTGCCAATTGTTTTACTAAAAGGTCTCTTATTGGCTGAAACTCAATATAAGCAGCACCCCCTCAACCTGCCACTACCCCCCAGGGTTAGCTCATATATGAGTCCTTGTGAGCATATATTATTACCTAATTTTTCTTAGAGTAAATGTCTCTTTCAAGTTATTATATATATAGGGAATAATTTTCTTTCAGATGGGTTTGGAAATGGAATATTACCTATGCTTGGAGGTTCTTGGTGATCAAGGCAATAACAATAATTATTCAAGGCAAATATTTTTCTCTTTTCACATTACTCTGCCTCTCCATGGAAACATTACTCTGAAGGAGCTTCTGTATGTTTACTGTTTTTTGCTGTGGTTTCCTTTCATCAGTCTTAGTTTGTTATTTTTTGTTTGTTTTTTTATTCTTCCTTGTTATAAATTTATATTTATACAGCAATGATGTAGTAGCCTGAAAATTGGAGGATGAGCAGTAGGATGGAGTCAGCTCTGTAGTGACTCCTAAATTAGCCCCTAATCTTCTTATTTCCAGCATTTCAATTATGGCTGATTCCTGGTAGTAAAATATTGTATTTTCTTCCACGTGTCCCAGATAGCCTCATTAGCACACTTTACATTCTGTATTATGTTTTATTGCTTAACTTTTTATGGCATTTTCTCTTCCTACTTCTGTTAATATTACTGCTTCTCAGAGTAGTAATTACAAATCTAGTACTCATGTCTTCCATCTGATTCATCCTTATCTTTAACCTTCCCTACCTTTTAGTTTTGTTGAAAAGTTCTGACATTTTATATATAATCACTTTGTTCATTTCCTAGAATACAGAGGGAAAGAGTGTGAGTAGGTAGAGAGAGAGAGAGAGCTGAGGACAGTGAGACCTCTGTACTTTCTTTAAAATATATATGGAAATCTGTAAGAAAGAAAATCTTTATTAATTTACCTCTTCAGAAAACCTACATTTAGTAGCTAGCTTCTCAGGTGTTTATGTGTTCAGTTCAGTTCATTTCAGTTGCTCAGTCGTGTCCAACTCTTTGCGACCCCATGAATCGCTCAATGTATTTAGGAAATCTAGAAATAATAAAATTAAGTTTACCCACTTGTATATCAGTTTTGACTTTATCAGAATTTCAGGTTATTTTTCTTGTGTCTCTAATCTGGATTCCATGTGTTTTTCAGACACATTGAGATATGCATCCCCACCCCCCCACCGCCCCGAAAAGATTTGGCCTAGTTAGAGCTCTCAAAATTAAAATGATTAAAGCATGGGATATAACATGAAGGCAAGTATCCTCAATGATCACTCCCCTCTATACTGGAGGAGGATTAAAGGGTTATTTTGGATGAGATATGAGTGATTTAAGATAAATATTAATTTTCTTCTCTCCAGTCTATTCTATTTTGAACTATCCTAGACACCTCACATATAATAATGTATTGTGACATAATCATAGAAAATAAGTTAATATTATAGTCATTACAAAGATATGATTTTGTGAACAGAAAAGCAACTTATTTAGTGTGATCTTGTAAAGTGATGTTAGCTGCCATTTTAAGAAACAGAAAGCTTACATTATAAGACACGGTAAAATATAATTCTTAAAAACAGTGTATGTTGTAAATAGACAAAGAAATAAAAGTAAATACTACAGTTAAACATCCATAAATGAAAGAAGGCCACAGCTGCATAAAAACAGACCCTTTTCAAACAAACATTGTGTTATAATTGAATTGCCTGCTGAGCCAAACAAAAATCGTCTCTCAGAATCAGATTCTGACTGTCATGCACTTTAAGTAAAGGCAAGCAAAATGCCTCTCCACGTGTTCAGAGTGTTATGGCTTTCACATGGTTTTGGAAAGCTTTTCCACAGGGTTTTTCATAATTGTATTTTCCCCAGGTTAAAAGAAATCTCTAATCACAGTGCCTTTTTTATTCCCCAGGTACTTTCCTGCCTATATTACATGAGAGACCACTGTGATTCACAGGAGGAGCTCTCTTTGCAAGATTCAAACTAATTTTTACACAAACTTCATTTAAGTTTTAGAGTATTGAATTTTTTTTTAAGTAATGCAACTGGCTTTTAAGAACTTTTTCAATTAATGCTTATTCCTTTATCCTTTCTAACTGGCACAGTAAATTTTGTGCTGTATATTATGTGTGTGTTATATTCATACACCTCATATCATTTTATGTCAAACACTGTATACATGTAGGGTAGGTATAATAAATATTAATAGATACGTAAGTATAATATGGGTGCAAAGATAACACCAGCCTCTTTCACTTTATGAGAGTGAAAAAGTTGGCTTAAAACTCAACATTCTGAAACCTAAGATCATGGCATCTGGTACCATTACTTCATGGCAAATAGATGAGGAAACAATGGAAACAGTTACAGACTTTATTTTCTTGGGCTCCAAAATCACTGCAGATTGTGACTACAACTATGAAATTAAAAGGCCCTTGTTCCTTGGAAGAAAAGCTATGACCAACCTAGACAGCATATTAAAAAGCAGAGACATTACTTTGCTGGCAAAGGTCCATCTAGTCAAAGCTACGGTTTTTCCAGTAGTCATCTATGGATGTGAGAGTTGGGCTAGAAAGAAAGCTGAGTGCTGAAGAATTGATGTTTTGAACTGTGGTGTTGGAGAAGACTGTTGAGAGTGGCCTGGACTGCAAGGAGATCAAACCAGTCAATCCTAAAGGAGATCAATGCTGACTATTCATTGGAAGGACTGATGCTGAAGCTCCAATACCCCCAAGAAAGATAAATCCCTGATCTTTATGAATGTATTAAGAAAAAAATTTAAATTCTGAAAGTTAGTCCATAAAAGAATACAGGATGTATATATAGAAAATTAAATAATGCCAATGAGGCAATTACTAATTCCCATAGTAATTGAACCATAAAGAAGGCTAAGCACTGAAAAATTGTGACAGTTTCAAATTGTGGTGCTGGAGGAGAGTCCCTTGGACAGCATAGAGATCAAACCAGTCAGTCCTAAAGGAAATTAACCCTGAATACTCATTAGAAGAATTGATGCTTAAGCTGAAGCTCAAGTACCCTGGCTACCTGAAGCAAAGAGCCAGCTCACTCGAAAAGACCCTGCTGCTGGGAAAGATTGAGGGCAGGAGGAGAAGGGGGCTACAGAGGATGAGATGGTTGAATGGCATTATTGACTCAATGGACATGAGTTTGATCAAACTCTAGGAGATAGTGAAGGACAGTGAAGCCTGGCATGCTACAGTCCTTAGGGTCACAAACAGTGGAACACCACTTAGTGACTGAACAACAACAATAGGTGAAAGAAAGCTATACAAAGTAATACATATATTTATTCAGTGTTATATAAACCAACTATGAAATATTGCATAGTTCTAGTGATATAGTAATTATGAAACTCAAAGTAGTTTTGTTGTTTTTGAAAGAAATGAGCATATATGTTTATCTTGCAAGTAGAGGTGTATAGAGGCTGGTAGAGTGTTAAGATAAACTATGGCTTTCCACAAGAGGGAAATTATAGATAACATGTAACACCAACAACTCAATGCATTAAGATAACAAGCACATTTTGTTTTTTTGGCCTACTGTGCAGCTTGTAGAATCTTACTTTCCAACCAAAGATAGAACCTGGGCCCCAGCCGTGAAATTGCAGAGTCCTAACTACTGGTACTCCAGGAAAACCCAGTATAAACACATTTTTAAGAGACATGGAAATAAATGCCAAAAGAAACAGTGAAAGAAATGAAAGTGACAGCTTCTGGAAAGCAGAGATTGGAGAATGGTTAATAGTGGGACAATGACTATCATTTTTTTTTTTAAAGATATTTAAGACTCTCACTTTTTAACTATACTAATGAGTAACTCTAATAGAATTTTAAATGTATATGAGAGAGAGAGAGAAAGAGATGTTTATATGATTTATGTGTAGGTATGTATGATTTGGGGTTTCTCTAGTGGCTCAGACGGTAAAGCATCTATCTGCAATGCAGAAGACCCGGGTTCGATCCCTGGGTTAGGAAGATCCCCTGGAGAAGGAAATGGCAGCCCACTCAAGTATTCTTGCCTGGAAAATCCCATGGATTACATGTGTGCATACATGCTTAGTTGCTTCAGTCATGTCTGAGTCTTTGTGACCCTATAGACTGTAGCCTGCTGGGCTCCTCTGTCCATGCAATTCTTCAGGCAAGAATACTGGAGTGTGTTGCCATACTCTCTTCTAAGGGATCTTCCTGACCCTGGGATTGAACCCGTGTCTCCTGCAGCTCCTGTGTTGCAGGCAGATTCTTTACCTCTGAGCCACCAGGGAAGCCCACCAAAATCATTTTATATAGTGGCTTATGCTGACAATAACAGCTAAATCCACAGCCCCATATCCACATCTCCTCAATTAGTTTTACCATTTAGGAATTGATGTGAGAGCCAGATCCCATAAAGTTTAAGTTATATGTTCAAATCTAATACATAGCAATGGAAAGAGTGTAAATCATACTTCAGACCTTCTTTATGCTACATTTTACCTGGCCTGTTTATATTAAAGAACACATTCTACTGTACAAGAACAGAACAAAGCCATATATTCCAAGGGAAAATATTCATCTAAACCTATTGTGTTGTTTTCACTCTATAAGTGGGAGAATACAGATCCTTGAGTGTATGTCTAATGATTTCAAGTTGTCTATGACTTTTTTTCCCCCTAATTTTCTGTCTTTACATTTCATGATGGCATAAATAAAAAAGACATTGTCCAAATATAATATATCTTACTGTCTTGAAGCATAAAAGTGATAGGGAATGAGAATGGACTATTTTTGAATAGTTTTCAGATGACTTTGATAAATAATGAAATTCATCATTAAATCAAACTTTTTTTTTTGCTTCTGAGCAAACACATATGATATATAGCTCCAGATCCAATTTAAAATTCAACACGATGAAGACATACACAGCAATAAAAAATGCATTAACATCATGAATGTCTGTGAAAGAGCAAACTTGCAAAACAAAATGGACAATGATGTCAAAATAAAATTATACTATGCGTTACTCCAAGTTTTAGTGCTTCCATTACTCGCATGGAATTTGGGAGATTGTGGAGGAAGCATTAGTACCAAGTGATTTTTCATTTGGGATGATGCATCCATGTTACCATACACACATCAGAGAAATGAATATAGATTGTGGTTTAATACATAATAAATACTTTTACTGTCGGCACAAATTTTATGCAGGGTAGTGTCTTCTCAACTGTGAATAATAAATAGCACGTGTTTTTAATTTTATGTGACTATTGTTCATGTTGTTAGTGAAAAAAGCATTGATGGTGTCAACCTGTGCTTGAGAAGGTGAAAATTTATATACTTATACTTAATATATTCCAGTGTTCATAAACTGCACATGATTTGCTTTTTATTACATTTCTACTGCTTAGAATAAAGTATGGTATAGTCCAGGGACTCATTGCTTCATTAATCCTTTAAATTTCATTAATCAATTCATTAAACAAATATTTATCATGAATATACAACAACTTCATTACATTTTCTGCACTGAGAGTGGAACATGGAACAAAATAAATAAAGACTTCTTCTCTCATGGGACTTAAAAGCTAGTGAGAGGAAACAGATAATAAACATTTAAAAATTGCTAAAATATGTAGAATGAAGCTTGGTGGTATATCTCACAAGGAAAAATAAATAGGAAAAAAATAGAAAATGCCAAGTGCAATTCTAGATGGGTTGAATTGTGTCCATTAAGAAAATAGTCCAAGTCCAATCCTCAGTACCTCAAAATGTGACCTTATTTAGAAATGGGGTTGTTGCAGATATAAGGACTTAAAATGAGATCATACAGGAGTATAGTGGATCCTTAATCTAATATAACGTGTGTCCTTATAAGAAGAGAAAGACATGGAGGGAATACAGCTATGGTAAGTAGTAGAAACACTGGGAAGATGCTGTATGAAGATGGAGGCCCCAGCTGGACTGATACGTCTAAAAGCCAAAGAGTGCTGAGGGTCGCTGGCTGTCACCGTAAATTAAGAGAGGAAGAGATTCTTTCACTGTGCTCTCAGGAAAAATGAACCCTTGATTAGTCCCTTGATTTCAGACTTGGAACCTCCAGAACTGTAAGAGAATACATTTCTATTCTTTTTAAGCTGCCCAGTTTGTGGAAATTGGTTATGGCAGCTCCAGAAAATGAATATAGTCAGAAAAAGCCACATAGAGAAGGTGACTGTGTCAGTAAAGACTTGAAAGGGGGAAGGGACAGAAACATGTGAAAATCAGTGGAAGAGATTCTAGGCAGGGGGAAAGGCAAATTCAAAGTTCTTGAATTCAGTGATGACTCCTGTTTGGCTGGAGCAGCATGTTTAAAAAAGAAGGTAATGGAAAATAATACTCCATTTTGGATATACCCACAATGGAATATTAACTGTTTGTATATCTATCTATATCATATCTTCTTTATTTATTCATCTCTCAGTGGACATTTAGTCTTGACTGTTATAAATAGAGTTGCACTGATCATTGGGGTGTATATATCTTTTTGAATTACAGTTTTATCTTCCCTGGTGGCTCATCAGAATAGAATCCTCCTACCAATGCGGGGGAGGCATTTTTGATCCCTGAATGAGGAAGATGCCCTGGAGAAGGAAATGACAACCCACTCCAGTATTCTTGCCTGGAAAATCCCATGGACAGAAGAGCCTGGTTAGGTACAGTCCATGAGGTCTCAAGGGTTATACACAACTTAGCAACCAAACAACAAACAGTGCCCAGGAAAGGGATTGTAATAACTCTGTTTCTAGAAGATGTGGTACACACATACACTAAAATATTACTCAAGCATAAAAAAGAAAGAAAGAATGCTTTTTGCCCAGTGACATGGATGGACCTGGAGATTATCATAGTAAGTGAAGTAAACTGGACAAAGAAATTTATTCATTGTACTGCACACTCTAAACTAGTGCTTAGATTTTATCTTTTACAATGAGTGGGAAACAAAGGTTTTGGTGGGTTCTGCGCAAAAGAGTGACTTGATCAGATTTTTTAAAAATTTGGTTGAAGTATTGCTGATTTACAATGTTGTGTTTAATATCTGCTATAGAACAAAGTGACTCAGTGTACCAGTGGACAGGTTGGCTTTGTTGTCAAAATATTGTGCACCTATAGAACTAAAGAGCCTCTTAAGGAGGGTGAAAGAGGAGATTAAAAAAGCTGGTTTAAAACTCAACATTCAGACATCTAAGATCATGGCATCCAGTCCCACCATTTATGGCAAACAGATGGAAGAAAAGTGGAAACAGTGACAGACTTTATTTCCATTGGCTCCAAAATCACTGCAACAGTGACTGCAGCCACAAAATTAAAAGATGCTTGCTCCTTGGAAGAAAAGCTATGACAAACCTAAACAGGGTATTAAAAAGCAGAGACATCACTTTGCCTTCAAAGGTCTGTAATAACGAAAGCAATGTTTTTTTCAGTAGTCTTGTATGAATGTGAGAGTTGGACCATAAAGAAGGTTGACTGCTGAAGAATTGATTCTTTTTACTTACGGTGTTGGAGAAGACTCTTGAGAGTCCCTTGGACAGCATCAGTCCTGAATATTCAGGACTGAAGCTGAAGCTCTATTACACTGGCTACCTGATGAGAAGAGCCGACTCATTGGAAAAGACCCTAATGCTGGGAAAGATTGAGGGCAAGAGGAGAAGGGGATGACAGAGGATGAGATGGTTGGCTGGCATCATCTGCTCAGTGGACATGACTTTGAGCAAAGTCTGGTAGATAGTGAAGGACTCAGAAGACTAGTTTGCTGTAGTCCATGGGGTCACAATGAATTGGGATACAACTTATCAACTGAACAACCTACAGTAACAAGAGTGGCTGCAAAGAATATGAGAACAGGTGAAAGTGTCGACATAGAAAAGACAATAGGACTTAAGGAAGTTTCCTTCTTAGAGTTTCAGTTTTCTGAAATTGAAAGCAAGGTCAGGAGCTGAGAGTTTGAATAGGAAAGAAGGTGCTGTGAACTTGACAAAAGATAAAAGGCCATGAAATTAATGACGGGGAGGGTGAAACAGTGCACTGGGACGATATCATGAGATTGACAGGTAGCATTTGGGACACATTTGAGGTTAATGATAATGACTTTAAAGTGAGGGTGTCAGCATTGCTGCAGGCTTTTTCTAGACACAGCAAGTTGCAAGGTTGTAGGCAAGGAGTAGATAGCAAGTTGGATTTAACTGACCAGAGTATAATTTAGCCTGATTGCCTTTCACATAATTGCCTATCACTCCCCTGACTCCTCACTGTGTTGTAACTACAGAATATTTCGCCTGTTCCAGTTACAGGTTATGTTGCTATCTCTCAGTCAATGTTACTGTGACTTTAGGCATTAGCATTTTCTAGTTTCTTTCTTGTTCTTCATATGATTTGAATATTTTGTCAACTGGCAAGTCTGGAGGAAAGTCTTCCTTGCCCATCCTAGCTAAACAGCTCTTCATGCCAACCACATGAGCCCTGTTTCCTTACCTTCTTATTTATCTATGTGCCATTTATCACCACCTGCCTTTATTTTAAGATACTATGTAGTGATTTACATGTTTAACATCTGTCTCACTTATTTTCCTTTAGATTGAGTATGAAGGGAATCCTGCTTACATATAGCTTAGAACTCTATGTAAAGACTTTAGATTTTATTTTGAATGATCAGTTCAGTTCAGTAGCTCAGTCATGTCCAACTCTTTGCGACCCCATGAATCATAGCACACCATGCCTCCCAGTCCATCACCAATTTTTGGAGTTCACCCAGACTCATGTGCATCGAGTCAGTGATGTCATCCAGCCATCCCAAACTCTTATTGCCCCCTTCTCTTCCTGCCCCCAATCCCTCCCAGCATCAGAGTCTTTTCCAATGAGTCACCTCTTCACATGAGGTGGCCAAAGTATTGGAGTTTCAGCTTCAGCATCTGTCCTTCCAGTGAACAGCCAGGACTGGTCTCCTTTAGGATGGACTGGTTGAATCTCCTTACAGTCCAAGGGACTCTCAAGAGTCTTCTCCAACACTACAGTTCATACGCATCAGTTCTTCGGTGCTCAGCTTTCTTCACAGTCCAACTCTCACATCCATACATGACCACAGGAAAAACCATAGCCTTGACTAGATGGACCTTTGTTGGCAAAGTAATATCTCTGCTTTTTAGTATGCTGTCTAGGTTGGTCATAACTTTCCTTCCAAGGAATAAGCATCTTTTAATTTCCTGGCTGCAATCACCATCTGCAGTGATTTTGGAGCCCCAAATAATAAAGTCTGACACTGTTTCCCATGAAGTGATGGGACTGGATGCCATGATCTTCATTTTCTGAATGTTGAGCTTTAAGCCAACTTTTTCACTTTCCACTTTCACTTTCATCAAGAGGCTTTTTAGTTCCTCTTCACTTTCTGTCATAAGGGTGGTGTCATCTGCATATCTGAAGTTATTGATATTTTGAACCACTAAATTATTTTGCAATAGGTGTGATATTTTTTGACTGATATATTTGAGAGTGACACTGAATACTGAGGTGGAATCCCTGCAGGGGAGGAAAGGACTGCAGAATTTAAGGAAATCTGATTGGAAGCTGTTGAAATATTCTTGAAAATAGATAAAGTTTTCTTGAAAAAAAAAATTACCATTGATGAATAAGAAGGGAATCAGAGACTTCTAAGTGTTTGGCTTCATAAATTGAATATATTGTGGCCACATTCACTGAAGTATTAGTATTTGTAGAATTTCATCTTTTATTAAAGGTGACAGGGTTGAAGATGGGAAGGTAAAATTCTGTTTTCAACTATATGAATGAATGAATGAAGTCACTCAGTCGTGTCCAACTCTTTGTGACCCCATGGACTGTAGCCTACCAGGCTCCTCCCTCCATGGGATTCTCCAGGCAAGAGTACTGGAGTGGGTTGCCATTTCCTTCTCTAATATATACTTGTATAAAAAATATATTCTCAACTATATACTTGTGTAAAAAAATATGTATTTTTTATAAATATATAAATGTAAAAAAATAAAAATATATGCTTGTGTAAAAAATATTCTCAAGTATATACTTGTGTATAAAAATAACTGAATTACTTTGCTGTACCTTGAAACATTGTGAATCAACTATACTTCACTTAAAAAATTAGATAAAAAATAGGGAGACAAACTAAACTTTGAGATTATAAAGCATTTACAAAAACAACTTAAATACAACTGATATTTTTGTCATTATGAATGATGAATAATACTATGAGCTTTACATTAATTCATACATGATTCTCACAATATATCTGAGGTAGGTTTTACTGTTGTCTTAATTTACAGTTAAGAAATTTTGAGTAACTAGAGTGTGAAGAAGCTGCCTATTTTTGGCATCAAAACAGCATTGACCTTTTAGATGTCCATAAAACTGCTTATTAAGTTTCATATTCACTTTGCAGTAGAGATGATGAGTAATGTATTTGGCAACTTTTTTCACAAAAATTCTGAGAAGGAAACCACTCCAAAAACTCAGGCTTAATACAGTACTTCTCCATCTTTTGTGAATTAATGGATATACTTGGATTCAGCTGATCTATACTGGGCTAGGCTACGGGGTTCTGCTTTAGAATTAAGTCTGAAGTGGCTCTGATTTTTATTGTAGGCCTGTGAGCTAAATAGGCCTAGTTTATTGTGTCTGATACCAGGAGGATAATCCAAACATATTCTTATGGCAAATAGCAAAGCTGCAAGGGGAGTAAAGCCTAAGCCCAGAACTGATGTACCAGCACTGCCATTGGCATTGATCAGGGGAAGACACATTAGGCAAGTCCTAAGTCAAGAAATATAGAGCTGTATTATATCAAATAACACGGCTACAGCAAGATTGTGAATATTAGAGCTAAAAAATTTTGGAGAAAAATTAGAGCTGATCATTAAATCTTCAGTAACTAATAGTCTATATTGTTGTATTAGAGAAAACTCTTGAGAGTCCCTTGGAAAGCAAGGAGATGAAACCAGTCAATCCTAAAGGAAATCAAGCCTGAATATTCATTGGAAGGACTGATGCTGAAGTTGAAGCTCCAATACTTAGGCCACCTAATGCATCTGGAGTGGAGCTTGTTCCTTAGCACATATGTAATTTTTAAGCCATGTAATACTATGGGGAAGCAAGAAAGTACAAATGAATAGAAAAGGTGTGTGCAGTGAAGAGTTAATTCAGCAGGTTTAGAATGTTCAAACCCTATACATTACAAAAAAAACAGTAGCCCTTGAGCAGAATCTGGGATTTAACCTCTAAGCATTTGAAATGTCTTGTATGACAAGAGTTTCTTTGGTGTGGAGCTTCATCAACCAGTTTATTCTTGTTAGTTATGGTAGCCTTTGGGCCAGCTTCTCCTCTGGAGAAGCTGAAGACTGAGTGACTAAGGTCAGTTACCCCATCACTTCATGTCTGTCAGACTATTCTCTGATAGAAATCTTGGACACCAAGGCTCAGGTGAGCTTCTCCCTGGTAAGCCATGCTCATATATGTTATTATACATTGCTGGTGGGGAAAATTAAGCACTATCTGTAGGACGGCACTTAGAATAGACAACTGGAATCTTATGCTTGGATTTTATCCTATGTGCCTTTGGTCTTTATGAATCTGAATCTGTATCCTTTTTCTGTTAGAAACCATAATCATGAGTATAAAAGCTTTTCTGAGTTGTATGAATTGTTCTCGTGAATCACTGCATCTGAGAGTGGTCTGGGGAAATCTAGTGCATAGGAATAAGAACAAATTCTGAGAATCCAAAGTTTAGAAGATAAGAATGAAAAGCCAGACAAAAATCTGACATGTTTTTGTTCGGTTGCTCAGTTGTGTCCAACACTTGGAGACCCCATGGACTGCAGCATACCATGTTTCCCTGTCCTTCACTGTTTACCGGAGTTTGCTCAAACTCATGTCCATTGAGTTGATGATGCAATCCAACCATTTCATCCTCTGGAGCCCCCTTCTCTTCCTTCCTTCAGTCTTTCCCAGCATCAGGGTCTTTTCAAACGAGTTAGTTCTTTGCATCTAGTGGCCAAAGGTGGAGCTTCAGCTTCAGCATCAGTCTTTCCAATGAATATCTAGGACTGATTACCTTTAGGATTGACTGGTTTGATCTCACTGCAGTCCAAGGGTCCCTCAAGAGTCTTCTCCAGCACCACAGTTTGAAAGCATCAATTCCTCAGTGCTCAGCATCTTCATGGCTCAGCTCTCACATCCATACGTGACTACTGGGGAAACCATAGCTCTGACTATAGGGACCTTTGTTGGAAAAGTGATGTCTCTGCTTTTTAATATGCTGTATAGGTTCGTGATAGCTTTTCTTCCAGGGAGCAAGTGTCTTTTAATTTCATGGCTACAGTCACCATCTACAGTGATTTTGGAGCCCAAGAAAGTAAAGTCTGTCACTGTTTCCATTGTTTCCCCATCTATTTCCCATGAAGTGATGGTCCTGAATGTCATGATCTGAGTTTTTTGAATGTTGAGTTTTAAGCCAACTTTTTCAACTTATCGATTGTATAGAAATCTGATAGATTATATAAAAGCTGCCAGTGAAATTGACAGAAAAATAGAAGTGTGTAGTATTCTATCCTCCATGGGAATAATCTTTCCCAAGATGAAAGAAGTGTCACATGGGTCACAGGCTATGAGAGATAGAGAAAAATGGATTAACTTATATAAGAAGAGAGGAGCCATTACAGGTGTGAAGAAGAGAATCTCTTCTTTGCAGAGGTTAAAGGAGAATTTGGTATGAAAAAAATTAAGAGTAGTGATTACTGACCGTACTTTGTATTGAGTTGCTTATCAAAGGAGCAGAGAAATAGAGTAGTAGCTGAAGTGGAAGTTACTCTTACAAGCTTTGTTTTATTTTCTGATGTAATGGTAGCATACTAGAATATATTTCTATGTTGATGACAAAAAACAAAATAGGAAATTGTGTGATAAATGAAATAGTGGAATAATTTTTAGAATGAAGTCTATGATAGGAGGTATTGAGATTCAGTGAACATATGTAAAATTTGACCTTATAAAGGAGACAGGGTAGATTAACTATTTAATAGAAGGAAAGTGAGTATTCTATAAATAAAGATACTGGTAAGTTTCTTGTTTGAAGACAATACGACTAGATAGTTACTGTACAGTTGCTTCTGTTTAAATCAGGAAATAAGTGAAGATGTTATATAAATATTGAGGTTGGAAAGGTAAATGGAAGTTTCAGTATAGTGAACAAAGTGTAAAATATTCATTTCAAAGACTAAAAATTAAGTCTATTAAGCAAATTGAAATTAGATTTCAACAGATGATCCCTTGAAATGTGTGATCATATATTTAAAATAGAGTCAGTTAATATGGCTTGAATTTATTCCATTTGTGTTCAGTTGCCAGAGATCAAATTTCATGTTTAAAAAATGAGTTTGACCAGTTGTGGAGATTGTAAATAAGATTCATAACAAAGTTGGGAATAAAGGTAAAGTGGTGAAAATAATGATGAACTAAAATATTTAAGAATAAAGTAGGTAGTGAGCTCACAGCAGGGGTAATAAACAGTGAAAATGTAGTGTACATGATTTTAGGTGAAGTGCCATTACTTGTAATTAGAAACTAAAGTATGTATAATTTTGGTATATTTTAGGAGTTTAATTTTTCTTCTAAAAACAAGTAAAAGGAATTGAAAACTAGTCATGAAAAGGCTTTGATAATATTAAATAAAGTAAAAGTATCTTCATGTAGTGAAATTATGCCATATATATGTACTGAATCTGTTTCCAGGTTAACTGTGCAATCACAAGAGAATTACAATAAGCTGCCTTAAAGAAATCATAGTTATCAGCAACAAAAAACTCCATTTACTGACTCAGTTCAGTTCAGTTCAGGTGGTCAGTCGTGTCCGATTCTTTGCGACCCCATGAATAGCAGCACACCAGGCCTCCCTGTCCATCACCAACTCTCGGAGTTCACTCAGACTCACGTCCATCGAGTCAGTGATGCCATCCAGCCATCTCATCCTCTGTTGTCCCCTTCTCCTCCTGCCCCCAATCCCTCCCAGCATCAGAGTCTTTTCCAATGAGTCAACTCTTCGCATGAGGTGGCCAAAGTACTGGAGTTTCAGCTTTAGCATCATTCCCTCCAAAGAACACCTAGGGCTGATCTCCTTCAGAATGGACTGGTTGGATCTCCTTGCAGTCCAAGGGACTCTCAAGAGTCTTCTCCAACACCACAGTTCAAAAGCATCAATTCTTCGGCTCTCATCCTTCTTCACAGTCCAACTTTCACATCCATACATGGCCACTGGAAAAACCATAGCCTTGACTAGACGGACCTTTGTTGGCAAAGTAATGTCTCTGCTTTTCAATATGCTATCTAGGTTGGTCATAACTTTCCTTCCAAAGAGTACGTGTCTTTTAATTTCATGGCTGCAGTCGCCATCTGCAGTGATTTTGGAGCCCCAAAAAATAAAGTCTGGCACTGTTTTCCACTGATTAGAAGTGTTTGTATTTTTACTTAGTAACATCAGATCACAAAACCCTCAAGCCATGGAATGTTAAATTTCTTTTTTTTTTCTTGATGAAATACACATATGATATATTTGTGCAAATGCTAGAATTCAGATCATGGATTATTTTCCATATATAAAAAATAATAAAATACAGTAATATGGACTGATAATTCATGTAGGAATTAAATGTTGTTTTTATCACCCAAGTAGTCTCCTTTTCTTGTCATTTGTATACTGCAAGTCTGGCTAATAACAGTGTGAGCTTTTGCCTCCACAGTTATATTGGTTATTTTTCTAATCGGCTTCCCAGGTGGCCCTAGGTTTAAAGAACCTGCCTGCAAGTGCAGGAGACCTAAGAGACACGGATTCAATCCCTGGGTTGGAAAGATCCCCTGGAGGAAGGCATAGCAACCCACTCTAGTATTCTTACCTGGAGAATCCCATGGGCAGAGGACCCTCTCAGGCTATTTTTCTAATACTTTTGTGAAATTTGGATCCTTTAACTCTTTGTTTCAGTGCTAGTATGCAGATCCTTGGTTAATTTATTGAAAGTGAAGTCGCTCAATTGTTTCCAACTCTTTGCAACCATATGGACTGTAGCCCGCCAGGCTCCTCCATCCATGTCCATGGGATTTACCAGGCGAAAATACTGGAGCAGATTTTCATTACCTTCTCCGGGGGATCTTCCCATCCCAGGGATTGAACTCGAGTCTCCCACATTGCAGGCACACTCTTTACCATCAGAGCCACTAGAGAATCCCAGTTAATTTATTATGTAAATTATAATTACACTCCTGACTAATGCTTTGTTCATGTGCTTAGTTCTTGTTATTGTTGTTGATTTGTGAGGAGGGAGGCAGAGTTTCATTCCGTTGCCCTCCTCACATCTTTTATTATTCTCTTCTTATTCATGTAGACAGTTTCTTGCTACCCTGGGCTTGTAGGTAGCTGCTGCTGCTGCTGCTAAGTCGCTTCAGTCGTGTCTGACTCTGTGTGACCCCATAGACGGCAGCCCACCAGGCTAGCCCATCCCTGGGATTCCCCAGGCAAGAACACCGGAGTGGGTTGCCATTTCCTTCTCCAATGCATGAAAGTGAAAAGTGAAAGTGAAGTCGCTCAGTCGTGTCCGACTCTTCATGACCCCATGGACTGCAGCCCACCAGGCTCCTCCATCCATGGGATTTTCCAGGCAAGAGTACTGGAGTGGGTTGCCATTGCCTTCTCAAGCCGATTATTATAAAGCTAATGATTTTACTTTCACATTATATAACTAATATTCTGCACAATTTAATATTTTACCATACTAAATATTTTAACTGAATCGAATGTCTTCTAGCTTCCTTTGTGTCAAATTGCTCAGTGATATGAACAAACCCCAAACAGCTCTCTGCCTCAGATTATGCTGGTGAGTCAGGATCCTTTATCCTCTTATTTACCAGCCTTTCATTCAAAATGACTTTATTCACAAATTCTATTCCTAGAAACATTTGTCAGATTTCTCATGTCTAACATTAACAATTAGCCCACATGTATAGACCAGTATCTGACTGATAAGCTATTGACATCACAGATAGGTTCTACCATTTAAGAAATATGTAGCTAGGAGAGTTCTCTCAGTTTTCCTGGAATAATCCACATGCACCTCATACAAGGTGGATCCTCTGACATAAAAAAAGCAATCATAACTTTGAGGTGTTGCCCTATTTCAGTTGAGGCTTTTAATGTTGTTCATATGTACTGTTTTCTGGGACTCTGTATTAGTTAATATTTCCATTAAAAATAATCTCTAAAGAAAAAGCTTAGAAGATCATTTCCAATATTCCAAAAAAGTTGCTTTCAGGAATGCCAAAAAACCTAGAACAACTTCTGAGTTTTTAAAACAATGAGAGCATATCGATGTCTACATAATTTTTTGGCATTTGCTGCCTTTGAAGCAGATTTCTTTCTATCCCCAGCTGCATCTACCTAAAAACAGAAATGAAGCAATGCTAATTCAGAAAAGAACTTTTTTTGCAATAGTAGGTACACATCTTTGAGTCTAGTTCAGGATACAGTGAACTATATTAAAGCAAACAAGTGAAAATAATATGTGATTACTCTCTTGAGTTTCTACTACAGTTTTTTCACCTTAAAGCGGAGTTTATTTTCCCAATTTTTCATGAAGCTTATTGGAAATTCTTTTATATATTAATTATATGCAAAGCCCTTAGGACAGCATCTAGAATATAGTAAGTGATCAATAAGATAGTGGCAGTGACTGTTATTTAATACTTTTCCCTTTCCTGTTACACACTGAGGAAGAATCAAGATTTGAAGTCAATTTTGTCTAACTGTAAAACCAGAATTTTCTCTCCCATATCATATTATCACCAAATATTAAAATAATAGTATATTTAGAATATCTCATATTTCCATTGCTTTACCAATTGCTATTTTTTGACAAATTGTTATAAATAAATTTAGCAGCACACTATAATGAATCCTCTGAAGGCGTCTAGATTCTTTAATTAGTACGATTCATTACAGGAGATTGTTTTATCCTAAATAACTATAGTAAACACTTTGGTCTCACTAATACTTTGCTATGCTTTAGCCCACTTAAATTTCATTATATCAATTCACCAATTTAAATGAACACAAATAATCTTAATGATATTAGTTTCATCTAGATTCTTTCAGATAAAAGAATTTGGCAATTAATCATGCCTAAGAATTTTTTTCCTTAGATCACCCAGTGTTTGCATATTTGATTATCGAAAACCTATAACTTTTAAGGGAATGAAAATCCATAGCAGTTAGTGACTATTTGAGATAATTTGCAAACATTTTAATATATTAACACTTCAAAAGTAACATCTAATTTTGCAGAAAGAAGCCTTATAATGTAAATGTTGCAACATTTTTGTGGCCTACTGAATTAATTATCTCCTGCAAGATTTCCCTAGAGCCTTTTGTTTCACACCTTTCTGAAGGAAGTTATGTTTTTTTTTTTATTTTCAGTTCCATAGAGATCAGGATAATGCCCGATACTTTCTAATCATTGTTCCAATGTACAAATTACCAGTAGGTGTTGAATTATGAGTTGAATAAATTGTAAGACTGATGCACATACAGAGAATGTTTAGGTGGATTTTAGAACTCAGTATTTTTTTTAAAGCTGAAGAAAATTTTCTAATTAGAAAATATTGTGATTTAGTCTTTATTATGCAATTTGAGAATGCTTTGTCCAATATCTGATCAAGTTATTTGTGAAGTATCTCCTTCATAAAAAAGGCAGGGTTTGTCATATTTTAGGTTAGTCAAATGGAATTGGATTTGTCAAATAGTTGACTTTATTAAATCATGCCTTCAACATGCTTTTAACAAGAACATTCAGTCTGTCAGTGTAACACATCTACTGTTTTTTCCAACGGGTAAATGATCAAGCACATACTATCTTTTTTTTTTTTTTTTCTTAAGTATATATGATCTTGACACAAACTGACAAAACACAGCCCTCTTCCCTCACTACCTTCCTTATTGGAGGTGATATCTAATATCTCTAGATTTCAGGGTCCTCCCTTGCAATATGAGAATAATAGTAGTACTAATCTGATTCCATTATTGTGAGAAATAAGTGACCAGAACACGTAATCCCTTTGAACAGAGTTTAGCAAGTATTAGCTATTATTAATTTAATGGGATTAAAATTTTATAATGGGCCATATTCAGATATCAAGTGATATGATATCTATAACATGCAGATATTATTTTAGCTATTTTGTTTTCAAAATAAACAGTCATGTTTTTAACTTTCATCTATCAGTTCAGTATCATTCTTAGATCTATATCTTCGCCATCTTTACCTGTACTGAAATATTCTTACTTATTTCATTCTGCTTACTTTTGACTCATCAAAGATGGATGCTGGATCTTGTCCACTGCCATCTTCCAGAGCATAGATTAAGCCTAACACAGAGTAAATGCTCAATTAATATTTTTGAAATAAATAATGATATGAATATCAGTTCAGTTCAGTCGCTCATTCATGTCCAACTCTTTGCGACCCCATGAATTGCAGCATGCCAGGCTTCGCTGTCCATCACCAACTCCCAGAGTTCACTCAAACTCATGTGCATCGAGTTGGTGATGCCATCCAGCCATCTCATCCTCTGTCTTCGCCTTCTCCTCCTGCCCCCAATCCCTCCCAGCATCAGAGTCTTTTCCAATGAATCAACTCTTCTCATGAGGTGGTCAAAGTAGTGGAGTTTGGCTTTAGCATCATTCCTTCCAAAGAACACCCAGGACCGATCTCCTTCAGAATGGACTGGTTGGATCTCCTTGCAGTCCAAGGGACTCTTCAAAAGTCTTCTCCAACACCACAGTTCAAAAGCATCAATTCTTTGGTGCTCAGCTTTCTTCACAGTCCAACTCTCACATCCATACATGACTACTAGAAAAACCATAGCCTTGACTAGAGGGACCTTTGTTGGCAAAAGAATGTCTCTGCTTTTGAATATGCTATCTAGGTTGGTCATAACTTTCCTTCCAAGGAGTAAGTGTCTTTTAATTTCATGGCTGCAGTCACCATCTGCAGTGATTTTGGAGCCCAGAAAAATAAAGTCTGATACTGTTTCCACTGTTTCCCCATCTATTTCCTATGAAGTGATGGGACCAGATGCCATGATCTTCGTTTTCTGAATGTTGAGCTTTAGGCCAACTTTTTCACTCTCCTCTTTCACTTTCATCAAGAGGCTTTTTAGTTCCTCTTCAATTTCTGCCATAAGGATGGTGTCATCTGCATAAATGAGGTTATTGATATTTCTCCCTGCAATCTTGATTCCAGCTTGTGTTTTTTTCCAGCCCAGCATTTCTCATGATTTACTCTGCATGTAAGTTAAATAAGCAGGGTGACAATATACAGCCTTGATGTCCTCCTTTTCCTGTTTGGAACCAGTCTGTTGTTCCATGTCCAGTTCTAACTGTTGCTTCCTGATCTGCATATAGGTTTCTCAAGAGGCAGGTCAGGTGGTCTGGTATTCCCATCTCTTTCAGAATTTTCCACAGTTTATTGTGATCCATACAGTCAAGGTTTTTCAATTTTTAACATATATAAAGAGAGGCTTCACTGTGTGGTCAGTAACAAAATATATTAAACCAATTGATTATAATTTAAATAATCAATAAAAAATAATTTTATAGAAGATACATGTTTTATTTGCAGATTGTATAATATATTATGTGTTTTAGGAATTCCTGAACAATGAGCTTATTAGAAAGCATTTCCTGAAAGCCTGATTCTCCTTTCCTTTGTCTCAACTAATATGATAGGGGGTAAGTTGTGTAGATAAAATTAATCATTAATATTCTTCAAAATGTTACATCAGTTATCCTTAGAATTTCTCGCTGGGAAATATAGAAACTAAATAACGAAAGATAAGCCTATAGAACAATATGTTTTCATGTGTTGAATACCTATAGTATCATTGTTTATACTATGAAATCAGTATATGTTCTTACAGTAAAAATTACCTCTTAACCTTTACATACATGTTTTTTAAATAATTTTTAAATAACTATGCAGTTAGAGATAGTTAAAAATTATCTAATGAATAAATCTATCAAAAATTTGTTTATTCAGTCAATTAAGCATTATGACATTCTATTGTAAGAACTAGTCTAAGGTGAAGACAGAATTAAATAATTGCATGGGTTAGATTGCATTATGTTAAAAAGGGCATTTTTAACATAATCCTGACTAAATATATGAATTCAATAAATTTTCAGACTGGTAGAGAACAGTGTATGATGCTATATTTGTAAATTAAATATACCATGCCTCATCATTTTTATGTGTTAACTAAATTTTCTCATAATTAGCAGATAAAATAGGAAAATACCATCTTAAAAGGTTTTGTCAATATTGTTACTAAGTCTAATACATACATACTCATTAGCTCTTCATTATATTTTTATGACTATATTCATTGCTTAATAGAAAACGAAACTGAACTCCTTCAGGCCAACACCTGCTGTCTAAGGAAATTAATTTATATAAACATAATCAATACATAAATTAAATTTTAATTAAAAGCTCAATGGCAGGCCAACACACAAGCATTTTAAGTCATTTCAATGTGAGAAGGGTAGGTTGTGTTTCTTTGTTAAAAATAAAATGAAGAAGAACTGCACATAGAAGCAGAGACCCTAAATAAATAATGCGTCTACCTAAGATGCGTGCTTTGCTCTTATGTGTCCCCCAGTGTTACCGGTATAAAATACACTTCACTAGTTATCCTGATTTCAGTTTATTCATTTTCCAATCTATCTTCTACAAAATCAATGGGCTCACCTTTGTAAAACAAAAATCCAAAGAACACACTTCCCTGCTCACACATTTGGGATAGCTCACTCATCATCATGAAGAATATAATCGAAGGTCTTGGATCTGTAATATAAATATTTCAAGTCTGTTTCAACTTCTCTCTCCTGCTTTAACTCTACAATTCCCTG
This sequence comes from Capra hircus, assembly GCF_001704415.2. NCBI lineage: Eukaryota > Metazoa > Chordata > Mammalia > Artiodactyla > Bovidae > Capra > Capra hircus. Next base: position 82,396,312 of record NC_030810.1, read on the forward strand.
TTACAGTTGTGATAAGAATATTTTCACTCCTCTCATACATCAAGGTCTGAAGCCCTTTCATGCCTGTGTTCTGTTCTGGCAGTCTCTTCTTTCTTTCATGCTCTCTGATTTGGACCGAAGCTCATGGGCTTCACTCACCCAGCAGAGCTAGAATTTTTAAGGGAAGCCTCATGCTGCTACGTCAGCTCTACACTGAACTCTGCACTGCTTAGCTCATGCTTCAACTGTCTCTTTACTTGTCTGTCTTAATGGATTATGAATCCCTCAAGATCAGGGCAAAAGGCTTATTCATATTTATAACTGCCTTCCTTAACATAGTCCTGAACACACACTGTTTATACTTCCCCAAGTTTCTATTTGCACAAAATTGAGAAAATGTTTACCTCTTTTAAGCTTTTCTTTGCCTAAAAATGAAGTTAGAGTTATTTTCCTCCTCAAGATGATCAAGGGAAATTACATTTTGGGAACTTTAACTTTATTATGTAAAATTAACCACCCCTTCCTTCTGGAAACATGTAATAAGAGTTGAATAAATATAATCTATTATAATTTTACTTAACTTTCACTGTATAATAGCAGTTGTTATACTGTTGTTGAACAATAATGATGATAATATTATATAAATTAAAAGTAAAAGGAATAAGGTCTTCCCAGGTGGCTCAGTGGTAAAGAATCTGCCTGCCAAGCAGAAAACACAGGTTCGCTCCCTGGGTTGGGAAGATCCCCTGGAGAAGGAAGTGGCAACCCATTCTAGGGTTGGGAAATCCCATGGACAGAGGAACCTGGTGGGCTATAACCCATAGTGTCATGAAAACAGTCAGGCATGACTTAGCTATTAACCACTATCCCCCCCCCCCCACACACACAGGAATAATATCTTTCAGGTGAAAAATGCAACTCCAGGAGTCAATTCTTCGTTAATTAAAGAGGAAAAGAGAAGAGACATTTTAGAGGTTTTACAGGACAATCTTTCCAAATGTAATATATGCTCCCACACAAACCTTGTACTCACTCTTTCTTTTGCAGGGCATCTTATCCTCTATATGTCTGCATGACTCAGAAATCCTTTGCTTCTTCGAATCTCTACTCAAACATCCCCTCTTAAGAGGTGATTCATTTAAAATAAATATCTTCCCCATTTCTCACTGTCTCTGTACTTTTTTTTCTTTATACCACAATTATCAGCTAATATTATTGATTTTTATGTATTGTGTCTATCTCAGAGTGAAGTAAAATGAAAGTTGCTCAGTTGTGTCCAATTCTTTGCAACCCCATGGACTATACAGTCCATGGAATTCTCCAGCCCAGAATACTGGAGTGGGTAGCCATTCCATTCTCTAGTGGGGATCTTCCCAACCCATCTCAGACTAGAATGCTGTATGTATGAAGGCAAAAAGTTGTCTGTTAAATTTGCATCCTTATCACCAGCTAGGAGGGTGCGTACATTTTTTTTTAATTGAAGTATAGTTGATATACAACATCATGTGCTACACATGTACAGTATCGTGATTCACAGTTTTTAAGCTTATATTCCATTTGTAGTTACTGTAAAATATTGGCTATATTCTCCATGCTGTATATAGTATATCCTTGTAGCTTATCACTCAGTCTGCTGTAACAAAATACTGCAGACTGGGTAGCATGTTAACAACAAAAATTTATTGCTCACAATTCTGGAGCCTGAAAGTCTGAGATCAGACTGCCAGTATAGTCAATTGAGAGCCCTCTTTTAGACTTAGGGCTGCCAGCTTCTCATTGTGTCATTAGTGTGGTAGAATGAGGCCACAAGCTCCTGGGCTTTACTTTATAAGGGCACTAATCCCATCATGAGGGCTCCACCCTCATATTCTAAGCATTTCCCAAAGGCCTCTCCTCCTAATGCTGTCATATCAGGTATTAGAATTTCAACATACAAATTCTCAAGAGACGCAAGCAATCAGAACTTGGCGATGCCTAACATGTAGTAGATATCAAATAACTTACTGAATAAATGCATTTGAAGAGGATTGCAAAGTATTCAATTCCTAAATATATTTTCACCACCAACTTTCCAAGTATTAGAAATTCTTTCTTTGTTCTAAACTATAGTAAAGGCACTTTTCTTTAGTAGATGCTTTCAAGTAATATAGAAACAGAAAGGAAGAGACACTAGAGTCCACTCTCTCTGGGCTCCCACTCCCATACAGAGGAAAGGCCATGTGAGAACACAGTGAGACGGTCCCATCTGCAAGCTGAACGTGATTGATTTTCATTATTTTGATTACTATGTGTTTTGATATGCTCCTCTTTGGGTTTATCCTGCCAGGGATTCTGTGGTTCCTGAACTTGGTTGGCTATTTCCTGTCTGATGTTAGGGAAGTTTTCAACTATTATTTCTTGGGTCCTTTCTCTCTCTCTCTTCTCCTTCTGGGACCCCTATAATGTGACATTGGTGTGGTTAATCTGTCCTAGAGTTCTCTTAGGCTGTCTTCATTTTTTTCATTCTTTTTTCTATATTCTGTTCCGCAACAGTGATTTCTACCATTCTGTCCTCTAGGTCACTTATCTATTCTTCTGCATCAGTTATTCTGCTGTTGATTCCTTCTTCCTATTGCTCATCTTTGTTCTTTAGTTCTAGCTCTTTGATAAACATTTATTGCAACTTCTCAATCTTTGCCTCTGTTTTTTTTTCCCCAAGTTCTTAGATCATCTTTACTATTATTATTCTGAATTCTTTTTTCTGGAAGCTTGCATATTTCCACTGTATTTATAGTTCCCTGCCCCTCCCCCCCCAGGTTTTATTTTGTCCCTTCATCGGGGATGAAACCCTCTGCTTTTTCATCCCGGTTAACTTTCTGTTAATGTGGCTTTTGTTCTAGCCAATGTGAGATTGTGGTTCTTCTTGCTTCTTTTGTCTGCCCTCTGGTAGTTGAGGCTAAGTGGCTTGTATAAGTTTCCTGATAGGGGGACTGGTGGTAGGAATAACTGGGTCTTGCTCTGGTGGGCAGGACCATGCTCAGTAAAACTTTGATCCAATTACCATTGATGGGTGGGCTTTCCAGGTGGTACGAGTGGTAAAGAACCTGCTTGCCAGTGCAGGGTGACATAAGACACAAAGGTTCAGTCCCTGAGTGAGGAAGATTTCCTGGAAGAGTACATGGCAACCCACTTAGAATACCCTGAGTATTCTTGCCTCGAAAATCCCATGGACAGTAGAGCCTCGTGGGCTAGAGTCCATAGAGTCGCAAAGAGCTAGATGTGACTGAAGACCCTGAGCAAGCAGCACACTGCTAATGAGTGAGTTTGCTCTCCCTTCCTGTTATTTGTCTGACCTGAGGCAAGCCAGCTCTGGAGTCTGTGGACCTTATGGTAGGCATAATGATGACCTCCAAGAGGGCTCATGCCAAGGGGTACCTCCCAGGATAGCTCCTTTCAGTGCCCCTCTGGCAAGCCAGTGCCAACCCTTGCCCTCACATAAGACCCTCCAACACTAGCAGGTAGGTCTGATTCAGTCTCCTGTGGGGTCACTGGTCCTCTCCTCTGGGTTCTCATACATGGAAGATTTTGGTTTTGGCCTCCAAGAGTGGGATCTCTGTTTCTGTAATCAAATCCCACTGGCCCTCAACGTCAGATTTCCTGGGGATTCCCTTTGCCTATATTGGATCCCCAAGCTAAAGAGCATGACATGGGGCTCAGGACCTTCACAACAGTGGGTATTGTGTTGTATTATTGTTGGCATTATTGTTCTCCATTTTTTGGGTTGCCCACCCGCTGGGTATGGGTTTTGATTTACTGCTTGTATCCCTTCTACCACTTCACTCTAGCTTCTTCTTTGTCTTTGGACATGAGTTACCTCTTTTTGGTAGTCCTCTTGTTGATTGTTGTTAAACTGCTAGGGGTTGGGTAGTTTTAACTTGTTACTTCACTTGGCATACTCTATTCATATCTATAGAATTTTAAAATAAATGTGTCATTTCTTAAAACAGAAAACAATAAAGTCTCTTAGCTTAGTTGCATATCAGCTATATGGGAACCAAATGAATCTGAATGATTGAGATGTTGATGAACTATCAGGGCGTGTGAGAGTTTTGGAGTCAGAGATTGGCAGGGACCTACCTGAGAGTAATACCATGAGAAGAATGAGAAACTGCATCTCAATTTTAAGACAGATATTTGGTGTGTACATATGAGATACATATGTAGCCAAATGCCAGTGTTGCATTATTAACTTCTGCCAAATTTTAGTGATTGAATTAGAGAAAAATTCTTTGGAAAGCAAAGGACAGAAAAAATCAAATTGATAGTGGCTTAATTAAAGATTAATGTTTCTAAATTTTAAGAAACCTATCTATCTGTGCCTCGGTGATAGTCATTCAGCAGTTCAACAATATATTTGCAAATGACTTAAACTTATATTACTTGTGTTTGCTACATATATGTATATTAAATATCTCTGAACATTTATAGTTCATATAGCTATTTAAGGCGGGAATAACAGTTACATAGAGAAAGTGATGCTAGCATGTCCATTTCTTTTGCTAGGAAAGCAAAAGTTTTCCAAGAGAACCACCTTCTTTCTAAAAGACTTCCCTTTACATGTCACTGGCTAGAACTGGGCCATGTGGTTGCTCCTAGCAGCAACGAATAAAAAGAAAAGGAAGAATGTCTGAATCTTAGTTGGCTTAAACCAGTCGTGATCCATTGTCAAAGTATAGGCCTTGTATTGCTTAAACATGTCAAAATTCTGTTAGCAAAAAAAATCAGGAAAATTGGGAAGGCTACTAACATTTTTTTTGCCCAATGATTCATTGCAACAAATTTGATGTTAGATGTATTAAATATATTATGCTGCTGCTGCTAAGTTGCTTCAGTCATATCCGACTCTGTGTGACCCCATAGGCTGCAGCCCACCAGGCTCCCCCGTCCCTGGGATTCTCCAGGCAAGAACACTGGAGTGGGTTGCCATTTCCTTCTCCAGTGCGTGAAAGTGAAAAGTGAAAGTGAAGTTGCTTAGTCATGTCCGACTTCTTCACAACCCCATGGACTGCAGCCTACCAGGCTCCTCCATCCATGGGATTTTCCAGGCAAGAGTACTTGAGTGGGTTGCCATTGCCTTCTCTGATATATATTATAGATTATATCCATTATATATCTTAAATATCCAGATAATGAACATGATATTTTTAAAATTAATACTTTTGCAAAATTTATTTCATATTGGGTGAATAAAGGAAAAATATAAATAAAATGTATTTCCACTATTTCTTATACTATAAAATCCATGTCACTGTTAAAAATTTAGCACAAAAATTATATTAATACATATTTCAGTATTTGGAAAATTTTGTTAAAGGCTAGTGGTAGTGAAATTTTGAATATAATGTCTTTGTGTTACTTTTCAAAGTAACTAGAGTGAATTTATTTCTGTTTATTTTTACATTAAATTTTTCTTCATCAATCTAGAAATAGATATCATTAGGAAAGCTTTAGGAGTAATATGTCTCAGTTAATATCACTCTATGATTTTATCCTCTTTCCCATGATTTTTCTTACATGCATTGTCAGTATGGATAAATTAATATGAATAAGACTGGAATAAAAATAGCCTGCCTATTTTTAAATACGTGGCCATAAGATAGAATTTTGGCAGATTCATGTTGATGTATGGCAAAACCAATATGATACTGTAAAGTAAAAAAAAAAAGTTCCTTTTAAGAAACAAATTATAATGCTTAAGGTAATGTAATTTTCTTACCCATCTAAAACAAGTTGAATGAGTTAATTAATTGCTGAGACAACCTCTGGCATGTATGTGAAAGCTGGCTCAGCTGGTAAAGAATCTGCCTGCAATGCAGGAGACCTGGGTTCAATCTCTGGGTTGGGAAGATCCCCTGGAGAAGGGAACAGCTACCCACTCCAGGATTCTGGCCTGAAGAATTCATGGACTATAGTCCATGGAGTCACAGAGTCAAACATGACTAAATGACTTTTGCTTTCAACACATAAACAGTTATTTACTTTGTCATACACAGATGTATTAATGATGATATTTCAGGACCATAGCAGCACCTGTAACCACTTGGAAAACAGACCAAAGAAATATTTAACTCAGGTTAACTGAGTTCTATACATGTCAGTTTAAAACCACTGCTAGGTATGATCTGTCACAAATTTTCCATTCGTTTTCTTGCTTTTCTTTTTGATACTTCAGGTCATCATTCTCCTCTGGAGTTATTCTGATTCAGTTAAATGACACAAAGAGATGTGTTTTGTTTTGTTTTTTTCAACCCAAACCTAACTGTTCCTTTCCTTTTTCTTCTGTTCTCCCTCTCAGCTCTCTCTCCCCTCGAAACTCCTTTCATTTTATATGTTTTTCCATTTTTAAACAACAAATTAACCATTTAATTTTTTCTGACATACAGTTTTCAAATGCTGGGGCCCTTGAAAAAGCTGCATTCTAGTTATTATAGAATCTGTGGATCACTCGTATATGATTATCAGTGGCTTCTGATATGGCTGCTACTCTTATGATATAATACTTTGCATATGCACATAGAGAGTGGAAGTCAGCCCTCAGAAGTTATTTGAGGATTATTTGGAAGTTTTTAAATGATATTCATAAATGATTGTGTTAAAATTATCTTCCAGGGGAAAAAGTGAATTATAACATTCATTTTCTGGTTATTTCCTGTACTTCCAACCATGACAGTGTAAAATTGTTCAAATAGGATTGGTTTTAAATGTGATCCAGTTTTACTCCACTGGAGATGTGCTGAATTTGAAATATTAGGTAGTAAACACAGGGAAGTACTGAATTAATCTGCTTTGCTAATGCTAAGGCAAAGCTCTGTTGGATAGGTGTAGAGAAAAGATGAGATTCATTTACCCAAGTAGTATAAGGAGAGCTGCAATGATTCAATTATGTGAAAAAAAGTTTTAATTTCTCCCTTAGTCTACCTTCACATTAAATCAACTAAATATTTTATAACATTTAAATGAAAATAATTTTGATTATTGAATTTCAGCATGACTTTTTAAAGGATACTTTGGACATTTGATTGATTTTTTTTTTGAGTGATGCAAATAATTTGACTCCAGTCTTTTCATAAGCAGAATTACAAAAGTTTAGATCTAGAAGAAATATTTGAGGCCATCTAAGACATTTGTTCTTATCTCAAATGATGTCATTAAAGTCCATGAGAGTTAATTTCACGGGGTTTCTTGATTAAATGGTGGCAAAGCTGCAATAATAATTTATATACTGTTGTTTCCAGACTTTGAAATTTTCTTTGGTTGTTCTAAAAAAAAAAAATCCTTAATATGAAACAGCTGCTGGAGATGACATTTTTTTATCTTTTAATTGGAGGAAGATTGCTTTACAATGTTGTGTTGGTTTCTGCCATACAACAGTGTGGATCAGTCATAATTATATTCCCTCCCTCTTGATCCTTCCTCCCCTACCCCTTCCCACTGAAAAGGTTATCACAGAATTCTAGGCTGGATTCCCTGTGTTCTATAGCAGCTTCCCAATAGTTATCTATTTTACACATGATAGTGTATATCAAAGATAACACATTTTAAACTGCCTCACATACCATAACTCATGGTAATATTTCAGTTATTATTACTACAATTTACAATGTTAATCCTGTGTGGAAAAAAAGATTTAAGTATAAAGAAAATATAATATTTGGGCATTATTTACAGAATAAAAGTGTAAGCAGAAAAAAAACAAACTTTCCAACTAGTACAAGGCCAGGGTTGTAACTTTAATTCAGAAATTTAACAAAAGTCCTGCAAAATTGATGGGAGTCTAACTTAAGCAGTGAGCAGAAAAACAAGGAGATGGATACGAACGATGTTAAGAAATTAGAATTGCAACACCTAGTCAACCAGGATGGGGAAAGGTGAAAATAATTTTTGAAGACAGCAAAATGGCACAATTAAATGTATTAAGTTTGAGATTCTTGTCCACATGTCATGTCTACTTTATGGATTTTAATATTTGGAGGGTACAATAGAGATATGATTTGAGCTTTTACATAAACTTTGTTGTGATCATTATTTCATGAGTCAATATATAGGGAACCTACACATTCATGCAAAGAAAAAAGAATAGGGATTTCTGAGGAACACTGACTAGATGGAGACTGAGGAAACAGGGGAGGAGTCTGAGGTTGAAGAAACAGAAAAGAAAATTAAGAAAGGTGGAAAGGTACAAATATCTTAAGGAAAGAGTTCTCTCCAATTATTAACAGGCAGAAAAATACAAAGAATGACAGGAAATGAGATAGTTTCTTACTAGCTCTAAAATAATGTCATTTGAGATGGTTACTTGGAGTTATTACAGTTTTTATTCCTTTTAATCATTTAGGATGTCCCTGGTGACTCAGCGGTAAAGAATCCTCCTGCCAATGCAGGTGACATAGGTTCGATCCCTGGATCAGAAAGATCCTCTGGAGAAGGAAATAGCGACCCACTCCAATGTTCTTACCTGGGAAATCTTATGGACAGATAAATCTGGTGGGATACAGTCCATGGAATCGCAAACAGTTGGACACAGCTTAGCGACTAAACAACATAATCATTTATGACCACTGTTTGGAGATTTAGAAATTTTGAATACACATCTCTGATTCCTGCTCTAGTAGAAATTCCTCTGTATTCTGGATACTTCAAGTCAATTATTAGTATGTCAGTTAAGCTGCTGCATGTTATTATCTGAAAAAAATACATTGAAAAAATTGTAATTTCTTGACAGTACAATGTTTTAAAGGTCTTCCCTCATGGCTCAGTGGGTAGATAATCCACCTGCAATGCAAGAGATGTGGGTTCAAGTCCTGGGTCAGGAAGATACCCTGGAGAAGGAGATGTTGGCAACCCACTCCAGTATTCTTACCTGGGAAATCCCATGGACAGAGGAGTCTGGCAGGCTACAGTCCATGGGTTTGCAAAGAGGGAGACATGATTTAGTGACTAAACCACACACAATGTTTAAAAAAATATATATATAATTTTGGCTTTTATTTCAAACTTAAATACAGTGGTGATTCTATAACTAGTTTTATATTAAGTGATATAGATTTGAGGAAATGTTTTCATTTTCAGAATATGTATTATCTGAAATTATGAACTGCATAAATTCTTTCTAAATATGATAATATAAGGAGAACTTGTTCATAGAGATCATATTTATAATGAATAATATTTTTGTTTGATTCATGTTGATGTATGGCAAAACCAATACAATATTGTAAAGTAACCTCCAATTAAAGTAAATAAATTTATATCAAAAAAATAAAAAAGAAAAGAAATAAAATTTTAATAATATCAGTTTCAGATGTGTTAATGCTTCTCAAATGCAAAGCATTTGTAACTGAGGTAAGGACTTGTGTTCATATATAAGCAGAAAAGTATATAAAAGAGCCCCTTTTCCTTTGAAGAGTATCTGCACCAAATTAAAGTGATTCTTCTAAACTCTGTTGACACCTATCAATGCAATTCAGTAAGTAAATTAATAAGCTAGTTCTTTGAATTAACCTTGACCAAAGCAAAATAATCATAATTCATGTTATAAAGTTTAATTACTTATATGTTTCAGCATTTATTCATTTAAATAATAGTATATACATAGTGAGACATTTAAAATATATTTTACATCTTTTTCACATGTCCCATCTATATAGTGAAATCAATACATACATTCAATACATTTAATTCCTTGGTAACCATAATAGTTAATTTTCTGTGTCAACTTTCTGGGCCACCAACTCTCCAGGTACTTGGTTAAATATTATTCTGGGTAAGTCTATGAGGGTACTTCTGGAAAAGAGTAATATTTGTGTCTGTAAACTGAGTAAAGCAGATTGCCCTACCCAATGTCTGATCGGGGAAGGCAGGGTGGCCATTCAGACACTGAAGACTTGATCAGAACAATAAGGCTGAATAAGAGAGAATCTATTGTTACGGCTTGACTGTCTTCCAGCTGGAACTTCTCTGACCTTCAGACTAGGACTCATATTGGAACTCATACCATCAGCTTGCCTGCTTCTCAAGCCTTCTGATTCAGACTGAAACTATACCGTTGGCTCTCCTGGGTCTCCTGCTTGCTGACTGCAGATATTGGGATGTCTCAGCTTCCATAAGTGAGTGAGTCTATTCCTTCCAATAGATAAATGTATATACTCAGATATATATTAATTATTTATATATATATATTAGTATGTTTGTATATGTGTGTGTATATGTGTATTCACCTATGTTATATCTATGTCAGTTCAGTAACTCGGTCGTATTCAACTCTTTGCAACCCTGTGGACTGCAGCACACCAGGTTTCCCTGTCCATCACAAACTCCTGGAGTTTACTCAGACTCATGCCTATCAAGTCAATGATGCCATCCAACCATCTCATCCTCTGTCGTCCCCTTCTTCTCCTGCCTTCTATCTTTCCCAACATCCTGGTCTTTTCAAATGAGTCAGTTCTTCACATCAGGTGGCCAAAGTATTGCAGTTTCAGCTTTAACATCAGTCCTTCCAGTGAATATTCAGGATCAATTTCCTTTAAGATTGACTGGTTGGATCTCCTTGCAGTCCAAGGGACTCTCAAGAGTCTTCTCCAACACCACAGTTCAAAAGCATCAATTCTCCAGCAGTATTCTCTATAGTGCAGCTCTCACATCATACATGACTGTTGGAAAAACCATAGCTTTGACTAGATGGACCTTTGTTGGCAAAATAATGTCTGCTGTTTAATATGCTGTCTAGGTTAGTCATAGCTTTTCTTCCAAGGAGCAAACATCTTTGAATTTCATGGCTACAGCCACCATCTTCAGTGGTTTTAGAGCCCAAAAAGTCTGTCACTGTTTCCATTGTCTCCCCATCTATTTGCCATGAAGTGATGGGACTGAATGTCATGATCTTAGGTTTTCTGAATGTTGAATTTTAAGTCAATTTTTTCCCTCTCCCCTTTCATTTTCATCAGGAGGCTCTTTAGTTCCTCTGCCCTTTCTGCCATAAGGGTGGTATCATCTACATATATGAGGTTACTGATATTTCTCCCAGCAATCTTGATTCCATCTTGTGCTTCATCCCTGGCATTTCGCATGATGTACTCTATGTAGGAGTTAAATAAGCAGGGTGACAATATACAGCCTTGACATACTCCTTTCCTGATTTGGAACCAGTCTGTTGTTCCATGTCTAGTTCTAAGTGTTGCTTCTTGACCTGCATACAGATTTCTCAAGAGACAGGTCAGGTGGTCTGGTATTCCTGTCTCTTGAAGAATTTTCCAGAGTTTGTTCTGATCCACACAGTCAAAGGCTTTGGTGTAGTCGGTAAAGCAGAAGTAGATGTTTTTCTGGAACTCTCTTGCTTTTTCAATATTCCAACAGATGTTGGCTATTTGCTCTCTGGTTCCTCTGCCTTTTCTGAATGCAGCTTGAACACCTGGAAGTTCACAGTTCACGTACTGTTGAAGCATGGCTTGGAGAATTTTGATCATTCTGTGATTAGTATGCTAGCATGTGATATGAATGCAATTGTATGGTAATTTGAACATTCTTTGACATTACCTTTCTTTGGGATTGGAATGAAGTCTAACCTTTTCCAGTCCTGTGGGCCACTGCTGAGTTTTCAAAATTTCCGTATGTATGTCTGTGCTATTTCTATGTCTATCTTTGTCTGTATCTGTACTTATTTATGTCTATGTCTGTCCATGTCTTTTATCTATGTCTGTCTATATCTCTATCAATATCTAGGCAAATATCTATGTCTATATCTATTGATATTCTACTGATTATTTTACTCTCGAGAATTCAATTACAGATTTTGGTACTGAAGTATTTTAGAAGAAAATAATTTAATTTTGAGGACAAGTTTTCTGAATTAGTTTTATAGTGTCTAAAATAGACTCTATAATCTGATTAGATTTAAAGGTGTTAAAAACTCTGTCTCCAATGATAGTGGTTTCATGAGTACTTGCAAATATCAAAACTCCCTAAATTGCATACATTAAATATTTGTAGTATATTGTACAGCAGTTCCACACTGGTAATGCTATCAATGTTACTTTCACAGTGAGGCCTTCTTATGCCATGTATAAAATGTAATTACCTTCTTGACATTTCTAGTCCCCCTTTCTTTCTTTTGCTTATTTCTTATTACCTTTATATTTATCACTATCTAAAAATATCTACTTTGTTATTTCAATTTGCTTACAAGTAGGCATATATTTTTATTTGTTTTAAACACTGCTTTATTTCTACTGACTAGAAAATTCCTCTCCTAAATAAATGCAAACTAAATATTTGTTTAATAAATAAATGGTTGAATGGGGAAGTATGAGAAATTGATGATATTCATAATATGCCTCAGTGCAGTCAATGGATGGTTGGAGTAGTGTTACTAGAAGAATTGCCAATGAAAACTAAAAGAAAGTGCCTCAAAAGCTTGTGCTTGCATTGAATTACTGGAGACATTATATTTACTAGCAGTGGTGTGTCTAAATTTGAACCACTGGGTCAAGTTTCTAGGTAAGCTAGGGGAAGCAGTATTTGAGTATGAAAGATGGAAGGATGGATTACAAAAAGGCATGAACAGATATTTGGGAGTATAGAATGCCTTAATTATTTTGACTGTGATAGTGGTTTCATGTGTATCTGCAAATATTGAAACTCACTTAAGTTGCATACATTAAATATGTGCAGTTTTTTGTTCAACAGTTACACATTATTAAAGCTGTTAAAGTTATTTTCACAGAAAGGGGGAAATAAGAAAGTAAGACACCAGAGTTTTAAATATATTTATTGATACTGATGTCAAATTTAAGGTTTATATAGTTGGAGAGAATTATAGTATGCCAAGAGCCAATAACCTTGCAAGAATAGAGTAAGCTCTGTGATGACAGAGTTCTGCAATAATTAGGTAATTGGTGGGTAAAGTGATATCATGAGATTCAAAGTTTCCTGTTTTTAGGAAGAAGAAACATCTGCAAACAAACTTTAGCTGTTAGAAACAACCTACTCACATTTTAGACAGTGAGAAAAGAACTAGTCACATCCTGAGAACGTTGTAGGGGAAACAGTATTCTAAAGAAACAAGCCAGAACACAGTTAAAGGCAGAAAGCCAAGGGATCATTCTAAAAAGAGGGTAAAAATATAGGAGATTTGGTTGATGACTGACTCTGAAGAGTATATAGAGTTCTGCTCAGATATAAGGGAACTGAAGGGGCAACATGATCTAACAGATACTGTAATCCCATCTAAGCCATCACTGTCGGAGAAGCCTGTCCAACAGGAGCTGTGGCCTTCAGTAAAGGAATGAGGGCAAACCATCCCTCAAGGTCATAGCCAGAAAATTGCATCTCCCAGCCTCTCCTGTTCACACACTCTGATTTTCAGATGGTGGCTCCTAATGACAAGATCTAAACAGAAACAGAGCAAAATATCCTGGTTTCTGAACTACATAAAAGTCAGCCTCTTGAGACAGATAACAGTACTGCAAGGTAGAGAGCGAATTTGGAGGAGCAAGTGATGTCTTTCTAGCCCAGAACCTTTCTGTGTCCCTCAGTCATACAACTTAAACTTTAAAAGATATTCATTATTCCCACATTGTTTTATGAGTCAATAGAGTTTACCTTAAAATTATATGTATACTTTGTTTTGAATAACACAATGTATTTATGCAAAAACTTTTTTAGGAAAGGATTATTTTCTGACTTGGGAAAATAGGAATAAACAGTATTTGCCTTATTAAAGACATGCTATAAGTTACAGCAACAAAAATATTTTAAGAACATAAGGTAGATGCCACAGTGCTAGAATAGAGAAATCAGAGATAGACCATGTGTATGTGAAAACTTGATTATGATAAATTTGGATTGTCTGATAAATGAGGAAGAAAGGAATGTGTTTTACTCAATGCTTAAAAAATTGCTCACCCAATGTGGAAAAATTAATGTTAACTCTGATAAGCTTTCAGCTTCTGCTTAGGTTGCAGTAAGCTTGAAAATGGTGTTGCGCTCATATTTACAAAGTGAAAAGCCAGATAATACACAAAGCATAACTCTTCATAAATGCGTCAGAAAGCTGAGAGTACTGGACAACTAACTAACCTGAAACTTAGGGAAAGACTGATGACTACAAAGGAGAGATGGTATGAGTATTGCCAGGGGCAGATATTGAAAATCCAGACAGCATGAAAGTCGTTAAATAGAATCCAGCTAAAATTTGTAGTAAATTGTTAAAAACCAAGTATAGACTAGACTGACAGTATAGATATCCAAGAAGTCACAGACACAGAGAGAATTTATACTTATTTTGAGTTTCTACACCACAAGCTTTAGCTTGTTTAAGACTGGAAGTTGAAGAGGAGTCTGAGAAAGTCTCCATTATGGTTACTCCCAGGGAAGCAAATAGCAGCTGTAGAAGGCAGGACCCACTTGGGCTCTCCAGTATTCCCTATGGGAAAAAAGCTTTAAGCTATGTGTGGAAAGGCAGCAAACGTATTGCTTGCTTATAGAGCACAGGTGAAGACCCAGTGAAATGTGGATAGGTTCTAGGCTCAGTACATTAGAGATCGCCTTTAGCAGGGAGAAAGAGTAGTCACTCAGAAAGCCCCATCCCAGATATCAGAGCCAGAGTGCCAAGAAAAGGCTGAACGTGAGCATGGAAACAGAGAGTGCATCCTCTCTTTATACTCCATACCAACTCCAGGCTAACAAGTGTAAATTGACAAGTACCAGCACTGTATTGTTGGGGAAGTTAAAGAAGAAAGAGATGTTCTCTGAAGAGGTATTACAAAGATAAGACCTGAAACTGAGGGGAGAGAAAACACTGAGAAAAATTTTACTGCAAGCCAGCCTCTACACACGTTACAAGGGAACTCTAGAAACATTTAAAGCCTGTGGTGCTCTGAGGGTTGTAATAGCAATAACAAAATCTAAATGGTGCTCAAATCCTAACTTAATTGACTAAACCCTCAGACTGACGATATTTATAAATATGTATAAAGCCAAATGGGATATGACAACACAGGAATTTGGAATTTTCCAGGAAAGATTACTGGAGTGGTTACCCATTTCCTTCTCCAGGGGATCTTTCTGACCCAGGGATTGGACTTGAGTCTTCTGCATTGCAGACCTGCAATATAAAGATTGCAGGTATAAAGATTCTTTAACATCTGAGCCATCAGGGAAGCCCATTTTTTAAAATGCCTACTGGTAGGCATATTGATGTTTGCATCTATCGCAATGCTGTGTTCTTCCTCTGAGAAAAAGTCTCACCAAGGTCCATAAAAAGGATGTTCACGAATTGTTTTAGAGTAACATGGGGTTGAGAAAGACTGGTTTCTATCATTAGGGAAACTGACAAGGAAAGTGGATTCATTTTACCCGATAAAATAATATGCACTTGTTCAAAGCAAAATATTATATAATGTGCCTATAAAGATTCGTGCAACTCTTAAAGGTATAGGGCTGAGAGATAAAGAAAGACATCTGTAGCACAATGTCATTTTTAAATAAGAATACATGCACAAAAACTAATTCAGTGCAAAAAATAAATACTTAACAAGATATGTCAGTAAAAGGATACTCACTAAAAACTTCAGAAGGGGTTATCATGTATAAGTATGAGATAGGAAAGAATAATGTGAATAAACAGATAAATATACAAGTAAAATAAGATTCGGCCTTTATGAAGACTGATGTTAATTCATTGCTGTGAATACAGAAAAAAAATTTTGAATCTTTCACCTTGAGTGAAACAGTCAAATCAAATGAAACCTGCAGTGGCACTAAATGTACTGTGTTTTCTAATTCAATTACAAAAAATATTTAGAAGCACTTAGGTCACTGTGTATGGGGGCGGGTGGAAGAGGGGAATTAAAACAAGAGAGATATCACTCATCTACTTTTTTCCCCCACCCTAATGAATTAGTCTCATTTCATTTATTTAGCTCAAAGGCATGATGCAGAGTCAACTTAACAGGATTTATGTTGAAAAATAAGAAAAAAGAAATAATCAGACAACATAAATAGCATTTTCCATTTTTGTTTCCTGACTCTAGAAACCCTGAGAGTGAATCACAATCTTCCTCTCCTTTACCTCTTCCTTAACCGCCAAAAGCAGTAAAGTGATGAATCTGATGAGTGTTACAATAAAAATAAAAGTATAAATAGTATAAATGATGGGAACGCGTGTATACCTGTGACGGATTTATGTTGATGTATGGCAGAACCAATACAATATTATAAAGTAATTAACCTCCAATTAAAATAAAGAAATTTATATTAAAAATAGTATAAATGAGATTCATAAAATAAATTCATATCTCCCTTTGGAGATAATTCATGGAAAGTTTCATAGAATGTCCCAGCTTGCTTTTAGGCTTATTTGTACAAAATAGTAACATTTGGAATTGGGCAGTCCTAGATAATAGACTCGATTTTTATTCACAAGTCAGACTGCAGAAAAATGTTGTTTCCCAAATAAAAAGCAGCACTTACTACAATTATCCATATATCAGCCATTCAGATCAGTTCAGTTCAGTTCAGTCAGTCAGTCATGTCCGACTTTTTGCGACCCCATGAATCACAGCACGCCAGGCCTCCCTGTCCATCACCAACTCCTGAAGTTCACTCAGACTCGCATCCATCGAGTCAGTGATGCCATCCAGCCATCTCATCCTCTGTCATCCCCTTTTCCTCCTGCCTCCAATCCCTACCAGCATCAGAGTCTTTCCAATGAGTCAACTCTTCACATGAGGTGGCCATAGTACTGGAGTTTCAGCTTTAACATTGTTCCTTCCAAAGAAATCCAGGGTTGATCTCCTTCAGAATGTACTGGTTGTATTTCCTGCAGTCCAACGGACTCTCAAGAGTCTTCTCCAACACCACAGTTCAAAAGCATCAATTCTTCGGCGCTCAGCCTTCTTCATAGTCCAACTCTCACATCCATACATGACCACAGGAAAAACCATAGCCTTGACTAGACGGACCTTAGTCGGCAAAGTAATGTCTCTGCTTTTGAATATACTATCTAGATTGGTCATAACTTTTCTTCCAAGGAGTAAGCGTCTTAATTTCATGGCTTCAGTCACCATCTGCAGTGATTTTGGAGCCCCCCAAAATAAAGTCTGACACTGTTTCCACTGTTTCTCCATCTATTTCCCATGGAGTGATGGGACTGGATGCCATGATCTTTGTTTTCTGAATGTGGAGCTTTAAGCCAACTTTTTCACTCTCTTTCACACTCATCAAGAGGCTTTTTAGCTCCTCTTCACTTTCTGCCATAAGGGTGGTGTCATCTGCATATCTGAGGTTATTGAGATTTCTCCCAGGAATCTTGATTCCAGCTTATGTTTCTTCCAATCCAGCATTTCTCATGATGTACTCTGCATAGAAGTTAAATAAGGAGGGTGACAATAACAGCCTGACGTACTCCTTTTCCTGTTTGGAACCAGTCTGTTGTTCCATGTCCAGTTCTAACTGTTGCTTCCTGACCTGCATACAGATTTCTCAAGAGGCAGGTCTTGAGAAATTCCCATCTCTTTCAGAATTTTCCACAGTTTATTGTGATCCACACAGTCAAAGGCTTTGGCATAGTCAATGAAGCAGAAATAGATGTTTTTCTGGAACTCTCTTGCCTTTTCCATGATCCAGCAGATGTTGGCAATTTGATCTCTGGTTCCTCCACCTTTTCTAAAACCAGCTTGAACATCAGGTTGTTCACGGTTCACATATTGCTGAAGCCTGGCTTGGAGAATTTTGAGCATTACTTTACTAGTGTGTGAGATGAGTGCAATTGTGCAGTAGTTTGAGCATTCTTTTGCATTGCCTTTCTTTGGGATTGGAATGAACACTGACCTTTTCCAGTCCTGTGGCCACTGCTGAGTTTTCCAAATTTGCTGGCAAATTGAGTGCAGCACTTTCACAGCATCATCTTTCAGGATTTCAAACAGCTCAACTGGAATTCCATCACCTCCACTAGCTTTGTTCATAGTAATGCTTTCTAAGCACACTTAACTTCACATTCCAAGATGTCTGGCTCTAGATGAGTGATCACACCATCGTGATTATCTGGGTGTCTGGACTAGCGAAAGTTCCAGAATATTTATCTTGAAGTTTTGTAGAAAAAAACATTCTTTCAATCCAAATTTTATGATATCATCATCCAATCTTCTATTATCATGTAAGACTGAACCTTTTTCATTGTTTCCCCAATAGCCACTTGTAATCATTTAAATTAATTAAAATTAAATAAAATTCAACAGTCAGTTCCCCATTACACTAGAAGCATTTCAGATGCTCTGTGGTTACACGTGGCTAGTGGCAGTGCAACTGCCACTGACAGTGCACCTTTAGGGCGTTCCCATCATCACCGAAATGGTGTTGGTGTAAAGAATATACAACATTACACTTCATATTGCTATTGGTTGCTAAAATAAGATAGAATAAACTTACTTCAAAAGACATCTATCATACTAATAATGTAAAGATGTATTCTCAGAACCTATGGTCTCTAACTTTTAGTTCCAGTGCCAGAGCTATACAAAACAAAGGTGGGTTGCATAGATGTAAATAGCACATAAAGTTCAATGAACACTGATCAAAGGAAGATAAAATGTACAAAGAAGCTTGTCTTATGACATAAAAATATGTAAGTCATTTTGTTTCATGACATAAAGTATGCGTACAAATGGTCTCTAGCTCTCTAGCTTTATGTATTCCAACCAAAATCTTCAAATATGTATCCTGAAAAGATACAGTATACAAATCTATTTAACACCAAAAACAGATAAAACTTTTCATAACAGAACATTTTTAAAACAAATTTCACTTTAAAAGTACCATTGCTAAAGATTTTTCACACCTTGATGAACCTTTTCAACATTATACATTCTGTAATGTATTTCCCAGTGAGTTGGTATCATTAATGCATTGGCAACAGTACCACATAAAATAAGAAAAAGAAATAATACAAGATGAAACTAGCCTGACAAGGGAACAACATAAAGACTTATAATTAGTAGGACACACATGATAATATCTCAATTAATATAAAAAGACTATTAAATATAAATAATTTCCATTCTAGAATGCTCAGATGAAATATTAATAAATCAAGTTATTTTTCAAAAATCCAAACTTTTCCCTAGGAGATCAATGATCATTGTCTTTCAGTCTTCTGAAACATTAAATATTCTATGACATATTTTTGTGTTCGGTGCTTTTTTCAGATATAACAGGTTACTGTAAAGGTATGTGCTTGACTCTGGCTGTATATTGACATGGAATACAGCATAAGAGAGGAGGTTGGAGAGCTTTCCTAAAGATACTTTTTGACCAAGGGAGAAGCATATCTAAATTAACCATGATAATTATAATGTTAAAATTACTAGAGATATAAGCATCCAATCACATTTCAGAGTAATTGACTTAGTCCAGAGGTAAATTCTATTTTGTCCAGATCCAGACAACTGTCTGACAAGTGAAATTAAATAAAAAGGTATGGTTAGCTCAACCTACTCTCACTGATATTAAGAAAAAAGATTCACAATGAGCTGACTACTAACTAGTCACATTCAGTTTAGAAGTATAATCCTTAAATATCTGTTTTAGTTATACAATATAAGAAGTTATATGAATATTTAATGGAA
The DNA here is from genome assembly GCF_001704415.2 of Capra hircus. Lineage (NCBI taxonomy): Eukaryota > Metazoa > Chordata > Mammalia > Artiodactyla > Bovidae > Capra > Capra hircus. Next base: position 82,415,949 of record NC_030810.1, read on the forward strand.
AATCTATAAGAATCACATGAAAAAAAGGAGATAAGTTTTAAGTGCAGAAATAGGCATTAAGTAAAGTGTATATACTGCATGTATCTGCATCCCGACATTGTAAAAGAGAGCAATTATGCAGTGCAAAATTTGTGGGAGTGTGTATATAACATTGCCCTTCTAGTTCTCTTCTCTTCCCCTTCCTTGCCCTAGTACCCATGATCAAATCTCTTCATTACAAGTAGAAAATTATCTCATAAACGCAAGTAGAAATTAGTCATAATTGAATAAATATATTGATTAAACACTTGCATAAAGTACTATCAACTCAAAATATATAAATAAGGACTGGTTTCCTATTGCTAAAGAAGATAATTTAAATTCTTGGAATCAGATATACTGTTAAGTAGTCTGGATAATTCCCAGCTTTTCTGCAGTGGATTTTATTCTACTTAATATTTCACAAATTTGTATTTTTAGGGATAAAATAAAATTTGAAATTTATATGTGTAATACCCTCGTCAGTATTACATAATGCATAATAACATATCAAGGACTTTTTAAGGACTTACAGCACTTAGAGTCAAACATTTTAAAATATGTTTACCAGTATTTTGATTTTAACATTTATGAAGAAAACATATTAGAAAACACATCGTTTGCTTAAATAATTTGATTTTAAAATGAGAACTTTGAATTGCAAAGGATAGGATCGTTGAATTCCCCAACACACAACAAAATCTGTTAACAAAGGAAGTTTTAAGAAAAAATACCACGGTAGCTGTGTCTCTGAAAGGGGACAGTTTCTCTGAAAGGGGAAGTTACATATATACACAAAGTTTATAAGGCTTTGGAGTCTGAGCTCAAGTTGTTTACCTTGGGTCTTCCAAGGAAAAACCATATTGAAATTAAGCAAAGTTATGACATGACAGTTTAGAATTAGAAGGCTAAGAATTCTGATGTAAATGAAAAAACACTTTGTCTTATACATGAACTGCTTGCACAGATGACTAGAATATTGATCTTTATGGATTTCCTCAGTCACACAATGAAATTATTTATAGTCTGTTTCAATTCTCTGTGGTAGAATTTTCCTGAAACAGGTAAGTAATATTGACTTAAGTAGTCCAGAGTTGTACTTAAGTCACATTGACAGATATAATCTTGATTCTCAATCCCCTATCATCATCATTCTTCAGTGAGTTCTAAGATAGATCATTATGAACTAGCTGCTGCTGCTGCTGCTGCTGAGTCACTTCAGTCGTGTCCGACTCCATAGATGGCAGCCCACCAGGCTCCCCCGTCCCTGGGATTCTCCAGGCAAGAAGACTGGAGTGGGTTGCCATTTCCTTCTCCAATGCATGAAAGTGAAAAGTGAAAGTGAAGTCACTCAGTCCTGTCTGATTTCTAGCAACCCCATGGACTGCAGCCTACCAGCCTCCTCCATCCATGGGATTTTCCAGGCAGGAGGACTGGAGTGGGTAGCCATTGCCTTCTCTGTTATCAACTGGAGAAGTGACCATTTCAGATCTCCCCCACTCTTTGAATATACCAGATCTTTGATGGGAGTTACGTGATCTTTTTAATGAAGATCATTATTTACTTATTTGTTTGTTTTTATTGAAGTATAGTTGATTTACAGCATTGTGTTAATTTCTGGTGCACAGTGAGGTGATTCAGATACATATATATACATATATATATATGTATATACACACACACACATACACACACACACATACATATATTTTTTCATTATGGTTTAGTTACATGATATTGATGAATATAGTTCCATGTGCTACACAGTAGGATGTTGTTGTTTATCTGTCCTACATATAATGGTTTGCATCAGCTAATCCCAACCCTGCCCCCAATCCCTTGGCAACCATGTCTGTTCTCTCTGTGAATTTGTTTCATCAATCAGTTCATTTCTGTCATATTTTAGGTTCCACACATAGGTGATGTTATATGGTATTTGTCTGATTTACTTCCCTAAGTATGATAATCTCTAGGTCGATCTGAGTTGCTGCAAGTGGCATTATTTTATTTCTTCAGTGCAGAGTAGTATCCCACTGTGTGTTTGTACAATATCTTCTTTATCCATTCATCTATCGATGAACATTTAGGTAGCTTTCATGTCTTGGCTATTATGAATAGGGCTGCTATAAACATAAGGGTCAATGTATCTTTTTGAATTGGAGTTTTGTCCAGATATGTGCCAGGAGTGGGATTGCTGAATTATACAGCAAGACTATTTAATTTTGTGAGGAACCTCCTTACTGTTCTCCGTAGTGGCTGCACCAATTTACATTCCTACCAGCAGTGTAGGAGGGCCTCCTTTTTGTCACACCCTCTCCAGTATTTATTGTTTGTGGATTTTTTGATAATGGCTATTCCAATCCCAAAGAAAGGCAATGTCAAAGAATACTCAAACTACCACACAATTGCCTCATCTCACACGCTAATCAAGTAATGCTCAAAATTCTCAAAGCCAGGCTTCAGCAATACATGACCTGTGAACTTCCAGATGTCCAAGCTGGTTTTAGAAAAGGTGGAGGAACCAGTGATCAAATTGCCAACGTCCGCTGGATCGTTGAAAAAGCAAGAGAGTTCCGGAAAAACATCTATTTCTGCTTTACTGAATATACCAAAGCCTTTGACTGTGGAAGGCTTACACACATTAAACTCTGGAAAATTCTGAACGAGATGGGAATACCAGACCACCTGACCTGCCTCTTGAGAAATCTGTATGCAGATCAGAAAGCAACAGTTAGAACTGGACATGGAACAACAGTCTGGTTCCAAATAGGAGACAGAGTAGGTCAAGGCTGTATATTGTCACCCTGATTATTTAACTTATGTGCAGAGTACATCATGGGAAATGCTGAGCTGGATGAAGCACAAGGTGGAATCAAGGTTGCTGGCAGAAATATCAATAACCTCAGATACACAGATGACACCACTATTATGGCAGAAAGAGAAGAACTAAAGAGCCTTGTGATGAAAGTGAAAGAGGAGAGTGAAAAGTTGGCTTAAAGCTCAACATTCAGAAAACCAAGACCATGGCATTTGGTCCTATCACTTCATGGCAAATAGATGGGGAAACAGTGGAAACAGTGGCTGACTATTTTGCGGGGGGGCTCTAAAATCACTGCAGATGGTGACTGTAGCCATGAAAGTAAAAGACGCTTACTCCTTGGAAGGAAAGTTATGACCAACCTAGACAGCATGGTGGATTCATGTTGATGTATGGCAAAACCAATACAATATTGTGAAGTAATTAGCCTCCAATTTGAATAAATTTATATTAAAAAATAAAAAAAATAAAAGTTGATCAACTTGGGGGAAAAAAAAAAAAGCAGAGACATTACTTTGTCAACAATGGTCCATCTAATCTAGGCTATGGTTTTTCCAGTAGTCATGTATGGATGTGATAGTGAGACTATAAAGAAAGCTGAGCGCAGAATTGATGTTTTTGAACTGTGGTGTTGGAAAAGACTCTTGAGAGTCCCTTGGACTGCAAGGACATCCATCCAGTCAGTCCTAAAGGAAATCAGTCCTGGGTGTTCATTGGAAGGACTCATGTTAAAGCTGAAACTCCAAGATTTTGGCCACCTGATGCGAGGAGCTGACTCATTTGAAAAGACCCTGATGTTGGGAAAGATTGAGGGCAAGAGCAGAAGGGGATGGCAGAGGATGAGATGGTTAGATGGCATCACCGACTCTTTGGACATGAGTTTGGGAAAACTCTGGGAGTTGGTGATGGACAGGGAGGCCTGGCGTGCTGCAGTTCATGGGGTCACAAAGAGTTGGACATGACTGAGCGACTGAACTGAACTCTTACTTGTGTGACATGGTACCTCAATGCAGTTTTGTTTTGCATTTCTCTAAGAATCAGAAATATTGAGCATCTTTTCATATGTCTGTTGGCCATCTGAAAGTGAGAACTGTGAACTGAGTCATTTGATGAAGTATCTGAAAAATAAAAGTTAAAATTCTAAAATCAAATATTTGAACACTGCAGCAAAGAAAGTGATTATTTATGCTCAAAGTTGTAGATCTCTTCTATATCAGAAATCAAGAATGTCCAAACTAAACCAAGAGAAGAAATCCTTTCTTCAATTTGCAATCCTCACAGAACTAGATACGGAGATATTAGGTGAATCACTTAATTGCTAATTCCTTCCTTTTTTATGAATCTTGTTAGTAATACTAAGATCTGAGAGAGTTCAGTGGTTGTTTACATGCATTGTTCTCATTAAATGATTGATAACCTTTTGCAAAGACAATATCATTTCTACTTCTGCTCTCCCTTATTTCTCATCATTATTGTTAACTATTAGAGTGAGAAGTTACAGCACTTCAGTGACATTTTCCAGTACCAGTAAATGTATGAACTATTGCATGTAAGATTTTTCACTTTTCCCGTGATTCTTTCATAGTGTTATATGAGGAGATTTAAGTATAGGAAATAAAAAAAGTCAGATAGAGTTTCTTAGGAATCTTAACTAGAATCTAGTTTTTATGCTTAAGTTATCTAGCAAATACCTCTCAATCTCTTAACCTCTCTCTCTTTCTCTTGATAAAAAGAAAAATACTGAACCTAAGTGAACTAGAATTGACATGACAGCATCAGTTAATTCAGTCACTCAGTTGTGTCCAACTCTTTGCAACCCCATGTACTGCAGCATGCCAGGCCGCCCTGTCCATCATCAACACCTGGAGTTTACTGAAACTCATGTCCTTTTGAGTTCGTGATGCCATCCAACAGTCTCATCCTCTGCTGTCCCCTTCTCCTCCTGCCTTCAATCTTTCCCAGCACAAGGGTCTTTTCAAATGAGTCAGTTCTTTGCATCACATGGCAAAGTATTGGAGTTTCACCTTAAACATCAGTACTTCCAATAAATAGTCAGGACTGATTTGCATTCAGATGGAGTGGTTATATCTCCTTGTACTCCAAGGGACTCTGAAGAGTCTCTCCAACACCACAGTTCAAAAGCATCGATTCTTTGGCACTCAGCTCTATGTATAGTCCAGCTGTCACATCCATACATGACTACTGGAAAAACCATAGCTTTGACTAGATGGACTTGCTTGGCAAAGTAATATCTCTGCCTTCTAATATGCTGTCTAGGTTGGTCGTAGCTTTTCTTCCAAGGAGCAAGGGAATTTTAATTTCATGTCTGCAGTCACCATCTGCAGTGATTTTAGAGCCCCCCAAAATAAAGTCAGCCACTATTTCCACTGTTTCCCCACCTATTTGCCATGATCTTTGTTTTCTGAATGTTGAGTTTTAAGCCAACTTTTTTACTCTCCTCATTCAATTTAATCAAGAGGCTCTTTAGTTCTTCTCTTTCTGCCATAAGGGTGGTGTCATCTGCATATCTGAGGTTATTGATATTTCTCCTGGCAGTCTTAATTCCAGCTTATGCTTCATCCAGCTCAGCGTTTCTCATGATGTGCTCTGCATATAAGTTAAATAATCAGGATGACAGTATACAGCCTTGACCTACTCCTTTTCCTATTTGGAACCAGTCTGTTCCATGTCCAGTTCTAACTGTTGCTTTCTGACCTGCATACAGATTTCACAAGAGGCAGATCAGGTGGTCTGATATTCCCATCTCTTTCAGAATTTTCCAGAATTTGTTGTGGTCTACACAGTCAAAGGCTCTGGCATAGTCAATGAAGCAGAAATAGATGTTTTTCTGGAACTCTCTTGCTTTTTCCATGATCCAGCGGATGTTGGCAATTTGATCTCTGCTTCCTCTGCCGTTTCTGAAACCAGCTTGAACATCTGGAAGTTCATTACTTTACTAACATGTGAGTTGAGTACAGTTGTGTGGTATTTGAACATTCTTTGGCATTGCCTTTCTTTGGGATTGGAATGAAAACTGTCCTTTTCCAGACTGGTGTCCACTGCTGAGTTTTACAAATTAGTTAGCATATTGAGTGAAGCACTTTTGTGTTTTAGGATTTCAAATAGCTCAACAGTAATTCCATCACCACCACTAGCTTTGTTCTTAGTGATGCTTCCTAAGGCCCACTTGACTTCATATTCCAGGATGTCTGGCTCTGGGTGAGTGAACACACCATTTTGATTATCTGGGTCATGAAGATCTTTTCTGTGTCGTTCTCCTGTGAATTCTTGCCACCTCTTCTTAATATCTTCTGTTTCTGTTATGTCCATATCATTTCTGTCCTTTATTGTGCCCATCTTTGCATGAAATATTCCCTTTGTATCTCTTATTTTCTTGAAAAGATCTCTAGTCTTTCCCATTCCGTTGTTTTCGTCTGTTTCTTTGCATTGATGGATGAGGAAGGCTTTATATGAGACATACTCAGACAACCATTTGGCCTTTTCACATTTCTTTTTCTTGGGGATGATCTTGATCCCTGCCTCCTGTACAATGTCATGAACCTCTGTCCATAGTTCTTCAGGCACTTTGTCTATCAGATCTAATCCCCTGAATCTGTTTGTCACTTCCACTGTTTAATCATAACAGATTTGCTTTAGGCCAAACCTGGATGGTGTAGTGGTTTTCCCTATTTTCTTCAATTTAAGACTGAATTTGCCAATAAAGAGTTCATGATCTGAGCCACAGTCAGCTCATGGTCTTGTTTTTGCTGACTGTATAGAATTTCTTCATCTTTGGCTGCAAAGAATATAATCAATCTGATTTTGGTGTCGGCCATCTGATGATGTCCATGTGTAGAGTCTTCTCTTGTGGTGTTGGAAGGGGGCGTTTGCTTTGACCAGTGTGTTTTCTTGGCCAAACTCGACTAGCCTTTGCCCTTCTTCATTCTGTACTCCAAAGCCAAATTTGCCTGTTACTCCAGGTCTTTCTTGACTTCCTACTTTTGCATTCCATGCCCCTGTAATGAAAAGGACATCTTTTTTGGGTGTTAGTTTTAGAAGGTCTTCACAGAACCATTCGTTCTTCAGCATTACTGCTCAGAGCGTACACTTGGATTACTGTGATATTGAATGGTTTGCCTTGGAAATGAATAGAGACCATTCTTTCATTTTTTAGATTGCATCCAAGTACTGCATTTTGGTCTCTTTCGTTTACTGTGATGGCTTCTCCATTTCTTCTAAGGGATTCCTGCCCTCACTAGTAGATACAATGGTCATCTGAGTTAAATTCACCCATTCCAGTCCATTTTAGTTTGCTGATTTCTAGAATGTCGACGTTCACTCTTCGCATCCCCTGTTTGACCACTTCCAATTTGGCTTGATTCATGGCACTAACATTGCAGGTTCCTATGCAGTATTGCTCTTTACAGCATCAAACTTTAATTCCATCACCAGTCACATCCATAACTGGGTGTTGTTTTTGCTTTGACTCTGTCTGTTCATTCTTCCTGGAGTTATTTCTCCATGTCTCCACTGACCTCCAGTCGCATATTGGGCACCTACCAACCTGGAGAGTTCATCTTTCAGTGTCCTATCTTTTTGCCTTTTCATACTGTTCATGGGGTTCTCAAGGTAATAATATTGAAGTGGTTTGGCATTCCCTTCTTCAGTGAACCATGTTTTGTCAGAACTCTCCACCATGACCTGTCTGTCTTGGGTGGCCCTACACAGCAATGGCTATTTTTTCAAACCAGTAGCAGTTTACCAAATAATTGGTACATACTTAATTTGAACTTAGTACCAAATATTTTTTTTTTGTGCCAAAAACCTAATACTAGCTGTTGAACGCTGTGCACAAAAAACTATTTTAGGAGTCAGTGAACAAAATTGGACTGAAATGAGCCAAGTTAGGTATGCAGAATATAAAAAGGAGAAATAATGAACTAGATGAAGGATAAGATCTGAATATAAGAATTGAAAACTTATATACTACACATTAACACTTCTGTGTAAGATTGTTGTTAAATATATGTCATCATTTTCTGTTTCTTCTCTGAGCCTTACCTTAAATAAAGTTTGATCACAAAGGCAAATTCCTACAAATGACTCTTGGGTATTGTTCTTGTCATAGAAATCACATGAAAATGGTTTTAGATTATTGCTTACTGGGTATTTTTTTGCTATATTACTTTAAAAAATCTAATAGTTGAATTCTGTTACTTATGACATTTTTTAAAGAATTGATTCTAGAAAGAGTTGATTGTAACTTAGAAAAAGTATGTGCAAATGAATACCCTTTGAAATAATCTTTAGTCAAATAATTAAAATAATGAAGTCTATACTTAGACTCATACCAAGTGTTGACTCAATACATAAAAGATAATTTTAAGTTTAGAGACTTGGTAAATATGTGGTTAAAATTCTTTAAAAATTGCTAAAAGCAAAGTTTAAAATGGGAATATAAAAGAATAATAGTATGCCAATTAAAGCATGAAGCTTGTGATTAACATTTCATAGGTTTTTTTTTTGTAGATCTTATATGGATCTGTCCGTGTAATGCAGTTGTTTTCTTGATACAAAGTTCTTGTCAAGCCTGTCGCCTTCTGTGCCAGTTACCTGTTTATTGTCTCAGTTCAGATTTGCTTTTCATTTCCTCCTTTGTGAAGTAGGGTCTGGGTCCTTTAAGTATTTTTCATTTGTCAGCTGGCATAAGGTTAAGAATTGTCAATGAAGGTTATTATAGGGACATAGAAAGAAGGCTTTCCTTCCTGTTTCCAATCACTCTATTTGACTGGCTTCTGCAATACCCACACTTCTTACCATCCAGCTCCTGCTGGTGCGTGGCTTCTCCGACATTCAGCACTTTCAGTTCATGGTACCCTGCAGTTCCTAAAGACAGACAGCTTCCCCCAGGACCTCCCCCTTTCAAGGCAGTTTTGTAGTGGAGTACCTCTAGCTTTCTGTAGGTACTATGTGGATTTATAGCACTCTATAGAGAATTGATTTCTAGAAAGTTCAGTCATCAACATCACAGCAATATCTTTGCCCCTTACAGAACTACCACCTATGCTTCACCAATAATTTCTGGATCTGAGCTTTGTTATATATTTTATATAGCTACCAACCAATTCCATATTACTCTAATCCCCTGTAATGGTAAATAATTCTTTTTACTGAGCTTTCCCTGTTCAAATTACTTTGTGGTTTCTTTCTCCTGACTAAACTCTGACTGATACACAAGCTAAAATGATTTATTTATGGAGGATTATTAAGACTCCTAGTTTTACATTTCCTGATGTAATGATAGCCCGTGTCTTATATCTTTTTAGCTAGGACACATTTAGCCATGGATCAATACTCTGAAGACTGAATGCAGCTTTAGTGTTCAAAAGTATTTAATAGCATTGTTTTCCAACATGATTCTCTTCCAACATGATTCTCAGACATGTTACCCTTCTGGTATATTTTCCAGGAGATGAATTCTTTAGTCTTAGTCCATTTAGAGGCTATTTTAAGAATCTAAGGAAGTAAAGTTTGTACCCATAGATGATAAGACTAGATATATGAATGAATATTTTGCATAATTTGTGATACCTTCTTTAGGTAACTTAGGATTTGAAATCAAGAGTGAACTATCGAAGCCTGTAAGTGACCTGCACTAAACTTGATGGTTAAAGTCACGAGCTCTTGATAGTGTGGACCTCCTGTACATGAGGGCCAGAGGCAAAACTCTTGTCTAAGGAAGCCCAAGTGTCAGCTAACTTTTCTAATATAGATTTAAAATGTCATTGGCCTCCTTTTCTTTTCCTAAGTATTAAGAATGACAGAGACAACAATGTCTCTTAGTGAGTAATCAGACGTTTAAATTTCCCTATTAAAAATCCCTGTATAATTAATGTCTCTGGCTTTGGAGATGTAGGTTGGAATTACCCAGCCACACACAAAATCAAGCCAGATTTTTGCTTCAGTTAGAGCCATAGCTCTTTGAAAAAGAAAAGTTTCATGTTCCTAAAGATAGGCAGGAAGAAAAGCACATTTTTCAAAACCCATTGCAAGTAGTTAGTGGTATGACGTCTATTCAGAGATGTTCAAGGGACACTGCAGTGTTCATTTTTGTCCAGGTTCTGTCTTTACACTTCTGCTAGGATGATCATTGTGACAGATGAGACAGGTACCGAGACATTCAGAAATATCAGTACAATGTGTTCACTATTATTGACCTTGCATAGTGGCAACGTTTTGAAAGTTTCCATTAGAGGTCTCTGTCCTACTATGAAGCTTATGGTATATTCTGCTTAGTATATTTTCATATAAGTTTTAAGTTATGACCTACCAAAAATCCAGATGAAGTCTGGATTTTCAAAGGGGAAAGGAGTTATATTAAACTCTATGTGGTCATATTTCATCCACAACAGAGATGATAAACAGTCATGGATTTACCCTCCTTTTGGAGAAAGGAATGATAGCAGGATACAGTTTTTACAAATAAATAGACGTGTTTGAGGGGAAAATTAACACTTATTAATAAATATTTTTTATTTTCAGCAACAAGTATTGACAACATGAAAGACCATCAGGTTTAGATTTTAAAGTCAAATATGGGAAAGACTTCCCTAATTTAGTTGCTGCTACAATTTCTCTTAGAAAATATCGATAGGTCTCTGTCACAAGGTTTGTGGAACACTCTAATAAGAAATTGATTTTGATTATTCACATGAGTTTGAATCTGCATTCTAAGAACTTGCAAATATTATTTATGTACAGAATAGATTTATAGGTTCACAATAATTAAAAAGGCACAGAGTATTGGAGCTCTTAAAGATTAACTTTAAATTACAAGGTTTTTCAGGGAAGTTTCAGTCATAAAGTAATACAAAAGTAGCGAATATAACACAAATGAACTTACAAAACAAAAATAGACTCACAAGACATCGAAAACGAATTTATGGTTACAAAAGGGGAAAGGGGCGGGGGAGAGATAAGTTAGGATTAGCAGACACAAATTACTGTATATAATATAGATAAATAATAAGGTTATACTGCAGAGCACAAAGACATATATTTAATATTCTATAATAGACCATAATGGAAAATATGAAAAATAATAAGTATGTATATATATATATATGTTATAAGTGTATATATATAAATGAATCATTTTGCTGTATACCAGAAATTAAAACAATATTATAAATCAACTATATACTTCAATTTAAAAAAGAATAACTTGAGGTTTTGTTGCCTACAATACACAGTGATACTCAGAAAAATACTATCATTTGTCTCCTAGTAACATTTTGAATGGATTGTGTTATCTGTTGGGAGTATTCACAGTCTTGGGAGAAATCATGTCCAAAAAAAATCAACTTTGTTCTCACAAACTTCTGACTTTTCTTTGGAAGCTTTTTTTTTATATTCTAAGAGTAATTATATTGATGAAATCAGTTTGTCACTAATATTCCTTATGTATATGCATGCAAAAATTCTCATAAAATATAGATAAACTGCATTATGCTTTACATTCTGACATTAATGGGACCTCAGAGTTGACAGTCCTGTGTGCTCATGATGAGAAAAAGTTGAATAAACAGAAAATTAACAACTCTTCTTAGATCCATCAAGGAATTGAAGTCTGTGGAAAACCATGGTCCTGAAAACTGGACAGGCAGACAGAGACAGAGAGTCACAGCTTAGCAAGAGCAAAAGCTACAGAAACCATAAATGAGTAAGAACATGTACACTAATTGACAGGTTACCAGAGGCTGAGTGCAGACTAGCTTGCGTTAAAATTCCTGAGGGCTCCCTGTTTCAGTGGGTGTATGGAGGAAATGTTTTCGTGAATTTTACTTCAGGAACCTCACCAGGTTCTCAGAGTGAAAGATGGAGAAATATACTTCAATCTTTGCAGTAGATATCAGTGCAAGTCAATTTTTTTAAATTTATAGCAATTTTTATAACAAGTTTTGAACACGTAGCTATGTCTATGACTTTTTTTTTATTTGTAGCAATTTTTGAATAAAACACTGTCATAGAAATGAAGAAGGCTATTGATGAACCCATCAGCATATTAGAAAAGGTCAAGGGGCAAAATAAATTAGTGAGCTTGAAGGTATGAAAGGCAGAAAGTAGAAAGAACAAAGAAAAAAAAAGAAAATTTTCCAGACTTGTGAGACAATTATAAAATGTATACATATGAGTCATGAGACTAGTAAAAGGAGAAATAAGACAACTGAAGAAAATATTTGAAGTAATAATGTCTGAGATTTTGTCCAAAATTCATCAGGAACACCAAATATCATACATCTGGAAAAACTCAGATTTAACCAAGGACAAGGACCAAAAAATACACTACACATACTAATACACATACCATACTCAAATAACTGAAAATCAAAGACAAAGAGAGAATCTTGAAGAAGGCAGAGAGAAATAGAGATTTACCTAAATAGAGGGATAATGATAGAAATTTATATTAGGCTTTTTCAGAAACTATAGAAGCAAGAAAGGCATAAAACAAAATACTTAATGTGTTAGACAGAGAAACATACACATAACTAAAAGCAAAATAACAACCTAGAATTATGTGTCCAGCAAAATTACTTCAAAAAGTGACTGAGAAATAAAGACGACGGAGGAGCTTGGCGGGCTGCAGTCCATGGGGTCACTAAGAGTCAGATGCGACTGAGTGACTTCACTTTCACTTTTCACTTTCATGCATTGGAGAAGGCAGTGGCAACCCACTCCAGTATTCTTGCCTGGAAAATCCCATGGACAGAGGAGCCTGGTAGGCTGCAGTCCATGGGGTCGCTAAGAGTTGGATGTGACTGAGTGACTTCACTTTCACTTTTCACTTTCATGCATTGGAGAAGGAAATGGCAACCCACTCCAGTGTTCTTGCCTGGAGAGTCCCAGGGACGGGGGAGCCTGGTGGGCTGCCGTCTAAGGGGTCACACAGAGTCGGACACGACTGACGTGACTTAGCAGCAGCAGCAGACAACCAAAACTGAGGAGTTTGCCACCTGTAGACCTGCTTAAAAGTTCTTCAGGGAGAAGGAAAACATTGTTCACTTAAAAACTCCCCCAACTGAAATTGGTTAAATAATGAAATTTTTGTCATTGTGAAATATGCCTTCTAAAGTAATCACTTAATGAATGACAGTCTGTACTGGAAAGGTCACAGCATTATGTTTTAAACTAAGACTAACCCAAAAGAGTTTAACAAAGTTCATATTTCTTCTCCAGCTCTGGAATGCTAGCCAAGGTATACATGAAGTCCCATTCTTAACTTCTTGTCTTAGAATCTCTGCTATCATCACCAACTTCAAATTGTTGGTTTTCAAATATACCACTCTTATTGGCCTATTAATTTCTTAACTGCCAATTCCCATAGCTCAAACCACTTGTGTTGTTAAAGGTGTCTTCAGTTTAAAGGAATCCATATTACCAGAATCTATCTGGTGGGGATTGTGGCTTGCACCTAGTTCTGCAAAGAAAGGTGTATACTCTTGGTCTTCCAAAGTGGGATTTCTAAGTTTGTTTTCCTACACATACGCTATTACATAGTGCTGTACAGATCCATGCAAATACTAACTGGTGAGTGTTGTGTCAGTCACACAGGAGGAGTGGCTTTTGCATGTAGCCAGGAATATTAGCATCAGGTGTAACATTCTTGGTCAGATGAATCCTGAGTTCTAAATAAAGGGAACTTAATATAGGAACTCCCCTGTGGCTATGCATTTGACAGCCAACTTTCTCAGCATTTGAAGAAGTAAAAGAATGAATCAAAATCATACATACAGAGACGTGGTATATAAATATCATCACAAATGCATCAAGAACTTTTACTCAGAAAACATGAGTAGAATAAAGTCTATTATTCATGTCAAATAGGTTGTCACTTTCAGCAATTCAAGAATCCAGTTGAGTATTAATTCTTTTATAAATGACAGGAACTAACCATTCAGATCAGAAGACGAAGAGGGAATTTTTGCTGTGGCATATGAGCAGAGTGCAGCAAGTTTGGGGAGGCAGACATGTAAACCATCAATCATTACACTATCTCACAAGGAGAGTTTCTGTAGCATAATGATATCTCAATAGGATTATCAGATCCACGAATGAACTCAGTCTTTTATTTGGGAGGAAGTGGAAAGGATGAAGGGTGTGTGGTGTGCTTATCCTTTCACAGAGAATGTACTTTTTTACTAAATTGTGGCTTAAATGGTATGTAAAATATCCACAGGCTAAGACTGTTCTTTCTGAAAAAGTATCAGGGGAGTAAGTCCAGGGAGTGAGTTCAGAAGCAGTGGGGATGGCTGACCAAGATGCCCCGAGGGAGGAGAAGGGTGAGAAAACCCAGCTGTGGGGCTGGGTAGGGTTGGCCAGCTGGCGTGAAGGGCCCTGTGTGCTAGTGAGCTGTGAAGGGCCCCTGAGGAAAGGAGTTTGAAAGGCTTAGGAGATGTTCAGTCCGCCCCCTTCCCCACACCCCCTGCCCCTTCCTTACTCTCCCTCCTCTTGGATTAAGTTCCCTTGTCTGTGAAACCATTGGGAGCTTTTCTGGGCTAAGATGAGCCACCCTTGACCGAGGCCTGCCTGCGCTCACACACCTCCAGCTCCCAGGGTCGCTGCCCCATCTGTCTGTCTGTCACTCCACCTCCAGGACAGGTTGTGCAGCCTGAGACCCCAACTCCTTTGTCTCTGTGTGTACCCTTCTCTCGGAGGAACCCTTCATGCCTTCTGCGTGCTGCTCATTAATCCTGTTGAGGGAGTCTTGTAGCCTGTATTTGTGTGGAGTTCTGTAAATATGATGGGTTCGCACAAGGAAGTGATTTTGATTGGGAGAATGTTGATTTGCTACTCGTGAAATGGGAGTTAAGAAAAACCTAAAGATTCTGTAATGACCTGTAAAGACTTAATGATTTGTATTGTATAGTGAACTAAATGTCTGTAATTTTGTACCTTATATGCCTTCCCACTGTAAGACCAATAGCCTCTAAATAAAACCAGATGATCTCCTGCCTAAAAAAAAAAAAAAAAAAAGTGGAGGGGGAATGTTCAGGTACCGGTGTCGCTTAGTATATGTGCAGGATATGTGTACAATACTTTATGCAGAAAACCAAGATTCACCTCCCAGAAACTAAAAGATCTTATAAAATTGGACACAACTATGCTTGACTTGACATTGTTATTCAGATTTCATATCCATAAAAATTATCTACGGACAAATTTACTCAATTTTAGCTATGAACCTTCTTCAGTAATATAAAATTTCTGGCTGTGTTTAGTTAATTTTTTTTTTTTTTTGCTTGGAAAAGAGGGATCCGCTTGCTTCTTAATATTTTTCTCTAAGCATTATATTACTTAATTTCAAATTATTTTGTAAGGATTGAGGTATACATAGCATTATGAAGAATTTAAACAATCATCTCTGGATTCACTGCCCAGTATAGGAAATAATACTTTAAATTCTAAAATTAATCACAAATGAGAATTTGATAGTTATAATGTGTTGAGGTTAAATTATGTTGCCCCCAAAACTCAAATGTTCAAGTCCTAATTTCTAGTACTTCTGAATCTGAACTTACTTGAAGAGAGGGTCTTTACAGAGATAATTAAATTAAAATGAAGTCATTAGCATAGGCCTTCATGGAATATATAAAAAGGAGAAGTTTGGACACAGAAAGGAAAGACAGTATGAGGAGACACAGAAGGAAGACAAAAAGCGAAGGAAAGAGAGACTTAGAACAGATCCTTCCCTCACCGCCCTCAGAAGGAATCAACCTTTCAGTATCTTGACCTTAGTCTTTTAGCCTTCAGAACTGTGAGACAGTAAATTTGTGTTGTTTATAGCCACCTAGACTATAGTATTTTGTTATGAAGTCTTCTATCAAATATCATGTCTGTATTTCTAGTTCACTACATATGTTTTGATCAATAACAGTACATATTCTGCTTTGCACATTTTAAACCAACTATAAAACCAGTGTCATACTCGTTTGCTTTTCTCTTTTTGCTGTTGTTCAGTTGCTAAGTAGTGTTTGACTCTTTGCAGCCTGTAGCACGCCAGGCTCCTCAATCCTTCACTTGTCTCCCAAGCTTTGCTCAGATTTACATCCATTGAGTTGGTGATGCTAGCTAACCATTTATCCTCTGCTGACCCTTTCTGTTTTGCCTTCAATCTTTCCCAGCATCAGGGTCTTTTCCAATGAATTGGCTCTTCATATCAGGTGGCCAAAGTATTGGAGCGCTAGTTTCAGCAACAATCCTTCCAATAAATATTCAGGGTTGATTTCCTTTAGGATATCCTTGCAGTCCAAGGGACTTTCAAAAGTCTTTTCCAGCACCACATTTGAAAGCATCAGTTCTTTGGCCTTCAGCCTTATTTACGGTTCAATTCTCACTTCTGTACATGACCATTGTTGTTAGTTAATGTTATATTTGAGAGATACATCTTTGAGTAATGCTTTGGTTATATATTCTCAATGCAGTACAGAATATTTCTTCACTTTCTCTGCACTGCTTTCCCCACTTCTAACACCACACTCTCAGCCTTGACCCAACCCTGTGTGTGGAGAGGTTGTAGGCATAGTCAGGTAAGTGAGGGTCAGTTCAATTGCATCAGCATACAATGCTTACAGGCCTTTATGGGCTATCCACCTGCCCTCCACAAAGAAAACCTGGAGAATGTTGATTTTGTGTGTTACTCTTTCTACTGGAGTGAGACCTCTCACTCCAGTATGAAAAATTCCATACTTTCCATAGGAATTGTTTGTAAACAGATCCTCTTGCAACAGTTGAGGGGTGGGTGTGGGAGGTGTAATCCCAGCCCTCAAGTAACCTATTGACAGGTAAACCTGAAATAATTCACTATGAGTCTACAGCAGATAATCCTGCTATCCCTTCACATGCTTATAAATAGAAAAATAAAATAGGTCTGAATGCCTCTTAGAATTGTTAATACTTTTTAAAATTTAAAAGCCTTATCTTGCTGTTGACCATACAGGGTAAAACTTGCCCATGATACAATGTAAACATTCAGTAGTTTACTTCTACATCTCCTATTACTTCAGGAGAATTATCTTGCTCTATTCTGATTTTCTTCTTTATACATTCCAAATTCTGATTTGATCTCTCGTGTGTGTTTTTTTTTTCATTGCTAACTTTTGTTTTAATTTCATTATTCCTCTCATTAATAGCTCAGTCGGTAAACAATCTGCCTGCAGTGCAGGAGACCCGGGTTCGATCCCTGGGTTGGGAAGAGCACCTGGAGAAGGAGATGGTAACCCACTCCAGTATCCTTGCCTGGAAAGTCTCATGGAAAGAGAAGCATGGTGGCCTGCAGTCCATGGGGTCGCAAAGAGTCAGGCATGTCTGAGCGACTAACACTTATTCTGTGGTGCTATCTTTTTCATTTCATTTTAAAAAAATCTTTGTATTTATCATTATGTCAATCACAATTTTTCTGATTCTTATTACATTATAGCACCTTCTATTTCCCCCAGTTTTAAATCTTCCTCATATTAGAGTCATTGGGCTTTCTGTTTTTTTTCTCCATAGTGGTTAAGTGTTACACTGATTATTTTATTCATGCTGCAATTTTGTCTCCATTTTCATCCATTTGTCCTGAGTGCTCTTCAAATGTTATTTTGCATGTTAGTTTTGTACGTTAAAATATATTTATATAGATCATATTATTTTTTTCCTTTTAAAAATAATCATCCTTGAGGCAGTAGAGACTTACTCAGATCATGCATTCACAACCTTCTTGAGTAAGGATAAAGTAAAAATCAGGTTTGGTAAAGATTAGTGTTTTCATATTGTCCTACAGTTTTATTTCTGCAAGTGTTTACGTTTTATTCCTTGCTAAACAATTGAGATATGAACTGAACACTTTACCCAGTGAAAAATTTCTCTCTCTCGCTCTCTCTTTCTGCCCCACCCCTTTCTGCAACGAACCTGTGGTACCATAGAGACTGATACTTTCTGAAAATATGGCTAGCTGACCTCTCAGTGCTCTTCTCATTTGGCCTACCTCCGTATTTCTCAAATTTAATGTAAATACACATCATTTAATTATCTTGCTACCATGTAGATTTGGGCTCAGAAAATACGACTCAGAGCTTGCGATTCTGAATTTCGAACAATCTCCAGAGTGATGCTAATACTTTGTTCCTCAGACCAAACTTTAAATAGCAAGAGCCCATCCTAGTATGGTTTTTCAAACCAACTGATCCCACAGAAGATGCTGCAAAAAGATTTCACACCCCATTCTCACTGCTGCTGCTGCTGCTGCTAAGTCGCTTCAGTCATGTCCTACTCTGTGCGACCCTACAGACAGCAGGCCACCAGGCTCCTCCATCTCTGGGATTCTCCAGGCACGAACACTGGAGTGGGTTGCCATTTCCTTCTCCACCATTCTCACTAGTGACAAGTAAACATTTTGGCAGTTGTATCTCACTACTTGTAATGCCTTTGGTAGGTTTATTTCTTGAGATTTTTCCAAAAGCAGAATCCAGGATATTTGTGCTCCATTTCCTTCAATGCACATTACCTGTTCTTTGGCTAGTCTTGTACAGTATTTGTCCTTTAAACTAACTCCACATTAGCTTAAATGATGAATTTTTGCTTTTTTCTCTTTCATTATTTGCCTAAATTTGAGCGAGAATATGGGAAATGCCTAATCATCTATATTGTTTGAATTTTTTAAATGGTTGAAATTTACCATAGAGCATGGTCAATAGACAAACATGTATTCTTTGATTATTAAGTTGAAATTTTAAATTATGATTTCAAATTTTATATCCATGTTAATTTTTATTTGCTTGAGCTATTAAGTCTTGAGCCAGGACTGATAAAATCTTTCAAAGTAATTATAAAGTGTTTTTAATATTCACTGGTCAGTTTGCTAGTTTTGGTTTATATATGTTGAGCATTTTCACATGACTGTAGAAAATTATTCCACATAAATGCATTATGATTATTGCTTTATCTGTAATTATAGCATCTTCTTTTAATTTTTTCATGACTTAGCTATGCTTGTCACTCTTTATTATATACATCATATATTATTTTCCTATAGTGGTTTATGGGCTTTCCTGGTAGCATAGTCTGTAAAGAATCCACCTGCAATGCAGGAGACCAGGGTTTATAAAATATACACTTTATTTTTATTATTTTAGTGCTCACCCCTAAAAGTTAAACATAAATGTTTGATGTAAAACATAAAGAAAAATAAAGATAAATTAAGTCACACATTTATCTATCTGTCATGAACAGTGCCATCAAATATTTTAATTTCAAATAATAGCTGTATTAGTTTGCTAGGGCTCCTAGAATGAGGCAGCACTGACCAGGTGGTTTAAATAACAGGAATTCATTTATTCACACTTCTGGAGGCAAGAAGTCCAAAGTCAAGGTATTGGCAGGATTGGTGCCTTCTAAGGTCATGAGGTAAGGCTCTCTCCCAGGCGTCTCCCCATGGCTTTGGATGGTTATCTTTGGCCTGTGTTGTCTCCGCATCACCTTCCTTTTGTATCTATGTCCAGATTTCTTCTTAGGACTTAGTAACATTGCATTAAGGTAATTCTGATGAACTTATTTTTCCTTAGGTATCTCTGTCAAAACTGTCCCCAGTTATAGTCACACTTACAGATAAATATAAAAGGTTAATACTTCAACATTTGAATTTTGAGGGGGCACAAATCAGCCAATGAAACAATCCTCACCTCTCTGCTCTTTCTACCTGGAAAATTAATTCTGTACATTGTTATTAAAATAAATTAGATATTATCCTTATTTATACATTCAGTGTAACTACTAATTTGCCTACTTGTTTATATGTGTCAAAAGTTATTCATTGAGAAATTGGCTATCAGTAGAATTGTCCTTGATTTTTTTCCTTGTTGGTTATCAATTTTATTTGTTTATTTTTATTTTTAATATAAATTTATTGATTTTAATTGGAGGCTAATTACTTTACAATATTGTATTGGTTTTGCCATACATTGACATGAATCTGCCGTGGGTGTACATGTGTTCCCCATCCTGAACCTCCCTCCCATGCTTAAGAAAGTTTTATTATATTTTGAGTTCTGTAGGTGTATTATTATGTGTCTAATACACTCTGAGTAAATTGAATGATGTAATCCTACATTTGATATGCTATGTCTGATGCTAAGAAGTCCTTTTTTTTTTTGAAATCATCAATTATCATGTTATATCATATTTCTCCTTTATTATTACTACTTTCTCCTAAATTTGAATAGATATGTAATAGTCTACCTTATTTCTAACCTCCAGGTACTCACTCTTCTCTTTAACATCTTTTCTCATATATATATTTTTTTGCTGCATTTGAGTATTTTCTAAAACTCCACTATCTAGATCACTGACTTTCTTTTAAATATTTATAATTGCAAGTTTAACTTTTTAAAAAAATCTAATAATTTTTATTAAGGCATTATTTAAGTACAAAAAGTTACCTATTTAGATTATATAAATTATTTCATTTTGATAACAATGACAACACCACAACAATAAACGTATAGAATATTACTGTCACCCAATTATTTCCTCTCTTTTTTCCCCCAGATAATCTTCTTCTGCTCTTGAATTAAGAAAAGCATTGATCTTCTACTTTGAATTTTCTAGAATGTCATATACATGGAATCAGAGCACACTTACACTTTTGTGCCTGTTTTATTTATTTATTTTTTTTTTTTTGAGATTTAGCCATGTTGCTGACTATGTCAGAAGTGTGTATCTTTTTAATACTGATATTGCAAAGTTTATTTATTCACCTGTTGGTAAATAGTAACATATGAAAAAGATGATTATGATCCACCCATTTTCTAATTTCTAATGGCCGATATTAAAAAAAGACTAATAATGACAAAATTGATGCAGATGTGGAATGACTAGAACTCACATATTATTGGGAAGAATGCAGAATTGCACAACAGTTTTGGAGAAAAGTTAGTAATATAAAATTTTTTAAATTTCTTATAAAATCAAGTATAAATATATTATGACCCAAGAAATGTTATTTTAAGTATTTAAACAGGGGCGATAAAAACATGAAATATGAGCAAATATATGCATATATATATATATACAAATATATATCTTTATGTGAGAATATTTACAGGATTATCTATAATAATAGCTAAAACCCAGAATCAGTTGTTTTACATTTGTTTATTTTTAACTACAAGAAGTAATATTTTATTTAATTTCAAATTTTTCTAATTTTTATATCTTTTAAATCCCTTACAGTTATACAGTGGAAGTGGCAAATAGATTCAAAGGATTAGATACGATATAGACAGAGTGCCTGAAGAACTATGGACAGAGGTCCATAACATTGTACAGGAGACTGTGATCAATTCCACCCCCAAGAAAAAGAAATGCAAAGGGCAAAATGATTGTCTGAGCTGGCCTTACAAATAGCTGAGAAAAGAAGCAAAGGCAAAGGGAAAAAGGAAAGATAGATCCATCTGAATGCAGAGTTCCAAAGAATATCAAGCAGAGAGATAAGAAAGCCTTCCTAAGTGATCAATGCAAGAAATACAGGAAAACAATAAAATGGGAAAGACTAGAGATCTCTTCAAGAAAATTAGTGGTACCAAGGGAACATTTCATGCAAAGATGGGCACAATAAAAGACAGAAAGCTATGGGCCTAAGAGAAGCAGAAGATATTAAGAAGAGGGTTTTGGCAAGAATACACAGAAGAGCTATACTGAAAAGATTTTAATGACCCAGATAACTATGATGGTATGATCACTCATCTAGAGCCAGACATCCTGGAGTCTGAAGTCAAGCAGGCCTTAGGAAGCATCACTATGAACATAGCCAGTGGAGGTGATGGAATTCCAGCTGAGCTATTTGAAATCCTGAAAGATGATGCTGTGAAAGTGCTGCACTCAATATGCCAGCAAATTTGGAAAACTCAGCAGTGGCCACAGGACTGGAGAAAGGCAATGCCAAAAATGTTCAAGTTACTGCACAACTGCACTCATCTCATACACTTGCAAAGTAATGCTGAAAATTCTCCAAGCTAGGTTCAACGGTATGTGAACCAGAACTTCCAGATGTTCAAGCTGGATTTAGAAAAGTAGAGGAACCAAAGATCAAATTACCAACATCTGCTGGATCATAGGAAAAGCAAGAGAGTTCCAGAAAAACATTTACTTCTGCTTCACTGAGTACGCTAAAGCCTATAACTGTATGGATCACAACAAACTCTGGAAAATTCTTCAAGAGATGAGAATACCAGACCACCTGACCTGCCTCCTGAGAAATCTGTATGCAGGTCAGGAAGCAAGAGTTAGTACCATACATGGAACAACGGACTGGTTCCAAACTGGGAAAGGAAAATGTCAAGGCTGTACTTTGTCACCCTGTTTATTTACCTTATGTGTAGAATACAGCATGTGAAATGCTTGGCTGGATGAAGTACAAACTGGA
Source organism: Capra hircus (assembly GCF_001704415.2). Lineage (NCBI taxonomy): Eukaryota > Metazoa > Chordata > Mammalia > Artiodactyla > Bovidae > Capra > Capra hircus. The sequence continues at coordinate 82,438,247 of NC_030810.1, forward strand.
ATCACAATTGCTGCGAGAATTATCAGTAACCTCAGATATGTAGATGATACCTCCCTTATGGCAGAAAGGGAAGAGTAACTAAAGAGCCACTTGATGAAAGTGAAAGAGGAGAGTGAAAAAGCTGAACTCATATTAAAACTCAGCATTCAAAAAACTAATATCATGGCATCGGGTCCCATCACTTCATGGCAAATAGACTGAGAAACAATGGAAACAGTGACAGAATTTATTTTCTTGGGCTCCAAAGTCACTGCACAGAGTGACTGCAGCCATAAAATTAAAAGATGCTTGCTCCTTGGAAGAAAAATTATGACCAACCTAGACAACATAATAAAAAGCAGAGATATTACTTTGTCAACAAATGTCTGTCTAGTCAAAGCTCTGGATTTTCCATTAGTCACAGATGTATGTGAGAGTTGGATCCTAGAGAAAGCTGAGGGCCAACAAATTGATGCTTTTGAACTGTGGTATTGGAGAAGACTCTTGAGAGTCCCTTGGACTGCAAGGAGATCAACCAGTCAATCCTAAAGAAAATCAGCCCTGAATATTCTTTGGAAGGACTGATGCTGAAGCTTAACCTCCAATACTTTGGCCACCTGATGTGAAGAACTGACTCATTTGAAAAGACCCTGAATGCTGGGAAATATTGAAGGCGGGAAGAGAAGGGGACGACAGAAAATGGGACAGTTGGATGGCATCACCGACTCAATGGACATGAGTTTGAGTAAGCTCTGGGAGCTGTTGATGGACAGGGAAGTCTGGTGTTCTGCAGTGCATGGGGTTGCAAAAATGGACACAATTGATTGACTGATGTGAACTGATTTTAGATTTTAAGCCTTTTAGTTTTAAATAATTTTAAATCTGACTTATTTTACCTTTTGATCATTCTGTTTGAAGTCTTTATATGTCTAATTGGGGATATTTCTTGTTTGTTTGTTTTTTTTTAATTTTCATGGTGGTTTCTTTTGGTTTTAGTTGTATAATTTTTTATAGTAAGCATTTATTTCAAGCTCTGTTAGTGAGAATATTGTTAGATATATCTGAAAGTATCCCCCTTCTACTGCATGGGGCCACCTCATTCGACAGAACCAGGTTATAATAATGTCCAAGTAATGTGATAATACATATTATGCAATGATTTCTGGCTAGAGCAGTGATTTTAAATTCTCAGAGGACCGTTTATTTTTTAAACTCAGAGCCTAAACTAAAGGAAATTTTTCCTTTCTTAGTTACTTTCCCAGCAGCTCCATTACTTTGTAGCTGTCTTTTTCTTTCACTGGGTATCATTTTCCATGTCTGTGAGGGTCTAAATTACAGTTCTGTTAGTTGGTTAGACCCATGTATTTGTCTTTAATAATCTATATGGTTATTAAAGCCCAAGTGTCTAGATCTCAAAATTTGAGAATTTCCCAAGGTCACTTTACCTTTAGTATTAGGTTATTGGTATCAGTTCACTATTTGAGGGGTTGTGAATTTTGTCCTTTGTTGTTCTTTAGTCACTAAGTTTTGTCTGACTCTTTTGTGACTCCATGGACTGTAGCCCACCAGGCTTCTCTATCCATGGAATTTCCCAGGCAAGAATACTGGAATGGGTTGCCCTTTCCTTCTCTAGGGGATCTTTCTGACCCAGGCATTTAACCCACATCTTCTGTATTGGCAGGTGAGTTCTTTATCACTGAGCCATCAGGGAAGCCTGGCTAGTGACTACCACATTGCGTAGCTGTTTAGCTTAACCCACAGTCTTAGTTTTATTCCTAACTGTGGAAGTCAATCAAAACTTTTGTAGATGTGAAAGGGAAAATGAGCTCTGAGTTTTATCTCCTGAAAGCCTATTTATTTTTCTCAATCAACCCCACCAGTTGAATAGTACAGAGTAAAGACTTTTACAATAAAGCTTTTTCATTGCACAGGTCAGATCCGTGTGGTTCAGGCAGTTCTGAGGCTGTGATTTAGAGGCTGAGGAAATCCATTTCAGCTATCTGATATGGAATCAATACTGTCCATGTGGAAACCTTTGGAAAATTGCAGTCGATTCTAACTCAGATCTTTTTGGCAGGAGATGGGTCATGTCCACACTGAAACCACTAGGGGGTAGAGAATGAAGATCACCAGTGGGTTCATATCATTCATGATTCCCTCTAGGAAACAGGACAGATTGTCTGCCTCACCTGAGTACACGGGGTCAGAGACACACAGTGCATGGCCCATCTGCTGGTAGAAGTGGGACAGTTTTGCAGTAGACACCAGCAATGATAGACCTCAGGGCATGGGACAGTTCTGGGAAGGTTAGAAAATATAAAGTAGCTCTGGTAAGCATCCCACATACCTGGTATTTGAGGTATCTCCCCCATGTGGATGTATGAAGTTCAATTTCCAGTTGGTGGTTCCATTGCAACGGCTATTTTCAGAGTTTTTATCTTTTATGAGTCAAACTGTGGAGCAAGGATAAAGAATGTTCCCTGCGCTCTTAGGCCTCTCTCTAGAGTGAAGGTTCTGATCCAAATTAACTTAGTAAATGCAGGCAAAGAAGCACTGAAACTGCTACATTCATGAGGCCTCTTTTCATTGTGAACTTTCATGGGCCAAGGAAGGAGGGAGAGCCTATAGAAGGCTGAATTTGCTGAACACATAAGGCCTTGCTTCAGTGTGATGTCTCTAGTCTTTAATGAGGCTGGCATTATCAACAGATTTCCCACATTCAGTTCATCCACAGGCTTTAGTATGGTGTGAGTTTTCTTGTGTTGACTAAGGTATGTCTTACTGACGTATGCTGTCCACATTCACTGCATACAAAAGGCTTTGTTACCCTGTGAATTATTTTATGTATTTTAATGTAGCAACTGTGGCTAAAAAATTTCCCACATTCATCACACTCACAAGACTTCTATCTAGTGTAGATGTTCTGGTGCTCAACAAGTACATCTTTATGCATAAAAGCTTTCCCACAACTGCCGCACATAGAAGGCTTTTCTCCACTGAGAATTTTCTGGTGCTGTGTAAGTGTGTCTTTGCAACCGAAGGCTTTCCTAGATGTGTTGCATTCATAAGGTTTTGCTCTAGTGTGAATTCTCTGATGCTGAATGAAGTGAGATTTTCTGTCAAAAGGATTTCCCACATTGAGCACACTCAAAATGCCTTGAATCTGTGTAAGTTCTCTGGTGTATTTTGAGGCTGGATTTGTAGCTGAAACCTTTCCCAGAGCCATTGCACTAATAAGGCATTACTCTGCTGTGAATTTTCCTGTGTGATAGAAAGTAGGAGCTGTGGCTAAAGAGCATCTCATGTTCATCAAACTCATAAGCCTTTTCTCCCATGTGTATTTCCTGGTACTGAATGTAATCCTCTTTGTGGCTATAAGCTTCCCCACTTTCACTGCACTGATAATCCCTTTGTCCAATGTGAAGGGCCTCTTAACACTCAGCACTCCTGTATGGATTCTCCCAGTTGTGAGTGGCACAATTCTGGACAAGTCCAGAGCCAGTCAAGAAGTCTTCCTCATGTTCCCTGCACATACAGGCCTTCCCTAATACATGGCATCTGCAGCTATCCACAGAGGAGGCCCAGACCTTTTCTTTTCTGGGAACTGACTCTCCATAGAGAGATAAATCCACTGCCTCTGGATTTGGTCAAGGTTTACACTGAACCAGAGGGCTTTCCCATATGATTTACATGGATACGGTTGCTACCCAGGAGGTGCTCCCTGTTGGCCAGCAGCTGCAAAATGCCTTTGAAGATCAGATTACACGTGTCACATGGGTGGCTCTTTTGGATTGAAGGACCCACCTGGAGAGTTTGCACATTTGATATTCTTATAGAAACACACTGATGAGAATATGCCTCTCTCTCCTTCACTAAAGAGCCTCTTGATGCAGGTGAAAGAGTAGAAAGAAAAAGCTGGCTTAAAACTCAGCATTCAAAAAAATGAAGATCATAGCATCCAGTCCCATCACTTCATGGAAAATAAATGGGGGTAAAATTGGAAACAACAACAGATTTTTATTTTTCTGGCCTCCAAAATCAGTATGGATGGTGACTGAAGCCATAAAATTAAAAGATGTTTGTTCCGCATGAGAAAAGCTATGACAAACTTAGCATATTGAAAAGCAGAGATGTCAGTTTGCTGACAAAGGTCAATATAGTCAAAGCTTTGGTTTTTCCATTAGTCGTGTATGGATGTGAGAGTTGGACTGTAAAGAAGGCTTAGCACTGAAGAATTGTTGCTTTTGAACTTTGGTGTTGGAGAATACTTTTGAGAGTCTCTTGGATTGCAAGGAGATCAAACCAGTCAGTCCTAAAGGAAATCAACCCTGAATGTTGAAAGGACTGATGTTGAAGCTGAAGCTCCAATACTTTGGGTACCTGATGCAAAGAGTCAGCTCATTGGAAAAGATTCTGATGCTGAGAAAGATTGAGTGCAAGAGGAGAAGGGGGCAACAGAGGATGAGATTATTGGATGGAATTACTGACTTACGGACATAGTAATGGAAAAAGAAACCTGGTGTTCTATAGTTCATGGGGTCACAAAGAGTCAGATATAACTTAGTAGATGAACAAATCCTTCACATTATACCTACAAGTAAGGCCAGGGCTTTCCTGGATCACCTCTGTCTTGACTAGAGCTATGTCTACCCTGTCAAGAACCCTGGGCTCTCTCTCTGGCTCAAGTTGAGAAATCAAATGGTATCTGGAAATTGCAAGTTACCATTTGTTTTATGGGTGCTGAATTTTGTCCTTAACTTTTGATAAATTTAACTCTGTGTTTAAAAGCATGCTTGTTATGTCAATCAAACATTTATAGTATTTTTTATTTTAATTATTTTAGAGGGAGAGTTTATCAGGTATCTATTCTGTATGTGCCAGAAAATGTAACTTTCTACTCCTCTCTTAATCCAGGTTTTGGTAAAGTGTGTTATTTTTTCACAACTATGTTCTCTCTATGGCTCTTGCTATAGACAGAGTATATTTTCCAGATGTAGTACATTTGAATTTGTGATTGTGAATTTGACGACTGTGATCTGTTTTGATCATGGAATGTGATCAAAACAGGTTGTACTCTAAATCTGTGAAAAGATTTTAAATTAACTTCAGTGGTGGACCGCTCCTTCATTTCAAGTCCTAAAATGAGATGACCTAAAGAAAGATGCCGGGAGCCAGCATGAGGAATCCCACCCATGACAAGGTCATGCGGCAGAGGCCTGATGGGCAAGGCGAATCAGGCCTCAGGTTTTCCCCCTGGTATTTCCTGAGCATGTACCCCCCAAAAATAAGAATATGGCTGCCTTATTGTATTGTGCTTTTCTACTTTTCTGACACTCTCTGGAAAAAGTTAATTCAGGGCTTCAGTCTCCTGCAAAAGAATGTCTCGGCTTAAAACCCCCTCTGATAACTCTCTAGCTTGCCTAACAGGTCCCCCCCCCCCCGGACTTTTTACACCTTGTGAATTGTTTACAGTCTCCCAACCGCAAGAGGCACAGGAAGCTTAAAACATCCTAGAAATGCAGGGGCTTCTGAGGTATCAAGATCATTAGAATAAAACTGATTAAGCGTTTCATTGTTGAGGCAATACTTGCTGCCAAGTTTTCATATCTTTTATTTGTTGATATAGTTGGTATATAGAAAAAACAAGTAGCAACATTAGATCTTTGAGTTAAGTACCTTCTTTGTTACAACCCACTGCACCTTTGTTCTATAGAGATGTAACTTCAGTGCTTTAAGGAGATGCAGATTAAAGACTTCAGGGGAAAGGAGATTAACATTCATTAAGGAAGAGAGCCAAAAAGCATTAACAAGCCTCTTGGCCAGAAGATAATGTAAATCACCTGAGACCTTTTGTATACAAAAAGATATACAGAAAGGGTCAGGACTGCTGCCCCTGCATGACTCTGTATCTTCCAGTATGTAAAATCTAGTGTATATAAACACCTTTTGAATAATAAAGTAGGAGGGGTTTTTGCACAAGCCTAGCCCCCCCCCCCCCCCCCCCCGTGTCAAGTTCTTTCTCTTGCTCCCTCTCCCTCCCTCACCTTTTCAGACTGATCCCTTGGAACGCGGAGGCTCACGGAGTCTACTTGCCTGGGCTTCTGAGACCCGCACGAGAGGGAGCCCAAGGCGAGGCACCCTCCGCTATTCAAGCAGGCGCCTGTGGCCCAGTGTAGACGGTGTAAGTTCCTTGTCTGGACCTTTATTGGTTTTCCATGTAAACCAAGTTAATCAGCCTCTTTCCTCCACTCATTTTCCTACTAAACTATTTTTTCCTAATCTAATCTTATATTTCTAATTTAAATAAGTTTTCCTCGCCTATCAGTCTCCCCTTCAATCACCCTGGATCCACCGGGGCTGGACCCCAGCAGAAAGGTTGAAAGAGCTGCTTGTTATTGTTATCCATAATCAATTTGGGATTATGTGTTACCATAGCAAATACTGAGTAATACACCAATGAGTCTGACTTTCATTCCACCTTGTTTCTTGTTTCTTTCACTATTGATGAGACTGATACTGAGCTATGCTTTCCTGACTGTCTTCTTTATTTTTGATAAGTAGAAAACTAAAAATAAGAGGAAAGCAGAATATTAAACTGATAAACTGATAAAAAAATTGTAATTTGATAGTCATAAACTCAACCAATACAATATTGTGAAGTAAAATAATAATATAAAATATATAGATTCAAAAATTATCCATGTAAAGATTAATATTGTCAAACTTGATTAAAGAAAAGTCAAACTAACTGTGCTACTTTCAAGAGATATATTTTAAATATAATGATGTTACATAAAGATGAAAAGGGTGGAAAGAGATACTTTGTGAACACTAAAGAAAGCTAATGTGGCAATACTAATATCAAATAAAAAGATGTTAAAGTAAGTAGCATTGTTAAAGATAAATGTTGTATCCTTTTTTTTTTTTCTTTACCTGGTTCTTTTTAAGTTACTTGAACATTTTTTAAAAGTTAGTTTAATTAACACTAAATTAAAAAGTGCACATATTTATTAAGTAGAGCAAAAGTGAACCATAATATGTTACCTTAATTAAAAGATACAAAGTAATGATTGTCAGCTAATATGCATTGTGCCAGTCTCTGATTCTCTCAAGATACCTCACAGTACACATGGACTTATAGTATATAGGGCTTCCCTGGTGGTTCAGATGATAAAGAATCTACCTGCAATGTGCGAGACAGGGATTAGATCCCTGGGTCAGGAAGATCTCCTGGAGAAGGGAATGGCTACCCACTACAGCATTCTTGCCTGGAGAATTCCATGGACAGAGGAGCCTGGGAGGCTACAGTCCATGGGGTTGCAATGAGTTGAGCCAAGCAATTATGTAGTGAAATTTGATAATTACTAGTACAATTGAATTTCTCTTAAGATCATAACTTGAATTTAAAAAAACAAACAATGATTAAATCTGGGTAGAATTATAGAACTGGCAAAATGAATCTATGTACATTTAGAAATAAGGATATTGGTTACGCTTGGCGAGAGGACTTGTAACAGGAAAGAAATATAAGGGAGTTTTGAAGGTTTTGTTAAGTATGTTGTTTCTTGATCTAGGTGATTGCTTAACAGATGAATTCACTTTGTGAAAGTTCATCAAGCTTTACAATTATGAATTGTACACTTTTCTGTGTATGCAATAATTCAAGTTTTCAATAGAAATACAATGCTAATAGAATATTTTGATAAAAATATCACTAAACAATATTTTAACTATATACATTTTACATATTTTCTAAGCATTATTACCATAAAATAAGCAAGTTTTCATTTACTTTTGATTATTGTTGTTTCCACCATTTCAAGAAAAATATTAATACTATTTCTAAAGCATTTTGCAGTATATAAGGTGTTTGCATGAACCCTGAGAATACACAATATAGAGTACTAAAAAAACAACAGGGTAAATATTGTTTCTTATCTATCCTTTTAAATAGTAAAGTGTAAACTTCATGAATAAATGTGTTGCTTTTTTTTTTAAAATCAGACTGAATAGGAACAATTTTCTAGTGGATTTTTTTTTTAAGAGATCAAATGAAATAAAAGCCAAACATCTGAAGGAGGTAAATACATTTTAAAAAATGAAAACAGTACATTGCTTTTGCAGGATTAATATCCACAGCTTCAGTGTCAAAAAGAAATATTGGAAAGAACAATACATGAAGCATGAATATAAACTGCCTGAAACAAATGCTCCACAAGAGAATAAATGGAACATGAAACACCCTGTCCTTAGTCTCAGAGATGGAGAGAATAATTGAGAAGATTATGCTTTGTGATCCACTGTGATAAATTTTATTGATAGATGCAATAGAAGTGGTATGTAACAGAAGCAAAACTGCTGCTGCTGCTAAGTTGCTTCAGTCGTGTCCAACTCTGTGCGACCGCATAGACAGCAGCCCACCAGGCTCCCCCGTCCCTGGGATTCTCCAGGCAAGAACACTGGAGTGGGTGATGAAAGTGAAAAGTGAAAGTGAAGTCGCTCAGTCATATCCGACTCTTAGGGACCCCATGGACTGCAGCCCAAAAGGCTCCTCCATCCATGGGATTTTCCAGGCAAGAGTACTAGAGTGGGGTGCCAGTGCCTTCTCTGATTTATATCCTAGTGGTGCAAAATTGAATGATACTAGTTCTCATCAAGGTTGTGTTCTCTTAATAATGAATGCCTTGTTTTAAAAATGTGTAAATCATATTATGGGGTGTTTGTATGTATAAGAGCAAAAATAATGAGCAATTCTATCCTTATGTATCCCTTCATTTTCTCATAATTCATAGAAAATTATATTAATTAAATGTATGTTACAGAAGATATCCTGTATTTCACTCTGTTTCTCCTTCTCTCTCATAAAGGCTCTCTTGCCTCACCTTTGATTAGATTAACTGAAGACTTTGACATACAAAGTAGGTGGAGTGTTTCTTATGTAATTGTAGGAATAAAAAGCCAATTTTAGGACTGCTCATGGAATGGAAGTCAAGTTTCCTAGTGAGAATAGATAATTGTTTACATTACATACACCACACAGTTTCCAGGATTGCCACTGAAATGTAGTTGAAGCCTTTGAATTCTGAGTTGTGATAAGTATGACACAGGGCTGAGGTTTCTATAGTTTCTTTCTAGAGGCGTGTTCAGTTTTTTGACAGGTAGTTTTACCATTTGACCCATTTACTACCCTTTTTCAGAATGAGTTACAGATGCTTTTCCATAGCATGTGAAAAATGGCATGTGTAGGAAGAATTGGAAAAGTAATTGGGAGAATGGAAGAAATAACTCTTGAGTAACAGACTATATCTTTTTTATTTTACTTCCAAAGACCAAGACACCCAGAGCTTCAAGCTGGTTACTAGAATAGACACTACACAGTTCAGCTACCTCAAGGTCCTTATCTTTTGCCATTAATTCTTATATTTTGAGCTTAAATACTGCTTTTTCTAAATTGCCACAGTTGATTGAATTACCTACATGAGCTGCCCCTGAAGAATTTATCCCCTTCTCCAGGCTTACATGTTATCTTGAAGTGAATGACTTTAGAACTGACCAGTACCTATGTACTGGTGTGTGTGTGTGTGTGTGTGTGTGTGTGTGTGTGTGTGTGTATCAGCTAAACATTATTTCTCTAGTCTAAAATCTCCATAGACTATAATTGACTAAGACTTTCATAAATTACATAGTCTTTCTACAGAGAAATGTTATTCTATAATATGCTGATTTGTTTGGTCACCTACTCTAGGACTTAGTTTCAATACCTAATGATACCTTTATATCTCCATCCTTTTCATCTTCTAAACTGGATAATTCCCATAGTTATAAAAAGAAGTCTATATTTTCCACAAAAGACAGCTGATATTCTATTTTCTTTTCATTGATATTTTATATGTTTACCAGTCTATCTCATATCTTATTCCCTATCTACAGTCTTTCTAGTGAGTACCCAAAGAAGGCCTATAACAGGTTTTGAATGGACAAATAAGTGGATTTCAATAGAAACTATGAAACGAGGACTTCCTTAGTGGTCCAGTGGTTAAGACTCTGCACTTCCAATGCAGGGGACCCAGGTGATCCCTGATCATGGAACTGAAGATCCTGCATGCCACACAGAGTGGCAGAGGGGTGGAGAGGGGTGGGGGGTTATGGGAGGGAACTATGCAACATAAAGTCAAATCTGAAGACAAAAAAACTACAAGACTCAATAGCTAATGATTTAAAAAATGTGTGACTAAACTCCCAGAAAAGGGGAGCAGAAAATTATTTAAAAAATAAACCTAAATTTCTTTCCAAATTGGATGAAAATCGTAAATCCACACACCCAAGTTATTAAACTTCAAGTAAAATAAACATAAATGAGCTACATATCAAAATTAAGTTGCTAATAAACCAGTGATAAGGATAATACCTTTTTAAAAAGCGAAAGGAAAAGAAATATGCACCATATATAAATGACTACAGATGGAATGACAGAAAATCTATTAGAAACTAAGTATCAAAAAGGAGTTATTTTATCAAGGTTTTAAAAGAAGAAAAAACTGTCAACCTAGATTTCCATAGCTAGTTAACCTGTATTTTAAAATAAAGACAAAAACATTTTCACACCAACTAACACAAATATTTGGATGGCTAAAATATTAAAAACAAGAACATTAACAGTATATTTGCTGAAGATGACAAGAACTCTCATTTTTGCAAAATGATAGCTGCTTTGGGAGTCAATTTCACAGTTTCTGATAAAACTATAGTATTCCATATAATTAATACAAAGTACTTAATCCAAGTCTGTGTCCCACCCTGTAATGCTGAACAAGCTGAAGTTGAACAGTTCTATGAAGATCAACAAGACCTCTGTATTATCTTTGCAGTTTTTCTGTAAACATAAAATTATTTTAAAATTTTATCATTAGGAAATTAAAATTATATTTTTAATTAAGTACTTTGTATTAATTGTATGGAATATTATATTTAGTTTTATCAGAAACTGTGAAATTGACTTCCAAAGCAGCTACATCATTTTGCAAAAATGAACAACTGAGCAACTGAACTGAACTGAGATATATATATATATATATATATATATATATGCAAGATTAGGAGCAGAGAAGGAAATGGCAACCCACTCCAGTGTTCTTGCCTGGAGAATCCCAGGGACAGAGGAGCCTGGTGGGCTTCCATCTATGGAGTCGCACAGAGTCGGACACGAATGAAGCAGCTTGGCGGCAGCAGCAGCAGCAGCAACAACAACAAGCACTAGGAGAAGCTCCAGAAAGCTGGAATGGATAGATTACTAGGCATGAAGAGAAATGTTTCAAAATGATAAATTATATTTATCAAAAGATAATAAGCATGTTCAGTTCAGTCACTCAGTTGGGTCCAACTCTTTGCAACCCCATGAATTGCAGCACGCCAGGCCTCCCTGTCCATCACCAACTCCCAGAGATCACTCAGACTCACATGCATTGTCAGTGATGCCATCCAGCCATCTCATCCTGTCGTCCCCTTTTCCCCCTTCCCCCAATCCCTCCCAGCATCAGTCTTTCCAATGAGTCAACTCTTTGCATGAGGTGGCCAAAGTACTGGAGTTTCAGCTTTAGCATCATTCAGTCCAAGGAACACCCAGGGCTGATCTCCTTCAGAATGGACTGGTTGGATCTCCTTGCAGTCCAAGGGACTCTCAGAAGTCTTCTCCAACACCACAGTTCAAAAGCATCAATTCTTTGGCGCTCAGCTTTCTTCACAGTCCAACTCTCAACATCCATACATGACCACAGGAAAAACCATAGCCTTGACTAGACGGACCTTAGTCGGCAAAGTAATGTCTCTGCTTTTGAATATGCTATCTAGATTGGTCATAACTTTTCTTCCAAGGAGTAAGCATCTTTTAATTTCATGGCTGCAGTCACCATCTGCAGTGATTTTGGAGCCCAGAAAAATAAAAGTCTGACACTGTTTCCACTGTTTCCCCATCTATTTCCCGTGAAGTAATTGGACCAAATGCCATGATCTTCGTTTTCTGAATGTTGAGCCAGCTTTTTCACTCTCCACTTTCACTTTCACCAAGAGGCTTTTTAGCTTCTCTTCACTTTCTGCCATAAGGGTGGTGTCATCTGCATATGTGAGGTTATTGATATCTCTCCCAGCAGTCTTGATTCCAGCTTGTGCTTTTGCCAGCCCAGCGTTTCTCATGATGTACTCTGCATGTAAGTTAAATAAGCAGGGTGATGATATACAGCCTTGACGTACTCCTTTATGTTAAAGTAACCCAATAGAGCCTTAAAATAGTTAAAAGCAGAAACATACAGGAGTTCAAAGAAGAATAACAAGTCTAAAAATTACAGTAATAGATTTTGATTCCTTTCTCTCAGTAACTGATGTAACAAGTAAGAAAAAAATCAGTGAGGTTACAGAATACCTAAGAAAATGTGACTACTAAAACTGACCTAATTGATATTCATATATCATCCAACCCTAAAACACCAAAATGTGTTTTGTTTTCAGGTGCATAAGAAATACTATAAAAATGAGATCATATTCTGGGCCGTAAAACAAGCTTCAGTGAAAAAAAATACTGAAATTATACAATATATGTACTTTGACCATAATGGAAGCGAAATAAAAATAATTAACAGATATACAGAAAATTGCCAAATGTTTAGAAATGATATTCTGAAATAATTCATGTGTTAATGTGTCATTAGAGAAATAACTAATGAAGTTAGAAAATACAGGTTTGAGTGAAAAAGGAAACATATCAAAATGTGTGGGATATACCTAAAGCAGTACCTACAGTGAAATTTTTATCTTTAAAGGCTGACATTGCAAGAAAATAGAATTTCTCAATTCAATGAACTATTCATGTACCTTAATAAGCTAGTAAAGAAAGCAAATTAAAACCTAAGGAGTAAGAATAAGGAAATAGTAATGAAAAGTAGTGGAAGAAGAGAACATTAAAGTAGAAAAAGCAAAATCTCATTTCAGAAAAAGATTTATAAACTTGATAAATACCTAGCTCAATCAGTTAAAAAAAGAAGAAAGAAACTAGTATATCAGGCATGAAAGAGGAGACATTACTACAAACCCAAAAGACATTAAAGTAATAGAAGTCTATTATAAAAAGTTTTTAATTGAATATAGATGAACTAGAAAAGTTCCTTATAGTCACACTATGAAAGTTTCCTCAAGAAGAAGTAGATAATCACAATTGACTATATCTACTAAAGAAATAGACTTCAAGTGTTTAACATGAGAGAACTCTTGTTTTAAAGACTTAATCAAGACTGTCACTAAAACCCATCAAAATAAAAGTTTATTGATTGGCTTTTATTGTATGAAAAATATACCTCATTAAAGCTGCTTTATTACTGTAATATTAAATATAGATGTGTTTTTCCCTCAAGGGAATAATAAAAAAGGGAGAAGGCAATGGCAACCCACTCCAGTCTTCTTGCCTGGAGAATCTCAGGGACAGGGGAGCCTGGTGGGCACATTGAAATTGATGGTAGATCAAATCTATAAAAATTCCAGAAGAGCATGCAAGAAAATTGTTGTGAATTTGGTTAGGGAAATAATTCTTAGGATACAAAGAATATTATCCATATATAGAAAGAAATATATGGTATAGACATTGACTTACTGACTTAATAAACATCAAAAATACTTTTAATTTTTTCTTCATTTTTAATTGGAGGATAATTTTTTTATAATATTGTGTTGATTTCTGCTCCACAACAATGTGAACCAGCCATAAGTATACAAATGTTCTCTCCCTAATTAGCCTCCCTGCCACACACATCCCCCTGCCCCCCGACCGCCACCATGCCTCCAGGTGATCACAAAGCACCAGGCTGAGCTCCGTGTGCCTCACAGCAACTTCCCACTACTTACTTGTTTTACATATGGTAATGTATATATTTCAATGCTATTCTCTCAGTTCATCCCATCCTATTCTTTCCCCACTGGGTCCATAAGTCTCTTCTGTACATCTCTGTCTCTACTCCTGCCCTGAAAATTGGTTCATCAATACCATTTTTCTAGATTCAGTATGTGTCAATATATGATACTAAACATCAAAAATTTTAATACTTGAAAATATTACTAAAAAAGTGAAAACCAAGATATGTACTAGGAGACTGGCATTTATTTATATTTATGTAATATGTATCTATATTATATTTACATCGATAATTCTTACAACTCAACAATAAGAAGAAACCCAATTTATAATGTGTGCAAAATATTTAGAATATTTTAATCAAACAGTATAATTCGATGGCCAATGAAGGAATTTAAAGTAGTTCACCATTATCAAGTGTTCCAGGCAAGAATACTTGAGTGGGTTGCCATTTCCTTCTCCATAGGTTAAATCATTTCTAAATTAAGTTTAGGTAGACATCTATAAAAATGTTTCTCCATTTTCTTCTTTACAACCATCATCAGTACCCACATACACCCAATACCATCTTCCAACCCTATCTCTATCATTTCTCCCATAAAATAAAGAGATATGAGGATATTTCGTTTAACTAAAGAAACCGCCATCTTCTCCATTTTGCCTTATTAAAAAGATAGTAATAGGGCAGGGCATTACTGACTCGATGGACGTGAGTCTGTGTGAACTCCAGGAGTTGGTGGTGGACGGGGAGGCCTGGCGTACTGCAATTCATGGGGTTGCAAAAAGTCGGGCATGGCTGAGCGACTGAACTGAACTGAATAGGGCAGGGCATCCAAGAATCAGTGAGATGAAAGAAGATGTGATAAAAGCAACTGAAAGACTAATTAATACTAGAAGAGCTAAAATTTAAAAAGAAGTAGAAAACCAGTATTAACAAGGATACCAAGCAACTGGGAATCTTAGGCATCTGGTGTGGGAATGGAAAGTGGAATAGCCATTTAAAAATACTCTGTAGGTTTTTATATAATTAAGCACACATTTCCAAGTCAGTCAATAATCTGCTACTACATATTTGCCCAAGAAAAAAAGAAAACATAGGCCCATGCAATGTATTGTATGCAAATGTTCATATAAGCTATTTCATACTACCTCAAAACTGAAAACAATCCAAATGTCCACCAAATGATGAATGGGTAAGCACATTTTGTTACATTCTTATAATAAAATACCACTCAGTGATTAACAATGAGTGAACTGCTGATGCAAAGCCCAACATAAATGAATCTTCAAAGCATTATGCTGTGTGAATAAAGGCAGACAGAACTGACTACATACTGTTTTGTGCTATTTATATAGGATTCTAGAAAAGGCAAAATTATAATGTCACAAAGCAAATCAGTTTTTGCTAGAGGCTGGGATTGGGGGAGCGGGGAGAGGGTCTAGACTGCAAACAGGTCTTAAGGGAATTTTTGAGGCTGAAGGAAATGTTTTGTAGCTTGATTGTGATTAGTATTACACAACTGTATGCATTTGTCAAAGTCCATCAAAGTATAAACTTTAGTAAGTAAATTTTATTGAATGAAAACTATACTCAGCTCATTTGATGGAAATGCTTAGCAAAGGAAAAGGTCAGTTTTCATTCCAGTCCCAAAGAAAGGCAAAGCCAAAGAATGTCCAAACTACTGCACAGTTGCACTCATCTCATAGGCTAGTAAAGTACTGCTCAAAATTCTCCAAGCCAGGCTTCAACAGCATGTGAACTATGAACTTCCAGATGTTGAAGCTGGATTTAGAAAAAGAAAAACCAGAGATCAAATTGCCAACATCTGTTGGGTCATCGAAAAAGCAAGAGAATACCAGAAAAACATTTACTGCTTTATTGACTATGCCAAAGCCTTTGACTGTGTAGATCACAGCAAACTGGAAAATTCTTAAAGAGATGGGAATACCAAAACACCTTACCTCCCTCCAGCGATATCTGTATTCTGGTCAAGAAGCAACTGTTAGAACTGGAAATGGAACAACAGACTGGTTCCAAATTGGGAAAGAAGTATGTCAAGGCTGTATATTGTCACCCTGCTTATTTAACATATGTGCAGAGTATATTATGCAAAATGCCCTGCTGGATGAAGCAAAAGCTGGAATCTAGATGGCCGGGAGAAATATTAATAACCTCAGATAAGCAGATAACACCACCCTTATGGCAGGAAGCAAAGAAAAACTAAAGAGCATATTGATGAACATGAAAGAGGAGAGTGAAAAAGCCAGTTTAAAACTCAACATTCAAAAAACGAAGAGTGTGGCATCCAGCCCCATCACTTCATGTCAAGTAAATGGGAAACAATGGAAACAGTGAGAGACTTTATATTTTGGGGTTCCAGAATCACTGCAGAGGGTGACTGCAGCCATGAAATTAAAAGACCTTTGCTCCTTGGAAGAAAAGCTATGACCAACCTAGACAGCATATTAAAAAACAGAGACATTACTTTGCCGACAAAGGATCATCTAATCAAAGCTATGATTCTTACAGTAGTCATGTATATATGTGATCGTTGGACTGTACGGAAAGCTAAGTGAACAAGAATTGACACTTTTGACCTGTGGTGTTGGAGAAGACTTGAGAGTCCCTTGGACTGCAAGGAGATCAAACCTGTCAATCCTAAAGTAAATCAGTCCTGAATGTTCTTTGAAAGGACTGATGCTGAGGCTGAAACTCCAATACTTTGGCCACCTAATGGGGAGAACTTCCTCCTTGGAAAAGACCATAATGCAGGGACAATTGTAAGCAAGATCAGAAGGGGACTACAGGATGAGATGGTTGGATGGCATCACCAACTCGATGGACATGAATTTGAGCATGCTCTGGGAGTTGGTCAGGGAAACCAGTCGTGTGCAGTCAATGGGGTCACAAAGAGTTGGACATGACTAAGCGACTGAACTGCCTGGATAAAAATATGAAAAATATAGTCTCTAATGGGTAGTACATTGTATACGTTAGAAACAAATGTATTTTCATGGCTTAACTTTTCGCATGCTTTCACAATTCTGACAGAATAAAAATTTCCCTAGCCTTTCAAAGCTGGCTGCAAACATTAAACCTACTTTGCCAAATACATCTGAATAAGAAAGCATGTTACTGCCCATTGTAATCACCCTTCTCTTCTGTAGCATCAAAATATTTGGACTGCCAGTTGCAGAGAACTATTTAGCAATTATGAAGTGAATGTTGGAGCCATGCCATATCATTTTGAGTAGTACCAGCTCCCGAAAATGGCACCACTTAAGGAAATGGCATTATAACACTGTGGGTGAGTGAGAATGTTCTGCATTTTCTAACACCTGGGCATAATGTGGGGGCATAGTTAACGACCTTCACTATATTCCCTTGGACGGTAGGCTATATTTCTAACCACTTGTAGCATTCTCGCTTTCTCCTTTTTCTAATATTTTCTGGTAAACTGTTAAAATGAAATCAAGTCTTTGTCTGATTTTCAGAGTTACTACTTAGAAATTCATCATAACTTTCATCATTCAGCATTATTATCTTTAAGACGTTTTCAAACAGAAACCATCATGTACATCTCATTCAAAATTTCTGCTCATCTGATAGAATTAGTAGAACGAAATTAGGCTGTAGACTTCCTGTCACTGGCAAACTTCTCTTAATATTTGTTCAGAATACTGGAGCAAGGACTCATCTAGTACTTCTGTGACTTTTAGAAAAGTTTTACTTGATCACATTTATTTCTGTCCATTTGAAACTAATATGCTTTTCAGTTCAGTTCAGCTGGTGCTATGAAAATACACAGTCATATTTCAGAGATATTTTTATCCAAATATCAGTTCAGTTCAGTTCAGTCGCTCAGTCATGTCCGACTCTTTGCAACCCCATGACTCGCAGCACGCCAGGCCTCCCTGTCCATCACCAACTCCCAGAGTTCACTCAGACTCGCATCCATCGAGTCAGTGATGCCATCCAGCCATCTCATCCTCTGTCATCCCCTTCTCCTCCTGCCCCCAATCCCTCCCAGCATCAAAGTCTTCTCCAATGAGTCAACTCTCCACATGAGGTGGCCAAAGTACTGAAGTTTCAGCTTTAGCATCATTCCTTCCAAAGAAATCCCAGGTTTGATCTCCAGAATGGACTAGTTGCATCTCCTTGCAGTCCAAGGGACTCTCAAGAGTCTTCTCCAACACCACAGTTCGAAAGCATCAGTTTTTCGGGGCTCAGCCTTCTTCACAGTCCAACTCTCACATCCATACATGACCACTGGAAAAACCATAGCCTTGACTAGATGGACCTTAGTTGGCAAAGTAATGTCTCTGCTTTTGAATATGCTATCTAGGTTGGTCATAACCTTTCTTCAAAGGAGTAAGTGTCTTTTAATTTCATGGCTGCAATTACCGTCTGCAGTGATTTTGGAGCCCCCAAAAATAAAGTCTGACACTGTTTCCACTGTTTCTCCATCTATTTCCCATGGAGTGATGGGACCGGATGCCATGATCTTTGCTTTCTGAATGTTGACCTTTGAGCCAACTTTTTCGCTCTCCTCTTTCACTTTCATCAAGAGGCTTTTTAGTTCCTCTTTACTTTCTGCTATAAGGGTGGTGTCATCTGCATATGTGAGGTTATTGATATTTCTCCCAGAAATCTTGATTCCAGCTTGTGCTTCTTCCAGCCCAGTGTTTCTCATGATGTACTCTGCATATAAGTTAAATAAGCAGAGTAACAATATACAGCCTTGATGTACTCCTTTTCCTATTTGGAACCAGTCTGTTGTTCCATGTCCAGTTCTAACTGTTGCTTCCTGGCCTGCATACAGATTTATCAAGAGGCAGGCTAGGTGGTCTGTTATTCCCATCTCTTTCAGAATTTTCCACAGTTTATTGTGATCCACACAGTCAAAGCCTTTGGCATAGTCAATAAAGCAGAAATAGATGTTTTTCTGGAACTCTCTTGCTTTTTCCATGATCCAGCGGATGTTGGCAATTTGATGTCTGGTTCCTCTGCCTTTTCTAAAACCAGCTTGAACCTCTGGAAGTTCACGGTTCACTATAGTTACCATCATTATTAAAATTAACTAAGTTTGCCCAACATGCCCTGAAATATTTTATGTGCTTTACAAATGTTCTATTTTCATTATAACCCTATGAACAAAGAAAGTACCATTATTACCCCAGTTTCACAGATGAAGGAAATGATACTTTTTTACAAGTTAATATACCTGACAAATGATAGTTTCTAATAATTTTAAGGATGGAAGATTGTGTTTTTCACTGAAAAATTAGTTCCTTGTTAAGGTATTTAATATTACTTAATTGCTTAGTATATTACAAAGAAATGCCTAAAATAGTATTGCATTTTCTATTTTTGCCAAGTAAACTTAGAGGTCAAATAAACTGAAAAACATGCTATTGGCTGTATACCAAACATCCCTGCTAATAATTGCTGCATTTTATTTATCTTTAACAGATGATCAGGAATTTCCCCCAAATCTATAAATATTCATAGTTCTCAATATAGGCAGTAATTGTTACCTTGATAGAAATCATGTGAAACTCAGAATTTTTCTTTCTGACTCATTTTTATAAGCTAGAGCTCAGGAGTTTGTGTTAAAAAAAAATTTATACAAATGTCAAAAACATTACAATTCAACTAGTGTTATAAATTTCCTAACAGTAGCTTCATCCCTGATTCAATATAAAACAAAAAGAAATTAGACACATTTTAAGAACATCCAATCTGATAGCAAAGGCTTTAAAAATACATTTCAATTCTGTGTTTTAAAATTAAACGATGTGAGAAAGTATAGAAACTTGATTTATCATTTTTCCACTATGAGTGGCATAATCAGTCTTGATAATAGTGTAAATTAAACATTACTGGAGAAAATTTTTGTCTATTAAGGCTCAAAAATGAAAGACCAAAGAAGATACAATGCCATGGTAGAATGACTCAAAATCAAATATATTTTCTTAGTTAACATTCAGAAATATATGATTACCAAACTACCAAGTAATAATATTATCTATGGTAATGATGCAAAGGAACTCTAGAGCTTGACCTAAGAAACAATTACATATTTTTTAAGTCTACAAATTAGTGATTATTTGCAGTGTACATTTATTTATGTCCTTAAACAACATAATGCATTTGAGAATCTGAAGCAGAATCCTATTTGTGTCCCTAAAAATTTCTTATCTTTTCTTAACCCACAGAAATACGTGTTTTAGAACAAGAATGGCAAGATATACAACCCACATGACTAGGAACTGCTTTGTCAGGAAATATGCAAAGAGACAGCAGAAATCTATACGTTTAGTCTGCAAATGAGCCACTGGGAAAGGAAACATCGGTTAGAGGAGACTGCTTGTCAATATTTTCAACATAATCACAAACAGATTAATGCACTATCACTTTTAGGTAGTCAGTGTTCTATAGGAATATTATCTTCTCTAACTGAGCCAATTCTTTTCTATTCCATCTCTTATACATGTAACAGCAAAGTTATATATTTTGAAAAGATTGTTTCCAAGAAGATAGATAAGCTCTTTAAGCTTCTAATGGCTTGTATATATGTTTGCCTTGAAGCTGCAGAGATATAGCACAATTCATGTCTTCCTGAACATATTTCAAATGTAAAATTCTGAAGTATAAATGAAGGGCCTTATAAAGGATCAAATGTATTAAATCACTACAGAAAATCCACTTTATTTTTAAAAAAACAATTAAATGCTTTGTGATAATGACTGGCAACATTTCTGGTGGCTCAGTGGTAAAAATCTGCCAGCAAATGTAGGTCAGATGGGTTCAATCCCTGGGTCAAGAAGATCCCCTAGAGAAGGAAATGGCTACCAACTCCAGTATTCTTGCCTGGAGAATTCAATGGACAGAGGAGCCCGGTGGGCTACAGTCCATCGGGTTACGAAAGAGTCAGACACAATTCAGTTGTTAACTAAACAACGATAATGACTGAGTCAGCCTCTAGAAGAAATCTAAAGATGTGCCATCAGACTTGCCTTTAATCATCATCTAGTGTAAACTATCATCCAAATAAAAATTTTAAAAACATAGACTTCCTACTTATCACATTTTTGGAATTACTGTAAGTAGTATCTATAAAATACAATTTTCTAAATTTAAAACCGTGATTTTTACACAAATACAGAACAAATACAGGTCAAAGATACTTATTAAAAACGTTAATTAATTAAGGAACTAGTAAGATGGTAAAGCTGGTTTAAAAAATTATTTGAGAAATGGAAATTTATATAATCACCCAAAGGAATGCTCAATTAAATATGTTAGTAGACAAAAAACAGATTAAGATCCGACACATTAAATACACTGCTTTGAAGTTAGCTCTTCTTCTAGACAGAAATCTAGTTAATATTTAACTCCATAATGTCTGGGTGCTAATCACATAAGAAATAGCAAAGATAAATACAAATGCATTTTCCCATATAACAAAGATCAGGAAGTCTGTTAAATAATGCTCCAGTGAAAGGACATTAAGTTAAATTCTTGCTTTATTTATGAATGTTAGTTACACACATACACACACACACATATACACATACACCACTTACACATACATATCTCCCCCTTTAACAACTCACATAATGGATACTATGTGATAATTACAGAGAACAAATAATTTTCAGAGACACATATAAAGCATTTTATTCTGGAAAATCTAAATAAATTGCATGACATTTTAAGAAGGCTTGAAAAATCACTAGAGTTTATATTAAATATAACAATGACCTTATTTATACTCACTATACCTAATTATAGTAAACATTGAATAAAGGTTTAAATTGAATATAGAAAAAAAGTGCAAATAATTTACCCAAGAGGAATGTTTTATTAAAAGATTAACATTGAATGTATCTGTTTTTCTGCGTTGATAATAGATTTTAGGGTGAAATCTCTCTGCCACAATACTCTGGACTGCAACTATATGTTGCGATAATACTTAATGATCAGGTAGAGTAACATAAAATGTTTCTCTTGATCTATGAATTATCATAATTTATTTTGTCACCTCTAGGTCTTGGAGTAACAGATAACTTTAGAATAATTTCCAAAATATACATTATATGTACACACCTAAAATGCTGGCTATTAGTTATCACTGCAAGATAATTGCCAAGACAATTAGTTATGCTCAATTGATATTATGATCAAAGAGATATACTCAGTCAATATTTTTAAATATCCCTTAACTTAATTGATGCAATACTTTTCAACTGTAGTCGACTGACAAAATTTGTAATATTTTTCATTTTTCTTTAAAAAATAAGAATCAAATCACTATCAGATTAGTTCAGTTCAGTTTAGTTGCTCAGTAGTGTCCAACTCTTTGTGACCCCATGAACCACAGCACACCAGGCCTCCCTGTCCATCACCAAATGCCAGAGTCTACCCAAACCCATGTCCATTGAGTTGGTAATGCCATCCAACCATCTCATCCTCTGTCGTCCCCTTCTCCTCCTGAGCTCAATCTTTTCTGTCATGAATCTTTTCCAGCATCAAGGTCTTTTCAAATGGGTCAGGTCTTCACATCAAGTGGCCAAAGTATTGGAGTTTCAGCTTCAACATCAGTCCTTCCAATGAACACCCAGGACTGTTCTCCTTTAGGATAGACTGGCTGAATCTCCTTGCAGTCCAAGGGACTCTCAAGAGTCTTCTCCCAACACCACGGTTTCAAAGTATCAATTCTCCAGTGCTCAGCTTTCTTTATAGTCCAACTCTCACATCCATACATGACCGCCGGAAAAACCATAGCCTTGACTAGACGGACCTTTGTTGGCAAAGTAATGTATCTGCTTTTGATTGTTATCTAGGTTGGTCATAACTTTCTTTCCAAGGAGTAAGCGTCTTTTAATTTAATGGCTGCAATCACCATCTGCAGTGATTTTGGAGCCCCCCAAAATAAAGTCAGCCACTGTTTCCACCGTTTCTCCATCTATTTCCTGTGAAGTGATGGGACCAGATGCCATGATCTTAGTTTTCTGAATGTTGAGCTTTAAGCCAGCTTTTTCATTCTCCTCTTTCACTTTCATCAAGAGGCTCTTTAGTTTTTCTTCACTTCCTGCCATAAGGTTGGTGTCATCTGCATATCTGAGGTCATTGATTCCAGCTGGTGCTTCCTCCAGCCCAGCATTTCTCATGATGTACTCTGCATATCAGTTAAATAAGCACAGTGACAATATACAGCCTTGAAGTACTCCTTTTCCTATTTGGAACCAGTCTGTTGTTCCATGTTCAGGTCTAACTGTTGCTTCCTGACAGGCATACAGGTTTCTCAAGAGGCAGGTCAGGTGGTCTGCTATTCCCATTTCCTTCAGAATTTTCCACATTTTATTGTTATCCGCACAGTCAAACGCTTTGGCATAGTCACAAAACAAAAATTTTTAAGCCTGGATAACTTTAATAATTCACCACATATGTATGTTAAGATTTAAGCACAATTTAAAAAGGGGGAAGGAGAAGGAGATCGATCATTATCTATAGAAAATTCCCTTTCAATATGTCCTTTGATAGTCACAATCCTTCAATAAATAATTATTGATAATTATCAATATCCCTTACAAGGCTTGGTGCTCATAAATCTATAGAACTGCCAAATAAGTAATATCAAATTCCCTTTTCCAAGTACTTCATGTGTGATAGATACTATTTTATCTCTCTAGTATATCAAAACAATTTAGGGAAAAATGTGTAAAAGTTAAAATGAATGTTTCCTAACATTTATTACACTGCCATTTGAGGTTTAATTGCTTTTTTTACATTACTCAGTAGGTGAGCCTGGTTCAATAAATACAATTAAAAATATATTTTTACTCATACAAATTATCTCTTCTATATACAAACTTCAGAATAGTAACAGATACTTTTATATAAATATCAAAAGTATATTTTATTACTAGATTCCCTTTTACAGTAGTATAATATTAAGGGAAGGAAAAGTTACCATTTTACTTAATTGGTCCTGTATTGGCAAGAAAATTAAGTGGTTGAAAAGATACAAATCAAAAAATACTTCCACAGAACTACACATAATTGTTAAACAAGGAAATTAAATGCTTATATAAACTTTGATAAATTTTATGTTTTCAATAATATTCTGTAAATAACTACAAGATCATTTCACAGTTAGCAGGTGATGATCTACTCTTTCAAAAGTTTCATGTTTTGTTTAGAAAAAAAACACTGTTTTTCGACTTTTCCTATTATTGTAGGACAGAAAAAATAGCGCTATATGCATTGTTTTGCTTACTTTTTTCTTCTTTGTCAAAATGATACTTTGCTTCATCCATACTGATCAAGGTATTTTTCAATGATGACTGATTTTTTGGTCACATTTGTGAATTTTTTTCATCAAATGGCTTAATTAACACATTCAACAAACCAATTTTGTGCTCTTAAAATTGAGTTAGACTTGTTATTCCATTTTATTTAATAGTTCCTGAATATATATATTTTCAAAGTAGGATGTTGTTGATGGTACACTTTTATGAACATTGTAACATAATCTCTTTCCTTGCATGTCTCATTAGGTTTCTTGTTACTCTGCAGTAGTAACCTATATATACTTAGGATCATAAAAATTAGACATATGGCACAGAAAGACGGTGCTTTCAAAAATGAGATCTCAAACACATTTGGCTCCTTTCCTTTAGATTCATATAAACCCTTCTTGATGGTTAAGTAACCTTAATTCTGAATTTCATTTGTACATGAATAAAAACAAAATCTATTTTCAGACAAAGTAGGCCTAATTTTACACATTTAAGCACAGTTTGCCATTTCACAATACTGCTAGAACCAGAATAAACACTCCATTTTAAAACTTTATGGAACTAATTTATAGTGTAGGGCAGGCACAAACTTGATCTCATGGCAGCAAAATTTTATGTTTCCATTTCAGCAATCCTGCCTAACACAATAATATCAGGCCAGCAAGTCTTAAATATAAGTTAAGCTAACATGATCCATTGCCTTATAAAGCTAGAGCACCCTGTGGAGTCATGCTGAATATGCCAAGTGATTTTTCAAAATTTAATCATCCTAAATGTCATATAATGGTGCTTTTGCTGTCATTCTTGAAAACCGGGGCAAAAATCCCAAGTGTGCCTGCAAGTTATAAAGAAAGCCTCTTCTTAATACTAGTATTAAATAAACAATATGCTCTCTAATGACCATTAATTTTACTACTAACAGTAAATAAAAACATAATGCTACAAGGCAAATTCAAGAGAAATAATTACTTTTCAAAAGTAAAAATATAGGCATCTCCTTAGTAAGACACAATTTTCTCATAACCACAAAGTCTATGTGAATTTTTTTGGTCATTACTAGCTATACTGACAAAAGCTTGGCAGCTTTAGAAACTACTGATCATGAACGTAGACTCAAATGTCCTCCTCAAAAACATTAACAAATGGAATCAAGCACTAAATACAAAGGATAATACATCAAAAAATGGAATTCATTCCAATAATTCATGGGAGGTTCGATGTGATTCATCATATTAACAGACCTAACAAAAAAACTGAAGATCTGATCAATAGATGCAAAGGAAGCATTAAAAAGAAAGAAAGAAAGAAAGAAACATCAATTTATGATAAACTCTAGGTAGATTTGGAATAAAAGGGAATTCCACCACTTGACAATAGTATCTGTGATAACCTACTGTCAACAGTATGTTTAATAGTGAAGGTCTATATGCTTTATCCCTAAGACCAGGAACAATGCAACAACATGATCTCTCCTGATTCCTATTCAACACAGTACAATATGCTAGCCAGTGAAATGAAATAAATTAAAAACATACAGAACAAAAAAGTATTCTATATTCACAGATGAAATGACTTTCCATATGGAAAATCTGAAAAACTCAGAATTTTTTCTAGAATACATAAATTAATTTATGAAGTCAAAATATAAAGTCAACATCAAAATATCAATTTTATTTCTGCCAACCAGCAATGACCTTTTGGAGTTAAAAATTAACATCATTGACCATAGCACTAAATAAAACTGAAATATTAGGTTAAAAACCTGATGAAATATGTCCAGGATCTATTTATTGAAAACTACAAAAATAAATGAGAAACAACAAATAAGGGAAGATAGTCTCAGACTGAAAGACTGAACTTCATCAAGGAATATATCATTCCCAATTTGATCTGTAGATTCAATGCAATCCTAATTAAAATTCCAGCAGGATTTTTATAGATATCTGTTAGCTGACTGCAGATTTTATACAGAAAACAAAACAAAACAAACAAACAAACAAAAATGGTAGACAAAACTGATTTTGAACCTGCAGAACAAATCTGAAAGATTCACACATCTTAATTTAGACATTTACTTGAAAGCTACAGCAATCAAGACAGTGGGGTATTGGTGAAAAGACAGATCCACAGATTGATGGAATAGAACAGATATACTGAACTCCCAAAATTTAGTTAACTGATATTTTTAACAGCGTTATAAAGCAATACATTGGATGCATCTCTGCCTCTCTGTCCCTCTCGCTTTCTATCCCTTTTGCTCCTTCTCTAAACACACACACACAATTTCATTTATACCCCACAAGTTCATCTATACCATAATCTCTGTTTGGTGTCTGCTGTCTACAGGTTTACCTTGTGTTCCACCAGCTCCAGGATATTAATGCCATAGCTGATCATCATTGGGTGCTCAAGGGAGAGGCGCCAAGCAATGATCAACAGATTCTCTGGAGGCCCCCAGGGTAGCAGCACTTCAGGCAGAAGAATCAGAAGTTCCTGGCCTCCTTCCACTTCTTCAGGACTTGGTGGAAACCGAACACCCCCAGGCTGGGTTCCAAGTCAGCTATTACGCTGGCTGGAAGCATAGCCGAGTGTCATTTGGCTTGATGAAGAACTCCCACATGACACCCATAAGATGGCCCAGGGTGAGGCCATGGTCAGCCACAACCTCTCAGTCTAGTGGAACTCGGGGAGGTGCCTGGTGTCCAGGGTCTGGTACAGGAGCACACTGTTAATCTAGAAGTACCTGCTGCTGCTGCTGCTGCTGCTAAGTCGCTTCAGTCATATCCAACTCTGTGCGACCCCATAGACTGCAGCCCACCAGGCTTCCCCATCCCTGGGATTCTCCAGACAAGAATACTGGAGTGGGTTGCCATTTCCTTCTCCAATGCATGAAAGTGAAAAGTGAAAGTGAAGTCGCTCAGTCGTGTCCGACTCTTCGCAACCCCATGGACTGCAGCCCACCAGGCTCCTCCATCCATGCGATTTTCCAAGCAAGAGTACTGGAGTGGGCTGCCATTGCCTTCTCTGCTAGAAGTACCTGGCGGGAGTGAAAGGCTCCTTCTGGACCAGTCGGTTGTGTGTGCAGGCGCTGGCTGATTTGTGAGCATGCACAGCAGGTTCCCCCTGCCCCCACCCTGTGCCTCATCACACTTCTCAGGGCTGACCTGATGCTGGTAATCTTGATCCACTGGCGGCGGGAATGGGGTAGGGGGAAGAGGGTGTGAAGGTGGAGAACTTACTATGGTTTTCATCACAATCATTATTTTTTCATTGTTTCTTGTAGTTAAACTCAAGTGTGTGTGTGTGTTTAATATACTATAACTATAATGTATACTATAATGTACTATTATTAGACAAGTAGATATGCATTTGAGAGATCTTATGTGAAGAAAGCTGAGCACCGAAGAATTGATGCTTTTGAACTGTGGTGTCCGAGAAGATTCTTGAGAGTCCCTTGGACTGCAAGCAGATCCAACCAGTCCATTCTAAAGGAGATCAGCCCTGGGTGTTCTTTGGAAGGAATAATGCTATAGCTGAAACTCCAGTACTTTGGCCACCTCATGTGAAGAGCTGACTCATTGGAAAAGACCCTGATGCTGGGAGGAATTGGGGGCAGGAGGAAAAGTGGACGACAGAGGATGAGATGGCTGGATGGTATCACCGACTCGATGGACGTGAGTCTGAGTGAACTCCGGGAGTTGGTGATGGAGAGGGAGGCCTGGCATGCTGCGATTCATGGGGTCGCAAAGAGTCAGACACGACTGAGCGACTGAACTGAACTGAACTGATTCTGAAAATAATAATTTGGAAAAAGTGTAGATAAGTTAAATAATTGTTTCTCGTGAATATCAGTCATATCTTACATTGTTGTTGTTCAGTCACTAAGTGAACAACTGTTTGTGACTCCATGGACTGCAGAACACCAGGCTTCCCTGTCCTTCACTATCTCTTGGACTTGGCTCAAATTCATGTCCATTGAGTCCATGATGCTAGCTAATCATTTGACACCCTTATGCCTCCCCACTCAGCCCCAACTCCAACACCCCCACTCTCTCACCCCCCACCCCCACTCTCGCTGCCCTCTTCTCCCTTTGCCTTCAATCTTTCCCAATATCAGGGGCTTTTCCAAGGAGTCAGCTCTTCATATCAAGTGGCCAAGGTATTGGAGCTTCAGCTCCAGCTGTCTTTCCAGTTAATATTAAGGATTGATTTCCTTTAGGGTTGACTGGTTTGATCTTGCAGTCCAAGGGACTCTCGACTCAACAATTAGAAAGCATCAATTCTTTAGCACTCAGCCTTCTTTATGATCCAACTTTGACACCCGTTTGTGACCAGTGGAAAAAACCACAGCTTTGACTATAAGATCCTTTGTTGGAAAAGTGATTTCTTTGCTTTTTAATATGCTGTGTAGTTTGTCATAGCTTTTCTTTCAGGGAGCAAGTGTCTTTTAATTTCATGGCTGCAGTCACCGTCCACAGTGATTTTGGAGCCCAACAAAATCTGTAACTGCATCTACTTTTTCCCTATCTATTTGCCAAGAAGTGATGGGAAAAGATGCCACGTTCTTTTTGAATGCAGAGATTTATGCCAGTTTTTTCACTCTCCTGTTTCACTCTCATCAAGAAGCTCTTTAGTTGCTCTTCACTTTCTGCCATTAGTGTGGTATTATCTGTGTATCTGAGGTTGTTGATATTTCTCCCTCTTGTGATTCATCCAGCCAGACATTTCACATGATATTCTCTGCACAGAAATTAAGTAATCAGCTTGACAATATACAGCCTTATCATACTCCTTTCACAATTTTGAACCAGTCAGTTGTTCCGTGTAAAATTCTAACTGTTGCTCCCTGACCCACATACAAGTTTCTCAGGAGACAGGTAAGGTGGTCTGGTATTCTCATCTCTTTAAGAATTTTATAGTTTGTTGTGATCGACACAGTCAAAGGCTTTAGCATAGTCAATGAAGCAGAAGTAGGTAGTAGAATGCTGAATGCAAATTCTACTATTAGAAATTTTAAAATATAGAATCTGTATTTTTAAAAACTATTATTGGAGGATATAAAGTGTAGATATTGAAAGAAAACCCAAGTCAGAACATCAAAAATACTTATATAATAATTGGTTGATTAAAAAAGCATAATTATTTAATTCAGTAATCATATATAAAATCATCAAAATAGTTGCATAATTTATGTGCCAGTAATTATGCTTACATACATCTATATACTATATGTGCTAATTAAGCAGAATATTAAAGTTATCACTGTTTTCAAATGTAACATATAATCAAATTTTGAAGTATAATTTACATAAAACATGCATTTAAAGTGTATAGTTAGATAAGTTTTGAAAAATTATACAGCTATGAAAAAATTACTATGATCAAAATATGGAAAAATTCCTTAGATTCAGAGACAATACATAATATTTTCACCTTTATTCTAATTATTGAAATTAGTCTCCATTGTAGATTTGACAATGTGAGCAGATTTCTCTACCTTTCCACCTAGATTTCATTTTTATGTTACTGTTGAACACTAACAAGTTTGTAAAAAAGTGATTTGATACTATTTCCTTTGACATTATGTAATAATTGACTCTAGACGAATACTTGAATCCTTCAGTTTTCCTGTCTTTTAGATAAAATAACTTCTTTCCTATCTGTGAAGATATAATACCTGATCTGTACTGAGTTTTCATGAGAACCAAATGAGATAATGCATGTAAAATATTTGTAAGGTAGAAAACAGTATACAAATGTCCATCGTTTAGTATAATTATTAATGCAGCAAGAGGTTCATAGTCAACTACTGATACAGTTTCCTGACAATCAGTTTTTGCCCCCTTTCACTTTTCTATTCACACTTGCAAATAGAGAGGAAGCAGCAGTGGAAGCAGCACGCCAGGCCTCCCTGTCCAACACCAACTTCTGGAATTCACTCAAACTCATGTCCATCGAGTCAGTGATGCCATCCAGCCATCTCATCCTCTGTCATCCCCTTCTCCTCTTGCCCTCAAACTATCCCAGCATCAGAGTCTTTTCCAGTGAGTCAACTCTTCGCATGAGTTGGCCAAATTATTGGAGTTTCAGCTTCAACATCAGTCCTTCCAATGAACACCCAGGACTGATCTCCTTTAGGATGGACTGGTTGGATCTCCTTGCAGTCTAAGGGACTCTCAAGAGTCTTCTCCAACACCACAGTTCACCTGAGCAAAAACCCAATTAAAAAAATAACAGTTTACTTATGACTTGTTTCAGTAACAGTTTATCTATGATTTGTTTCCTTCTTTGCTCTGTCCACCAATTTGAAATTGTTCTTTCAAAACATTTGTTAAAGTACATTCATTTCTCTACTTAGAACCTTAAGCCATTTAAGCTCAGACCTCAGAGTACTATATCATTTCTACTTTCCCTTTCTGAAATACAGCAAAGACCTGTGAGATAAATGTATTGGTCAGGGTTCAACTAGAGAAAAACAACATCTTAGAGGATACACACACAGAAACACATATATACCCAAGTACACATACAAACATATACATATAGGTAATAAATTTATTTTAAAGAACTGGCTTATAATTGTTTTACTGGCTAAGTAAATCTAAAATCCACATGAAAGGCAGTCAGAAAGGGAAGAAAAAGTCATGAGGAGGGTAAAACCTCAAATGTAAAGGCTGAAACTTGTTGTCCATAGGCTACTTAATTTATTAAAGCTGTAATGTTTAAGGTGTTCCAGCTGCTGAAGTCAGGCTCTTTTGATTCACTGAAAGCCAACTGATTAGAAACTTCAGTCCTGTCTACCATATTGCTTCTCATCTCTGTATAGTAATGTTTCAGTGAAAAATGGGGAAGCTGTTTGCCTTTTACAAAAGGTCTGCTGTGTTTGTCCTCCAACTGACTTATATTATTTGTAGACACTCTAAGCAGAAGCATACTAGAAAGGGAATTCTGTGTACTAAAGTTCAGCTTAGCCAAACTGACATATTAAAATTCATTTTAGTAGCATTCTTTACTTATGTAATTCTAATATGGTTAACTTTGGTAACAGATTTTATCATGATGCTTTGGGAAATTCAACCATTTGGAGGTTATACCAAATTCCATTTGAGACTCCCCTAACTGTGGCAACCCAAGACTCTTTACTCAAAAGCAGTGTTTTCTAATGAGGTGGCTTGAGATTCACTCAGGGGTATGTTCAACCAGGAAAAAAAGGAAACCTTTGAATTCTTCCTTTTCATTGAAGTCAAACGAAATGTGAGACTCTATCATTTCTAGTTTATTGTGATCCACACAGTCAAAGGCTTTGGCATAGTCATTAGGGCATAAATAGACGTTTTTCTGGAACTCTTTTGCTTTTTCCCTGATCCAGCAGATGTTGGCAATTTGATCTCTGGTTCCTCTGCCTTTTCTAAAACCAGCTTGAACACCTGGATGTTCACGGTTCATGTATTGCTGAAGCCTGGCTTGGAGAATTTTGAGCCTTACTTTGCTATCGTGTGAGATGAGTGCACTTGTGCGGTAGTTTGAGCATTCTTTGGTATTGACTCTCTTTGGGATTAGAATAAGGAAGGAAGAGTTAGAACTGGACATGGAACAACAGACTGGTTCCAAATAGGAAAAGGAGTACGTCAAGGCTGTATATTGTCACCCTGCTTATTTAACTTACATGCAGAGTACATCATGAGGAATGCTGAGCTGGAAGAAGCACAAGCTGGAATCAAGATTGCTGGGAGAAATTTCAATAACCTCAGATATGCAGATGACACCAACCTTATGGCAGAAATTGAAGAGGAACTAAAAAGTCTCTTGATGAAAGTGAAAGAGGAGAGTGAAACAGTTGGCTTAAAGCTCAACATTCAGAAAATGAAGATCATGGCATCTGGTTCCAACACTTCATGGGAAATAGATGGGGAAACAGTGGAAACAGTGTCAGACTTTATTTTTCTGGGCTCCAAAATCACTGCAGATGGTGATTGCAGCCATGAAATTAAAAGATGCTTACTCCTTGGAAGAAAAGTTATGATCAACCTAGATAACATATTTAAAAGCAGAGACATTACTTTGCCAACAAAGGTCTGTCCATCAAGTCTGGTTTTTCCAGTGGTCATGTATGGATATGATAGTTGGACTGTGAAGAAAGCTGAGCACTGAAGAATTGATGCTTTTGAACTGTGGTGTTGGAGAAGACTCTTGAGAGTCCCTTGGTCTGCAAGGAGATCCAACCACTACATTCTAAAAGAGATCGGTACTGGGTGTTCATTGGAAGGACTGATGTTGAAGCTGAAACTGCAATAATTTGGCCACCTCATGCGAAGAGTTGCCTCATTGGAAAAGACTCTGATACTGGGAGGAATTGGGG
This sequence comes from Capra hircus, assembly GCF_001704415.2. Classification (NCBI taxonomy): domain Eukaryota; kingdom Metazoa; phylum Chordata; class Mammalia; order Artiodactyla; family Bovidae; genus Capra; species Capra hircus. The sequence goes on from NC_030810.1 coordinate 82,470,787, forward strand.
GCAGGAGGAGAAGGGGACAACAGGGAATGAGATGGCTGATGGCATCACGGACTGGATGGACATGAGTTTGAGTGAAGTCCAGGAGTTGGTGTTGGACAGGGAGGCCTGGCGTGCCATGGTTTATGGGGTTGCAAAGAGTAAGACACAACTGAGCGACTGAACTGAATTGAACTGGTCGTCTCCAGTGAAGTAAGATCTCTTTTGGGAATCCTTGGTTTTCTATTCTTATTTGAAAAACCTTTGTCCTTGGTGGGAAATGGTCTTGGTACTGACAATATTACTACTTGTCAATCTTTGTCATATCTTTAGTGTTAAGTCTGTAAGATGTTCCTAGGGAAAAATGTTGATCTTGATGAATTTATTTCTTTTTTTTTTAAAATTTATTTCTTGAACTGGCTCTGGGTCTGAGGATTTCAGTATGTAACCCTTCAGAATGTCTAGACCTTTAGGCTCAGATGGTAAAGAATCTATCTGTGATGTCGGAGACCCAGATTTGATCCCTGGGTTGGGAAGATCCCCTGAAGAAGGAAATGGCAACCCACTCCAGTATTCTTGCCTGGAGAATTCCATGGCTAAGGAGCCTGTTGGGCTACATTCCATGTGTTGAAAAGAGTTGTACATGACTAAGTGACTAACAGTTTTACACTTTCAACCCTTCAGAACAGCAACTTTTGGACAAAACTTGTCTCAGCCCACTTATTAAAAACCTGTGGGAATTTTTCTCAGGCAGTCTTGTTTTGTCTATGAGACTCTTGTTCTGTGAAAAACCTCTCTTTGGAACCTTCCATACATAGGAGTCTGTGATTGTGAAGCCGGGGTTGAATGCCCAAGTTGCACGAGAAACTATTAGACTGATCTTTCCCAGACTCTCATGAGTTTTTCTCAGTTTAAATAGAACCCCATGCCCTCTCCAAGCCAAGTTGTTTAAATTATAATTGTTACTCATTGAATTATCACTCTAGCTAGCATAATTCCACCAAAGATAAAATAGAATTAGTGTCCACTCTCAGAAGTTTTTGAGCTCAATAATTTATGCCTATATGAGTTTCCAAAATTTAAATTAAGTAACTTCCAAAATACTCAGAAGTCTCTACTTTCTGATCGGTATTAGGAAGCTAAACTATTTTATATACTGTAACAATTTACATTGTCATCAGCAATGTATGATGTCTCTTTGCCAACACTTCAGAGTGTCAATATTTTTATTATAAATAAGCTAGTGAGTATAGTTAGTGTGGTTTTAATTTGCAGTTTTCTAAAGTATACTTTGTCCAGTTTTAAATTGGTGTGGTTTTCTACTAGGTAGGAATACAGTCAACTTGTCTGTTACAGTCGTGGTCTTGAAACAGTATTTAGCTTTTTTTACCTGTCATTGATACTTCAATAACCATTGGGTTTGCTGGATCATTACCGGCGAAGTGGCAGAGCAGCTTGCACTCAGCTTGGATCTGTTGCAGAGCATCTTCCTGTTCTGGGCTTCACACAGAACAAGTAGCTTGTCAGGTTCCTCTGTAAATGGACTGGAGTAGAACAGTGAAATGAGGGATATGTTGTCTCCAGAATATAATGAAGCCCACTAGGCATTTTTCCTCTGTCTTGGTTGTTGGAGAGCACAGATGCAATATTTTAACCTATCACTTAAAAGGGATATCTTCACATGCTACACGCTTGACATGCTGGACCCTTAGAAATTTCCTGAGGTGGAGGCCTTCTAAATTTTGTCAGATTTATTTCTCACCTTCTGGCATCCACATGTCTTACCAATAAGTCTAGAGTAGTTGCACCTCATGCTATCTAGCTCCTATCAGCATAATGTTATTAAATTAATTGACCAATGTGATGTCTTGTAGAAGATAAAGGTAATTAAGAGCTTCCAAACTGAATTATGACATAGGAGTGGAGAGTTGATATGCCCCTGAGGTAGAACGGTGACGATATATTGCTGGCTTTGGAGCTGAAACAAACTGAACCTGGTGGTTTTATTAACAAGCATTAAGGGAAAAGTGTTTGCCAGATTATTGACTACATATTAAGTACCAGAGGATGTATTATGAACCACATCTGGTTCAGTAGCTACATTTGGAGTCACTATATGGTCAAATTCACAAAAACCCACTGTCATTCATCTGTTTTCCCCACTGGCCAGATAGGCTAGTTAAATGGGAATGTGGTAGAAATCCCTGCTTCCTTCAAGTCTTTGGTGGCTTTAAACTCTACAGTCCCTACAGCAATGAGGTATTGTTTCAATTTACTGTTTTCCTAAGTAGTAACAGTGTAATTTTGGATCTCCTGGAATTACTGTCAGTTCAGAGATGATGTATAATAGTCCCTGAAATTTCTGATTATTTCCTTTTCCCTATAGCACAGTTACCCTGGTGAAAAACTGTAGATCTCTTTGGGGAAATATTAAAGCATGCACTTGTACTAGTACACTGGAATCCTTAAATCTTAAGGGGGCCTATCCTATACTACGTTAAAAGGGTTCTGGGTATGTAGTTTAGTTTTACCTTCATTTTCTAGTACCTAGGGTTATAAAATTCTGTGTCCATGGTGTATCCATTTAACATCTTAAAACTATTGTACTCCAAATTGAATTTATACAGTCTTAAGTTCAGTAGCATAAAAAATTGCTCCATTATAACTCTCTCTGCACTGTTTTCATTTCTTAACATCACAAGATTACACTTAAATAATTGTATGTCCAAAAACAAAACTAATAATTGTTTTTATTTTTTTTTATTTTTTAATATAAATTTATTCACTTTAATTGGAGGCTAATTACTTTACAATATTCTATTGGTTTTGCCATACATCAACATGAATCCACCAGGGGTATACACGTGTTCCCCACCCTGAAGCCCCCACCCTCTCCCCTCCCAGTACCATCCCTCTGGGTCATCCCAGTGCACCAGCCCCAAGCATCCTGTATCATGCATTGAACCTGGACTGGCGATTCGTTTCATATATGATATTATACATGTTTCAATGCCATTCTCCCAAATCATCCCACCCTCACCCTCTCTCACAGAGTCCAAAAGATGGTTCTATACATCTGTGTCTCTTTTGCTGTCTCGCCTACAGGGTTATCGTTACCATCTTTCTAAATTCCATATATATGTGTTAGTATATTGTATTGGTGTTTTTCTTTCTGGCTTACTTCACTCTGTATAATAGGCTCCAGTTTCATCCACCTCATTAGAACTGAGGCTAATGTATTCTTTTTAATGGCTGAGTAATACTCCATTGTGTATATGTACCACAGCTTTCTTATCCATTCATCTGCTGATGGATATCTAGAAAAATGTACTTGTGATAGTTAATTTTATAAGTTGACTTGGCTAGGCTATAATACCCAGTTATTTAATCAATACTAATCTAGGTGTTGTGAAAGTATATTGTGGATACGGTCAACATGTACAATAAATTGGCTTTAAGTAAAAGAGACCATCTTCCATAATGTGGGTGGGGCTTCACCTTAAAGATGAAAATCTTTAAGAACAAAACTGAAGTTCCCTGATGAAGGAGAAATTCTGCCTCAAGACTGCAACATCAGCTCCTCTTTCAGAGTTTCCAGCTGCCTACCTGTCCCCTCAAATCTTAGACTTACCAGCACCCATAATAATGTAAGATACATACAGAACAACTACTGGTTCAGTTTATCTGGAGAGCTCTGATACAATACTATTTTTCAAAGTGTGTTCATATTATTTGGATTTAAATATGTAAATTGATTACAAATATATCCTTACATAGTAATTTTTCATTTTATATATATTTTTTGTTTTCATTTCTTTTTTTTTAATTAATTAATTAATTTATTTATTTATTTTAATTTTAAAATCTTTAATTCTTCCCAAACATGAACCCCCCTCCCACCTCCCTCCCCACAACATTTCTCTGGGTCATCCCCATGCACCAGCCCCAAGCATGCTGTATCCTGCGTCAGACATGGACTGGCGATTCAATTCTTACATGACAGTATACATGTTAGAATTCCCATTCTCCCAAATCATTCCACCCTCTCCCTCTCTCTCTGAGTCCAAAAGTCCGTTATACACATCTGTGTCTTTTTTCCTGTCTTGCATACAGGGTCGTCATTGCCATCTTCCTAAATTCCATTTATATGTGTTAGTATACTGTATTGGTGTTTTTCTTTCTGGCTTACTTCACTCTGTATAATTGGCTCCAGTTTCATCCATCTCATCAGAACTGATTCAAATGAATTCTTTTTAACGGCTGAGTAATACTCCATTGTGTATATGTACCACTGCTTTCTTATCCATTCATCTGCTGATGGACATCTAGGTTGTTTCCATGTCCTGGCTACTATAAACAGTGCTGCAATGAACATTGGGGTACATGTGTCTCTTTCAATTCTGGTTTCCTCGGTGTGTATGCCCAGAAGTGGGATTGCTGGGTCATAAGGTAGTTCTATTTGCAATTTTTTAAGGAATCTCCAGACTGTTCTCCATAGTGGCTGTACTAGTTTGCATTCCCACCAATAGTGTAGGAGGGTTCCCTTTTCTCCACACCCTCTCCAGCATTTATTGCTTGCAGATTTTTGGATCGCAGCCATTCTGACTGGTGTGAAGTGGTACCTCATTGTGGTTTTGATTTGCATTTCTCTAATAATGAGTGATGTTGAGCATCTTTTCATGTGTTTGTTAGCCATCTGTATGTCTTCTTTGGAGAAATGTCTATTTAGTTCTTTGGCCCATTTTTTGATTGGGTCGTTTATTTTTCTGGAATTGAGCTACAGGAGTTGATTGTATATTTTTGAGATTAGTTGTTTGTCAGTTGCTTCATTTGCTATTATTTTCTCCCATTCAGAAGGCTGTCTTTTCACCTTGCTTATATTTTCCTTTGTTGTGCAGAAGCTTTTAATTTTAATTAGATCCCATTTGTTTATTTTTGCTTTTATTTCCAGTATTCTGGGAGGTGGATCATAGAGGATCCTGCTGTGATTTATGTCAGAGAGTGTTTTGCCTATGTTCTCCTCTAGGAGTTTTATAGTTTCTGGTCTTACATTTAGATCTTTAATCCATTTTGAGTTTATTTTTGTGTGCGGTGTTAGAAAGTGATCTAGTTTCATTCTTTTACAAGTGGTTGACCAGTTTTCCCAGCACCACTTGTTAAAGAGATTGTCTTTACTCCATTGTATATTCTTGCCTCCTTTGTCAAAGATAAGGTGTCCATAGGTGTGTGGATTTATCTCTGGGCTTTCTATTTTGTTCCATTGATCTATATGTCTGTCTTTGTGCCAGTACCATACTGTCTTGATGACTGTGACTTTGTAGTAGAGCCTGAAGTCAGGCAAGTTGATTCCTCCAGTTCCATTCTTTCTCAAGATTGCTTTGGCTATTCGAGGTTTTTCGTATTTCCATACAAATCTTGAAATTATTTGTTCTAGTTCTGTGAAAAATGTGGCTGGTAGCTTGACAGGGATTGCATTGAATTTGTAAATTGCTTTGGGTAGTATACTCATTTTTACTATATTGATTCTTCCGATCCATGAACATGGTATATTTCTCCATCTATTAGTGTCCTCTTTGATTTCTTTCATCAGTGTTTTATAGTTTTCTATATATAGGTCTTTAGTTTCTTTAGGTAGATATATTCCTAAGTATTTTATTCTTTTCGTTGCAATGGTGAATGGAATTGTTTCCTTAATTTCTTTTTCTACTTTCTCATTATTCGTGTATAGGAATGCAAGGGATTTCTGTGTGTTGATTTTATATCCTGCAACTTTACTATATTCATTGATTAGCTCTAGTAATTTTCTGGTGGAGTCTTTAGGTTTTCCATGTAGAGGATCATGTCATCTGCAAACAGTGAGAGTTTTACTTCTTCTTTTCCAATTTGGATTCCCTTTATTTCTTTTTCTGCTCTGATTGCTGTGGCCAAAACTTCCAGAACTATGTTGAATAGTACCGGTGAAAGTGGACACCCTTGTCTTTTTCCTGACTTTAGCGGAAATGCTTTCAATTATTCACCATTGAGGATAATGTTTGCTGTGGGTTTGTCATAGATAGCTTTTATTATGTTGAGGTATGTTCCTTCTATTCCTGCTTTCTGGAGAGTTTTTATCATAAATGGATGTTGAATTTTGTCAAAGGCCTTCTCTGCATCTATTGAGATAATCATATGGTTTTTATTTTTCAATTTGTTAATGTGGTGAATTACATTGATTGATTTGCGGATATTGAAGAATCCTTGCATCCCTGGGATAAAGCCCACTTGGTCATGGTGTATGATCTTTTTAATGTGTTGTTGGATTCCGATTGCTAGAATTTTGTTGAGGATTTTTGCATCTATGTTCATCAGTGATATTGGCCTGTAGTTTTCCTTTTTTGTGACATCTTTGTCAGGTTTTGGTATTAGGGTGATGGTGGCCTCATAGAATGAGTTTGGAGGTTTACCTTCCTCTGCAATTTTCTGGAAGAGTTTGAGGAGGATAGGTGTTAGCTCTTCTCCAAATTTTTGGTAGAATTCAGCTGTGAAGCCGTCTGGACCTGGGCTTTTGTTTGCTGGAAGATTTCTGATTACCATTTCAATTTCCGTGCTTGTGATGGGTCTGTTAAGATTTTCTATTTCTTCCTGGTTCAGTTTTGGAAAATTGTACTTTTCTAAGAATTTGTCCATTTCTTCCACATTGTCCATTTTATTGGCATACAACTGCTGATAGTAGTCTCTTATGATCCTTTGTTTTTCTGTGTTGTCTGGTGTGATCTCTCCATTTTCATTTCTAATTTTATTGATTTGATTTTGCTCCCTTTGCTTCTTGATGAGTCTGGCTAATGGTTTGTCAATTTTATTTATCCTTTCAAAGAACCAGCTTTTGGCTTTGTTGATTTTTGCTATGGTCTCTTTTGTTTCTTTTGCATTTATTTCTGCCCTAATTTTTAAGATTTCTTTCCTTCTACTAACTCTGGGGTTCTCCAACTCTTCCTTTTCTAGTTGCTTTAGTTGCAGAGTTAGGTTATTTATTTGACTTTTTTCTTGTTTCTTGAGGTATGCCTGTATTGCTATGAACTTTCCTCTTAGCACTGCTTTTATAGTGTCCCACAGGTTTTGGGTTGTTGTGTTTTCATTTTCATTAGTTTCTATGCATATTTTGATTTCTTTTTTGATTTCTTCTGTGATTTGTTGGTTATTCAGAAGTGTGTTGTTCAACCTCCATATGTTGGAATTTTTAATAGTTTTTCTCCTGTAATTGAGATCTAATCTTAATGCATTATGGTCAGAAAAGATGCTTGGAATGATTTCGATTTTTTTGAATTTATCAAGTTTAGATTTATGGCCCAGGATGTGATCTATCCTGGAGAAGGTTCCATGAGCACTTGAAAAAAAAGTGAAATTCATTGTTTTGGAGTGAAATGTCCTATAGATATCAATTAGGTCTAACTGATCTAATGTATCATTTAAAGTTTGCGTTTCTTTGTTAATTTTCTGTTTAGTTGATCTGTCCATAGGTGTGAGTGGGGTATTAAAGTCTCCCACTATTATTGTGTTATTGTTGATTTCCCCTTTCATACTTGTTAGCATTTGTCTTACATATTGCGGTGCTCCTATATTGGGGGCATATATATTTATAATTGTTATATCTTCTTCTTGGATTGTTCCTTTGATCATTATGTAGTGGCCTTCTTTGTCTCTTTTCACAGCCTTTGTTTTAAAGTCTATTTTATTGGATATGAGTATTGCCACTCCTGCTTTCTTTTGGTCTCTATTTGCGTGGTATATCTTTTTCCAGCCCTTCACTTTCAGTCTGTATGTGTCCCTTGTTTTGAGGTGGGTCTCTTGTAAGCAGCATATAGAGGGGTCTTGTTTTTGTATCCATTCAGCCAGTCTTTGTCTTTTGGTTGGGGTCGTTCAACCCATTTACGTTTAAGGTAATTATTGATAAGTATGATCCCGTTACCATTTACTTTATTGTTTTGGGTTCGGGTTTATACACCCTTTTCGATGTTTCCTGCCTAGAGAATATCCTTTAGAATTTGTTGGAGAGCTGGTTTGGTGGTGCTGAATTCTCTCAGCTTTTGCTTGTCTGTAAAGCTTTTGGTTTCTCCTTCGTATTTGAATGAGATCCTTGCTGGGTACAGTAATCTGGGCTGCAGGTTATTGTCTTTCATCACTTTAAGTATGTCTTGCCATTCCCTCCTGGCCTGAAGAGTTTCTATTGAAAGATCAGCTGTTATCCTAATGGGAATCCCCTTGTGTGTTATTTGTTGTTTTTCCCTTGCTGCTTTTAATATTTGTTCTTTGTGTTTGATCTTTGTTAATTTGATTAATATGTGTCTTGGGGTGTTTCGCCTTGGGTTTATCCTATTTGGAACTCTCTGTGTTTCTTGGACTTGGGTGATTATTTCCTTCCCCATTTTAGGGAAGTTTTCAACTATTATCTCCTCAAGGATTTTCTCATGATCTTTCTTTCTGTCTTCTTCTTCTGGGACTCCTATAATTCGAATGTTGGAGCGTTTCATATTGTCCTGGAGGTCTCTGAGATTGTCCTCATTTCTTTTAATTCGTTGTTCCTTGTTTCCTCTCTGATTCATTTATTTCTACCATTCTATCTTCTATTTCACTAATCCTATCTTCTGCCTCCGTTATTCTACTAATTGTTGCTTCCAGAGTGTTTCTGATCTCATTTATTGCATTATTCATTATATTTTGACTCCTTTTTATTTCTTCTAGGTCCTTGTTAAACCTTTCTTGCATCTTCTCAATCCTTGTCTCTAGCCTATTTATCTGTGATTCCATTTTGATTTCAAGATTTTGGATCATTTTCACTATCAATATTCTGGAATTCCTTCTCCGGTAGATTCCCTACTTCTTCCACTTTTGTTTGGTTTGGTGGGCAACTCTCCTGTTCCTTTACCTGCTGTGTATTCCTCTGTCTCTTCATCTTGGTTATATTGCTGCGATTGGGGTGGCCTTTTTATATTCTGGGAATTTGTGGAGTTCTCTTTATTATGGAGCTTCCTCACTTTGGGTGGGGTTCTATCAGTGGCTTGTCAAGGTTTCCTGGTTAGGGAGGCTTGTGTTGGAGTTTTGGTGGGTGGAGCTGGGTTTCTTCTCTCTGGAGTGCAATGGAGTGACCCGTAATGGGTTACGAGACATCAAAGGTTTTGGGATAATTTTGAGCTGCCTGTATATTGAAGCTCAGGGGAGTGTTCCTGTGTTGCTGGAGAATTTGCGTGGTATGTCTTGTTTTGGAATTTGTTGGCCCTTGGGTGGAGCTTGGTTTCAGTGTAGGTATGAAGGCATTAGATGGGCTCCTATTGCTTAATGTTCCCTGAATTCAAGAGTTCTATAATGTTTTCAGGCTTTGGATTTAAGCCTCCTGCTTCTGGTTTTCAGTTTTATTTTTACAGTAGCCTCTAGACTTCTCCATCTATACAGCACCGATGATAAAACATCTAGGTTAAAGATGAAAAGTTTCTCCACATTGAGGGACACTCAGAGAGGTTCACTGAGTTATAAGGAGAAGAGAAGATGGAGGGGGTAGTTAGAGGTAACTGGAATGAGATGCGGTGAGATCAAAAGAGAAGAGAGCAAGCTAGCCAGTAGTCACTTCCTTATATGCGCTCTATAGTCTGGACCGCTCAGAGGTATTTACAGAGTTATACGGGGAAGAGGAGAGGGAGGAAGTAGACAGAGGTGACCAGGAGGATCAGAGAGAGGAATGAGTAGGAGAGAGACAAATCCTGCCAGTAACCTGTTCCTTAGGTGTTCTCCACCGTCTGAAACACACAGAGATTCACAGAGTTGGATAGAGGAGAGATGGGGGAGAAAAGAGACAGAGGCCACCTGGCGGAGAAAAAGGAGAGTCCAGAGGAGGAGAGAGTGGTCAAGCCAGTAATATTGCTCTCAGGTAAACTGGGATAGTGAAGTTTGGGTTTTTAAATGTACAAAATTGACCACAAAAACCTAAGAGCAAAGATTAAAAATCTAGAGTAGAGGTTGGATTTTCAAAGATACAATATTAGAGAGAAGCAGAAGGAAAAAGGAAGAAAGAAAGAAAAAAAAAAAAGAAAGAAAAAGAATTATTAAAAAACAAACAAACAAACAATAAAAAAAAAGCCATCAACAACCATCCAAAGACTGTATATGGTGTTTGCCTTAAAAAAAAAAAAAAAAAAAAAGTCTTTTTAAAAAACAAACAAAAAAAATATAGTGATAATAGGTTATAGAAATAAAAATTAGAGGAGAAATAGAAGACTTAACAATTAAAAAAGGGTTAGAAAAAAAAGCAAAAAAAAAAAAGGAATAATTTTAAAAATATTAAAAATATCTGGCCCTTTCTGGTGTAATGGGCCGTGTGGGATCACTTCCAAGGTGGTTCCCTCTGTTTAACTTCTTCTGTTTGCTGGTTTTTTAGGCTCACTAGTTCAGTGGCGCTGTGGGGAGGGGGGCTGCTGCTAACAAATAGCACTGTCGTGTGCACACAGTATCTCAGCCCCGCTTGACCTGTCCTTTCTCGCAGCGCACAAACCGCTCCGGCTCTACGATGCTCAGCCGGTAACCGTCTGGGGCCGGCCCTAGGCTGCGTGCATTTCCCCGGTCCAAGCCGCTCAGGTTCGGCGCTCAGGCAGCCCTCAGAGGCATAGATTCGGCTGGAACTGTGCTTTGTGCCCTTCCCAGGTCCGAGTAGCTCAGGAGTTTGGCGAGCGCGATCGCTGCGGCTTGTCACCTTTTCTGCCGCTGCTGCTCAGCTTTCTGGGTGAACCGCTGGCGCACCCCGTGAGGCAGATTGTGACTGTCCAGCACCCCCAGAAGTCTTAGCAAAGGAGCTTGCTTGCAGTTAGGTAAGTCAAGTCTCTCCGGGTCTGCAATTGCCCCTTTCCAGTCCTTACAGCTCTGGCTGCCTGTCCCCGGCGGGGGATGGTCTGCAGCCGGCTTTTTCCCGTTCCGTCCTTTGTTCTGTGCTCGGTCCTGGCGGTGTCTTATGTTCGAGCTTTTCGCGTGGTAGCTATCCCACAGTCTGGTTTGCTAGCCCAAGTTAGATCGTTCTGGTTGCGCGTGGGGTGTTCCTGCCCGATTCTTATAAAGCACTGCAGCCCGCACCTCCTGCGCGTCCCTGCCCTGCCCCCACTTCCCAATGGCGGTGCAGGCATCTGTGCTGCTTTTCCGCTGGGGGAGTTACTGTTGGGCTTGTAATCTGTTGGTTTTAATTATTTATCTATTTTTCCTTCCTGTTATGTTGCCCTCTGTGTTTCCAAGGCTCGCCACAGACTCGGCAGGGAGAGTGTTTCCTGGTGTTTGGAAACCTCTCTTCTTAAAATTCCCTTCCCGGGACAGGCTTCCCTTCCCGGGACGGAGCTCCCTCCCCACCTCCTTTGTCTCCTTTTTCGTCTTTTATATTTTTTCCTACCTGTTTTTGAAGACAATGATCTGCTTTTCTGGTTGCCTGACGTCCTCTGCCAGCCTACAGAAGTTGTTGTGTGAAGTTTGCTCAGCGTTGAAATGTTCTTTTGAGGAATTTGTGAGGGAGAAAGTGGTCTTCCCATCCTATTCCTCCGCCATCTTTCCCTCTCCTCCAATAATTGTTTTTAAATGTATATCTTAAATTATGTAGGAAACAAAATGTGGAGTTACAAACCAAAGTTAAAATAATACTACCTTTGGACGAATAATTGTTTTTCTAAATGTATCATTCCTATAAACCATTTAGAAAACAAACAGTACAGCTACAAACCATTGTTAAAATAAAACCGTTTTATAATCACCCGCATATTTACTTTTGCTTAGATCTTTATTTCTTTTTATGACTTTGAGTTTCCATCTACTATCCTTTCATTTCAACCAGTAGAAATCCCTTAAACATTTCTAGCAGGACAGGCCAAACACTTCGAACTCCCTTAGTATTTTTTTAATCTGCAATGTCTTAATTTCACCCTCACCTTTGTTTTATTTTTTTATTGATGTGTAGTTGATTTATAATATTGTATTTGTTTTATGTGTAGAACACAGGGATTTAGTATTTCTATAGATTATACTCTGTTTAAAGTTGTTAGAAACAATGACTGTATTTCCCTACACTGTACTGATTATTGCAGTCATAGTTGATTTTACAATTTTTTGTCTTTTAATATTTGTACTAGCTTATTTAAGTAGTTGATCTTCAGCCTTTACTATATACTTGTCTTTATTTGTGGGATTTTTCCTTCCCTATAGATTCTTTCTTCTTATGACCTTTTCTTTACCACTTAGAGAAGATCCTTTAACATTTTTTAGGGTGAGTTTAGTGTTAATTAACTCTTTTCATTTTTGCTTATCTGAAAAATTCTTTATCTCTTCTTTAATTATAAATGATGATCTTGCTGGTTAGAATATTCTAGGTTACAGGTTTTTCCCTTTGAAGTTTGAATATATCATGCCACTCCCTCTGGGCTGCCAAGCTTCTGTACAAAAATATGTTGATATCATTATGGTGGTGCCCTTTTATATGGCTCTGTTTTTCTCTTGCAGCCTTTAGAATTCTTTCTTTTTCCTTAACTTTGGCCATTTTAATTATGATATGTTGTAGTGTAAGTCTGTTTGGATTCATCTTGTTTGGGACTCTCTCTGCTTCCTATACCTGGGTATCTATTTCCTTCCTCACGTTTGGAAGTTTTTAGCAATAATTTTAGCAATGTATCAAATATATTTTTGACTCTCTTCTCCTTTTGGGACATATATCATATAAATGTTGGCAGGCATGATGTTATCCCAAAGATCCTTAAACCATTCTCATTTTTTTTTTCTTTTTTGCTATTTTGATTGGGTGATTTTTGTTATTCTGTCTTCCCGACCACTTATAAATTCTTATGTATCACCTAGCCTGCTATTAATTTCTTCTAGTGCCTTTTTCATTTCAGTTACTGTATTCTTCAGTTTTGACTGAAGAATATTTATATTTTCTAGTTCCTTATTAAAATCTCACTGTGTTCTTGTATTCTTTCCCCTAATTCAGTTAACTTTCTTATCACTAATGCCTTGAATTTGTATCTGGTACATTGTATATTTCTATTTCATTGTTTTTTGTTTTGTTTTGTTTTCTTTGTTGCTATTTCAATTGAAACCATTTTCTGTCTTATGCCCTTGATTAGCTTTCTCTGTTCCTATGAAATTAGATGAAAAAGCAACATATTGTGTTCATGGAGTCTTTATGTGGGAGCATCCCTATGCAGTCTGAGTGTGCCCAGAGGCTTTGGTGGGAGAGCTAATTTGATGTGACCATAAGTCATATCTTTCCTAAGGATGTGCTGACAGCTATCACACTGGTAGATAGGCCTGGAGATGGAGAAACTAAAGCAAGAGCCAGTTTTAAGCAAAGTCCTCTCCTCTGCTCAGTGGTCATCACTGCCCTCTCAGGTCAAGTTTGGGTCCCAAGTTGCTGGACCAGAAGCCCTGAGAGTTGGGTCCAAGCTAGCTACATTCTCTTTAAGTATTTGCTCTCCCTTCTCTCAGAATGACACCCTTGCCCGAAAGTGGGTCAGTGCTGTAGTAAGAGGGGCTGGTGTGGGCATTTGATGTGTATTGTGGTACAGGCTCTGGTGATCTGGGTAGGGTCTGAGGTCTGGACTGCCTCTGATGAGCTACATATTATAAGTGCCATAGACTGCTGCCCATGCCCTGCCCAGACACTGCTTTAGGATTTGAGCCTCCTTTATCCTTACAGCGGGGCTCTTCCCTTGGCCTTTGCCACCCTTGTTCTGGTGTGGAGCTGTACCACAGGACAGGCAGGGCATGCCTTGGCTTTTTACATGGGTCAAGGCACAGGCTGTGGTGGTCTGGCCACAAACAGAGATGAAGCTACTTCTCATATGCTTCCAGTAATGACCGACCCTACCCTACTTAGACACTGCTTTATATGTGAGCTGCCTCTTTGTCTCACAGCTGGGCCCTTGCCCCAGTGTGGAGTTGCATCAAGAAGCAAGTAGGGCTAGAGCACTCACTCAGCTCAGGCTGAGGCATGTACAGTGGCAGTGGGAGGAAGCTGGTCAGCCTCTTTTCTCTTTTGTGGTTTCAGTTCACCCTCTACACCCTGCTTTGGGAGCAAGTGTGTATACACACACTCAAAAGCAGAACCCAGGCTTTCCTCAGCCCTCCTGTTAATCCCACTGGACCTCCAACCAGCAAAGGGGACTTGTGTTCCTGAGTTAGACCCCAGGACTGGGGAACTCAATATGTGGATTGAAAGGCTCACTCCCCAAGGAGGCTCTCTCCTCATGTAATTTCTCTTTTCCTCAGTTCCCTGCCAGGGGCACAGGTTAAACCTTACTACTTCCCTTCCTGCCCAGTTGCATGTGGATTTTTCTTACATCCCTGGCTGTACGGGAGTCTTTCTGCCAGTTTCCATTTAGTTTTCAGTTAAAATTGCTCCACATGTGGGTATTTTTGAAGTGTTCATTGGGGGAGATAAGCTCCACATCCACCTCTGATCTCGTCCTCTCCCTCATTTTGAAGAAAAGTTTTCCAGGTATAGAATTCTTGATTGACAGTGTTTTTCTTTCTTTCTTTCTTTCTTAAAAAAAAAAACAAAAACAAAAAACACTTTGAATACATATATCAGCCTACTCCCTTATGGCCTCCAATGTTTCTGATGAGAAATCTGCTGAGCATCTTATTGAGGATGCTTTATATGTGATAAGTCACTTCTCTTTTGCTTCTTCCAGGTTTCTTTCTTTGTCATTATCTTTCAACAATTTGATTATAAGTGTATTTTGGGATGAATCTCTTTAAGTTCATCCTGTTTGGAAGTTGTTGAGTTATTGGATACTTATATTCATGTCTTTCATAAAACTTGGTGTATCTCAGCCATTATTTCTTCAGGCAATATATTTCCCCTTTTTATCTTTTCATTGTAAGTCTTCAAATTCACTGGTTCATTCTGCCTGGTCAAATATGCCTTTCAATCTTTCTAGTAAATTTTTTTATTTAAATTATTGTACATTTCATATCTATAATTTCTTTTTGATTTCTTTTTAGGTTTTCTGTTTTTATTAATATTTTAATTTTGTTCACATATCATTTTCAATGTTAACATTCTCACATCTTCCATTAGTTCTTGGTGCATCTTTAAGCTAGTTGTTTTCAAAACTAGTTGATCATGCATCTGGTTTTTCTCAGAGATAGTTTCTGTTGTTTTTTTTTTAATTGTTTGTTTGTTTGTTTTTAATGGGCCGTGCTTTTCCTCTTTCATATGTGCCTTGTGATTTTCTGTTGAACACTGGACATTTTAATCTAGTAATGTGGTAATCAAATTCTCCTTGATCCCACAGGCTTGTTGTGTTTTGTTTTCAATCATTGTAGACTGTCTTTATGCTGAGAATAAGCCTGAGGTATAGATTAAAGTCTTCTCTAGTTTATTTTGATCCTGCACCTTTTCCTGCATATGTGCAGTGACTTTTTAGTTTCCTCTCTATATGCAGTTGATTTTGAAGTCCCTAGTGTTTAATCTCTGGGAAATGAAATGTGAAGGCAGAGATAATAAGGCTCAACCCTAGAATCCCGCTTGCAACAATGAAGAAGTAATGGAACAAGGCCTACTTCTCTGTCTGCACCTCCTTGATTAGAAGCAGTAATCATGGATCAGGAGCCTTCCCTGGTGACTCAGTTAGAAACAAATTCACCTGCAATGCACGAGACCTGGGTTCAATCCCTGGTCAAGGAATAGGCTCTAGAAAAGGAAATGGCAACACACTCCAGTATTCTTGCCTGGGAGATCCCATAGAAAGAGGAGCCTTGTGGGTTACAGTCCATGGGGTCACAAAGAGTCAGACACAACTTAGGAATTAAACCATCACCACCACCGCCATCACTGATCAGAACACATTCCTCTGGTATTTGCAGAATATGGTTCATATTGCCTGCCTTGATCCTGAAATCTTTGCACAAGTTACTCTAGGAACAAGTGCATGGATCCTGGCTGTAGGAATGGAGGGTGAGGAATGGGTGGCACCTACAGAGCTGATATAATTGACCAAAGTTAACCCAGTTTACCTTCCAAAGTTTCTTTTGAAAGTTGCATGGCTTATTGACTCCAGAGCTCCAACTTAATGACATCAATAGATTCTGCCAGTGTGCTTGTTGTCTAGGTGGGGAAACAGATTCTTGGTGCTTCCTATTCTGCAGTCTTCCCAGAGCTCTCTGGTCCTTCATTGTTTTTTCTTCCATGTTAATTACTCGAATGATTTTGTGTATCAAAGCATCAGATACCCTTCCCTGATGATAGTGTAGGTTCTTCCATTGTATTTACTCAAAATACTTATTTAAATTGTGCCATTTTTGCAAATATTCCCATCCTGAATATCATTTAAGTATTACTCCCTTCCTAGAACTAGTATAAAATTAAATCAGAGTTCTACAACTAATCAGATTTTTGCTTTGATAAATGATTGCCCTAATAGAAGTTTTTAAAAAGTGTTTAGCATTCAAATAAGGCAAATACCAGTTTTCCTCAGAAAATTTGGCATTGAGGTTTCTCTAGTAAAATGCCATTCATTCAAAAAATATTGAAATATTCATGGTTGGTAATCAAATGGTAAATGAGTTTAAAGAATTTATAAAGCTTTTATCAGGCTCATAATATTTTTTTCAGGCTCATAAACTGACTAGAAAAAGCATTAACAAAGCCTCTTTCTTTTCTCCCTCTCAATTCTCTCCTTTATAGGATTTATTAGAATCAATATAGCCTTGGGCCTCTCCTTATTTGTTATTCCACTGCAATGGCCTGGTAAATAGTTCCACTTAGATATCTATAATAAACCCATTTTGAAAGTATAAGAACTTTCTTTTCTAAATATCCTCTCTGTGCCATTGGTACCACCAGGTATCACTTAAACTCATGAAGAAAATGCCAACAGCCTGGGCTTTGAAGTTAGAAGATACTCTTCAAAATTTTGACAAAGTGACTTTGAGAAATCCCAAATAGCTCAAAACCACTGTTTTCACATATGTTACATGAGTTCAACCATGTAACTTGAATTGTTACTACAAAGCTTATTTGCACAATGTATATTAAAGCACACACTCAATGATTAATAGACTTTTCTGCTTTCTCTTCTTGGTATCTTAAGTGCATATTATTTCTTCTTCATCCATATATCCAGTTATCCAGTTACACAATCCGTTTCTGCTCCAAAAGATTATTCTATTTACATATTCTTATTTTATTACAGTTCCTCATATACTAATTGAAGACTGTCTCACCTCATAATATTTTCCCCTATAATTATGTTGTATCTGAATATTCTTCCCTAGGTCTTTGCATAACTGACCTTGTCATACCATTAAAGTTCCATATCAAATTTCCAGCAGAGTTTTTCTAAAATTCCCCACATGTCCCAACTCACTTTTTGTCATTCATCCCTTTTTATTTATTTAATAATATTTAAAACTGAAATTGTACTATTTCTTTATTCATTTAAGACAAGCTTGAATGCTGCTTCCCCTGAGAAAACTTCATAACATGATTTATAAAATATTACACATTTTTGGTTGTGGGTGACTGTGGAATCATAAGTCTTAACATTTGAGCCAGTTTGGGATGGGGAGTTGATCCTGCCCACCATAGTATAACACAGATCAGTGTTGAGTCTGGGTTGTCTAATTAATTATCCATTAATTATTGAAATAGGAAGTATATTTTAGCATTTTTCTAGGCAAAATGAAATA
Source organism: Capra hircus (assembly GCF_001704415.2). NCBI lineage: Eukaryota > Metazoa > Chordata > Mammalia > Artiodactyla > Bovidae > Capra > Capra hircus. The sequence goes on from NC_030810.1 coordinate 82,488,448, forward strand.
ATAGAGAATTGGGATAGTAGAAACAGAAGACAGCAACTTTGGGACTATTGTGTTAAGTATTACATGTATATTAAAAATATCATGTAATAAATTATGTTTATTATTATAACAACATGAGAAATAGGATTCACAAAAGGTGAAAAATTGAATCAATCACCAAATGAACCAATAAAGAGTTTTTAATTTATTCTGGAACCAAATTATTAGGAAAAAATTGCCTAAAATATATTTCATATATTTTAATTGGGAACTAACATCAATTTAATGCTCAAAAATTTTTATTTTATATAATTAAAGTGGGAGAAATATCTACAATAAGAACTTTAATCTGTTTGTCATAATAAATTAATACATGAAATATCTGTAATAATATTTAAGTAATTTAGTAGAATAGAAAGTTTGATTAAAAAAAAATAAGACTTCCAAAAGGCTGCTTAAATGAATCCAGACATCAAATACCTTAGAGATGAAGCATTATATTTAAAATATGTATCTACCTATCAATCTATCTATATCTTAAGTGGCATTTTTAAGGAAAACTTCTATGCCATTATTTTTGACACTCTTTATTACAAGTCTTCTATAGAAAAATCTTGCATTTCTAGATTATTAATGGAAATAGTATATAATTAATTTAATTATGTTCTGAAATATATTTTATATATTGTATCTGTGTTTTGCTGCTGCTGCTAAGTTGTTTCAGTCGTGTTTGACTCTGTGTGACCCCACAGACGGCAACCCACCAGGCTTCCCCCGTCCCAGGCTTCTCCAAGCAAGAACACTGGAGTGGGCTGCCATTTCCTTCTCCGATGCATGAAAGTGAAAAGTGAAAGTGAAGTCACTCAGTCGTGTCTGACTCTTAGTGACCCCATGGACTGCAGCCCACCAGGCTCCTCCATTCATGGGGTTTTCCAAGCAAAAGAGTACTGGAGTGGGTGCCATTGCCTTCTCTGATGTGTGTTTTAAATGAGGATAAATTGTGGATTATCATTGAATAAATTCATCATTTTCTCATACTTGTGGAAAAGATATGAAAAAAAATTTGAGGACATGGAATGTTCCTCATTTGTCATTTTAGTCCAGTCTATCATCATGAGAAACACTGGACTGGAAGAAATACAGCTGGAATCAAGGTTGCTGGGAGAAATAACAATAACCTCAGATATGCAGATGACATCAACCTTATGGCAGAAAGGGCAGAGGAAATAAAAAGCCTCTTGATGAAAGTGATAGTGGAGAGTGAAACAGTTGGCTTAAAGCTCAACATTCAGAAAATGAAGATCATGGCATCTGGTTCCAACACTTCATGGGAAATCGATGGGGAAACAGTGGAAACAGTGTCAGACTTTATTTTTCTGGGCTCCAAAATCACTGCAGATGGTGATTGCAGCCATGAAATTAAAAGCCGCTTACTCCTTGGAAGGAAAGTTATGACCAGCCTAGATAGTATGTTAGAAACCAGGGACATTAATTTGCCAACAAAGGTCTGTCTAGTCAAGGCTATGGTTTTTCCAGTGGTCATGTATGGATGTGAGAGTTAGACTGTGAAGAAAGCTGAGCGCCGAAGAATTGATGCTTTTGAACTTTGGTGTTGGAGAAGACTCTTGAGAGTCCCTTGGACTGCAAAGAGATCCAACGAGTCCATTCTAAAGGAGATCAGCCCTGGGATTTCTTTGGAGGGGATGATGCTGAAGCTGAAGCTCCAGTACTTTGACCACCTCATGCGAAGAGTTGACTCATTGGAAAAGACTCTGATGCTGGGAGGGGATAGGGCCAGGAAGAGAAGGGGACAACAGAGGATGAGATGGCTGGATGGCATCACTGACTCAATGGACATGAATATGAGTGAACTCCGGGAGTTCGTGATGGACAGGGAGGCCTGTCTTGCTGTGATTCATAGGGCCACAAAAAGTCAGACAACTGAGTGACTGAACTGAACTGATCATAAGGCCTCGCCGAGAGATCCTCCTTCATTTCCCTTTTTCATCACACATTCCTTCCCTCTTTCCTTTCTTTGTAGTGAGTTAACAAATTTGGAGAAGCTCTATACAGTCAGCAAAAACAAGACCAGGAGCTGAATGTGGCTCAGATCATGAACTCCTTATTGCCAAATTCAGACTCAAATTGAAGAAAGTGGGGAAAGACACTAGACCATTCACGTATGACCTAAATCAAATCCCTTATGATTATACAGTGGAAGTGAGAAATAGATTTAAGGGACTAGATCTGATAGAGTGCCTGATGAACTATGGTCGGAGGTTCCTGACATTGTACAGGAGACAGGGATCAAGACCATCCCCATGGAAAAGAAATGCATAAAAGCAAACTGGCTGGCTGGGGAGGCCTTACAAATAGCTGTGAAAAGAAGAGAAGCAAAAAGCAAAGGAGAAAAGGAAAGATATAAGCATCTGAATGTAGAGTTCCAAAGAATAGCAAGGAGAGATAAGAAAGCCTTCTTAGTGATCAATGCAAATAAATAGAGGAAAACAACAGAATGGGAAAGACTAGAAATCTCTGTAAGAAAATTAGAGATACCAAGGGAACATTTCATGCAAAGATGGGCTAGATAAAGGACAGAAATGTTATGGACCTAACAGAAGCAGAAGGTATTAAGAAGAGATGGCAAGAATACACAGAAGAACTGTACAAAAAAGATCTTCACAACCCAGATAATACAATGATGTGATCGCTCACCTAGAGCCAGACATCCTGGAATGTGAAGTCAAGTGGGCCTTAGGAAGCATCACTAAGAACAAAGCTAGTGGAGGTGATGGAATTCCACTTGAGGTATTTCAAATCCTGAAAGATGATGCTGTGAAAGTGCTGCCCTCAATATGCCAGCAAATTTCAGAAAACTCAGCAGTGGTCACAGGACTGGAAAAGGTCAGTTTTCATTCCAGTTCCAAAGAAAGGCAATACCAAAGAATACACACACTACCACACAATTGCGCTCATCTTATATGCCAGTAAAATAATGCTCAAAATTCTCCAAGCCAGGCTTCAGCAATACGTGAACCTTGAACTTCCTGATGTTCAAGCTGGTTTTAGAAAAGGCAGAGGAACCAGAGATCAAATTGCCAACATCCGCTGGATCATGGAAAAAGCAAGAGAGTTCCAGAAAAACATCTATTTCTGCTTTATTGACTATGCCAAAGCCTTTGACTGTGTGGATCACAATAAACTGTGGAAAATTCTGAAAGAGATGGGAATACCAGACCACCTAACCTGCCTCTTGAGAAACCTATAGGCAGGTCAGGCAGCAACAGTTAGAACTGGACATGGAACAACAGACTGGTTCCAAATAAGAAAATTAGTACATCAGGGCTGTATATGGTCACCATGCTTATTTAACTTATATGCAGAGTACATCATTAGAAATGCTGGGCTAGACGAAGCACACGCTGGAATCAAGGTTTTCCAGGAGAATTATCAATAACCTCAGATATGCAGATGATGCCACCATTATGGCAAAAGTGAAGAGAAACTTGATGAAAGTGAAAGTGGAGAGTAAAAATGTTGGCTTAAAGCTCAATATTCAGAAAATGAAGATCATGGCATCCAGTCCATCACTTCATGGGAAATGGATGGAGAAACAGTGGAAACAGTGTCAGACTTTATTTTTTGGGGCTCCAAAATCACTGCAGATGTTGATTGCAGCCAGGAAATTTAGAGACACTTACTCCTTTGAAGGAAAGTTATGAGCAACCTAGATAGCATATTCAAAAGCAGAGACATGACTTGGCCAACAAAAGTCCGTCTAGTCAAGGGTATGGTTTTTCCAGTAATCATGTATGAATGTGAGGGTTGGACTGTGGAGAAAGCTGACCACCAAAGAATTGATGCTTTTGAACTGAGAATACTCTTGAGAGTCCCTTGGACTGCAAGGAGATCCAACCAGTCCATTCTAAAGCAGATCAGTCCTGGGTGTTCTTTGGAAAAACTGATGCTGAAGCTGAAACTCCAGTACTTTGGCTACCTCATGTGAAGAATTGACTCATTGGAAAAGACTCTGATGTTGGGAGGGTTTGGGGGCAGGAGGAAAAGCCACCGACAGAGGATGAGATAGCTGGATGGCATCACTGACTCGATGGACATGAGTTGAGTGAACTCCGGGAGTTGGTGTTGGACAGGGCGGCCTGGCATGCTGCTATTCATGGGGTCACAAAGAGCTGGACACGACTGAGTGACTGAATGGAACTGAACTGAACAAATATTGAGGACTTACTATGTACCTGGCCTTCAGAGAAGAAATGAAGTTTTCACAGTTTTAAAGTCTGGATCTGGAACAAGTTAACTCGGGCCTGGTTGGGGTAATAAATGCTTTTAAAATAAGGCATTTTGATCTAAGTAAGAAAGATTTATATTGATAATAAAGCTTCCCCAATAGCAGCAGCAAATGGGGCCTCTCTGACCAGCATCTCTTCTTAGCTTGGTGGACCTTAATGGTGACCATGTTCCCCATCCCAAAATGGTGGAATGAACACATGCTTAAGACTTCTCTTCAGGAAACTATTTCCAGATATTCTATCTAGAAGTTGCAAAAAGATTTCAAATTTATGTGTAATGATTATATATTGTAAAATTCTGTATACAACCATCCTTTTCTATCACATATGGATCCTCCAATAATTTTAATATCAATTCTACTTTATTTGTAAGATCATTTTCATTAAAGGAACTATGCAGAAGAGGCTGAAGTTAGTTTTTCTTCTGGGAGTGCTGTTCCCAGAGCACGCAAGCATATTAAAGATGCTGAGAGAATCAAAGGTGAAAATTTTAGAGGCTGTTGGAAGTATGGTATGAAAGCCAGTGGACTGAGACCAAGAGCAATAGATGGAGATAAACAGAAAGGTAAAATCAGATCACAGATTAAAAATTGAATACTAACTTCTATGCCCCACATCATTCTTGAAAATGTTACGTCATTGACTGCATACTTAAATGAATGTTTTATAATGTAAAGTCTGTCAGTTGTTAAAGATTACATTTTTGCAGTCTTGGTTACTACGAATAGTGCAATGTATATCCAGGCACATAATTTATCACTCATCCTTAACCTTTTATTTAAAGTTTTCATATATATGTCTGTAAGTGAGGTTGGTCTGTTCTTTATTCTTCTAGGATAACTCTGTAAATTTTAGTATCATATATTGGAAAAATATAATTTAAAATGAAATATTTTCCCAATTCAGAAAGTCTCTCCACAAAACCAGAAGAGAAAGAAGCAGTTTTAATAGTGAATAAACATCAAACAAGAAAATATGTAGTGGACATCTGGGGCAACCCACTAAAGGATCACAAAAACAGAAAGAAATCTTCCCCTTTATATAGCCAAGCAAATACACCCCATTACATACATGTTTTCAAGATAAACAATAACTAATCTTCAAATGAGAGAACTTGACAACATCATTTGTCTTGCATCAGTCAGTCAGTCAGTCAGTTCAGTCACTCAATCGTGTCTGACTCTGCGACCCCATGAATTGCAGCACGCCAGGCCTCCCTGTCCATCACCAACTCCTGGAGTTCACCCAAACTCATGTCCATCCAGTCGGTGATGCCATCCAGCCATCTCATCCTCTGTTGTCCCCTTCTCCTTCTGCCCCCAATCCCTCCCAACATCAGAGTCTTTTCCAATGAGTTAACTCTTTGCATGAGATGGCCAAAATATTGGAATTTCAGCTTTAGCATCAGTCCTTCCAAAGAACACCTGGGACTGATCTCCTTTAGAATGGACCGGTTGGATCTCCTTGCAGTCCAAGGGACTCTCAAGAGTCTTATCCAACACCACAGTTCAAACCCATCAATTCTTCAGTGCTCAACTTTCTTCACAGTCCAACTCTCACATCCATACATGACCACTGGAAAAACCATAGTCTTGACTAGATGGACCTTTGTTGGCAAAGTAATGTCTCTGCTTTTGAATATGCTATCTAGGTTGGTCATAACTTTCCTTCAGTAAGCGTCTTTTAATTTAATGGCTGCAATCACCATATGCAGTGATTTTGGAGCCCCCCAAAATAAAGTCTGACACTGTTTCCACTGTTTCCCCATCTGTTTGCCATGAAGTGATGGGACCAGATGCCATGATCTTAGTTTTCCTAATGTTGAGCTTTAAGCCGGTTCATCTTAAATTCACTTAGTGATTGGAGTGATCATTTTTGTTACCTTTTAGGCTTTATCTGTGGTGTTGGAGAAGACTCTTGAGAGTCCCTTGGACTGCAAGGAGATCCAACCAGTCCATTCTAAAGGAAATCAGCCCTGGGATTTCTTTGGAAGGAATGATGCTAAAGCTGAAACTCCAGTACTTTGGCCACCTCATGCGAAGAGTTGACTCATTGGAAAAGACTTTGATGCTGGGAGGGATTGGGGGCAGGAGGAGAAGGGGACGACAGAGGATGAGATGGCTGGATGGCATCACTGACTCGATGGACGTGAATTTGAGTGAACTCCAGGGGTTGGTGATGGACAGGGAGGCCTGGCGTGCTGCGATTCATGGGGTTTCAAAGGGTCGGACACAACTGAGTGACTGAATTGAAATGAACTGAACTGAACTGAAAGGGAAACAAAAACAAACTTCTCATTTCTTTATGTCAAGAGGTGGTTTTGCAACTTGGAAGAAGGCTCCTACTCAAATTAATTTCCTGCTCTCTCACAGAAGTGGGGAGGGACACTCTTTCTTGTTGATAACACTTAGAGATGGTACCCATATTCTTGGGAAGGACATTCCTTAGTTCTAAATTTGGCAGTTTCCGTATTCCCTTACAGTCTTTTCCCTCTCTTACTATAAAATAGTAACAGTACAACTTCTAATGATTTTCATTACTGTTATTATATGTCTCTGGGCAAGTTATAGATACCCAGCCAGTACACAGTAAAATATATAGCAAACCAATTGTCAAATAGCAATTAAATAATAGAATTATTGGATTTTTAGAACTCAGTACTTTATTTGCTTTCAGGGATTGACCTTTGAATGTATCATACCAATGGTGAATGGTAGAGTTAGTTTCCCAAATAGCAAATTATAAATGTTTTTTCTTAGCAATACATTAATTTGCAATTGTGTTGTCCTTATTGCTTGCATTTTCAAATAGATAACTATCAAAATGTCATTTGGTGATTCCTTATAAAGTCCTATTTTATTCAAACCTAAGGAATATCTCAACTATGGAGACTGAAAGTCTAAATTTTTATCTAGACATTGCCCTTGCAAAATTCAATAAATTCTGTCAGTCACAATTGTCATCACATTAATATGACAATTTAATTTTTTAGTAACTGTTCTATCATTTCCAATAGTTTTACTATTTCCTGGATATGAAATACAAGGGATGGTATCTGAGGCCATTATCTAATATTTAATATCTTATTATGAAGCACTTGTTGAAAGGTATATGTTGAACTTCCAGTGTTTAGGTATACTCTTACTTTAAGTCTTGAGGACAAAGCCTATGGGCTTTTGGTTTGTTTTCATTTTGACTTTGGGTCTAAATCAGTAATTATACTATTACAACAGCTAACTAAATCATATTTACCTTTGTTTATCCATCAGTATTGAGACTGAAGAGAATTTGCATCCTAAGGTTAATTGAGTGACTTTGAACCTGTTTTTTTGAAGTCTTTATCTGTAAATGACAGATTTCTGTTTGTGTATTAATCAGATGTTTTTCCTTTTTATATCATCTTTCGAAAAGATGTCAATTTTTTGTGTCAAATATAGGGCTTGAGTACCTGGACACAGGTTAATTGCTTTTACTTTATTGTTATCAATAATTACTAATGGAGATAGTCCCCTTTTTGCTTTATCAATAATCAGAGAACACAGGCAGAACACTCTTTGATATAAATTGTTAACAATATTTTTTGGATTTATCTTCTAAGACAAAGGAAACAAAAGCAAAAATAAACAAATGGTACCTGATTAAACTTATATCCTTTTGCATAGCAAAGGAAACCATCAACAAAATGAAAATATTGTATGGGAGAAAATATTTGCAAATAATATGACTGATAGGGATTAATATCCAACTAGATAAGCAGCTCACACAAGTCAATTAAAAAAAAAACAACTCAATTAAAACTGGTCAAAAGATTTAAACAGAAATTTTCCCAATAATGACTTACTAATGCCCAGGAAACACATGGAAAGATGCTTACCATCACCAAATCATCAGAAAAATGCAAATCAAAACCACTATGAGATATCGCCTCACACCTGTCAGAATAGCTATAATCAAAAAGACTAAAAATAACAGATGTTTGTGAAGATGTAGCAAAAATGGAACCCTAGTAGACTGTTGGTGGGAATGTAAATTGGTGTAGCCACTATGGAATACATTATGGAAGTTCCTCAAAAAACTAAAAATGAAACTCCTATATAATCCAGCATTTAAACTCTTGGGTATATACATCTAAGGAAATTGAAAACACTAATTTGAAAAGATGCATGCACCCCAATGTACATAGCTGCATTATTTACCAATAGCCAGAGGATGGAAGCCCTCTAAGTATCTATCAAAGGATGAATAGATAAAGAAAAAGTCATGCATATAATACCTGTAGGGCACTATGATTAGTGAAATGAATCAGAGAAAAATAAATACTGTATGTTATTAATTATATGTAGAATCTGAAAACATAAAGCAAATGAATATAACAGAAGTGAAATAGACTCACATATACAGAGAACAAAGTAATGGTTACCAGTGGGTAGAGTTAAATGGGGAGGGACAAAATAGGCATTAGGAGATTATGAGGTACAAAGTACTATGATCAGCCACAGGAGCTTTGACTTGCTCTGTTTCCGAACTGGGCCTGTTCACCTTTCCTTAAGCAACTTGGTGATCTCTGCTCCCAGGAGTTCACCATGTTGATCTCCATAATTAGCACACGGTAGTTCTATCAGAGGTTTTGTTTTCTCTTCAAATGCTAGGACCCAATGTTTACAATATTAGGACCCACTGTTTACAATATTGTACTAGTACCCAGATACATTGTGCATTTTTTGGGTTTTCTTTCTTTTTTTTTTTTTTTCAATGTTTCATTCTTTTTTTTGGTAGTTCCTTATCTGCACAATGAGCTGACTTATAGATTTTAAAACTGTGAGCTGCAGCTGATAAATACTGTAAGTGTTAGACTTCAGTTGAGCAATATTTCAATTTGTTTGGTGAAGCCTTTTGGACTGGGAAGCAAAGAGTATAACAAAGCCACAGTATCAACTTTGCAGTGTTCTCAAGTTTCTGAGGCCACCAGCAAGTCATCTACATTTTGAACACTTATAGGTCCCTTTGGTGAGACAAATTTCTTTTGAGTTCTCCTGTAAGTGACTAGAAAAACATGTAGAAAAGTACTTAAGCCCTTTGACATAATATAGACTCTGTCATAAGTAAGAGTAAACTATAATTTAGATCCTTCCTCTAGCAGAACATGAAGAAATAGAAAAAAGTCAGAACCTCAGTAAATTATAAAGAAATATTTTGCAGACAGTGCTACCCAAGTCAATATTGAGAATGTTTGCAGAGTTGGGAGCTACACAGGTTAATGGCAAGATTTTGTACAAATCTCCATAGTGGTTAATTAACTTTACCAAATTTACCTTCCTCTTTTATTCAAAATATAATATTATAGACTAGTGTCCTATTTAAAATGATCTTTATTGTATTATCATTTTATTTCTTTGAATTGAAACATTGATGAAAGATATTATTTTACATATGACCATGGATTATTATCTTGGTAAACTATTTTTATCATCTATATCTCAAATTAAATGAGTCTCATCATTTGCTGGGACTCAAAGTGATGTATTGATTTGTTCAGATCACAGTACTTTTCCAGCAAGGCTGTGAGAGAATGCCACTTTCTGTCATAGCTCAAAGCAATGTAACTCAGGATGCTTTTCCAGGCTGGCACAAGATTGCCACTTTCTATCATAACCTTTTACTTTCAGAAGATACATATTTAACTAATGCAAACACCTTTTTCCCCAAGGAACCCCACAGACTTTCAATCTGAAGTACAGGACAGAATAGCCTTTAAGTTATATAGTAAGTCTCTCTCCAGTTAGATTTACAAGAAGATCAAGAGAAAATAAAAACACACATTTCTCAGAAAGAAGACCTACCTGTATGGTAAAAGCAGAAGAAAAGGAAGTAGAGGCTGACCTGAAATACCAGAATTGTATTGATCCGTCACCCAAATGGAAAGATAAATTTCTGAGTAAGTTTTAGAATAAGTAGCACCAATATCACCAGTTCTCACCTCTGAGGTTCCCTAAGTCTGTTCGTTTTAAGACAACAATTCCCTGATTTTCTGGGCTTTCCTGATTTTCATGTGATTGTAGTTCCTGCATCCCCCAGAGTCTCTTTCTATAACTTTTTTCCAGTGAGCTGGCTTTTTGCATTAATGACATACCATCTCCTTTCTTCCTTTTATAGGCTGAGCAAAGTAAGAATTATTCCCATTAGTAATGAGTTTTAACTAAGCAGCCATCATTGTACTCTTTAATTTCTTTCTGTTTTTCTATAGATTGTCCCCAAACTGAATAGCTGCTATTAAAATTTGAGTAACAATCTGTTCTTGCCATTCTACCACCTTTTTCTTAATTTGAGTTTAGATAATTGGTGACAGAGCCAGACAAAGATTACTAAGGACTAGAGTACAGATTTGATCTGCCCCCGGCGTCCCTGCCAGTGACTCCTGAAAAAGCTTAAACAGTCTGCTGATGTAAATCAGTGGGGTATTCACCTCTCTTCTGGGTACATGGCTGCAACTCCTTCAAACTCGTCTTCAGTGGAGAGGCTTCAAATACTATCTTTAGCAATGCCTCTTGATGGATTTCTAACCCCTGCAGTACTTCAATAATTGTGGAAGGTGGTGGAAAGTCAGCTTTCCATGGCTAGTATACTCCTTGATTTGGTGATCTTCCAGACCCCAATGTACTTGCTCTATCAAGTGCAAAATCTCTGGTTGCAGAATTCCATGCAGTAGTCAGTGTATACCGCTGTTTATGAGGCAGTAAGCTGAAAGCATGCTGCAGAGGGCTTTCACAAATTTCTGGGGCACAGGGAAAGGAACCCTTAAAAAGTAATGTCAGTGCTGTGATGAACATTGGGGTACACATGTCTCTTTCAATTCTGGTTTCCTCGGTGTGTATGCTCAGCAGTCAATGTATGGCAAAACCAATACAGTATTGTGAAGTAAAAAAATTAAATTAAAAAATATAATAAAAATACTAAAAAAAAAAAAAAAAGTAATGTCATCTAACAAGAAAGGCATGTGACTTACCCCAGAGGCCTGGCTACCTTCACAATGACATTAGCTTCATTGGTGATGCAAATAGGAAGAGCTGCTCTTCCTTACACTGAGGAAGGAAACCATGTTTCTTTTTCTGCATTGATGTTTGTCAGTTGAACTCCTTACCTCATTGTTTGCATCTTTGAAGGAAGTAGTGTGTCTTCTCCGCGTCCTGCTATCTTCGTATGCCACATTTTTATTCAAGTTTTCAGGGATTTCCAGGTAAGTGTCTTTACCATGTCCATTTTCCTAGCTTCCTGGTGTGTGGATAATACGGACTCTTGGAGGTGGAATCTGTGCTAGGCTAAGAGACCCATAAATCTGTCCTGAAAGGGAGAAGGTAATTCATTTCTGGTTAAAGATATTATGCTCTTGTCTGTCTATGAGTGGAAATCCAACAATGAAGGGAACTTCCTATTATCTCCCCCTTCTCTTCATTGGTTAGTTTGAAGCAGGGAGAAATAACAACATGCAGGGAAAACAGAGACAGCAGGGAAATTCTCCTTAGGCCTTTCACTACAAATACTGGGAATATCATACAAAATTTACAATATAAGCTTCAGGAAGGTAAATAAGAATTATGCTTCTGGCTAATTAAATAGTGCTTGAGTACTCTGAAAATGTAATAAGTGTTAAAGGGTATTTTAAATAAATATTAATATCATATCTATGCAAAATGGAGCTAAAACATGGAAGTTGGTCATCTTTATCCAAGAAGTGACTAGTTGGCCTATTGTGTTCCATTAATTCCTTTTTCGTATAGAATTGCATTGCAAAATTAATCTCACTTTATTAAAAAAAAAACTTCAGTATCTTCGACTTTGAAAGGAAGCTATTTTCTCTTGCATCTAAATAAATTCACAAAGGATTCTGATTTGTGTTGGGAGAAATTGTTTTGAAATATAGCTTAGGTTTTATTGGCAAGTTAAAGAATAGTCTTTTTCAGCTTAGAGCATAAACTGAAATTAAGCAATGATTTTTCCATGATTCTTTTTTGTTTGGCAATACTTTATAAAGTTTAAAATCTGATAGAGATGAATGGGAAATATATGTTTATTATAAAACTTTTCTGAAAGAAAGAAAATTGTACAACCTTTACAGCAAAAGGAAGTTTATTTTAATTAATATTGTAACAATTTATACCCTGTTTTCTTCACTGGAAATAGAAAGCTAAGGGATCATAGCTTACAGTTTTTCCAACTACAGTCCAGGGTTCCTTGTTTTAATAGCCAAAATGATTATAAAAGAAATAGAAATGAAAATACTGCATGTTGCAACATTAAATTTGTTTGAACCCAAATAATAAGATTTCTCCAAATCAAATCAGGTCCCTTGACCATAATGATATTAGGTCCCAAAATGATCCTGATAAAGTGAGGGATCCTCCCTAAACTACAAAGTACACATGGTCTCTAAGTTGGATTGACTCTGAATATGACTTTCATGTTATTCAAACCATAAGATCTTTTATCAGATAATTAATAGCCAAACATGTATCAGTTTTAAAAATAATATTGAGTACATTTTTCAGAAATAATCTTTATATTTGGAGCCACTGTGGTTAAATCAGAGGCAAAATAACCCAATGTACCTTATGAAATAGCTCATATTTATATCAGGAGAAATAATTAAATGTAGCTTATGTGTTATAAAATAAAATTAAATAAAATCATAAATACTGAATACAGTTCCTATACTTATCTATACAAAGACCTTAAATGCAACAATATCAAGTGAAACAGTTCAGTTCAGTTCAGTTCAGTCACTCAGTCATATCCAAGTCTTTGCGACCCTGTGAATCACAGCACGCCAGGCCTCCCTGTCCATCACCAACTCCCGGAGTTCACTCAGACTCACATCCATCTAGTCGGTGATGCCATCCAGCCATCTCATCCTCGGTCGTTCCCTTCTCCTCCTGCCCCCAATTCCTCCCACCATCAGAGTCTTTTCCAATGAGTCAACTCTTCGCATGATGTGGCAAAAGTACTGGAGTTTCAGCTTTAGCATCATTCCTTCCAAAAACACCCAGAACTGATCTCCTTTAGAATGGACTGGTTAGATTGCCTTGCAGTCCAAGGGACTCTCAAGCGTTTTCTCCACACCACAGTTCAAAAGCATCAATTCTTCGGCGCTCAGCTTTCTTCACAGTTCAACTCTCACATCCATACATGACCACAGGAAAAACCATAGCCTTGACTAGATGGACGTTTGTTGGCAAAGTAATGTCTCTGCTTTTGAATATGCTATCTAGGTTGGTCATAACTTTCCTTCCAAGGAGTAAGCCTCTTTTAATTTCATGGCTGCAATCACCATCTGCAGTGATTTTGGGGCCCAAAAAATAAAGTCTGACACTGTTTCCACTGTTTCCCCATCTATTTCCCATGAAGTGATGGGACCAGATGCCATGATCTTCGTTTTCTGAATGTTGAGCTTTAAGCCAACATTTTTACTCTCCTCTTTCACTTTCATCAAGAGGCTTTTTAGTTCCTATTCACTTTCAGCTATAAGGGTGGTGTCATCTGCATATCTGAGGTTATTGAGATTTCTCCTGGCAATCTTGATTCCAGCTTGTGCTACTTCCAGCCCAGCATTTGTCATGATGTACTCTGCATATAAGTTAAATAAGCAGGATGACATGACAATATACAGCCTTGATATATTCGTTTTCTTATTTGGAGCCAGTCTGTTGTTCCATGTCCAGTTCTAACTGTTACTTCCTGACCTGCATATAGGTTTCTCAAGAGGCAGGTCAGGTGATCTGGTATTCCCATCTCTTTCAGATGTTTCCACAGTTTATTGTGATTCACACAATCAAAGGCTTTGGCATAGTCAGTAAAGCAGAAATAGATGTTTTTTTCTGGAAGTCTCTTGCTTTTTCGTTCATCCAGGGGATGTTGGCAATTTGATCTCTGGTTTCTCTGCCTTTTCTAAAACCAGCTTGAACATCTGGAAGTTCATGGTCCACGTATTGCTGAAGCTTGGCTTGGAGAATTTTGAGCATTACTTTACTAGCGTGTGAGATGAGTGCACTTGTGCGGTAGTTTAAGCATTCTTTGGCACTGCCTTTCTTCAGGATTGGAATGAAAACTGACATTTTGCAGTCCTGTGGTCACTGCTGAGTTTTCCAAATTTGCTGGCATATTAAGGGCAGCACTTTCACAGCATCATCTTTCAGGATTTGAAATACATCAACTGGAATTCCATCACCTCCACTACCTTTGTTCATAGTGATGCTTTCTAGGGCCCACCTGACTTCACATTCCGGGATGTCTGGCTCTAGGTGAGTGATCACACCATCGTGATTATCTGGACCATGAAGATCTGTTTTGTACAGTTCTTCTGTCTGTTCTTGCCACCTCTTCTTAATATCTTCTGGTTCTGTTAGATCCATCCCATTTCTGTCCTTTATTGAGCCCCTCTTTGCATGAAATATGCCCTTGCTATCTCTAATTTTCTTGACGAGATCTCTAGTCTTTCCCATTCTGTTGTTTTCCTCTATTTCTTTGCATTGATCACTGAGGAATGCTTTCTTGGTGAACAAACTATTAAAATAGCAATATTTTCAGAAAATACCTTCCTTTATCAATGCAAAAGGGTTAACATTTAGTGGAGATCTACTGTATGCTAGGATATAATCTAAAAGTTTAAAAGAAAATTCAAAAATCTTAGGAAAAATGTGATTCTAATGTCATTTGTGTAGAATTGTTTTACAGTGTTGTAGACTTTGCATCTTTCACTCATTTGTCTTAGTTACATAGTCTTTCTTTTGGTAAGCATTCCAAAGAATAATACTAGTAAAAGTAATTTACTGTATACATGTAAAATTCTATCTTAAAGTGTGTGTAACTCAACAAGTTTTCCTCCTATTAGAATGAATCATACAAATTAGCTAACTATAAATCAGCTCTGTTAGTAAAGTACCTGAATTATTTAACAGCTTGGGTAAGGGGTAAGCCAAGGATTGGCAAACTGATCTCCTTATTTAATTATTGAATACAGTATCCCTTGCACAAAATTCAGATTTTATTGTACTGAATTTTAGCATTAATAATACATAATGCTGAGGACACCACGCACTTTTATTCTAAATACAATATTCTACTATAAGGAGACTGTTTAATAAGTGAGATCTGAGGTTTTATGCTGGGAGCTTTTTTGTTTGGTTATTATGCTGCTGTTTGATTGTGTTTTCTTCTTATTTAAATATTTAATGAAAGTTTTATCTAACTTGTGTTCCAAGGCTTTGAAGCAAAGGGCATAACTTAAAATATCTATTAAGTGAATAAATGTCAGAATACTGAAAAAATATTGGATATGCAAAATATATTAAAAGCACTGTTTTAATAATAATGTAACAAATTGTTTTTCTCTTCAGATGATTAAGTGTAAGCAATGAGATTAGTAAGAAATAAAATCTTCTAAAAATTTGGCTGTGCAATGTTAATTTCTGTGTGACTACCTACTTCAATGTCTTCTGCTTAGTAGTTGTCTTAAAATGATCAGTGATATAAAGCAGGTCCTGCTAAAGATGCCTTCAGTAAATTACCAAATATCTAACATTTTACACAAGTCATACATTACTGTATATACACAATCAGAGAATGCTTAATAGATAGGGCAATCAAAATTATTTTTTATTATAAATAGGTTTCAAGATGTTATTAGTACATAGATATGTGCTTTAGTTCAGTTCAGTCACTCGGTCCTGGCTCTTAGCAACCCCATGGACTATAGCACACCAGGTCTCCCTATCCATCAGCAACTCCCAAAACTTTCCCAAACTCATGTCCCTTGAGTCCCTTGACGCCATCCAACCATTTCATCCTCTGTCGTCCCCTTCTACTCCTGCCCTCAATCTTTCCTGGCATCAGGGTTTTTCCAAATGAGCCAGTTCTTCACATCAGGTGACCAAAGTATTGGAGTTTCAGCTTCAGCATCAGTCCTTCCAATGAATATTCAGGACTGATCTCCTTTAGGATGGACTTGTTGTCTCTCCTTACAGTCCAAGGGACTCTCAAGAGTCTTCTCCAACACCACAGTTCAAAAGCATCAATTCTTAGGCACTCAGCTTTCTTTATAGTCCAACTCTCACATCCATACAAAGTGAAAGTGAAAGTGAAGTCGCTTCAGTTGTGTCTGACTCTTTGCGAACCCATGGACTGTAGCCTACCAGGCTCCTCTGTCCATGGGATTTTCCAGGCAATAGTTCTGGAGTGGATTGCCATTTCCTTCTCCATCACATCCATACATGACTACTGGAAAAACTATAGACTTGAGTAGGTAGACCTTTGTTGACAAAGTAATGTCTCTGATTTTTAATATGCTGTCTATGTTGGTCATAACTTTTCTTCCAAGGAGTAAGCATCTTTTAATTTCATGGCTGCAGTCACCACCTGCAGTGATTTTGGAGGCCAAATAAGTAAAGTCTCTTACTGTTTCCTCTGTTTCCCCATCTAGTTGGCATGAAGTGATGGGTCCAGATGGCATGATCTTAGTTTTTTGAATGTTCAGCTGTAAGCCAACTTTTCCCTCTCCTTTTCCACTTTCACCAAGAGGCTCTTTAGTTTCTCTTCTCTTTCTGCCACAAGTGTGGTGTCATCTGCATATCTGAGGTTAGTGATACTTCTCCCAGCAATGTTGATTCCAGCTTGTGCTTCATCCAGCCTGTTATTTCACATAATGTACTCTGCATAGCAGTTAAAGAAGCAGAGTGAAAATATACAGCCTTGATGCACTCCTTTCCTGATTTGGAAAAAGTCTGTTGTTTCATGTCCACTTCTAACTGTTGCTTCTTGACCTGCATGCATATTTCTCAGAAGGCAGATAAGGTGGTCTGGTATGCCCATCTCTTTAAGACTTTTCCACAGTTTGTTGTGATCCACACAGTCAAAGGCCTTGGCATAGTCAATAAAGCAGAAATAGATGTTTTTCTGGAACTCTCTTCCTTTTTTGATGACCCAGTTGATGTTGGCAAATTGATCTCTGGTCCTTTGCCTTTACTAAATTCAACTTGAGCATCTGGAAGTTCATGGTTCATATACTGTTCAAGCCTGGCTTGGGAATTTTGAGCATTACTTTGCTAGCTTTTGAGATGAGTACAATTGTGAGGTAGTTTGAGCATTCTTTGGCATTGCCTTTCTTTGGGATTGGAATGAAAACTGACCTTTTCCAGTCCTGTGGCCACTGCTAAGTTTTCCACATTTACTGGCATATTAAGTGTAGCACTTTCATAGCATCATCTTTTAGGATTTGAAAAAGCTCCCCTGGAATTCCATCACCTCCACTAGCTTTGTTTGTAGTGATGCTTCCTAAGGCCCACTTGACTTCACATTCCAGGATGTCTGCCTCTAGGTGAGTGATCACACCATCGTGGTTATCTGGGTCATGAAGCTCTTTCTTTTCTACAGTTCTTCTGTGCATTCTTGCCACCTCTTCTTAATATCTTCTTCTTCTGTTAAGTCCATAGCACTTCTGTCCTTTATTGAGCCCATCTTTGCATGAAATGTTCCCTTGTTTCTCTAGTTTTCTTGTAGACATCTCTAGTCTTTCCCATTCTATTGTTTTCCTCTATTTCTTTGCATTGATCATTGAGGAAGGCTTCCCTGTCTCCCCTTGCTATTCTTTGGAACTCTGCATTCAAATAAGTGTATCTTTCCTTTTCTCCTTTGCCTTTTGTGTCTTTTCTTTTCTTCGCTATTTGTAAAGCCTCCACAGACATCCATTTTGCCTTTTTATATATTTTTTTTCTTGGCAATGGTCTTAATCACTGTCTCTTGCACAGTGTCACAAACCTCCATCCATAGTACCTCAGGCACTCTGTCTATCAGATCTAATCCCATTAATCTATTTGTCACTTCCAGTGTATAATTGTACGGGATATGATTTAGGTCAAACCTGAATGGTCTATTGGTTTTCCCTACTTTCTTCAAAAGTCTGAATTTGGCAATAAGGAGTTCATGATCTGAGCCACAGTCAGCTCCCAGTCTTGTTTTTGCTAACTGTATAGAGTGTGTCCATCTTTGGCTGCAAAGAGTATTATCAATCTGATTTTGGTGTTGACCATCTGGTGACATCCATGTGTAGAGTCTTCTCTTGTGTTGCTGGAAAAAGGTGTTTGCTATGACCAGTGCATTCTCTTAGCAAAACTCAGTTAGACTTTGACCTGCTTTGTTTTGTACTCCAAGGCCAAATTTGCCTGTTACGCCAGATGTTTCTTGACTTCCTACTTTTGCATTCCAGTCCCCTATAATGAAAAGGACATCTTTTTTGGGTGTTAGCTCTGGAAGGTCTTGTAGTCTTCATGCTGCTGCTGCTGCTGCTGCTAAGTCGCTTCAGTCATGTCCGACTCTGTGCGACCCCAGAGACGGTAGCCCACTGGGCTCCCCCATCCCTGGGATTCTCCAGGCAAGAATACTGGAGTGGGTTGCCATTTCCTTCTCCAGTAGGTCTTCATAGAATTGTTCAACTTCAGCTTCTTCAGCATTACTTATCAGTGCATAGACTTGGATTACTGTGATATTGAATGGTTGCCTATGAAATGAACAGAGATCGTTCTGTCGTTTCTCAGATTGTTTTCTAGTACTGAATTTCAGACTCTTAGGTTGACTATGACAACTATCCATGTCTTCTAAGGGATTCCTGCCCAGAGTAGTATATATAATAGTCATCTGAGTTAAATTCACCCATTTCAGTCCATTTTAGTTGGCTGATTCCTAAAATGTCAATGTTCACTCTTGCCATCTCCTGCTTGACCACTTCCAATTTTCCTTGATTAATGGACCTAACAGTTCAGGTTCCTATGCAGATTTGCTCTTTACAGCATTGGACTTTACTTCCATCATTAGTCACATTCACAACTGGGTATTGTTTTTACTTGGCTCTGTCTCTTCATTCTTTCTGGAGTTATTTCTCCACTGATCTCCAGTAGCATATTGGGCACCTACTGACCTGGGGAGTTCATCTTTCAGTGTCCTATCTTTTTGCCTTTTCACTGGGTTCTCAAGGCAAGAACACTGAGGTGGTTTGCCCTTCCCTTCTCCAGTGGACCACGTTTTGTGAGAATTCTCCGCCATGACCCATTCATCTTGGGTGCCCTACATACATGGCTCACAGTTTAGTTGAATTAGACCATCTGTGGTCCATGTGATCATCTTCAGTATTCATAGAATGGTCTCTTTCTCCTTAAGTATATGAGATGAATCTTGGAAAATTTTGGAAGGTTGAAATTAGAGGACAATCTAGTAAGAATATGTTGAAAAACCGTAGTTCTGAAAAGTGAGTGAAGTTTGCTTCCATACTAACTCTAATAGTAGAATATGGTGAGAACTTTATTACATAATACAAGAGTTTAACGAAGTGGGAAATAGGCAGTAGGTATTAAAATACAATGCCAATTAAGTAAACTTAGAGTTGTGCCGGCTGGAAACCTTTTAGAAAAGCCGAATATTGAAGGAACTGTGTACACTGACATTTCCACTGTGTATCTGAACACGTATACATATGCATCTTTAGAAACAAATAGAATAACCCATTTACTAGCTAGTATGTACACCTTGATGATGGGAAAAGACCCTGATGATGGGAAAGATTGAAGGCAAAAGGAGAAGGGGACAGCAGAGGATGAGATGGTTAGATAGCATCACTGACTCTGTGAGCATGTATCTGAGCAATCTCTGGGAGATAATGGAGGACAGAGGAGCCTGGCATGCCACAGTCTATGAGGTCACATAGAGTCAGACATGAGTTAGCAAATGAACAGTAGCAACATCCTGAAGCTAGAGACATAACCAAGAATATATAAGTCTGTCTTTAAAGCTTATATATATATATAGTCACTATATTATACTGACATGTGGTCTACATGGACAATAACTTTCAAATATCATACTAAGAAAAGATTGTTCTATATAGACCCTGTTTACAGGCAGTGCTCATAAAATTACCAGTTATACATTTATCTTTACTAACATCCTCACCTGACATGTAATGATAATACATGTTGATAAGAAAGCTGACCCTTGGGGGTAAGTCAGTCCAGATTTAGTAATTCAAATTTGGTCATGAACCATGTCATCTTGCATAAGAATGCTGAGTTCCTCAAATTCAGATCCCCTCATTTCAGTCATGTTGTAAGAGGTGACCGTTTTAATTTATACAAAGCATGATTAGCACAGTGACTTATTAGCACACAGCTTATGCAAAATATTACATTTAAAGCTTTACATGGATTATGATAATGAAATGAAGCTAAAGTGAACATTAGAAATTGGGGTGTAAACTGCTAGGATTTTATTGCCCTCTATCTCTCATAATACACTGACATTCGAAATTTTAAATGACCATAAAACAATAAATCACTTGGATTATATTACATAATGTTAATAAAAACCAAAGGCGGGGGGGTGGGACTCAGTTTCTCATTTTCAGAATATACACAAGTAGTTTTTTGAAGTACAGCAAATAAAATGGAGCCTAACAAAAAAGTCATATTTTATTATTCTTAATACTATGACAGCACTTCAAAATAAATAAAAATATACTGCAAGCATAAACTAAACAAATGTAGTTAGCATTGTTTTATATCCTAAGAGAAATAAATTTATGATTTTAACTTGAAATAGAAAAAAAAAGCCACAGAAGTTGACAGAAAGTGTTTGCATATACCTCTTAAATCAGTTATTGACAGCACTTTGAAATCCAACTGTTATTATATTCTGAGAAAAATCAACTTTGCTTTCCCATATAAACTAATTTGCAAAAGAAATATCCATGTATCATGCTATTATCCCCCTGAAAAAAATCAGATTGAAAACCTGCCAACAGCTAAACCAAAGTTTATGATATTTATTTTCTCTTCACTTAACTGCTGTAGATATGAAAAGTATGTAAGGCCTACATACTTAAAACCTGTTCAAATTAAAAAAAAAAAAAGAAAAAGAAGTTTGGAATCCATGTTACCTGTAAATGTAATTGTGGTATCTACAATATCAGAAAAAAACTTCATGCCATCAAGTATTTTCAATGCTTTCAAGTATTTTCTCTCCACAAAAAAAACCCATTGGCATCATACTTCATATTAACCACTATAATACCTGAGAAAAAATTTTAATTTCTCATTTTTCACCCCAGTACATTTATATAGGCCTTGACTAAGTAATCTGAGGAAGTTTTAATCCAATTCTGATTTGAAAAGCTACTGTAAAATGATTGTCATTGGCATGACAGTCCTAGTTGTTGGAATCAAATGTCTCTAATGAGAGGCAATTATTTGCATCCCTTTTGCTTTACCCAGCCAACACCAACTTCCTTTTCCATTTGTATAACATTGTCATAAAAGGGCAGTCATACTCCATCCTTCATTCTGGATTTGTTACCACTCTTCTTTGTCATTCAGAATCCCAGATATGCCTAAGAGAATATACATATGCACACATACATATGTACATATAAAATTTTCAGAATATGTATATGCATAAGGATGTACATGCCTCTTTTCAAAAACATACTAGCTGCCTAAGACATGTGTTCAATGTTTCTGTTTCCCTTTATCAGTCTTGCTTTCCCTTGGGAAATTTCACTGCTCCTAATGTTACCTTTGTTTGGCACTACCTCACCATTGAAATGTGTGATTCCCTCTTCTTATGTTCCACATTTAATGCAGAATCTACCCAGTTCACATCACAGTGGTTGGTTCATCCATCTTTTCCATTGGTCTTTCACACTCAGAAAGTTTTCCTCTTGTACTACTTTGTCTGAACTCAGGACTTACAACGAAGTTTTAGAAACATACACTAAGAATAATAATAGGTAATTATATTCTGTCCTTGAGAAATAATCTTTACAGTGTTAGACATATTAATATTTCATGGTTCTATTTCAATATGATTTTATTCTATTTGTTTAAGCAGTTAAAAAAAAATAAACCAATTTGGCTATAGTGATAGAGAGGTATTTCTTTAGAAAGTAATTTTCTGGTTCTGCTATGTTTCTTCAGGAATATGAAATGACTATTAACAGGTATTCATATTGAATATATTTTTGCTATTCCTTTGGTGCTCAAGGCTGGAGTATCAGGTACTCTGGTAAAAAAAATACCACTTGGTACAAAAAATTATTCCAAGGCTAGAACTTCTATTTATGCATAAAACCACTCTAATTTTCTCTTCCTTCTCTACTGCTCCATGACTTTGGATCTGTATCGCACAGCTTGACTTTTTCTCAAGCTGAGGCTTCTCAAATGACCCACTAGTGTCTATATATTGCAACCATAGACAAAGGTCATAGTATCCTGATTCATGTTGTTGGGTCAAGGTGTGTGTGTGTGTATGTGTGTGTGTGTATGAACATGTGCAAAAGATTTTAAAATATATTCACAACATCAGTAGTATTTGCAAGTAGCTTTAGTCAAGTCCACCCAACCTGGCGCACTAAGCGTGGGGGGCTGCGACTGGCGCACCAAGCATGGGCGACTGAGACTGGCTTACTAAGCGTGGCTGAGAGGAGCTACCCCACGTCTGAGGTCAGGGGTGGCGGCCGGGAGGAGCAACCCCAAGCCCAAGGCCAGGGGCGGCGGCTGGGAGGAGCAACCCCACATCCAAGAAGTAGTGGCTGCGTGGGCGCAAGAAGGCCTAGATGAGCTATCTCACACTGAAGGTCAGGAAAGGCAGTGGTGGGGAAATACCCCTCATCCAGGGTAAAGAGCAGCGGCTGCACTTTGCTGGAGCAACCGTGAAGAGATACCCCACACCCGAGGTAAGAGAAACCCAAGTAAGTGGGTAAGAGGGCATCAGAGGGCAGACACACTGAAACCATACTCACAAAAAACTAGTCAATCTAATCACACTAGGACCACAGCCTTGTCTAACTCAAAGAAACTAGCCATGCCTGCAGGGCAACCCAAATGGGCTGGTCATGCTGGAGAGGTCTCACAGAATGTGGTCCACTGGAGAAGGGAATGGCAAAATGCTTCAGTATTCTTGCCTTGAGAACCCCATGAACAGTATGAAAAGGCAAAATGATAGGATACTAAAAGAGGAACTCTCCCAGGTCAGTAGGTGCCCAACACTCTACTGGAGATCAGTGGAGAAATAACTCCAGAAAAAATGAAGGGATGGAGCCAAAGCAAAAACAATACCCAGCTGTGGATGTGACTGGTGATAGAAGCAAGGTCCGATGCTATAAAGAGCAATATTGCATAGGAAGTGGTCAAACAAGAGATGGCAAGAGTGGACATCGACATTCTAGCAATCAGAGAACTAAAATGGACTGGAATGGGTGAATTGAACTCAGATGACCATTATATGTACTACTGTGGACAGGAATCTCTCAGAAGAAATGGAGTAGCCATCATGGTCAACAAAAGAGTCCAAAATGCAGTACTTGGATGCAATCTCAAAAACGACAGAATGATCTCTGTTTGTCTCCAAGGCAAACCTTTCAATATCACAGTAATCCAAGTCTATGCCACAACCAGTAATGCTGAAGAAGCTGAAGTTGAATGGTTCTATGAAGACCTACAAGACCTTTTAGAACTAACACCCAAAAAAGATGTCCTTTTCATTATAGGGGACTGGAATGCAAAAGTAGGAAGTCAAGAAACACCTGGAGTAACAGGCGTATTTGGCCTTGGAATGCAGAATGAAGCAGGGCAAAGACTAAGAGAGTTTTGCCAAGAAAATGCACTGGTCACAGAAAACACCCTTTTCCAACAACACAAGAGAAGAAATCACCAGATGGTCCACACCAATTTCAGATTGATTATAATCTTTGCAGCCAAAGATGGAGAAGCTCTATACAGTCAACAAAAACAAGACCAGGAGCTGACTGTGGCTCAGATCATGAACTCTTTATTGCCAAATTCAGACTTAAATTGAAGAAAGTGGGGAAAATCACTAGACCATTCAGGTATGACCTAAATCAAATCCTTTATGATTATACAGTGCAAGTGAGAAATAGATTTAAGGGCCTAGATCTAATAGATAGAGGGCCTGATGAACTATGGAATGAGGCTCATGACATTGTACAGGAAACAGGGATCAAGACCATCCCCAAGGAAAAGAAATGCTAAAAAGCAAAATGGCTGTCTGAAGAGGCCTTACAAATAGCTGTGAAAAGAAGAGAAGCAGAAAACAAAGGAGAAAAGGAAAGATATAAGCATCTGAATGCAGAGATCCAAAGAATAGCAAGAAGAGATAAGAAAGCTTTCTTCAGCAATCAATGGAAAGAAATAGAGGAAAAGAACAGAATGGGAAAGACTAGAGACCTCTTCAAGAAAATTAGAGATACCAAGGGAACATTTCATGCAAAGATGGGCTCAATAAAGGACAGAAATGGTATGGACATAACAGAAGCAGAAGATATTAAGAAGAGGTGGCAAGAATACACAGAATAACTGTACAAAAAAGATCTTCACGACCAAGATAATCATGATGATGTGATCACTCATCTAGAGCCAAACATCCTGGAATGTGAAGTCAAATGGGCCTTAGGAACCATCACTATGAACAAAGCTAGTGGAGGTGATGGAATTCCAGTGGAGCTATTTCAAATCCTGAAAGATGACGCTGTGAAAGTGCTGCCCTCAATACGCCAGCAAATTTGGAAAACTCAGCAGTGGCCACAGGACTGGAAAAGGTCAGTTTTCATTCCAATCTCAAAGACAGGCAATGGCAAAGAATGCACAAACTACTGCACAATTGCACTTGTCTCATATGCTAGTAAAGTAATGCTCAAAATTCTCCAAGCCAGGCTTCAGCAATACATGAACCGTGAACTCCCTGATGGTCAAGCTGGTTTTAGAAAAGGCAGAGGAAGCAGAGGTCAAATTGCCAACATCCGCTGGATCATGGAAAAAGCAAGAGAGTTCCAGAAAACATCTATTTCTGCTTTATTGACTATGCCAAAGCTTTTGACTGTGTGGATCACAATAAACTGTGGAAAATTCTGAAAGAGATGGGAATACCAGACCACCTAACCTGCCTCTTGAGAAATCTGTATGCAGGTCAGGAAGCAACAGTTAGAACTGGACATGGAACAACAGACTGGTTTCATATAGGAAAAGGAGTACGTCAAGGCCGTATATTGTCACCCTGCTTATTTAACTTCTATGCAGAGTACATCATGAGAAACATTGGACTGGAAAAAATGCAAGCTGGAATCAAGATTTCTGGGAGAAATATCAATAACCTCAGATATGCAGATAACAGCACCCTTATGGCAGAAAGTGAAGAGGAACTAAAAAAGCGTCTTGATAAAAGTGAAAGAGGAGAGTGAAAAAGTTGGCTTAAAGCTCAACATTCAGAAAACGAAGATCATGGCATCTGGTCCCATCACTTCATGGGAAATAGATGGGGAAACAGTAGAAACAGTGTCCGACTTTATTTTTCTGGGCTCCAAAATCACTGCAGATGGTGACTGCAGCCATGAAATTAAAAGACACTCCTTGGAAGAAATGTTGTCTCCAACCTAGAAGGCATGTTCAAAAGTAGAGACATTAGTTTGCCGACTAAGGTCCGTCTAGTCAAGGCTATGGTTTTTCCAGTGGTCATGTATGGATGTGAGAGCTGGACTGTGAAGAAGGCTGAGTGCCAAATAATTGATGCTATTGAACTGTGGTGTTGTAGAAGACTCTTGAGAGTCCCTTGGACTGCAAGGAGATCCAACCAGTCCATTCTGAAGGAGATGAGCCCTGGGATTTCTTTGGAAGAAATGATGCTAAAGCTGAAACTCCAGTACTTTGGCCACCTCATGTGAAGAGTTGACTCATTGGAAAAGACTCTGATGCTGGGAGGGATTGGAGGCAGGAGGAGAAGGGGACAACAGAGGATAAGATGGCTGAATGACATCACCGACTAGATGGACGTGAGTCTGAGTGAACTCCGGGAGTTGCTGATGGCAGGGAGATCTTCCATGCTGCGATTCATGGGGTCGCAAAGAGTCAGACACAACTGAGTGACTGAACTGATCTGAACTGAAGTCAATCAAGTAGTTCCTGGCTATTAGTATCCTAAGGGGCTTCCTTTGTGGCTCAACTGGTAAAGACTCTGCCTGCAATGTGGGAAACCTGGGTTCAATCCCTGGGTTGGGAATATTCCCTGAAGAAGGGAAAGGCTACCCACTCCAGTATTCTGGCCTGGAAAATTCTATAGTTTGTGTAGTCCACAGGGTTGCAAAGAGCATGACTTTGTGACTTTCATCATGGACATGATGAGTGACTTTCATCACTTCAGTATCCTAAGGATCAGGTTCATCTCAAAACTAATGTAACGAGTAATTATCTATCTTGTGAATGCTTTTACATTTTGATGCACTTCCAAGTTCTAACTTTTGGCATTATCTGTTATCAGTCTGTATATGTCTTCTTAAAGATCTTATTCCAGCAGGTTCACAGGTAAAGAATATATATATATATCACTTATAACAGTGGTTCACAAATCAATCCTTCCTAACTGCAATATTGAATGTCATGTGATTTTTTTTAAAGCTAACCTTAATTAAGTAATCACTGTCCTAAGAACCTTTCATATTTTAAATTTATCCCTCAAAGGAAGTGTATGAGTAAGGTAATATTTTCATACCCTTTAGAGAAGGAATTGAGGACATTCATGTTATATATATGTAATTTGCTTAAATTTTTAATCCCTTTTAACCTACATTTAATTTGAAATGTTTCAGACAGTGCATTAAATCAAATAAATACATTAATAGTATTTCAAATATAGTGGGATTCTGATATAGTATAAGTTTCCATGTAAGTATGTTCCAAGGTTTGTATTCTATGAATGATTCCTTACTTTTTCAACATATTACATGGACAAATAAAAGAAAGGCAGAAATTTGAAACCAAAGATAACTCCATAATCAGAGATAGAGGTCATATGTATTCCAGATATGATTCACTTGATAAATGTCCTTAGTGAAACAAGATTTGGATAGTAATTTTCATTTTTAATTCTTCTACCCAGAGACAACAGTGATAGTAGCTTCCTCTGTATCTTTTAGCATATGCTTCTATGTGTGTATGTGTGTACATATAAACACATACATCATATTTGATATTGTTATTCATTCACTAAGTTATGTCCAACTCTTTTGCAACTGCATGGACTATAGCCCTCCAGCTCCACTGTCCATGGGATTTCACAGGCAAAAATCAGTGAGCGGATTGCCATTTCCTTCTCCAGGGAATCTTCCTGATCCCTGGATCAAACCCACATCTCCTGCATTAGTAGGTGGATTCTTTACTGCTGAGCTACAGAGAAGCCTATCATATTTGATAGTTTGCAGTATTCAATTGTAGATATATACTCTGGTATATTCAGTTATTTAGATTTGGGTCTGTATCAATTATTTTTTGGTGAATAACAAACACACTACATATTAATGTCTTTAAAATTAGCTATTTATTATTTTACATAGATCTATAAGTAAGTCAGATGGGCCTGGTGATTTGGGCCAGAATTGACTCAATGTTGGGTAGGTTTACTCATGTGTCTGAGGTGACCAGATTGGTTGGATCTGGACTGGCTGACCTAAAATAGCCTCAGCTGAAAAAAAAATGCATCTTTGTTCTTTGTGATCTCTAGTCCTTCAACAGACTACTTAGGGCTTGTTCCCATGGTTGTGACAAAGATCTGAGAGACAGTGCTCTCAAACAAGTGTTCAAGGAGATCATAGAGGATCAAGAGTGATAGTGGAAACATACAGTTGCTTCCTTGAACCTGTACCTCCATGAAATTTGCTATTCTCTCATTGGTAACAGCAAGTCAAATATATAAGCACAGACTCAGTACAGTGGGATACCTGTCCAAAGAGCATGTATACAGCAAGGTTTGAAATATTGAAGACAATGATGAAATAAATTTACATGAAGATTTTTTATTATTTCAAATATTTTTCTAAAAAACACATTGCTGCAGAGAACATTCTTTAGCCAATCTTTTTTATATTTATGCTTCCTAGGTGTTGCTAGTGGTAATGAACCTGCCTGCCAGTGCAACAGACATAAGAGATGTGGGTTTGATCCCTGGTTGGGGAAGATCCCCTGAAAGAGGAAGTGGCAATCTACTCCAGTATATTTATAGCTTGATAATTTCACTTTTAGCTTGGAAGGTCCAGTACTGAATGTATTTTTTTATATTGAGTTAGTCAAATCACAAATGATCAATTCTAATGGCCATGAAATGGACTTCAAAACAAAACAACAAACAAAAATAGCACAATGTTCCTTGCGCTGAGTCATAAGATGTTAAGATGTTGAAAAGTACTACAAAAAGGATATGATTTTTTTTTACCTGTAGCCACAGGACACTGAAAAACAGCTCTAGAAATGTTAAGAATCAATGGTGGGTGAAATGCTGACATTTTCAGTATTTTGGTTCACACTGATACATTGTTTGGAAGATGATTGCCTTCAGGATAGAATCCACATGATTTTATGTCAAACTTGAAAAATATTAAGTACAATACTAGATATCGTCCTTACAAAATATACACAGCTGCTTAGTCAGGCAATCAGCTCCTCTGAGCTTACAGATGGTTTACCTTACCCTACCAAGAATTCTAACAGCTGTATATTCATATTATATTTGAGACCTTGTAAGAAAACTTGTTTTTGATAGCATGAATGGGTAAAATTATCCAAGCACCTCCAGTGCAATGTGGATAAACTGTACTTTTTTCATTAAATCTGTTTCTGGAATACTGATAGAAACATTGACTGTGGGTTACATCTCAGTTTCCTTGGGGATGCTTTGCAAACTACAACTAGAGCAACATATGTATGATAAACAAGGGAATATGGCATTGGTGCAGTGGAGGTTTAAAATCTACTACAAATTAAATTTGAAAAAACTCAAAAGCATGTAAATAATGTGACATATATGAAATTACATTTTATATAAAAACTAACTAAACACACACACACACACAGCCAGCCTAAAAGTTGTGAGTTAAATTTTATTTGGAGACATTACTGAGGACTATAGCCCAGAAACTCTTTGGCATAGTCAATACAGCAGAAATAAATGTTTTTCTGGAACTCTCTTGCTTTTTCCATGATCCAGTGGCTGTTGGCAATTTGATCTCTGGTTCCTCTGCATTTTCTAAAACCAACTTGAACATCTGGAAGTTCATGGTTCACATATTGCTGAAGCCTGGCTTGGAGAATTTTGAGCATTACTTTACTAGCATGTGAGATGAGTGCAATTGTGTGATAGCTTGAGCATTCCTTTGCATTGCCTTTCTTTGGGATTGGAATGAAAACTGACCTTTTCCAGTCCTGTGGCCACTGCTGAGTTTTCCACATTTGCTGGCATATTGAGTGCAGCACTTTCACAGCATCATCTTTCAGGATTTGAAATAGCTCCACTGGAATTCCATCACCTCCACTAGCTTTTTCGTAGTGATGCTTTCTATGGCCCACTTGACTTCACATTCCAGGATGTCTGGCTCTAGGTGAGTGATCACACCGTTGTGATTATCTTGGTCGTGAAGATCTTTTATGAACAGTTCTTCTGTGTATTCTTGCCACTTCTTAATATCTTCTGCTTCTATTATGTCCATACCACTTCTGTCCTTTATCGATGCCATCTTTGCGTGAAATGTTCCCTTGGTGTCTCTAACTTTCTTGAAGAAATCTCTAGTCTTTCCATTCTGTTGTTTTCCTCTATTTCTTTGCATTGCTCGCTTAGGAAGGCTTTCTTATCTCTACTTGCTATTCTTTGGGACTCTGCATTCAGATGCTTATATCTTTCCTTTTCTCCTTTGCTTTTCACTTCTCTTCTTTTCACAGCTATTTGTAAGGCCTCCCCAGACAGCCATTTTCCTTTTTGCATTTCTTTTCAATGGGGATGGTCTTGATGCCTGTCTCCTGTACAATGTCATGAACCTCATTCCATAGTTCATCAGGCACTCTATCCATCAGATCTAGTCCCTTGAATCTATTTCCCACTTCCATTGTATAATCATAAAGGATTTGATTTAGGTCATACCTGAATGGTCTAATGTTTTGCCCTACTTTCTTCAATTTAAGTCTGAATTTGACAATAAGGAGTTCATGATCTGAGCCATAGTCAGCTCCTGGTCTTGTTTTTGTTGACTGTATAGAGCTTCTCCATCTTTGGCTGCAAAGAATATAATCAGTCTGATTTTGGTGTTGACCATCTGGTGATGTCCATGTGTAGAGTCTTCTCTTGTGTTGTTGGAATAGGGTGTTTGCCATGACCAGTGCATTTTCTTGGCTGTTTGGAGCACAATAAACTGTGGAAAATTATGAAAGAGATGGGAATACCAGACCACCTGACCTGCATCTTGAGAAACCTATATGCAGATCAGGAAGTAACAGTTAGAACTGGATTGGAACAACAGACTGGTTCCAAATAGGAAAAGGAGTACATCGAGGCTGTATAATGTCACCCTGCTTATTTAACTTCTATGCCGAGTACATCCATGAGAAACTCTGGGCTGGAAGAAGCACAAGCTGGAATCAAGATTGCTGGGAGAAATATCAATAATCTCAGATATGCAGAAGACACCACCCTTATGGCAGAAATTGAAGAGGAACTAAGAAGCCTCTTGATGAAAGTGAAAGAGGAGAGTGAAAAAGTTGGCTTAAAGCTCAACATTCAGAAAAAGAAGATCATGGCATCTGGTCCCATCACTTCATGGGAAATAGATGGGGAAACAGTGAAAACAGTGTCAGACTTTATTTTGGGGGGCTCCAAAATCACTGCAGATGGTGACTGCAGCCATGAAATTAAAAGACGCTTAGTCCTTGGAAGAAATGTTATGACCAACCTAGATAGAATATTCAAAACAGAGACATTACTTTGCCAACAAAGATCTGTCTAGTCAAGGCTATGGTTTTTTTCAGTGATCATGTATGGATGTGAGAGTTGGACTGTGAAGAAGACTGAACGCCAAAGAATTGATGGTTTTGAACTGTGGTGTTGGAGAAGACTCTTGAGAGTCCTTTGGACTGCCAGGAGATCCAACCAGTCCATTCTGAAGGAGTTTAGCCCTGGGACTTCTTTGGAAGGAATGATGCTAAAGCTAAATATTCAGTACTTTGGCCATGCGAACAGTTGACTCATTGGAAAAGACTTTGATGCTGGGAGGGATTGGGGGCAGGAGGAGAATGGGACAACAGAGGATGAGATGGCTGGATGGCATCACGGACTCGATGGACGTGAGTCTGAGTGAATTCCGGGGGTTGGTGATGGACAGGGTGGCCTTGAATGCTGCTATTCATGGGGTCGCAAAGAGTCGGACACAACTGAGCGACTGAACTGAACTGAACTGAACTGATAACCCAGAAAATAGCTTCTCAGATATCTCTGCATTGCTCTTCCAAAGAGGTAAGAGAGGAGGCAGGATATGTAGGAGTATTTTGCTGGGAAAAAACTATGTTGTTAAACATCAAAAGATTACTGCTAGTGACAAAAATAAAAAAGACATCTCAGTTAATGATTTTAGTGCTTTTCTTTGTACAGGAGGACGGAAGTATTTAGGCTCTTTCAAATATTACTCCTTAAATATGCAACTTAATAGCCTAGGGCCGGTATCCAAAGAACATAATGTTTCCTGTTTTCTCCTATCCTGAGTTTCCCTCAGGATTATAAGGAGACATTCTTGTTTACTCGAATGGCAGGCAACATTCTCTGTCCAAAACAGTCATAAGTAACCCAAAGCAGTGATATTTCTCTGAAGTAGTTGGCTCTAAAACAAAGACTAGAATATGCTTTCGAACTGTGGTGCTAGAGAAGACTTTTGAGAGTACCTTGGGCAGTAAAGAAATCAAACCAATCAATCCAAAAGGAAGTCAACCCTGAATATTCATTGGAAACACTGATGCTGAAGCTGAAGCTCCAATACTTTGTTCATCTGATGCAAAGAGATGACTCTTTAGAAAAAACCCTGATGCTGGGAAAGATTAAAGGCAGGAGGAAAACGGGGCAACAGAAGATAAGATGGTTGGATGGCATCATTGACTCAGTGGGCATGAGCTTGAGATAACTCCAGGAGATGATGAAAGACAGCAGTCCTGCTGTGACCCATGGAGTCACAAAGAGTTGGATATGACTGAGCAACTGAACAATAACATGCCATCTCAGTTTGTAAGGGATCATTTGTCCAAGAGAAAGTTTTTGTCAAATTTTTCTCATAGATACGCACTAATAAGAATCCTAAGTGATATTCAGTAAATTCCATGTGATTCTTACTGTTGAAAACAAGACTGGAGGTCCAAAATGGAGTTGTTTATTCTCAGAGCCACATCATCAGAGACTTAATTACAGTTCAGCTCTCCCAGAAATGGAATCTTAAATAGATCTGGATCACCTGATCAGAAAAGTTAGTTAGGTAATCTGCTTGATAGATCCCTGCCATTTCCTAAATAATGAAGCACTCTCATTGCAAAGGGGCTTCCATGGTATCTCAGCTGGTAAAGAATTTATCTGAAATGCAGGAGACCCTGGTTCGATTCCTAGATTGGGAAGTTCCCCTGGAGAAGGGATAAGCCACATATTCCAGTATTCTTGGACTCCCCTGGTGGTTCAGACAGTAAAGAATCTACCTGCAATGCAGAAGACCTGAGTTCGATCCCTGGGTTGGGAACATCCCCTGGAGGAGGGCATGGCAACCCACTCTCATATTCTTGCCTGGAGAATCCCCCTGGTGGGCTGCAGTCCTTGGGGTCACAAAGAGTTGGATACGACTAAGCGACTAAACACACATTATTGCCAGGCCTTAAGTCTTTGTTTTTGCTTCCTTTTGCCTCTAAGTCTTTCATTTTTGTATAGTTTTGGGGCTTATTTCTATCTTAGATTGGATGCTGTTTGATTCATGAATTGTTGAATAAAACCAGTGAGGTCTTTAAAATTTATTCAGTTGAGTTTTATTTTTTAACAGTGTTTATCATCTAAAGTGTGTGTTCTAGTTCATAGTTCCAGGACACGTTATTGGACTTCCCACTGTTTGTCATTGCTATTCCTCAGTGTGTGGTCACAGGTTTGTTTGTTTTTCATCTCAGACCACTAAAGCATTTTAAATTACAGAAAAACAATCAGTTTATTTATTTCACATAGCTTAATTCCCATTAGGACAGTTCTTATTTTGAGTGCAGAAGTAGAAGAGAGTTGACATTATCCTTTTCTAAACTTATTTATATGCTATATCTTTAATGGACTTGACTATATTTTATCCTTACCTTGAAAGAGCATCCAAGTTCCTTATACTTTTCTTGAGATCATTAGTTTCTAGTATCACTAGAGATAATTTGTTGCCCGGAAAAACTAGTATCCTCACACACATCTTAAAAAAAAAAAAAAAGAAAAGAAAAAAGCCATAGAAGAGCATGGCTAGAGTAAAGACTACTAGTTCTCAAACATCATAATAGTTACGCCAATTAATGAGATGAATAAAGTGAAGTCACTCAGTCATGTCCGACTCTTTGTGACCCCATGGACTGTAGCCTACCATGCTCCTCCCTCCATGGGATTCTCCAGGCAAGAGTACTGGAGTGGGTTGCCATTTCCTTCTCCAGGGGATCTTCCCGACCTAGGGATCAAACCCATTTCTCCTGCATTCAAGGCAGACTCTTTAACCTCTGAGCCACCAGGGAAGCCAATGAGATGAATAAGCAACCATTATGTATAAGACATTTTCATAAATTCTAAGACACATAAAAGAAAATAATATATGCATGATCTATACCATTGAGATACCATATATTTAACATATATATACCATATATCAGGGTTTCCCTAATGGCTCAATTGGTAAAGAATCCACCTGCAATGCAGGAGACCCCAGTTAGATTCCTGGGTTGGGAAGATCTGCTGGAGAAAGGATAGACTAGCCATTACAGTATTCTTGAGCTTCTCTTGTGGCTCAGCTGGTCAAGAACCTCCTGCAATGTGGGAGACCTGGGTTTGATCCCCAGTTTGGGAAGATGCCCTGGAGAAGGGAAAGGCTACCCTCCCCAGCCCCCCACCCCCGTATTCTGGCCTGGAGGATTTCAGGGACTGTATAGCCCATGGGGTTGCAAAAAGCTGGACACGACTGAGAGACTTTCATTCTACTTCACTTCACATACCACTGAGATATTATTATAATAGCTTCTTATATTGTAATACTATAACAAGATAATTAGGCAGTTAATTAGGTAGAGTTGTTTGTAGTTATAATAAATGATTGTATAGTTTTAATAAATGATTCATGATAATATTTAGACTAGAATTTTAATTAAGGAAATAATTTTTCATTTAATTAAGATATATTAAACATAAATATTTGTAATATGTTAAATGTATATTACATATTCTACATATATATATACACACATATATAGTATATAATTAAAAATAAGAGTAGATTCTTTATCTTTACATGTCTTCAAAGAGTGCACTGTCTAGTCTAATGTATCAGCAAATTGTATGAAGTATCATTAAGTTTGTAGAACATCGCATATAATCTATCATTAATCCTATTTCTCGCATGCCTGTGTGTGCTTGTGACGCCATAAACTATAGCCTGCCGGGTTCGTCTATCCATGGGATTCTTCAGTCAAAAATACTGGAGTGAGTAGCCATCCCCCCTTCAGGGGATCTTCCCAACCCAGGGATAAAACATGGGTCTCCTGCATTAAAGGCAGACTCCTTACCATCTGAGCTACTTTCTTATTTGCCTACAAATTACAGTTTTAACTTTTCAAAAGCATTAACACATTCAGCCTAAAAATATATGTTTATAACATACTCAATTTAACATAAAGCAAAAAGATTCACACACATTTTAAATACCATTTGGGGGTATGGACCACTAACGTATTAAATGAATCTTTCACACACACACACACACACACACACACACACACACACACACACATGCCTAATTTGTTCTTTTTCTAGCTCGTTGAGGTATGTATAAAGTTAGGTTGTTTGAGATCTTTCTTCTTTTAAAACATAAGCGTTTTTGTAATAAATTTATCTCTTAGTAATTTCTTTCCAACATCCCATTGTTATTGTTCAGTTGCTTAGTTGTGTCCAGCTCTTTGTGACACCATGAACTGCAGCATGCCTGTCCTTCACCATCTCCTGGAGCTTGCTCAAACTCATATCTATTGAATTGGTCATGTCATCCAACCATCTCATCCTCTGTGATGGCCTTCTCCTCCTGCCTTAAATCTTTCCCAGCATCAGAGTCTTTTCTAATGAGTCAGCTCTTCCCATCAATATCACATAAGTTTTGTTTTAGTATATCTTTATTTTTGTCAGTCTGAGGGTATTTTCTAATTTGCTTATGATTTTTTCTTTAATCCAATCTTGTTGCTCAGTGTGTTGTTTAATTTCTACATATTTTGACTTTCCAGTTTTCCTTCTGCTGTCGATTTCTAGGTTCATTCTAATGGTCAGAAAAAATACTCAGTGTGATTTCATCCTTAAATTTTTAAAAACTTGTTTTGTGACATAATATGTGATCTATCCTGGAGAAAATTCCCTGTGTGCTTGAAAAGAATGTATCAATATATTCTGTTTCTGTTGAGTGAAATGTTTCATGTTAGAGAAATAAGATATTCACACACACACACACACACACACAAAAGGAATGAAATGTCTTATGCATGAAAGTCAACTCAAAATAAGAAAAAAAATTAAATGTACATTCTAAAACTGTAAAACACCTTAAAGAACATATAGAGGGAAAGTTTCATGATGTTAGTGTTGACAGTGATTTCATGGATATGACACCAAAAGCACAGACCTCAAAACCAAAAATTTAACAAATGGGACTACATCAAACTAAAAAACTTTTGTATAGCAAATGAAGCAAGTAATAAAAGGCAAGCCATAAAACGGGAGAAAATATTTGTAAAGCATATAACTTATAGAGGGTTAATATTATAAATATATAAGAAAATCCTATAACTCACTATGAAAAACAAAACAAAACACAAAACTAAAATCCTATTTAAAAATGGACTAAGAATTTGAATAGGCATTTCTCCAAAGAAGTACAAATGGCCAACAGATACATGAAAAGGTGCTGATACTAGTAATTATCAAGGATATGAAAATCAAGTCAATAATGAGATATTACTTTACAGGATACTTATCAAGATAGCTCTTATCAAGAAACAAAAAGTGGAGAAGTGTTTACAAGGATGTGAAGAAATTGCAGCAGCCGGGAGGGGCTACCACAGGTCCGAGGTCAGGGGCGGCAGCTGGGAGGAGATACCCCATGTCCCAGGTCTGGGGAGGTGGCTGGGATGAGCTACAACCACCCCCCCCACACCCCCGCCCGAGGCCAGGGGCAGCAGCCGGGGGGGAGCTATCCCACACTCGAGGCCAGGGGCAGCGGCCCAGAGGAGCAACTCCACGCCCAAGGGGCTGTGGCTGCATGGGTGCAGGAGGGCCAAGAGGAGCCACTCCACTTTCAAGGTCAGGAGGAGCGGTGGTGAGGAGATACTCCTTGTCCAAGGGTAAGGAGCAGTGGCTGCGCTTTGCTGGAACAACCCTGAAGAGATATCCCATGTCCAAGGGAAGAGAAACCCAAGTAAGAGAGTAAGTGTTGCAAGAAAGCATCAGAGGGCAGACACACTGAAGCCATAATCACAGAAAACTAGTAAATCTATCACATGGAACACAGCCTGGTCTAACTCAATGAAACTAAGCCATGCCCTGTGGGGCCACCCAAGATGGGTAGGTCATGGTGGAGATGTCTGACTGAATGTGGTCCACTGGAGAAGAGAATGGCAAATCACTTCAGTATTCTTGCCTTGAGAACCCCATGAACAGTATGAAAAAGCAAAATGATAGGATACTAAAAGAGGAACTCCCAAGGTCGGTAGGTGCCCAATATGCTACTGGAGATCAGTGGAGAAATAACTCCAGAAAGAATGAAGGGATGGAGCCAAAGCAAAAAAAAAATACCCAGTTGTGGATGTGACTGGTGATAGAAGCAAGGTCCGATGCTGTAAAGAGCAATATTGCATAGGAACCTAGAATGTTAGGTCCATGAATTAAGGCAAATTGGAAGTAGTCAAACAGGAGATGGCAAGAGTGGATGTCGACATTCTAGTAATCAGCGAACTAAAATGGAGTGGAATGAGTGAATTTAACTCAGATGATGATTACATGTACTACTGCGGGCAGGAATCCCTCAGAAGAAATGGAGTAGCCATCATGGTCAACAAGAGAGTCCAAAATGCAGTAGTTGGATGCAATCTCAAAAACGACAGAATGATCTCTGTTCATTTCCAAGGCAAACCTTTCAATATCACAGTAATCCTAGTCTATGCTCCAACCAGTAACACTGATGAAGCTGAAGTTGAATGGTTCTATGAAGACCTACAAGACCTTTTAGAACTAACACCCAAAAAAGATGTCCTTTTCATTATAGGGGCCTGGAATGCAAAAGTAGGAAGTCAAGAAACACCTGGAGTAACAGGCAAATTTGGCCTTGAAATGCACAATGAAGCAGGGCAAAGGCTAATAGAATTTTGCCAAGAAAATGCACTGGTCATAGCAAACACCCTCTTCCATCAATACAAGAGAAGCCTCTACACATGGACATTACCAGATGGTCAACACTGAAATCAGATTGATTATATTCTTTGCAGTCAAACATGGAGAAGCTCTATACAGTCAGCAAAAACAAGACTGGGAGCTGACTGTGGCTCAGATCATGAACTCTTTATTGCCAAATTCAGACTTAAATTGAGAAAAGTAGGGGAAACCAGTAGACCATTCAGGTATGACCTAAATCAAATCCTTTATGATTATACAGTGGAAGTGAGAAATAGATTTAAGGGACTAGACTGAAAGATAGAGTGCCAGATGAACTACGGAGGGAGATTCGTGACATTTTACAGGAGACAGGGATCAAGACCATCTCCATGGAAAAGAAATGCAAAAAAGCAAAACGGCTGTCTGAAGAGGCCTTACAAATAGCTGTGAAAAGAGAAGTGAAAAGCAAAGGAGTAAAGGAAAGATATAAGCATCTCAATACAGAGTTCCAAAGAATAGCAAGAAGAGATAAGAAAGCCTTCCTCAGCGATCAATGCAAAGAAATAGAGGAAAACAAAAGAATGGGAAAGACTAGAGATCTTGTCAAGATAATTAGATACCATGAAAAGGTGGGTTTGATAAAGGACAGAAATGGTATGGACCTAAAAGAAGCAGAAGATATTAAGAAGAAGTGGCAAGAATGGACAGAAAAACGCTACATAAAAAGATCTTCATGACCCAGATAATCACGATGGTGTGATCACTCACCTAAAGCCAGACATCATGGAATGTGAAGTCAAGTGGGCCTTAGAAAGCATCATTACGAACAAAGGTAGTGGAGGTGATGGAATTCCAGTTGAGCTCTTTCAAATCCTGAAAGATGATGCTGTGAAAGTGCTGCCTTCAATATGCCAGCAAATTTGGAACACTCAGCAGTGGCCACAGGACTGGAAAAGATCAGTTTTCATTCCAATCCCAAAGAAAGGCAATGTCAAAGAATGCTCAAACTACCACACAATTGCACTCATCTCACACTCTAGTAAAGTAATGCTCAAAATTCTCCAAGCTAGGCTTCAGCAATACGTGAACTGTGAACTTCCTGATGTTCAAGCTGGTTTTAGAAAAGGCAGAGGAACCAAAGATCAAATTGCCAACATCCGCTGGATCATCAAAAAAGCAAGAGAGTTCCAGAAAAATATCTATTTCTGATTTATTGACTATGCCAAAGCCTTTGACTGTGTGGATCACAATGAACTGTGGAAACTTCTGAAAGAGATGGGAATATGAGAGCACCTGACCTGCCTCTTGAGAAACCTATATGCAGGTCAGGA
Organism: Capra hircus; assembly: GCF_001704415.2. Lineage (NCBI taxonomy): Eukaryota > Metazoa > Chordata > Mammalia > Artiodactyla > Bovidae > Capra > Capra hircus. The sequence goes on from NC_030810.1 coordinate 82,527,581, forward strand.
AGCAACAGTTAGAAGTCGACATGGAACAACAGACTGGTTCCAAACAGTGAAAGGAGTATGTTAAGGCTGTATATTGTCACCCTCCTTATTTAACTTATATGCAGAGTACATCATGAGAAACTCTGGGCTGGAAGAAGCACAGGCTGGAATCAAGATTGCTGGGAGAAATCTCAATAACCTCAGATATGCAGATGACACCACCTTTATGGCTGAAAGTGAATAGGAACTAAAAAGCCTCTTGATGAAAGTGAAAGAGGAGAGTGAAAAAGTTGGTTTAAAGCTCAACATTCAGAAAACGAAGATCATGGCATCTGGTCCCATCACTTCATGGGAAATAAATGGGGAAACAGTGGAAAGAATGTCAGAATATTTTTCTGGGCTCCAAAATCACTGCAGATGGTGACTGCAGCCATGAAATTAAAAAACGCTTACTCTTTGGAAGAAAAATTATGACCAACCTAGATAGAACATTCAAAAGCAGAGACATTACTTTGCCAGCAAAGGTCCGTCTCATTTCAGTTCAGTTCGGTTCAGTCACTCAGTCGTGTTCGACTCTTTGCGACCCCATGAATCACAGCACGCCAGGCCTCCCTGTCCTCCACCATCTCCTTGAGTTCACTGACTCATGTCCATCAACTCCATGATGCCATCCAGCCATCTCATCCTTGGTCATTCCCTTCTCCTCCTGCCCCCAATCCCTCCCAGCATCAGAGTCTTTTCCAATGAGTCAACTCTTCACATGAGGTGGCCAAAGTACTGGAGTTTCAGCTTTAGCATCATTCCTTCCAAAGAAATCCCAGGGCTGATCTCCTTCAGAATGGACTGGTTGGATCTCCTTGCAGTCCAAGGGACTCTCAAGAGTCTTGTCCAACACCACAGTTCAATAGCATCAATTCTTCAGCGCTCTGCCTTCTTCACAGTCCAACTCTCACATCCATACATGACCACAGGAAAAACCATAGCCTTGACTAGACAGACCTTAGTTGGCAAAGTAATATCTCTGGTTTTGAATATGCTATCTAGGTTGGTCATAACTTTTCTTTCAAGGAGTAAGCGTCTTTTAATTTCATGGCTGCAGTCACCATCTGCAGTGATTTTGGAGTCCCCCAAAATAAAGTCTGACACTGTTTCTACTGTTTCCCCATGTGTTTCCCATGAAGTGATGGGACCAGATGCCATGATCTTCGCTTTCTGAATGTTAACCTTTGAGCCAACTTTTTCACTCTCCTCTTTCACTTTCATCAAGAGGCTTTTTAGTTCCTTTTCACTTTCAGCCATAAGGGTGGTCTCATCTGCATATCTGAGGTTATTGATATTTCTCCCAGCAATCTTGATGCTAGCCTGTGCTTCTTCAAGTCCAGCGTTTCTTATGATGTATTCTGCATACAATTTAAATAAGAAGGGTGACAATATACAGCCTTGATGTACTCCTTTTCCTATTTGGAACCAGTCTGTTGTTCCATGTCCAGTTCTAACTGTTGCTTCCTGACCTGCATACAGATTTCTCAAGTGGCAGGTTAGGTGGTCTGGTATTCCCATCTCTTTCAGAATTTTCCCCAGTTTATTGTGATCCACACAGTCAAAAGCTTTGGCATAGTCAATAAAGCAGAAATAGATGTTTTTCTGGAACTCTCTTGTTTTTTCAGTGATCCAGCAGATGTTGGCAATTTGATCTCCGGTTCCTCTGCCTTTTCTAAAACCAGCTTGAACATCAGCGAGTTCACAGTTCACATATTGGTGAAGCCTGGCTTGGAGAATTTTGAGCATTACTTTACTAGCATGTGAAATGAGTGCAATAGATTATGATTGTTCCAGGGATCATGTATGGATTGAGAGTTGGACTGTGAAGAAAGCTGAGTGCTGAAGAACTGATGGTTTTGAACTGTGGTGTTGGAGAAGACTCTTGAGAGTCCCTTGGACTGCAAGGAGATCCAACCAGTCAATTCTAAAGGAGATCAGTCCTGGGTGTTCTTTGGAACGAATTATTCTAAAGCTGAAACTCCAGTACTTTGGCCACCTCATGCAAAATGTTGACTGTTTGGAAAGACTCTGATACTGGGAGGGATTGTGGGCAGGAGAAGAAGGGGACGACAGAGGATGAAATGGCTGGATGACATCACCAACTGGATGGATGTGAGTTGAGTGAACCCTGGGATTTGATGATAGACAGGGAGGCCTGGTGTGCTGCAATTCATGTAGTTGCAAAGAGTCGGACACGACTGAGCAACTGAACTCAACTGAACTGAACTGAAGAAATTGGAGCCCTTCCCTTGCACCCTGTTAGTGCCAGTGTAAAATTGTGCAGATACCCCCCTCCTGTCTCCCTTCCCTTCCCACCACTCTGTTTCTCCATTTCTGCCCTGCAAATAAAATTCTTCAGTACCATCTTTCTAGATCCCATATATATGCATTAGTATACAATATTTCTCTTTCTCGCTTACTTCACTCTGTATAATAGGCTCTGGGTTAGTCTGTCTTATTAGAACTGACTCAAATGTGTTCCTTTCATGTCTGAGTAATTTTCCATTGTATATATGTACCAAAACTGCTTCATCCATTCATCTGCCAATGGACATCTAGGTTGCTTCCATGTTCTAGCTATTGTACATAGTGTTGCAATCAACAATGGGGTACATGTGTCTTTTTCAATTTTGGTTTCCTCAGGGTATATGCCTAGTAGTGGGATTGCTGTGTCATATAGTAGTTCTATTTTTAGATTTTAAGGGACCTGCATACTATTTTTTCTAGTGGCTGTATCAATTTACATTCCCAGAAGTATAAGAGGGTTACCTTTTCTCTATACCCTCTTCAGTAATTATTGTTTCTAGATTTTTTTGATAATGGTCATTCTGACTGGTGAGAGGTGATACCTCATTGTAGTTTTGATTGCATTTCCCTAATAATAAGTGATATTGACCATCTTTTCATGTGTTTATAGAGTATTTTACTCTACTTATTTTTATCTGTCATCTTACCTAATTGTCTTAATAATTTTAGAAATTTTATGTTATTCTTGTTTTTATTATATACAGTGATATCATTCACATTATGATGATTTATCTCTCCCAGTAATTCTACCAATTATAATCTCCATTATTTTAGTTTCTTCAAAAAATGCTACCAATAATTGTGACAGCTGGAATGTTTAAATTTTGACAGAAATTGTTTTAATGTTCTGCAATATAAATTTTTGTGTTGATTTTTGGCTAAAATCTTTAGTATATTTGTATATTTCCTTTCTGTTCCCATGTTCCACTAGATTATTTATCCTATTACAACTTTTGGGAAGAAGAGAAATATATAGAGTTCACTCTGCCAAATTTGCATAATTATTAATTAATTTTACACACTCATTTGGTGACTAGAATTCCTAATTTTGCAGCAAGGCTTCTGTGTAAGGTAGATAAACTATGCAATACTACATCCACACCTAGAAAGTTAATAGAAGGAAGCAATAGTACTTGTTAAATAGCAATTGGACAGAGAGCATTGCATTTTTCATGCATTCAAATTACAAATCCTCCACAAACTATAATCAGAGCTAAAGTTCCTTCTGCCTAATTAAATGACCTGTAAGGAGAGTTATAAGTTCTTCTTTTACCTGGAGTGCAGTATTTATTGAATGTCAGAAACATGAGAGATATTTCTGTATTTTTCATGATTTTAAATAACTTGCTGAATAAATACAGCTGGCTCATTTGAAAAGACCCTGATGCTGGGAAAGACTGAGGGCAGGAGCAGAAGGGGATGACAGAGGATGAGATAGTTGGATGGCATCATCAGCTCAATGGACATGGGTTTGGATGGACTCTGAGAGTTGGTGATAGACAGGGAGGCCTGGCGTGCTACGGTTCATGGGGTCACAAAGAGTGAGACATGACTGAGCGACTGAACTGAACTGAACTGAAGAATTTTAATTTTACACAGTTATATATTATTTCTATAGTTATTGCATTACTTGTAATACTAAATATATATTTGTGTACATATGGAACTAGCTTGTTCAGTAAGTGTTTCAAAGTGTGCATCTTTTCCTAATATCTGATTGTAAACCAGTATAATGCCATAGATTTTCTATTCAACTTAATGTACTGGATGTATTTGTTAAACTGTGTTAATTCATTGGATGCTTATCCTAACAGTAGATGAGAAGTAGTGCATAAAGCAAGAAGAAAAATAATATTGTTTCTCTTCTTAGATATGTTGGTAATTTTTACAAGTCAAAATAGGTAAGCTAAGTGATAAGAATTCTCCAATTTAAATGGTCATTCTCCATTTCAAATCATGAATTTTTCCTGGTTTTCTTTAATATAGAACTTACCCATGCAAAATATATTCATTTGCATATATGCACTTTCCAACTTTCAAGTAATACTTGTACTTGGTAAACTGAGGTAGATATGGGTTTATTTTCATCTACTCATTTGTCTAAAGAGATGACTCCTTTGGATAACTGAAAATTTTTTGTTACTCAAGACAAGAAGACGTATTGAACATAGAGTTTCATCACTATTACGGCAGATATTTCAGTGAAATCACACTGTATGCAAATTTCAAGTTTATTTGGTTTATGTTGTGCCAGAAAACTAGGAAATGTATATAATTCCAAACAATAATCAGATAAAGCTGAGTAATGCTACTTAATGCTACTTAATGTCAAGCATTTGGTCAAAGCTTTTCCACAGTTATAAGTATAGAATATTGTCCCTTGATACTGCTCAGAAACTATAATAATTGATTCATAGAGGGCTGCTACATGCTATCTTGTACTTGAATTAGGTGAAGCATGCCCCCAAACTGCCTGCGTTCATAGCAGTCTTTAAACATTATTTTAAGCTAAACGCCCCATACATGCACATACCCACAAAATAATAACTCTACCTTGATGGTGAATCATGTTGAAAATCATTTATTTAATTTCATCCAACATAGAAGAGGATCATTAATTCTGTTCACTAAAAGGATAATGTTGAGAATTTGGATTCACATGCCAAGTGGATATATTAATACATTTGACAACTAGAGTTGCTATAATAAAATGGATAGATTTTATTAGCAGGGCAGTACTCTTGTACTAATGTATAAAATGTTAAGTGGCATAAAATATCTACATTTAATGCTATGAATGTAAAGTTTAGAAAGTATGTCATTCCCATCTAGGATCTTGTACTATCTGCTAATCACAAAAAAATTAACTATTTTAAGGCAAACTTTTAATGGAAATACAAAGTTTTGTAGCTTCATCCAATATTACTCAAAATATCTGAGTAGTCAATCTTTCTCAGTGAAAATGAAAGAGGAGAGTGAAAAAGTTGGCTTAAAACTCAGAAACTTAAATCATGGCATCCAGTCCCATCACTTCATGGCAAATAGATGGGGAAACATTAGAAACAGTGGCAGACTTTATTTTGGGGGCTGCAAAATCACTGCAGATGGTGACTTTAGCCATGAAATTAAAAGACACTTGTTCTTTGGATGAAAAAGCTATGAGCAACCTAGACAGCATATTAAAAAGCATAGATATCACTTTGCCAACAAAGGTCCGTCTAGTCAAGGCTATGGTTTTTCCAGTAGTCATGTATGGTTGTGAAAGCTGGACTGTAAAAAAGGCTGAATACTGAAGAATTGATGCTTTTGAACTGTGGTATTGGAGACGACTCTTGAGAGTCCCTTGGACTGCAAAGAGATCTAACCAGTCCATCCTAAAGGTGATCAGTCCTGAATATTCACTGGAAGGAAAGATGCTGAAGCTGCAATCCAATACTTTGGCCACCTGATGCGAAGAGCTGACTCATTTGAAAAGACCCTGATGCTGGGAAAGATTGAAGGCTGGAGGAGTTGGGGATGACAGAGGATGAAATGGTTGGTATTACTGACTCAATAGACATGAGTTTGAGCAAACTTCAGGAGTTGGTGATGGACAGGGAGACCTGACGTGCTGCAGTCCATGGGGTCACAAAGAGCCAGACGAGACTGAGTGACTGAACTGAACCAATGTTTATCTGTGAAATTCCTGATACTAAAATGGCTACAGTGAAGATAAAGATTATTTTTCATCTATAATTAGGTTACTGATAATGTGAGAACTCTTTGGGCTTTTCTTTCTAAAACTTTTCTCTAGAAAATAAGTTAAATCTGGAGAATCAGATGTAAACTGATATCTTCCTTCAGCAGTAGAAACATTAATCTTGGGCTTTTAGCTTGGCTCTGCCATATAAAGAATTTGGAAATAGTTACTCAAAATCTTACAGGAAGAATTTGGACAAATTGAAAACTAATGACTTGTATTGGATCTGTCAGAGAACTTAGGTTTCAGGGCAAACTTCAACCAAAATCTGTAAACAAAGTGGCATCCAAAGTCCCAGGTGAACTTTGCTTACCTGGAGCAGACGCCCCTGAAGTCATCAAAAGAGAGAACTATTTAAATGGTAGTTTTTATGCCTTGTTGGAGGCCGGGGAAGTACCCAGGTGATCACAATCTTGTAAGGGTCTCTTTCATGGCCTTACCTTCAGGAACCCCAGCAGGTTCTTGTATGGATCCAAGAAGTAACTCCTTATGAACCTGCCAACAGGAGAAAAGTAATCATTGTGTAGTATGTCCAATTCCTTCTTCATAACAGAGACCTACTTTCCAGTGAACAGTCAATTAGTGTAATCCACCATATCAGATACTTAGAAAAAAATCATGTGATCATATCAAGAGCTGTAGAAAGAGTATTTGACCAAAACAACAATGAAGAATCCACCTATTCATTATCAAAGAAAAAAACCTCTATCAAATTGGTGATATAAAGAAATTCCTTGAATTGATAAAGAACATCTCTGAAATCTACAGCTAAGATCATAATATTGAGAAACTGAACACTTTAGAAGACAGTTGGTCATTTCTTTCAAAACTAAAAGTCTTATCATGTGATCATGCATTCACATGCCTAAGTATTTAGATAGCTATTTGAAATATGTGTAGGCAAGTTTCTCTCTTTGACAAGGTGGCTCACATATAAGCCAGGGGAGGAGCCTAGAATGATCCATATGGTAATATACTAGAGTTGGACACATTTGTATGAATTCATGTTTTATTTAATATAGATATGGATGTTTACATACAGAATATTTACACATACCTGTCTATATGCAGGTTTGTATCACACATGTATTTTCTTGCTCTGTCTGAGAAAGCCTAGAATCAAAGATTTCAGTAGCAACAAGTACACACAATTCCAGATCTTGATTTCTAAAACCATTTTTCAGGATCAGGTATTCTTAAGCAAAATGACTAATTGTAGCACCAAACATGAAATATACAAAATGAAATTGCAGCATCTTATAGTGCTAGAAAGTAAAGAGGTATTCAAAAACATATGAAAACTACCTGGGTCAAATCACCTGTGCATAAGACTTCCCAGGAATTTATGAAGTTACTCCATCCTCAAGATAAGTGAAGCATAACTTCTCAGTTTTCAAATATGGACTGTGCATAATGACATATAACAACACACTCATGGATTTATGGCCACGTTGCCTGAAACAGAATGGACTCAGCTAGTGTGTTTTAAGTCTGGAGGCTCTGTTCTACATGACTTGCATCCATTTTCAGAGACCAGCAAGGTATGAAAAGAGCATGTTCTTCTCATAGAAACATACAAGATCAGTTAAAGTGTTGCACTATAACTTTCAACTTATGCTGTTGGCTTAAGCAAGTCTTATGACTGATTTCAAAATAAGGAAATGAGAAAATATAATCCATTCCCTTAGTGAGATCTTTAGTTACATTCCTGGAGATGTGTAGCAGGGTGAAGAAATGGTCCACTGATACAGAAAACCTCAGGTATTGTAAAGTAACTAGCCTCGAATTAAAACAAATAAATTTAAATAATATATTTAAAAATATACCATTTACTTTCCCTTCTGTAATAAATAATAAGAAAATAAGTCAATATGTATGATTTGATTTAGATGGAATTAATCGATCCCTGGATCTGAAGATCCCCTGGAGAAGGGCATGGAAGCCCACTCCAGTATTCTTGCCTGGAGGATTCCATGGACAGAGTAGCCTGGCAGCCTACAATCCATAGAGTGAAAAAGAATCAGACACGGCTGAAGCAACTTAGCATGCACACATATATTGAACAGCATGTATCCAAAGAACTAGAATCTCTGATAGAGGGACATGGATGTTGTGAACCTTATGATCATTATTGGTTTTTGCTAGGGGACAGAGTCCCCTATAGAGTATAAATAGTGGGAAACAAGCCCCAGAGAATGGTCTCACTGAAGTGAGGAGATAGAGATTAGAGTTCCGTAAAGTTGAAGCATCTGGAATTGGTGGAATAGAATAGTGAATAGAAGGGATCTATGTAAACAGAGATCCTGTGCAGAGTTTTCTTAACTCTAATAAGGATAGTGAACTGTACATGCCAGTGAGGCTGGACAAGGAATTCCTGCGGTGCTACATGTGGCTAGCTATATGTCATCAGTGCTCCCATAGTGATTGAGAAAATCTTAATTAAACTTTACATGTGTGTGTATGCATTTTTCCCCCACACCCACATTCTTTTGCATCCCTGCAGATTCAGCTGTATTGACTGATTAATTATGCCAAATACTTAAGGAGAACATCATACTAATCCTAATAAAACTCTATCTGATAATGGAAAGGAAGGGAACATTTCCCCACTAATATGAGCACTGTGCTTATGTAAATATCAAGCGGAGAATGAGTGCAAGACAAGAAAGCTACAGATCAATGAGCCTCAGGAGCAAGACCTCAGGATCTTTAACAGAAGATTAGCCAAAACATGACTCAGCGACTTCAATTTCACTTTTCACTTACCTGCATTGGAGAAGGAAGTGCCAACCCACTCCAGTGTTCTTGCCTGGAGAACCCCAGGGACAGCAGATCCTGGTGGGCTGCCGTCTATGAGGTCGCACAGAGTCGTCCACGACTGAAGCGACTTAGCAGCCCCAGCCAAAACAAATCCAGTAACATATAAAAATTATAGTTCAGGACCAAGTGGGGTTTATCCAGGAATGCAAGATTAGTATAAAATTGAGCAGCAAGCACTGTTATTCAGTAACAGTAAGAGCAGCAAGGCATAAGATTACCAGAAGATACAGAAAATCACTGAAACATTCTGAAACCCATTCATACATTATTCTTCCTCTCTTGGTTTTCTGATAATCCCATGCTCCCACAAAAGCAATTTATTAATCCATTTTTCATCAAATACATGCAAGGCCATTTATAGTCTTTATAAAACCTGTATTATTAATATCTACTCCTTCTACATGCAATGTATTCCACATACTTTCTTCCAGTTCATAATTTTTTTCCTTAATTTCTTTGTGGTAAGTTTATATGTGTGCAGGTGTGTATGTATTTGTGTGTGGTTGTGTAGTGTATGTTTACTATAATTTTGTTTTCTAGGTTGTCTTTTGTTGTTGAGTACTGTTAACAAAATAAAAAGTTCACCATGTCTGATCAATTTCTGAAGAGAATTTATTGCGAATGATTGTTGAATATCTATTTTACTTTCTATATTGGTTAAAAAATTTATGTTTGTCTTTAATCTTGAAGTAGAGGTCATTCAGATTCTCAACAATGAACTAAGCATACATTCCTAAACTTAAACCCATCTAGATTACCATGTAGTATTTTGCTGGTGCCCACTTGCTTTTATTTTGTTTAACATCTTGCATAAGTGTTACTGAGTATTATTAAAAAATAATCTTCATTTCTCTACTTCTCTTGATCTCTCTGGTCTTTTTGTTGTTGTTTTGTTATTAAGGCTATATTGGCTTGTATAGTTTATAGGAAACTCATTAACATATTATAATCTTAAAAAATATGTATTTCAAAGTTTTTTCAGAGTTCTTTTTACTACAATTCTTAGGAATAAAATCTGATTGAGATCATCTGCATAATGAAACATATTTAGCTTTTTAAATTTTCCCGTAGATTAGCTGGTCATTTTCCAACATTTTCAAATTATTTTGATAGTTATTCATAATATCTTATATTTTCTTCATAATGAATCTATATATATCTATTTATCTAATAGCATTTTAGAAGAATATATGTTTTTATTCTTATTGAAGATCAGTTTTTTGAAGGTTTGTAAATTTTACTAGTATTTTCAAATATCCAACTACTGAATTTACTTACTCCTTTGCATATTTGTGTTTGTTTGTATCTTTGTTTATGAATTATATGCTTGCTTATTGATGTATTTGATCAATTATTGATATTCTTGATATTATTTATTTATCACTTATTTTTATTATTTATATTACTTATTTCATATTAATAAATAATAATTTTATCATGATATATTACTGATATTATTGTTGATCAATTATTCATATTATCAATGTACTTGATCTACTGAGAGAAAATGTTAAAATCTTAATTTATGGTATTAGATTTGTCAGTTTGTTCTTGAAGTGTAGTCATATATGCTGCCTATTTTGAGTGTTTATTATTAGGAATATGCACATTTTAATATTTCTTATATTTCCTTTGAATTATAACTTTATGAGTAGAAAGTGACCACTTTTATTTCTAATAATATTTTTGCCTTAAATTTTGTCTGCTGTTAATACGGCTCTGTCAGCATTCTAGTTGAGAGCATGTGTCATGTATTAACATTTTAAAAAAACGTTTGTGATCCTTTGTTATTATGCTTACTGTTATAATTGAAATTATTTCAATTGACTTTTTAATACATTTTCCCCCATGCATTCTCTCTCTCGCAATTTCTCCCCTTGCCTTACCTTATTTTTTAATGTAATGATTTTTCACTTTAACATATTACCTCTCTCAACTGATTTGAAAGTTATACACTCTCATATATAGTGATGAGAATGGACTATAACTAGTATAACCTAACCTCACATATTATAAAAACTCAAAATAGATCATGGAATTAAATGTGAAACATAAACTACAAATTTTAGGGGATAATAGTGTAACATTTTTGGAATCTGTCGTTAGGCAAGTTTGTTGTCTAAACACCAAACCTCTAATAGAAGTCCTGAATAGAAATGCTGGGAGGGACCATCCTTGTCTTGATTTTTATATTAGAAAATTGCCGGGAGCCAGCATGAGGAGTCCCGCCCATGGCAAAGGTCATGAGGTTAAGGGGTCCGACAGGCAAAGGCAAGTCGGGCCTTAAGGGAGCCTCGCTGAATTTTCTCAAGCATCTACCCCCAAAACCAGAGTCTGCCTGCCGTACTGCATTATGCTTTTCGCTTGCGCTTCTGACATTAACAGGGGCTGTCCCGCACCACCTTCCTCTAAAAAGGAATTAACTTAGAGCTCCAGTTAGTAAGTCTCCTGGGCGTAAAAAGAATGTCTCAGCTCTAACCCCTCTGATGGCTCTCTAACTTGCCTGACAGAGACTTTTACAACTTGTGATTGTTTACAGCCCCTCAACCATGAGAGGCATGCAGCTTAAAACATCTTAAAGATATAGATCCTTTTCTAAAGAGCTAAGAATTATATTGGTGATGGGTTTTCATTGTTGAGTCAATGACTGCTGCCAGGCCTCCATATTCTTTATCTTTTAGGCACCTGGAGGATATTAATCAATGTAATTGGGATATAGAAAAAGGAATATAGTAGTTTTGATGTTAGCAACACTAGACTTTTGAGTTAGTGAACTTTCTCTTTGTTATAAATCACTGTACTCCTCTTTCCTTGTTATAAATTGTTGTGTCCTTGCTATATAAGAATGTAACCTTAATTAGTGCTTTCTGAGAGTGGCACCAGCCTTTAGTAAGAACAACACTTTTAAGGCAAATAACTTTTCTGGTTGACAGACCTTTATCAGAAAAGAGCCATAAAATGCTAATAGGCCTCCTGGCCAGAAGATGATGTAAATCACCTAAGACTTGTGTATACAGCTAGGTATGCAGAGAGAAAGCCTGGTCTTGATAAGGGTCAGGGCTGCTGACACTGCATAATTTTGTATTATCCATTGATCTCTATGTACAACCGAAAGTATAAAAAGCTTTTCTGGACAATAAAGGATGGACCAGTCACTGGAAAGGCTGGTTTCCCCCATGTGGTCTTTTCTCCTTTTTTTCTGGCTGAATTCGCATCTGGAGTGTGGAGGCTCACCATGTCTACTTACTTGCCCTGGCTTCTAAGACCCACGTGAGAGGGAGCCCAAGGTGGGGCACCCTACACTATTCAAGCGGGCGCCAATGGCCTGCATAGGTGGTGCAGGTTTCTTGTCCTGAAGCTTTTTTAGCTTTCCACATAAACCAAGTTATTCAGCATCTTTCCTCCACTAATTTTCCTACTACAGTGTGTTTTCCTAATCTCTCTTTTCTAATTAAATAGTCCTTTCCCAGACGCCGACTCTGTCCCCACTTTGAATTACCCTGGATCCACTGGGGCCAGACCCTGGCAGAAAATATTCTGTTACTCATCCTTAATATATTTTTTACCTACAGACCTTTCAGAGATGACATTTATTAGGCTGAGTCAGTGCTCTTCTAATTTTAATTTGCTGAGTTTTTATAAGGTGTGAATGTTGGAGGATATGGATTGCTTATGTGTGTATGTTGAGATAAGTAGACTGTTTTTCTCTTTTAGATTTTTATACAGTGAATTACAGTGTAATTGTCTAATGTTAAATGACTTTTGCACTGTTAGGCTAAACTCAATTTGCTCTTGATGTCTTATAATTTTAAAATAGTCTGAAATAATATTTGCTAACATGATGTTTAAGATTTTACTTATAATTTGATCTAGAATATTGTCTATACATTTTTGTGTTGTCTTTTCTGGTTTTGATATCAGATTGTAACTGGCCTTGTAGAAACAGTGTGAAAATGTTTCTGCATTTTCGATTTTCTATAGAATTTGGGGTGGAATTGTCATTTGAAAAAATATTTGAAAAAATTTATCAGCAAAGCCATCTAGGCCTGGAATTTTTTTTTAATGGAAAGGGTTTTACATAATAATTTAATTTCTTTAATTGATAGAAGGATGTTCAGATGTCCTATTTCTCAAAACAGTTTCGGTAGTTTTTGTCTTTCAAGAAGCTGATCTATTTCAGTTTTTGATGTCAGTTTTTTTGACATAACATTTTTGTAAGATTTTCTTTTTAGCATTTTAATATATCTGTGGATAAGTAGTGATTTTCTTATCGACCAAGTTTTTTGGCCTCCTTAGTCAATAGAAATTGATAAAAGGCTAGACAAGAAATTTAGGCAAGGCTTTCTTGGAACTCATGCTGCAGCATGAGGGAGTGAAAACAAGTAATAGGTTCCCTTGCTCTCTCCCTGTGGGGGCAGGGCACGCTGATTCCTCATATGATGTGAGGGTTGGGATGGGTGCATGCGTCAGGGCAGAAGGGTGGCTTACAGGGTCTGCCACTCCCTTGGGGGTGCTGTGTGCAGGGTGCATGCTCAGTGCCCTGCTTTTGCTCCCAGCTCCTCAAGAATGGCAGGTAGGTTTTTGATCTTTTTGCATCTTTTTCATAATTTGCCCCAACATAACGTGCATGCAGTTGTTTTTAGTTTTTTCATATTTTGTTGCTGGAGGAGTTATTATTTTCTGGGTGCAAGCACTGTAGTAAAGTGTCCCAGATCCCAGCCTGTTATCTTTCTCTATTTGTCTGTATGTAAAGTGTCTTTTCTCTCTGGCTGCTTTCCAGAATTTTTCTTTATCACTGGTTTAAGTAGTTTGACTAAATGTACCTTGATATAGTTACATTCTTTTTTCATTTGTGTTTTGATTCCTTGGGCACTTTTGGATTTTCTGGTTTCATAGGTTTTATCAAATTTACAAGTGTTTTTCCTTCAGTTTCCCCCTCATCTCTTCTTTGAGATTTGAAAGTATACAGATATTAGAGTTTCAAAGTTATCATGCAGCTCTCTGCTTACTGACTAATTATTATTTTTAAAATACTTCTTTATGTGTTTTATCTTGGATATCTTTTATTGTTTTGTCTTCAGTATCATCAAATTTTTTCTCCTGAGGTGTCTAATATGTCATTAATCCTGGACAGTTATTATTTTTTTTAATCACAGACATTGAGTTTCCATTATTAGAAATTTTATTTGAGACTTTTAAATATTTTTGATGTAGCTTTTGGTCCATTTGGGATCCAATTTTAAAATAGCTTTAATCTTCTAACCTGATAATTCTAACATCTGTGCCAATTCTAGATGCTTTGATTGATGATTTTTTCTTATCAATATGAAAATATATTCCTGCTTCTTTATATGCCTGATAATTTCGTGTTCAGTGCCTGACTTTGTTGAGTTCTTGTTTTGTTTCTTTCTTGGAAGCTGGATAATTTTGTATTCTTCTAACATTTTTGATCTTTGTGCTAAAATATAATTGAGCTGCTTAGAAGAAGTTTAATCCTATTGGGGCTTATTTTTTTAAATTTATTATGCCAGACTGGAATACTACTCAGTATAAAATTAATTATTCTTCAATACTGGGGACAGAACTTTCATTGAATTCTACCCAATGTCCTATAAATTTTGAGTTTATCCAATCTGGTTAGAGGGAAAATTCACTATTATCAGCTTTATGGAAATGCTGAGCATATTACCTTTAATCAATTCAGATGCCTATTTCTTTGGCCCCAAATAGTTTCCTCATATATATTTGTTGAGCCATATTTAATTGTGTTCTTGAGGGTACCCTGCATAGATCTATATACAGAGAAGATAATTTCACTATGTATCTATTGACTGTATTGAAATATGTGTATATGCCACTTACAGGACCTGCTTTTCCAGAGATCCTAAGATACACTACTTCTGTATTGGGGTTATTTTAGCATTTTCTACTTCAGTTCAGTTCAGTTCAGTTCAGTCGCTCAGTCGTGTTCGACTCTTCAATCCCATGAATTGTAGAACGCCAGGCCTCCCTGTCCATCAGCAACTCCCGGAGTTCACTCAAACTCATGTCCATTGAGTTGGTGATGCCATCCAGCCATCTCATCCTCTGTCGTCCCCTCCTCCTCCTGCCCCCAATCACTCCCAGCATCAGAGTCTTTTCCAATGAGTCAACTCTTCACATAAGGTGGCCAAAGTACTGGAGTTTTCAGCTTTAGCATCAGTCCTTCCAAAGAACACCCAGGACTGTTTTCTCCTAGAATGGACTGGTCAGATCTCCTTGCAGTCCAAGGGACTCTCAAGAGTCTTCTCTAACACCACAGTTCAAAAGCATCAATTCTTCGGTGCTCAGTCCAACTCTCACATCCATACATGACTACTGGAAAAACCATAACCTTGACTAGACAGACCTTTGTTGGCAAAGTAATGTCTCTGCTTTTGAATATGCTGTCTAGGTTGGTCATAACTTTCCTTCCAAGGAGTAAGTGTCTTTTAATTTCATGGCTGCAATCACCACCTGCAGTGATTTTGGAGCCCCCCCCCAAAATAAAGTCTGACACTATTTCCACTGTTTCCCTTGTATTTCCCATGAACTGATGGGACCAGATGCCATGATCTTCGTTTTCTGAATGATGAGCTTTAAGCCAACTTTTTCACTCTCCTCTTTCACTTTCATCATGTGAGTCTAATTCTTCTTTATTTCTCTACGGTCATTCATGGTATCTTGTTTTCTTATTTTTCAGTGATTTATGTCTTAGAATCTAGTAAAAATCATTGAATTTTTAAAAATACTTTTAAAATAAATATATTATTATTTCTGTTTTTGTAAGTTTCTGGGTGATGACCAAACAGGTACACTTAAATTATATAACCATTGAGGAGTTGTTTCAAACATAATAACCCAAGAGACTCCTCTGTCCATAGGATTCTCCAGGCAAGAATACTGGAGTGGGTAACCCTTCCCTTCTCCAGGGGCTTTTCATGACCCAGGGATCAAACCTGGGTCTCCTGCATTTCAGACAGATTCTTTACCATCTGAGCCACCAGGGAAGCCCAGTGGTTGTATAAATATTGTCCTTAAATTTATGTGAGGGTAGATTTATTTGTAGAATTGTGTGTGTAATGAATACCTATTCATAATTCTTGGATTAATAAGAGTTTCAACATAATCTTCTGTAAGAGAAGTATACATTTCTTAATTCTGAGTTTCTGTGTGTTCTCTAGTCAGGTGTCTCATTCTGCATAAATCCTACAGATTGCCCTATCTTTCCAAGTGGTAGGCCATTAGAGACTGACAGCTGAACCAGAGGCATATTCTGGCTCCAATATTTGATAGCTATCTTGTTTTGTAATGTCCCATATTGTATGGACTCTAAAAGGTTTTCTTATTTTCCTAATTTTTTAAAATTCATATAATTCATTAAAAAATTTAAATGTATCAGTTATTTTCAGATACACTGTAACAGGAAGTTTTAATGAGTATCTTTTATATAAAATTGTCATAAAGAACTCAACATGAATTTCTAAGCCAGGATGAAATAATGTCCCTTATTATTCTATTCATTGGCTTTACATTGATATTTTAAAAAAAGCTCTTAATAATTATTAAGATACTAATTACATATTTTAATTATGATTTTTATATTAAATATAGTAAGATAAGTTGTTACTGAAATAACAGTTTAATCAAAGTTTCAGAATGGCTAAAAATAAATACATAAGTAAGTAAATAACAAATGAAAAATAAGTAAAAGTGTTTCTAAATAAAAATCCTTGGGCAAGTTGTAGAAAACTGCAATATCTTTGGGAGAGCTTTAAAAACTGATGACATTTGACAAGATGAAGACAAGTTAATGCAACAGTAGCAATTGTATTTGACTATAGATTAATAAAGTAATTTTTCCATGTTCTTCCCTCCCAGTGGGAAAGGATGTAAATGAGGAAGGCATGGAAAATGAAGAATGAACTATGAGAGAATATAATGTATTTAGACTGCCCATAAGGAGGGTTAGGATTCTTTTTTCTCCTTTCTATGAAGTCCCAGTATTGCCTTTTATATTAAATCACAATTGCCTTTTAATAAAAATTTTATATTAAATTCTCTGCCGAGCACTCCTTAACTGAGAATAGCAAATGACAGTATGTATTCTAGATAGGTGATGTCTTTATTTGTGGGGTGGGAGGGAGGAAGCTTTGTAATAATGGCTGTCTAGCTACTCTTCAGCAAGTTAAAGGCAGAATACCTTTACAACAAAATTATCTTGCTGCCTAGTAATGGAATCACTAAAATTTCATCCTATTGTCCTTATTTAATCATCAAGCATTACTTCCCATGTTGATAATCTACTCTGGGAAAACCTAACATATTGTGGAAAATTCTGAAAGGGATGGGAATACCAGACTACTTGACGTGCATTTTTAGAAATCTGTATGGAGGTCAGGAAGCAAAAGTTGGAACTGGACAGGGAACAACAGACTGGTTCCAAATAGGAAAAGGAGTATGTCAAGGCTGTAAATTGTCACCATGCTTATTTAACTTATATGCAGAGAACATCATGGGAAATGCTGGATTGGATGAAGCACAAGCTGGAATCAAGATTGCCTGGAGAAATATCAATAACCTTGGATATGCAGATGACACTACCTTTATGGCAGAAAATGAAGAAGGCATAAAGAGCCTCTTGATGACAGTGAAAGAGGAGAGTGAAAAAGTTGGCTTAAAGCTCAACATTCAGAAAACGAAGATCATGGCATCTGGTCCCATCACTTCATGGGAAACAGATGGGGAAACAGTGAAAACAGTGTCAGATGTATTTTGACGGGGGGCTCCAAAATCACTGCAGATGGTGATTGCAGCCATGAAATTAAAAGATGCTTACTCCTTGGAAGAAAAGTTATGACCAACCTAGACAACATATTAAAAAGCTGAGACACTGCTTTGCCAACAAAGGTCCATCTAGTCAAGGCTATTGTTTTTCCAGTAGTCATGTATGGATGTGAGTGTTGGACTATAAAGAAAGCTGAAGGCCAAAGAATGGATGCTTTTGAACTGTGGTGTTAGAGAAGACTCTTGAGAGTCCCTTGGACTGCAAGGAGATCCAACCAGTCCATCCTAATGGCAATGAATCCTGAATATTCATTGGAAGGACTGATGCTGAAACTGAAGCTCCAGTACTTGGGCCACCTGATGCGAGAGTCCACTCATTGGAAAAGACCCTGATGCTGGGACAGTTTGAAGGTGGGAGGAGAAGGGAAAGACAGAGGATGAGATGTTTGGATGGCATCACTGACTCAATGGACATGAGTTTGAGTAAAGTAAGGGAGTTGGTGATGGACAGGGAGGCCTAGCATGCTGCAGTCTGTGGGCTCGCAGAGAGTTGGACATGACCGAGCGACTGAACTGAAATGAACACATCCTTTTAATGTTCATTTATTTTTTATTTCTTTAAATATAAATTTATTATTTTAATTGGAGGTTAATTAGTGTAAAATATTGTATGGTTTTGCCATACTTCAACATGAATCCGCCATGTGTATACACGTGTTCCCCATCCTGAACCCATTCCCACATCCCTCCCCATACCACCTCTCTGGGTCATCCCAGTGCACCAGCCTCAAGCATCCTGTATCATGTATCGAACTTAGACTGGCGATTCGTTTCATATATGATATTATACATGTTTCAATGCCATTCTCCCAAGTCACCCCACCCTCTCCCTCTCCCACAGAGTCCAAAAGACTGTTCTATATATCTGTGTCTCTTTTGCTGTCTCACATACAGGGTTATCGTTACCATCTTTCTAAATTCAATATATATGCATTAATATACTGTATTGGTGTTTTTCTTTCTGGCTTACTTCGCTCTGTATAATCGGCTCCAGTTTCATCCACCTCATTAGAACTGATTCAAATGTATTCTTTTTAATGGCTGAGTAATACTCCATTGTGTATATGTACCACAGCTTTCTTATTCATTTGTCTGCTGATGGACATGTAGGTTGCTTCTATGTCCTGGCTATCATAAACAGTGCTGTGATGAACATTGGGGTACACATGTCTCGTTCAATTCTGGTTTCCTCCATGTGTATGCCCAGCAGTGGGATTGCTGGGTCAAAAGGCAGTTCCATTTCCAGTTTTTTAAGGAATCTCCACACTGTTCTCCCTAGTGGCTGTACTAGTTTGCATTCCCACCAACAGTGTAAGAGAGTTCCCTTTTCGCCATACCCTCTCCAGCATTTATTGCTTGTAGACTTTTGGATAGCAGCCATTGTGACTGGTGTGAAATGGTACCTCATTTAGGTTTGATTTCTCTGATAATGAGTGATGTTGAGCATCTTTTCATGTGTTTGTGAGCCATCTGTATGTCTTCTTTGGAGAAATGTCTGTTTAGTTCTTTGGCCCATTTTTTGATTGGGTCATTTATTTTTCTGGAATTGAGCTGTAGGAGTTGCTTGTATATTTTTGAGATTAGTCCTTTTTCAGTTGCTTCATTTGCTAACTATTTTCTCCCATTCTGAAGGCTGTCTTTTCACCTTGCTTACAGTTTCCTTTGTTGTGAAGGAGCTTTTAATTTTAATTAGGTCCCATTTGTTTATTCCTGCTTTTATTTCCAATATTCTGGGAGGTGGGTCATAGAGGATCCTGCTGTATTTATGTTGGAGAGTGTTTTGCCTATGTTCTCCTCTAGGAGTTTTTTAGTTTCTGGTCTTACATTTAGACCTTTAATCCATTTTGAGTTTATTCTTGTGTATGCTGTTAGGAAGTGTTCTAGTTTCATTCTTTTACAAGTGGTTGACCAGTTTTCCCAGCACCACTTGTTAAAGAGATTGCATTTACTCCATTGTATATTCTTGCCTCCTTTGTAAAAGATAGGGTGTCCATAGGTGTGTGGATTTATCTCTGGGCTTTCTATTTTGTTCCATTGATTTATATTCCTGTCTTTGTGCCAGTACTATACTGTCTTGATGACTGTGGCTTTGTAGTAGAGCCTGAAGTCAGGCAGGTTGATTCCTCCAGTTCTATTCTTCTTTCTCAAGATGACATTGGCTATTCGAACTGTCTTGTATTTTCATACAAATTGCGAAATTATTTGTTCCAGCTCTGTGAAAAATACCGTGGGTAGCTTTATAGGGATTGCATTGAATCTATAGATTGCTTTGGGTAGTATACTTATTTTCACTATATTGATTCTTCTGATCCATGAACATGGTATATTTCTCCATCTATTACTGTCCTCTTTGGTTCCTTTCACCAGTGTTTTATAGTTTTCTATGTATAAGTCTTTAGTTTCTTTAGGTAGGGGAAGGCAATGGCACTTCAGTACTGGCTACTCCAGTACTCTTGCCTGAAAAATCCCACAGATGGAGGAGCCTGGTAGGCTGCAGTCCATGTGGTTGTGAAGAGTTGGACATGACTGAGCCACTTCACTTTCACTTTCATGCATTGGAGAAGGAAATGGCAACCCACTCCAGTATTCTTGCCTGGAGAATCCCAGGGACAGAGAGGCCTGGTGGGCTGCCGTCTATGGGGTCGCACAGGGTTGGACACGACTGAAGCAACTTAGCAGCAGCAGCAGTTTCTTTAGGTAGATATATTCCTAAGTATTTTATTCTTTTCGTTGCAATGGTGAATGGAATTGTTTCCTTAATTTCTCTTTCTATTTTCTCATTTTTAGTGTATAAGAATGCAAGGGATTTCTTTGCGTTGATTTTATATCCTGCAACTTTACTATATTCATTGATTAGCTCTAGTAATTTTCTGGTGGAGTCTTTAGGGTTTTCTATGTAGAGAATCATGTCATCTGTAAACAGTGAGAGTTTTACTTCTTCTTTTCCAATTTGGATTCCTTTTATTTCTTTATCTGCTCTAATTGCTGTGCCAAAACTTCCAGAACTATGTTGAAGAGTAGCGGTGAAAGTGGGCACCCTTGTCTTGTCCTGACTTTAGGGGCAATGCTTTCAACTTTTCACCGTTGAGGATAATGTTTGCTGTGGGTTTGTCATATATAGCTTTTATTTTGTTGAGGTATGTTCCTTCTATTCCTGCTTTCTGGAGAGGTTTTATCATAAATGGATGTTGAGTTTTGTCAAAGGCTTTCTCTGCATCTATTGAGATAATCATATGGCTTTTATTTTTTAATTTGTTAATGTGGTGTATTACATTGATTGATTTGCGGATATTGAGGAATTCTTGCATCCCTGGGCCTGGGATAAAGCCCACTTGGTCATGGTGTATGATCTTTTTAATGTGTCGTTGGATTCTGATTGCTAGAATTTTGTTAAGGATTTTTGCATCTATGTTCATCAGTGATATTGGCCTGTAGTTTTCTTTTTTTTGTGGCATCTTTGTCAGGTTTTGATATTAGGGTGATGATAGTCTCATAGAATGAGTTTGGAAGTTTACCTTTCTCTGTAATTTTCTGGAAGAGTTTGAGTAGGATAGGTGTTAGCTCTTCTCTAAATTTTTGGTAGAATTCAGCTGTGAAGCGGTCTGGACCTGGGCTTTTGTTTCCTGGAAGAATTCTGATTACAGTTTCAATTTCTATGCTTGTGATGGGTCTGTTAAGATTTTTATTTCTTCTTGGTTCAGTTTTGGAAAGTTGTACTTTTCTAAGAATTTGTCCATTTCTCCCATGTTGTCCATTTTATTGGCATATAATTGCTGATAGTAGTCTCTTATGATCCTTTGTATTTCTGTGTTGTCTGGTGTGATCTCTCCATTTTCATTTCTAATTTTATTGATTTGATTTTGCTCCCTTTGTTTCTTGATGAGTCTCATTCCAGACTTTTGTTGAGTATGATGGCTACTCCATTTCTTCTAAGAGATTCTTAGAAGATGTAATGGGCATCTGAATTAATTCTCCCATTTCTGCCTGTTTTAGTTCATGATTCCTAAAATCTCAATGTTCACTCTTGCCATCCCCTGCTTGACTATGTCCAATTTGCCTTGATTCATGGACCTGACATTCCAGGCTCCTCTGTAATATTGTTCTTTACAACATTGAACTTCCATCACCAGACACATGCACAACTGATCCACGATTCTGCTTTTGCCCAACCTCTTGATCCTTTTTGGAGCTGTTTCTCTGCTGCAGTTGTAAAGAATCGTTTATCTATGTCTTTTGCAATAGACAAAATCTCCAAGCCATAACCCATTGTCCTTAAGGACTTCATCTCTCCTGAGAGCTGCTGTGAAATGAGTTAGTTACTACATTTTTTATTTTCCTTCAGTGCTTTGATAAGTCCTTGGCAATAATGTAATAGTTGGTGATGGACATGGAAGCCTGGCATGCTGCAGTCTGTGGCATTGCAATAAGTCAGACATGGCTGAGAGACTGAAGTGAACTGAATCATTGTTCATATAAGTCTTCATCAAAGTGCATAGGCAGCCCACTAATTATTTCAAAAGGAGACAACTGCTATTTACCAAAAGTACTAGAATAATATAGACAAGCACCAAGAACGTTTTAGCTATGAAATTTGAAAAGCCTCTTGAGAATTTTATCAATCAATTTTTAATTTAATTTTTTGTTAGAGTATAATTGCTTTAGGAGACAGGGAAAAAGATTATCCCCAAGAAATAGAAATGCAAGAAAACAAAATGGCTGTCTGAGGATGCCTTACAAATAGGTGTGAAATAAGAGAGGTGAAAAGCAAAGGAGAAAAGGAAAGATATACCCATTTGAATGTAGAGTTCCAAAGAATAGCAAGGAGAGACAAGAAAGCCTTCCTCAGTGATCAGGGCAAAGAAATAGAGAAAAACAATGAAATTGGAAAGACTAGTGATCTCTTCAAGAAAATCAGAGATATCAAGGGAACGTTTCATGAAAAGATGAGCTCAGTAAAGGATAGAAATTGTATGGACCTAACAGATATTAGTTCCTAACAGATATTAGAAGCAGAAGATATTAAGAAGAGGTGGCACAAATACACGGAAGAACTATACAAAAAAGATCTTCATGACCAGATAATCATGATGGTATGATATCTCACCTAGAGCCAGACATCATGGAATGCAAAGTCAAATGGGCCTCAGGAAGCATCACTATGAACAAAGCTAGTGGAGGTGATGAAATTCAAGTTGAGCTATTTAAAATCCTAAAAGATGATTCTGTGAAAGTGCTACACTCACTATGCCAGCAAATTTGGAAAACTCTGCAGTGGCCACGGAACAGGAAAAGGTCAATTTTCATTCCAATCCTAAAGAAACGCAATGTCAAAGATTGCTCAAACTACTGCACAATTGTACTCCTCCCACAGGCTGGTAAAATAATGCTCAAAATTCTCCAAGCCAGGCTTCAACAATACATGAACCAAGAACTTCCAGATGTTCAAACTGTATTTAGAAAAGGCAGAGGAACCAGAGATCAATTGCCAACATCCACTGTATTATTGAAAAAGCAAGAGAGTTCCAGAAAAACATCTATATCTGCTTATTCACTGACAAAGCCTTTAACTGTGTGGATCACCACAAACTGTGGAAAATTCTTAAAGAGAATTCAGGGAGCCTGATTCCCTCAGCTCTGTTTTTCTTTCCCAAGATTGTTTTGGCTATTTGGCATCTTTTGTGTTTCCATAGAAATTTTAAAGTTTTATTTTTTTCTAATTCTGTGAAAAAATGCCCTTGGTAGTTTGATATGGATTGCATTGAATCTGTAGATTCATTCTCACAATATTGATTCTTCCAATCCAAGAACATGCTACATCTCTCCATCTGTTTGTGTCATCTTTGATTTTTTTCATCAGTATCTTATAATTTTCTCAGTATGTGTATTTTTTCCCTTAGTTTGGTCTATTCCTACTGCTGCTGCTAAGTCCCTTCAGTCGTGTCCGACTCTGTGCAACCCTATAGATGGCAGCCCACCAGGCTCCCCCATCCCTGGGATTCTCCAGGCAAGAACGCTGGAGTGGGTTGCCATTTCCTTCTCCAATGCATGAAAGTGAAAAGTGAAAGTGAAGTCACTCTGTCGTGTCTGACTCTTCGCGACCCCACGGACTGCAGCCTACCAGGCTCCTCCGTCCATGGGATTTTCCAGGCAAGAGTACTGGAGGAGGGTGCCATCGCCTTGTCCAGGTCTATTCCTAAGTATTTTTATTCTTTTTGCTGCAGTGGTAAATGTGATTGCTTCTTTAATTTCTCTTTCTGATATTTGTTATTATTATATAGGAATGGAAGAGATTTTTGTGTATCAATTTTGTATCCTGCAGCCTTATCAAGTTCATTGAGGAGCTCTAGTAGTTTTCTGGTGTCATCTGTAGGATTTTCTATGCACATATCAGGTCACATGCAGTGACAGTTCTACTTCTTTTCCAATTTGGATTCCTCTTCTTTCTTTTATTCTCTGATTGCTGTGGCTACAACTTCCAAAACTGTGTTGAATAAAAGTGGAAAGAGTAAATATCTTTGTATTCCTCCTGATCTTAGAGGAAATGCTTTTGTTTTTTCATTATTGAGAATTATGTTTTCTATGAGTTTGTTGTATATGGCCTTTATTATGTTGAGGTAGGTTCCTTCTATGCCCACTTAAAAAAAAATGAATGGGCATTGAATTCTGTCAAAAGCTGTTTTCTGTATCTATAGAGATGATCATATAGCTTTTATCCTTCCATTTTTAATATGGTAGATCACATTGGTTTGCATTTATTAAAAATCCTTGCATCTCTGGAATAAATCCTACTTGATCATGGTGTATGATCCTATTGATGTGTTATTGGGTTCTGTTTGCTAGTATTTTGTTAAGGATTTTAGCATCTTTGTTCATCAGTGACACTGACCTGTAATTTTCTCTTTTTTGTAATATCTTTGTTTGATTTTGGTATTAGAGTGTTTGTTGGTTTGTAGAATGAACTTGGATATATTCCTTTCTCTGAAGTTTTTTGGAAGAGTTTGAGAAGGATAGATATTAGCTCTTCTCAAAATGTTTGGCAGAATTTGCCTGTGAAGCCACCTGATTCTGGAATTGTCTTTGCTGGAAAATTTTTAATCACAGTTTCAATTTCATTACTTGTGTGTGTTCATACTTTCCATTGCTTTCCGGATCAGTATTGGAATGTTATATCTTTCTAAAAATTTGTCAATTTCTTCCAGATTGTTGTTGTTTTTCCCTTTTTTTGTTTGTTTGTTTTTTTGTTTTGTTTTGTTTTTTGGCTTATAGTTTCTTGCAGTAGTTTTTATGATCCTTTGTGTTTCTGTGGTGTCAGTTCTGTGGTGTAACTTCTTTTTCTATTGATTTGAGTCATCCCCATTTTTTTGTCTTGATGAATCTGGCTAAAGTTTTATCAATTTTATTTATCTTCTCAAAGAACCAGCTTTTAGTTTCATTGATCTATGCTATTGTTTGCTTCATTTCTATTTCATATATTTCTACTCTGATCTGTATGATTTTTTTTTCACTTCAGCTAACTTTGAACTTTGTTTGTTCTTCTTTCTCTAGTTGTTTTAGATGTAAGGCAAGGTTGTTTATTTAAGATTTTTCTTGTTTCTTGAAGTGAGATTGTATTTCTAGAAATTTCCCTAGAAATTTTTGTCACATACCATAGTTTTGGGTCATCATGTTTTCATTGTCATTTGTTTCTAGGTATTTTTTTTAAATTTCCTTTTTGGTTTCTTCAATGATCCACTGGTTATTTAGAAGCATATTTTTAGCCTCAATGTGTTTGTCTTTTTACAGTATTTTTTTCCTGTGATTGATTTCACCAATTGAGTTTTGATAGTACCATTAGCGGAGAAGTCAATGGCAACCCACTCCAGTACTGTTGCCTGGAAAATTCCATGGATGGAGGAGCCTGGCTGCAGTCCATGGGGTAGTGAAGAGTTGGACACAACTGAGTGACTTCACTTTCACTTTTCACTTTCATGCACTGGAGAAGGAAATGGCAACCAACTCCAGTATTCTTTGCTGGAAAATCCCAGGGACAGGGAAGCCTGGTGGGCTGCCATCTATGGGGGTCACACAGATTCCGACATGACTGAAGTGACTTAGCAGCAGCAGCAACAGTACCATTAGACTTTTCTACCACTCCTAAAGATTGGGGATGATAAGTGCAGTGAGAATGGTTTATTACTGGTCAAATATCAAAAATGGATTTAATTATTTGTGCAGTAAAGTGGGTCCTTCAATCACTAGGAAACCCAGAAAGTATCCCCAAACAGGAATTATTTTTTCCAATAGCTGTTTACCTACTGATAAAGCCATTGCCCTCCTGCAGGGAAAAGCTTCAACCCAGGTATAAACAATACAGATCATTACCACCAAAATATATTTATCTCCTTGAGATGATAGAATTTGGAGAAAGTCCAATTGCTATACCTCAAAACATCCCTTAGGAAGGGAAACGTGACATTGATTCCATGAATTGGTTTTCTGGGATTATATTTAGGATGAATAGATTATCGGGCATATGCCTCATGGGCCTCTGTAGCAGAGCATTCCCAAATATATTGTTTTCCTTGTAAAATCACTCATTTCCCAGAATTTGCTACTTTTAGTGGAAGAAGGAAATTCTGAGAAGACTTTTTATTCATCTATTGAATTTCAAATGCCTTCAACTTAAAATAATTTTTATTTCAACTTTGGGGTTCCAAGTGCATGGCCATACTTGTGTGCATTTACAATAATAAAAGGGACAGTGCTGTCCATTACAAAACCATTGAATAACTTCACTGTTTTGTAGAACATCTCAATGTAATATGCTCATCTGTGTTCCATAATGAACAGTTTATTGTTCATGTATTCTATATAATATAATCTATATGCTAAGTTGCTTTAGTCATGTCCAACTCTTTGCAACCCCATGGACTATAGCCCTCCAGGCTCCTTTGTCCATGGCGATTCTCCAAGCAAGAATAGTGGAGAGGGTTTCCATGTCCTCCTCTAGGGATATTCCCAACCCATTGATTGAACGTGCATCTCCTGTGTCTCTTGCATTGCAGGCAGATTCTTTATCCAATGAGCTACCTGGGAAGCCCAATATAACCTATATATATCACAATTATTAACTTACAATCAGCGTAACCTAGAGGGGCAGAATTCTTTTTCCTGTTCTAGGATATATACTCAAATATCCTGTCTTGTAGATTTTGTATTTGCAACTAAATATAAAGCGTATTTGTGGGTTGTTGCTCAACCCTTGGGACTCAAGCCAGTTGGAGGTTTTCATGACATATTGAAGCAAGAACCTATGTAATTGCTGTGTAGTTTTTTTTTTAATGCCCTATAAATATAGTGAAGACATATCTTAGATTTCTGAAAAAAAATCAATTTATGCCTACTGCAGTCAAGTCCCATTTCTGAGTTGGTTTGGATGCTAAACTGGGTGGTTATGTTCCCTATAAACTCACCTCTGATAATGTAATTGTTATCCTATTGACCTTTATGCAGAGGAGAAGGTACTGGTAGATAAGTGCATGTTTCCTCAGCTATATCAGGCATCCTGAATTGACAATCTGCAGTAAAATGGAAGAGTAACAATAGAAATATGGAAATGGTAACAGAAATAAAGAAAGGGATGTTTGATCTCTTCCGTTCACTTCGGTTCAGTTGCTCAGTCGTGTCTGACTCTTTGCGACCCCATGAATCACAGCACGCCAGGCCTCCCTATCCATCACCAACTCCCGGAGTTCACTCAGACTCATGTCCATCGAGTCAGTGATGCCATCCAACCATCTCATCCTCTGTCGTCCCCTTCTCCTCCTGCCCCCAATCCCTATCAGCATCAGAGTCTTCTCCAATGAGTCAACCCTTCACATGAGGTGGCCAAAGTACTGGAGTTTCAGCTTCAGCATCATTTCCTCCAAAGAAATCCCAGGGCTGATCTCCTTCAGAATAGACTGGTTGTATCTCCTTGCAGTCCAAGGGACTCTCAGGAGTCTTCTCCAACACCACAGTTCAACAGCATCAATTATTTGGCACTCAGCCTTCTTCACAGTCCAACACTCACATCCATACATGACCAATGGAAAAACCATAGCCTTGACTAGACGGACCTTTGTTGACAAAGTAATGTCTCTGCTTTTGAATATACAATCTAGGTTGGTCATAACTTTTCTTCCAAGGAGTAAATGTCTTTCATGGCTGCAGTCACCATCTGCAGTGACTTTGGAGTCCAAAGAAATAAAAAGTCTGACACTGTTTCCACTGTTTCTCCATCTATTTCCCATGAAGTGATGGTACCAGATGCCATGATCTTCGTTTTCTGAATTTTGAGCTTTAAGCCAACTTTTTCACTCTCCTCTTTCACTTTCATCAAGAGGCTTTTTAGTTCCTCTTCACTTTCTGCCATAAGGTTGGTGTCATCTGCATATCTGAGATTATTGATATTTCTCCCAGCAATCTTGATTCCAGCTTGTGATTCTTCCAGCCCAGCATTTCTCAAGATGTACTCAGCATAGAAGTTAAATAAGCAGGGTGACAATACACAGCCTTGACGTACTCCTTTTCCTATTTGGAACCAGTCTGTTGTTCCATGTCCAGTTCTAACTGTTGCTGCCTGACCTGCATATAGGCAGGTCAGGTTGTCTGGTATTCCCATCTCTTTCATAATTTTCCACAGTTTATTGTGATCCACACAGTCAAGGCTTTGGCATAGTCAATAAAGCAGAAATAGATGTTTTTCTGGAACTCTCTTGCTTTTTTGATGATCCAGAGGATGTTTACAATTTGAACTCTTAAGTATTCCATAAAATATTCTTGAAGTTTCACAGAGGAGATAAACTCTAAGGGCAGGCACTGTTGTTGACAGATGTCTTCACAACTTGTGAATGACAATGGATATGGGAACTCTCAACTCATTTCATGATGCTGAGATTAAAATGGACATGAGTTTGAGCAAACTCTGGGAGATAGTGAAGGACAGGGAAGCCTGGCATGCTGCAGTCCATGGGGTTGTAAAGAGATGGACATGACTTAGTCACCAAACAGCAACAATTAAAATACAGTAAATACTGATTTCAGTAAACAATATTGAATCTGGCTCTCTCTCTCTCTCTTTTATTTTAATTTATTGCAGATCTTTAACACTAAATCAGAGAGAAAATGGCTTTAAAACTGTGATAAAAATGAAATGTCAGTACACTGATAATCATGTCATACCTGCATTCACCAGTTTCTCAGTCATTTTTTTTTACTGTATGCTTAAGTTCTGTAAATATGGTCTCACTGATTTCTCTAAGTGTTAGTTGCTCATTCGTGTCCAGCTCTTTTGTGATCCCATGGACTCTAGCCCACCAGGCTCCCCTGTCCATGGGATTCTCCAGGCAAGAATACTGGAGTGGGTTGCCATTCCATTCTCCAGGGGATCTTCCCTACCCCAGTATCAAACCTGGGCCTCTTGCATTGCAGACAGATTCTTTATTGTCTGAGCCACCAGGGAAGCACAAAAAAGGAGTTAAATTAAATTTCATGTAGACTGAAATGATGTTTTTATTCTGATGTAGAGACACAAAATTTGACACCCAGAATATGTCTCTTTGACATGATAATTAATTTAAACTGATTATTTTTGAGGTCCAAAAGAATCAGAAAGAATCTCTCCCCTTCCTCCTAACTGCCTAAAAAGAGTGTATATTGAAGACTTGTTCCAATGGAAGTGGATGGAAGGTAGCCATCACCGTAGATAACTGTAGTATGAACTAGATGTGTACAAAGGGAAGTGAAGTTAAGATATTCAGTCGTGTCCAACCCTGTGGGCTGTAGCCTACTAGGCTTCTCCATCCATGTAATTTTCCAGGCAAGAATACTGGAGCGGGTTGCCATTTTCTTCTCCAGGAGATCTTCCCAATCCAGGGAGTGAACCCAGGTTTCCCACACTGTAGGCAGATGCTTTACCATCTGAGACACCAGGGAAGTCTAGAAAGGGAGGAACCTTGCAAAGTCTTAAAATTGCATTCTGTGTCCCATTGTCTCTGCTTGGCCTAACAAACATTTGCTTACCAAACATTTGCTTTTCCATCTCCTTATCAATTGCCTTCCTCCCCTTTGAGGTTCCAAGCCACTACTCATAACATGTCTTTTGTCTTTAGCTGAGGGTGGAATTTAAGGTGAGAGCTTCACTCATTTTGGCAAGTTACTCAGTTTTTCTGGCTCTCTTCCATGTATACATGTTATTAAACTTTCGTTTGATTTTCTCCTGTTAATCTACTTTCTGCCAATTTTTAGACCAGCCAGAAGAACCTAGAAAGATAAAGGTAAATTTGTTGTCCCTGATACAATATCTTTATTCACTAAAAACAAATTTGGGTTAACAATTTTGATAAAAATCAACATATAAAATATTTACCATAAATATACTTTATCTGAAATATATTCAGTATTACCATTTATAAATTATATGATTAATACAAATAAGACTGGTAAATCCATTGACTGTTTTCTTATTGCTAATCAATGTCATTAAACATAATTTCTGGTGTTGCCCTAACACTTAGAAAAGGACAATAATTGTAATAGGAATATGATTAATATTAAAAATGATTTTAAAAATATTTTAAACTTTATTACAGTATCACTTGACTTAATTTTCATTGTATTCCTGTGTCAAGACCAGTCTGTTAATTAAAACTGTTTTACATTCTAGCAAAACAGCAACTGAACATTCAGTCATTTTATTCATTATTATCAGATAATCATTTTCAATAAAATGTTTATTAAATCCTTATTTTAGATGACTTACTTCATGTGACAATTTTACTTTTATTGTTGTTATTAAGGCTAAAGTATGCTTTATTTTTAATACAAAAAAGTTTAATCAGTATATTGCAAACAATGAAAATTGTAGTTGTGATTGCTTTCGAAACACAGATATTTTATCATTAAATTTACAAGTTAGTTTGCTAGATTTGTTTTTATTTTTAGTGATAGTTTGACTTTACCTTTGTAAAGGAAAAAATACATGCTGTGGAATTTTAGGAACATGAAATTATGGAGAAGTTTAAATGCTCTATAAACACTAGCATTCATAAATAATAACTAGTAATATTTTTATATATCGTTTTTCCATTTTTGTTGCTATGTTTTATAGTGAAGACATTTTATAAGGGCTTTCTGTGATTACGTCTTCTTTCAGCAAGCTACAATCTCTGTAATCTCATTTAATTAGTAGCTAAAATTATTTACAATAAGGGTGGTATTCTGCACACTTTTTTCTTTGGTTCAGTCAAACCTAAACTTGAAACTAAGGCCATTTCCTATTTTGACTTGCTTACTTATGAACCTAAATCAAATAACCCTGATAAAGAATTCACAACTAGGGCTGCCCAGAGTACAGTTCTCCAAAAGAGTCTTGGAATACTTGGAGACATTCCTGGTGGTGACATTGGAAGGGTAATTTAGTGTGTGGATCCAAGGAAGCTAAACATCCTGTAACGCACTGGACATTTCCTGATCAAAAGACAAACCTTTACAATGGGAAACAGTCTTTAAGAAGAGTGTTTGTGCTTTTAAGAAAATGATCTTCCCTTACTTAAGATATGAGAACGTATGTGTTAACTCTAAGCATCTTTCCTCGTCTAAGTTCTGTTTCAAATTATTTCTCAATATGCTTCACACATCATAATTGGGGAGCATGACATTTATCCGAACTGCACTGTAGCTGGAACATCATTCCTCCATTTTCTTGTTTATTTTGTTCTTGTCACTGGATTCAAGAAACCAGCTATATGTCCAGTTGGTGTCTTTTACCAACTTTAACCTCTACTTGAAGATATTTAGTGCTTCTTTGGTGGCTCACATGGTGAAGAATCTGCCTGCAATGAAGGAGACTTGGGTTCTGCAGGAGAAAAAAGGAAGAAGCGAAATAAATGGCATAGTAATGGTTCTAAAAAGAAGAGTGAGATTGGGATGTCAGGTATATTAGAAAGAATAGGCCTTGTCATTCCTTACATAACAGGAAAAAGGAAGGGTCATATGCCAATAATCGGTGGTTATAGGAAATTAAAGATACCCTTCCATATTGCTATTTTCCCCAGTCTAAATCTCTCTCAAAACCTCTAAACTCTTATATTCAACTGTTTTATCAACATTTCTGTTTGAATGAATGTTATATTATGTCTGCCTTAAAAAAAAAAACAAAAAAAAAAACAAACAAAAAAACCCTATCTTGTGACCATTCACCTTGAAAACCTTTTCTGTCTACAGCCTTCCTGATCTCATTTTACCAAAACTCAGTCTTTGCATTTGCACAAATGAAGAACACTAGAGTCATCCTTGATTCTTCATTTCTTGTACAATCTAAGTTAAATACATCAGAAAACTATAATTGTTCCTTTTAGAAAACACATAAAATATGACCACCTCTTATTCCTTCCATTGCACTAATCCTAGAGCAAGTCACCATCATCTATGACTTGGATTACTGTAAGTCTCTAATTGGTTCTTGCTGTTTATGTTCTTATTCTAGAGAACCAGATTCCACTGCAGCATGCAGAATGTTCCTTTATAGTATCTAAATTTGATCTTGTCCTCCTTCTGCAATGATTCTCTATGTCATGCAGAATAAATATCACAGTTTTTATGGTGGTCTACTCTGTAGTATTCTCTCTTCATCAGCTCCAGGAACCCTGTCTCCTTACTATTCCTCCAATAAGTCTAGGCATAATTTCCTTATACAGTATATTCAATAGAAATGTGCCTTTATGTTCAGGGCTAATTTTTCCACCGCTTCAGTCTTTGCTCAAATGTTCCTTTTATTAGAAACTATATTTAACCACACTATTTAATGCCTCCCTTCTTCAGTCTTCTGATTTCTCTTACCTGGTTTTATTTTTCCTTTTGTCATTCATATAGTTGCTCCCTTTAAACAATATATTTTAATCCATTTATTACATTTCCTTATTACTCAAAGCACCAAGAGATCTTATCAGTTTTATTCAGTGATATATCCTAAGTGCCTTGAACAGGGTCTAGCACAGAGCAGGTGCTCAGGAAATATTTGTTGATTGAATGAATGAATGTTTATCTGAGAAGAGAAATTATCTGTTGAGAGTGATTAAAAGATAAGGTAGAACATGCTTTCTCCAGCAATATCAAGTTTCTTCATTACTGTTTTATTATTAATATATAAATATGTTGTGATTTCCCTGGTCCATAAAGAAAAACCTTCTTTGACCACATTTTCTCTATCAACTGTGCCTTTGGCCTTCAGTTCAATTCAGTCGCTCAGTCATGTCCAACTCTTTGCAACCCCATGAATTGCAGCACGCCAGGCCTCCCTGTCCATCACCAACTCCCGGAGTTCATCCAAACTCACATCCATCGAGTCAGTGATCCCATCCAGCTGTCTCATCCTCTGTCGTCCCCTTCTTCTCCTGCCCACAATCCCTCCCAGCATCAGGGTCTTTTCCAATGAGTCAACTCTTCACATGAGGTTGCCAAAGTACTGGAGTTTCACCTTTAGCATCAGTCCTTCCAAACAATACCCAGGACTGATCTCCTTTAGAATGGACTGGTTGGATCTCCTTGCAGTCCAAGGGCCTCTCAAGAGTCTTCTCCAACACCACAGTTCAAAATAGGCTTATATTGCAGAAAACTCTAAAAGTGATTTTTCCTCTATTATTCAATTTTCAACCCAAATCTCAGGCACTTACTTGGTTGAAACAGTTCTTTTCAAGCTTCCAACAACTTCTGTGTAAATCTAATGTTAATAACCATGTGTCAGTCTTTAACGTATTTTGTATTTTAAAACATTCTGTATAGTTGGTCTTGCCTATTTCTTGGGAATATTTTTCCATGCAATCCTGATTTTCCTCCTACATTTGGAATAATCCATGTAAATCTCTTTTCTACCTTTTAAATATTGGGCAAGTACATTTCTTATTATTCATGACCCTTTACAACTATTCTGGAGGCTTTTAAAACTAATCCTATATACTTTATTATAATTTATAAGGTAAATATTTTCAAATATACCTCTCTATTGACATACTCCAAGCTATGGACTCATATAAGATATTGCTTAATATCTTCACTTAATTTTCTTTAATGTTCATATTTCTACCCTGTTCTCTCCTTTCAGTCTATTCCAAATAAGTGGCCACAGTCATATATTTAAAATGTAAATTAGGTTTTAATTTTCTTATATATATGAAACAGTCTTTTTCATACCATACTAAGCCTTTCATAGAGTAGCCTTTAGCTACCTTTGTAAAAATATTTTCTCTCAGTCTTTTCATTATGTCCTCTTTAGCTACTCTGGCCTTCTTAATAGCTTCATCTCAGAGATGTTTCAGTTATTGTTCATGTACCTTATGCCTCCATAGTTCATCCAGCTTATGCTAACATGTTACTTTCTTAAATCTTACCTTCCTTTCTAAAATTACTTCATTGTTTGCTATTATTTATATCTCTAAGTACAACCCCCCCCCAAATATTTTGTTCATTTGATTGTTACCCAGTTTCATTCCTCTGATAAATCATCATGTAGACAAATATCATGGCTGTTTTATTCCTCTTTAAGAAATACCTGTTTCTCTATATGAATTAAAGTATGTTTAAGAAGAGGATTGCATGTTATGAGGTTTAAGATAAACAGATGTATCAAGGGCCCCAAATACCACCCTTAAACTTGATAATTCACCAAAGATTCAGAAAATGGTGTTACACTAATGGTTTATAAGTATTTTTTACAATGAAAGAATATAAATTATCAAAAATAAAAGGCATATAAGCAGGATCTAGAAAAAGAAAACTAAGAACAAGGTTCAAAGTGTCTTCTTCATTTTTTTATACTTTAAAATTGAAATATATTTATTTTAATTGGAGGCTAATTACTTTACAATATTGTATAGGTTTTGACATACATCAACATGAATCCGCCACAGGTATACACGTGTTCCCCATCCTGAACCCCCCTCCCACATCCCTCCTCTTCCCAACCCTCTGGGTCATCCCAGTGTACCAGCCCCAAGCATCCTGTATCCTGCATTGAACCTGAACAAGCAATTCGTTTCTTATATGATATTATACATGTTTCAATGCCATTCTCCCAAATCATCCCATCCTCTCCCTCTCCCACAGAGTCCAAAAGACTGTTCTATACATCTCTGTCTCTTTTGCTGTCTCGCATACAGGGTTATCATTACCATCTTTCTAAATTCCATATATATGCATTAATATACTGTATTGGTGTTTTTGTTTTTGGCTTACTTCACTCTGTATAATAGTCTCCAGTTTCATCCACCTCATTAGAACTGATTCAAATGTATTCTTTTTAATGGCTGGGTAATACTCCATTATGTATATGTACCACAGCTTTCTTATTCATTCATCTGCTGATGGACATCTAGGTTGCTTCCAAGACCTGGCTATTATAAACAGTGCTGCAATGAACATTGGGGTACATGAGTCTCTTTCAATTCTGATTTCCTTAGTGTGTATGCCCAGCAGTGGGATTGCTGGGTCAAAAGGCAGTTCTATTTCCAGTTTTTTAAGGAATCTCCACACTGTTCTCCATAGTGGCTGTATGAGTTTGCATTCCCACCAACAGTGTAAGAGAGTCCCCTTTTCTCCACACCTTCTCCAGCATTTACTGCTTATAGACTTTTGGATCGCAGCCATTGTGACTGGTGTGAAATGGTACCTCATGGTGGTTTTGACTTGCGTTTCTCTGATAATGAGTGATGTTGAGCATCTTTTCATGTGTTTGTGAGCCATCTGTATGTCTTCTTTGGAGAAATGTCTGTTTAGTTCTTTGGACCACTTTTTGATTGGGTCGTTTATTTTTCTGGAATTGAGTTGCAGGAGTTGCTTGTATATTTTTGAGATTAATTGTTTTTCAGTTGCTTCATTTGCTATTATTTTCTCCCATTCTGAATGCTGTCTTTTCACCTTGCTTATAGTTTCCTTTGTTGTGCAGAAGCTTTTAATTTTAATTAGGTCCCATTTGTCTATTTTTGCTTTTATTTCCAGTATTCTAGGAGGTGGGTCATAGAGGATCCTGCTGTGATTTATGTTGGAGAGTGTTTTGCCTATGTTCTCCTCTAGGAGTTTTTTAGTTTCTGGTCTTACATTTAGACCTTTAATCCATTTTGAGTTTATTCTTGTGTATGCTGTTAGAAAGTGTTCTAGTTTCATTTTTTTTTACAAGTGGTTGACCAGTTTTCCCAGCACCACTTGTTAAAGAGATTGTCTTTAATCCACTGTATATTCTTGTCTCCTTTGTCAAAGATAAGGTGTCCATAGGTGTGTGGATTTATCTCTGGGCTTTCTATTTTGTTCCATTGATCTATATTTCTGTCTTTGTGCCAGTACTATACTGTCTTGATGACTGTACCATACTGTCTTGATGGCTTTGTAGTAGAATCTGAAGTCAGGCAGGATGATTCCTCCAGTTCCATTCTTCTTTCTCAAGATGGCTTTGGCTATTCGAGGTTTTTTGTATTTCCATACAAATTGTGAAATTATTTGTTCCAGCTCTGTGAAAAATACTATGGGTATCTTGATAGGGATTGCATTGAATCTATAGATTGCTTTGGGTAGTATACTCATTTTCACTATATTGATTTTTCCGATCCATGAACATGGTATATTTCTCCATCTATTACTGTCCTCTTTGATTCCTTTCACCAGTGTTTTATAGTTTTCTATATATAGGTCTTTAGTTTGTTTAGGTAGATATATTCCTAAATATTTTATTCTTTTCATTGCAATGGTGAATGGAATTGTTTCCTTAATTTCTCTTTCTATTTTGTCATTATTAATGTATAGGAATGCAGGAGATTTCTGTGT
This sequence comes from Capra hircus, assembly GCF_001704415.2. Lineage (NCBI taxonomy): Eukaryota > Metazoa > Chordata > Mammalia > Artiodactyla > Bovidae > Capra > Capra hircus. The sequence continues at coordinate 82,564,164 of NC_030810.1, forward strand.
GTTGATTTTATATCCTGCAACTTTACTATATTCATTGATTAGCTTTAGTAATTTTCTGGTGGAGTCTTTAGGTTGTTCTATGTAGAGGATCATGCCATCTGCAAACAGTGAGGGTTTTACTTCTTCTTTTACAGTTTGGGTTCCTTTCATTTCTTTTTCTGCTCTGATTGCTGTGGCCAAAACTTCCAGAACTATGTTGAAGAGTAGCGGTGAAAGTGGGCACCCTTGTCTTGTCCTGACTTTAGGGGCAATGCTTTCAACTTTTCACCATTGAGGATAATGTTTGCTGTGGGTTTGTCATATATAGCTTTTATTTTGTTGAGGTATGTTCCTTCTATTCCTGCTTTCTGAAGAGTTTTTATCATAAATGGATGTTGAGTTTTGCCAAAGGCTTTCTCTGCATCTATTGAGATAATCATATGGCTTTTATTTTTTAATTTGTTAATGTGGTGTATTACATTGATTGATTTGCGGATATTGAGGAATTCTTGCATCCCTGAGATAAAGCCCACTTGGTCATGGTATATGAACTTTTTAATGTGTTGTTGGATTCTGATTGGTAGAATTTTGTTAAGGATTTTTGCATCTATGTTCATCAGTGATATTGGCCTGTAGTTTTCTTTTTTGTGGCATCTTTGTCAGGTTTTGGTATTAGGGTGATGATAGTCTCATAGAATGAGTTTGGAGGTTTACCTTTCTCTGTAATTTTCTGGAAGAGTTTGAGTAGGATAGGTGTTAGCTCTTCTCTAAATTTTTGGTAGAATTCAACTGTGAAGCGGTCTGGACCTGGGCATTTGTTTCCTGGAAGATTTCTGATTACAGTTTTAATTTCCATGCTTGTGATGGGTCTGTTAAGATTTTTATTTCTTCTTGGTTCAGTTTTGGAAAGTTGTACTTTTCTAAGAATTTGTCCATTTCTCCCGCATTGTCCATTTTATTGGCATATAATTGCTGATAGTAGTCTCTTATGATCCTTTGTATTTCTGTTGTCTGGTGTGATCTCTCCATTTTCATTTCTAATTTTATTGATTTGATTTTGCTCCCTTTGTTTCTTGATGAGTCTGGCTAATGTTTGTCAATTTTATTTATCCTTTCAAAGAACCAGCTTTTGGCTTTGTTGATTTTTACTATGGTCTCTTTTGTTTCTTTTGCATTTATTTCTGCCCTAATTTTTAAAATTTCTTTCCTTCTACTAACTCTGGGGTTATTCATTTTTTTTCCTTTTCTAGTTGCTTTAGGTGTAGAGTTGGGTTATTTATTTGAGTTTTTTCTTATTTCTTGAGGCATGCCTGTATTGCTATGAACTTTGCCCTTAGCACTGCTTTTACAGTGTCCCACAGGTTTTGGGTTGTTGCGTTTTCATTTTCATTCATTTCTATGCCTATTTTGATTTCTTCTGTGATTTGTTGGTTATTCAGAAGCGTGTTGTTCAGCCTCCATATGTTGGAATTTTTAATAGGTTTTCTCCTGTAATTGAGATCTAATCTTACTGCACTCTGGTCAGAAGAGATGCTTCTAATGACTTTAAATTTTTTTTTTTTTTTAAATTTACCAGCCCTAGATTTATGACCCAGGATGTTATCTATCCTGGAGAAGGTTCCGTGTGTGCTTGAGAAAAAGGTGAAATTCATTGTTTTGGCGTGAAATGTCCTATAGATATCAATTAGGTCTAATTGGTCTATTGTTTCATTTAAAGTTTGTGTTTCCTTCTTAATTTTCTGTTTAGTTGATCTATCCATAGGTGTGAGTGGGGTACTAAAGTCTCCCACTCTTATTGTGTTATTGTTAATTTCCCCTTTCATACTTGTTAGCATTTGTCTTACATATTGTGGTACTCCTAAGTTGGGTGCATATGCATATATATTTATAATTGTTATATCTTTTTCTTGGATTAATCCTTTGATCATTATGTAATGTCCTTCTTTGTCTCTTTTCACAGACTTAGATTTAAAGCCTATTTTATCTGATATGAGTATTGCTACTCCTGATTTCTTTTGTCTGTATTTGCATGGAATATCTTTTTCCAGCCCTTCACTTTCAGTCTGTATGTGTCCCCTGTTTTGATGTGGGTCTCTTGTAGACAATGTATATAGGGGTCTTGTTTTTGTATCCATTCAGCCAGTCTTTGTCTTTTGGTTGGGGCATTCAACCCATTTATGTTTAAGGTAATTATTGATAAGTTTGTTCCCATTGCCATTTACTTTATTGTTTTGCATTCGAGTTTATACACCTGTGTTGTGTTTCCTGTCTAGAGAAGATCCTTTAGCATTTGTTGGAGAGCTGTTTTCGTGGTGCTGAATTCTCTCAGCTTTTGCTTGTCTGTAAAGATTTGGTTTCTCCTTCATATTTGAATGAGATCCTTTCTGGGTACAGTAATCTGGGCTGTAGGTTATTTTCTTTCATCAGTTTAAGTATGTCTTGCCTTTCCCTCCTGGCCTGAAGAGTTTCTATTAAAAGATCAGCTGTTATCCTTATGGGACTCCCGTTGTGTGTTATTTGTTGTTTTTCCCTTGCTGCTTTTAATATTTGTTCTTTGTGTTTGATCTTTGCTAATTTGATTAATATGTGTCTTAGGCTGTTTCACCTTGGGTTTATCCTGTTTGGGACTCTCTGGGTTTCTTGGACTTGGGTGATTATTTCCTTTCCCATTTTAGGGACATTTTCAACTATTATCTCCTCAAGTATTTTCTCATGGTCTTTTTTATTTATTTATTTATTTATTTATTTATTGTCTTCTTCTTCTGGGACTCCCATGATTCAAATGTTGTTGTGTTTAATATTGTCCTAGAGGTCTCTGAGATTGTCCTCATTTCTTTTAATTCATTTTTCTTTTTACCTCTCTGATTCATCTATTTCTACCATTCTATCTTCTACTTCACTAATCCTATCTTCTTCCTCCATTATTCTACTATTTTTTTGCCTCCAGAGTGTTTTTGATCTCATTTATTGCATTATTCATTATATATTGACTCTTTTTTATTTCTTCTAGGTCCTTGTTAAACCTTTCTTGCATCTTCTCAATCCTTGTCTCCAGGCTATTTATCTGTGATTCCATTTTGATTTCAAGATTTTGGATCATTTTCACTATCATTATTTGGAATTCTTTATCATGTAGATCCCCTATCTATCTCTTCCTCTTTTGTTTGGCTTGGTGGGCATTTATCCTGTTCCTTTACCTGCTAGGTATTCCTCTGTCTCTTCATCTTGTTTATATTGCTGAGTTTGGGGTGGCCTTTCTGTATTCTGGCTGTTTGTGGAGTTCTCTTTATTGTGGAGTTTCCTCTCTGTGGGTGGGGTTGTATGGGTGGCTTGTCAAGGTTTCTTGGTTAAGGAAGCTTGTGTTGGTGTTCTGGTGGGTGGAGCTGGATTTCTTCTCTCTGTAATGCAATGAAGTGTCCAGTAATGAGTTATGAGATGTCAGTGGGTTTGGGGTAACTTTGTGAAGCCTGTAGATTGAGGCTCAGGGCTGTCTCCCTGTGTTGCTGGAGAATTTGCGTGGTATGTCTTTCTCTGGAACTTGTTGGACCTTGGTTGTGCTTGGTTTCAGTGTAGGTATGGAGGCGTTTGATGAGCTCCTTTCGATTAATGTTCTCTGAAGTCAGGAGTTCTCTGGTGTTCTCAGGATTTGGACTGAAGCCTCCTGCTTTTGGTTTTCAGTCTTATTTTTACAGTAGTCTCAAGACTTCTTCTGTACAGCATTGTTGATTAAACATCTAGGTTAAAGATGAAAAATTTCTCCACAGTGAGGGACACCCAGAGAGGTTCACAGAGTTACACGAGAAGAGAAGAGGGAGGAGGGAGTTAGAGGCGACCTGAATGAGATGAGATGGAATCAAAAGGGAAGAGAGAAAGCTAGCTGGTAATTACTTCCTTATGTGCACTCCACAGTCTGGACCACTCAGAGATGTTCACGGAGTTATACAGAGAAGAGAAGAGGGAGGAAGGAGACAGAGGTGGCCAGGAAGATAAAAGGGGGAAATCAAAAGGATAGAGACAGATCCAGCCAGTAATCAGTTCCCTAAGTGTTCTCCACCATCTGGAACACACAGAGATTCACAGAGTTGGATAGAAGAGAAGGGGGAGGGAGGAGACAGAGGAGACCTGGTGGAGAAAAAGGAGAGTCCAAAGGGGGAGAGTGCAGTCAAGCCAGTAATCTTACTTCCAAATAAAAATGGGTACTGAAGATTGGGTTCTTAAAGGTACAAAATTGATAACAAATACCAAAAAGGAAAAATTAAAAATCTAGAGAAGAGGTTGGATTTTCAAAAATATACTATTAAAGAAAAGAAGTGCACTGGGACAACCCAGAGGAATGGTACGGGGAGGGAGGAGGGAGGAGGATTCAGGATAGGGAACACATGTATACCTGTGGTGGATTCATGTAGTTGTATGACAAAACCAATACAATATTGCAAAGTAATTAACCTCTAATTAAAATAAATAAATTTATATTTAAAAAAAACAAGAAAAAAAGAAGAAAAAAACAAAGTTACAAAAATTATTTTAGAAACATATATATATGAATTTTGCTTTAAAAAATAGGGTATTTTTTTCACAAAGTAATAATAGGTTATAAAAATGAAAATTAAAGGCATAATAGAGGACTTAAAAATTTAAAAAAATTTTAAAAAAAGGATGAGTGTAAAAATAGTAAAAATATATCTAGGACTTTCTCTGGTGTTGTTGAGGGTAGTGTGGGGTCAGTTCATTTTCAGCTAGTTCCTTGGTCTGGCTTATATTTCTCAAGATCTATAGGCCCCTTCCTATGTAGTCAGTACTAACTTCAGGATTTTAATCTACTGCACCTGTCACTTCCAAGACAGTTCTCTCTGTTTTAGCTTCTCGTGTTTGCTGATCTTTTCAGTGTCTGATTTCCGCCCTGACACAAGGGGGCGGTGGTGGACACTTTTTTAGGTTCACTTGTTCAGTGGCGCTGTGGGGAGGGAGGGAAGCTGCAAACAAATAACACTGGCATGTGCTTGCAGTATCTCAGCCACACTGGGCCTGCCCCCGCTCACGGTGTGTGTGCCCTCCCTGCCCACACTGCTCAGGCTCTAGGTTGCTCCTCAGGGAACCATCTGAGGTGAGCCCTGGGCTGCATGCACCTCCCAGGTTTAAGCCGCTCAGGTTCAGGCACTCAGGTAGTCAGTCCTCAGAGGTGCAGACTCAGTTGGGCCAGCGTTTTGTGCCCTTCCCAGATCCAAGCAGCTCAGGTGACCAGGTGTTTAGCGAGTGTGGTCACTGCGACTTGTCGCCTCCCTCATCCCTGCCGCTTGGTTTTCTGGGTGTACAACCTGCGCACATTCTCAGGCAGATATTGACTGTCCAGAACCCCGAGAAGTCTTAGTTAGCAAAGAAGCCTGCTTGCAGTTTGGTAAATAATGTCTCCCTGGGGCTGCAATTTCCCCCTTCTGGCTCTGGCTGCCTGTCACCGGAAGGGGATGGTCTGCAGCCAGCTAGTTCTGCTCAGTACTTTGTTCTGTGTGCAGGCCTGGTGGTGTCTTAGGTTAGGACTTTTTGTGTAGCTCTGCTCAGTCCTTTGTTCTGTGAGTGGGCCTGTCGGTGTCTTAGGTTAGGACTTTTCTCGTGGTAGCTATCCCACAGTATGTTTTACTAGCCCAAGTTAGCTTGCTCAGATTGCACTCGGGACATTTAGGCCTGGTCCTTACTCTAAGCAATGCAGCCTGCATCTCCCTGCCCAGCCCCTGCTTGCAAGTGGCAGGTGCAGGCATCTGTGCTGCTTCTCCACTGGGGGAGTTACCATTGGGCTCGTAATCTGTGGGGCTTAATTATTTATTTATTTTTCCTCCCCGTTATGTTGCCCTCTGTGCTTCCAGTGCTCGCCACAGACTCGGCAGTGAGCGTGTTTCCGGGTGTTCGGAAACCTCTCTCTTTTTGAGACTCCCTTCCTGGACAGAGCTCCATCCCTACCTCTTTTGTCTCTTTTTTTGTCTTTTATATTTTTTCCTATCTTCTTTTGAAGACAATGTGCTCTTTTTCTGGGTGCCTGATGTCCTCTGCCAGCATTCAGAAGTTGTTTTGTGGAATTTACACAGTGTTTAAATGTTCATTTGATGATTTTGGAGGGAAGAAAGTGGTCTCCCTGTCCTATTCCTCTGCCATCTTAGGACCGCCCTCCCCAGGTGTCTTCTAATGTCTGACTCTTTGTGACCCCCATGGACTTTGAAAATATCTTCCAAATATTCCCAAGGCTCCTCTGTCCATGGGGTTTTCCAGGCAAGAGTACTGGAGTGGGTTACCATTTCCTTCTCCAGGGGATCTTCCTGACCGAGGGATCGAACCCAGGTCTCCCACATTGTAAGTAGACGCTTTACCATCTGAGACACCAGGGAAGTCTCTTCTAATGCAATTAATGCTTAATTCTCCCACCTACAATGTGTGACAACACACGCACAGTATTGCAAACCAGGGACGCTCACCCAGGCTTTGATGTCCAGAGGTGGTAATGGAGTTCAGTTCCATAGGCATGGCACCTGCATGACTGACCTTAGCTACTCAGAGGCAAGCCCCCCAGTGCAAAAATAGGTGAAATACTATAAATCACATTGTTAGAATAAACGACTTAATCAAACTTTTCTGTTAGGACCAAAGGCATAAAATACACACTTATAATAGTAACTATGAGTTGAACAACCAGTCTTTTATGTGAATGTACAGAGTTCAGACAACCCAGGGCTGTTGAGTTAATCCTTTCCTGCACAAAGGGAAGTAATTTTAAATAAAAGAAGCTCCTATTAAAAAATGAAACATAAATGTTCTCAAAGATGTTCAGGTTTTAAGTAAGGTGGCCCTCATATTGTGTAATTTCTGATATGCACCCAGTTCAGCTACCAGGGTTTAGATAAAATAACACCCATCCTCCAACAACATGATTCAGTTTTCAACTTCAGTTCAATTCAGTTCAGTTCAGTTACTCAGTCATGTCCGACTCTTTGCAACCCCATGGACTGTAGCATGCCAGGGCTCCCTGTCCAACACCAACTCCTGGAGCTTACTCAAACTCATGTCCATTGAGTCAGTGATGCCATCAAACCATCTCATCCTCTGTTGTCCGCTTCTCTTCTTACTTTCAATCTTTCCCAGCATCAGGGTCTATTCAAATGAGTCAGTTCTTCACATCAGGTGGCAAAAATATTGGAGTTTCAGTTTCAGCATCAGTCCTTCCAATGAATATTCAGGATTGATTTCCTTTAAGATGGATTGGTTGGATCTCCTTGCAGTCCAAGAGACTCTCAAGAGTCTTCTCCAACACCACAATTCAAAAGCTTCAGTTCTTTGGCACTCAGCTTTCTTTATAGTATAACTCTCACATCCATACATGACTAATGGAAAAACTATAGCATTGACTAGATAGACCTTTGTTGGCAAAGTAATGTCTCTGCTTTTTAATATGCTGTCTAGGTTGGTCATAGATTTTCTTCAAAGGAGCAAGCGTCTTTGAATTTCATGGCTGCAGTCACCATCTTCAGTGATATTGGAGCTCAAGAAAATTAAGTCTGTCACTGTTTCCACTGATGCCCCATCTAATTTCCATGAAGTAATGGGACCAGATGCCATGATCTTAGTTTTCTTCATGTTGATTTTTACACCAACTTTTTCATTCTCCTCTTTCACTTTCATCAAGAGGCTCTTTAGTTCTTCTTCGTTTTCTGCCATAAGGGTGGTGTCATCTGTATATCCGAGGTTACTGATATTTCTCCCGGCAATCTTGATTCCAGCTTGTGCTTCATCCTGCCAGGCATTTCACGTGAGGTACTCTGCATATAAGTTAAATAAGCAGGGTGACAATACACAGCCTTGGTGTACTCCTTTCCCAATTAGGAACCAGTCTGTTGTTCCATGTCCAGTTCTAACTGTTGCTTCCTGACCTGCATACAGATTTCTCAGGAGGCAGATCTTACCAAAAAGAATTAACTATAATTGCACAAAGTATACAATTTGCTACTAGTTCTTGGTCCAAAAATCTGTATGTAAACAAGACATGTGTTTCATGATTAATGACCAACACATCATTTCTGGTCACTCAGTTTATACACAGGTAAAAAAAGTGTGTAGTTGTGTTGCTTCTTTGTCTCACAGTGACACATCTCCATGACATACTACAAAAATGGAACTATATATATATATATACATATATATATATATAATTGACAATTTTGATAGTACAGATCTAAGCAAAATTGTGACTCCTTACAAGAACAAGTAGGAATGTTATCTTTTAAGGAGCTGCCTTGTTGATGCTAGAAGAATGTTGCTCTTTATGGATGAGCAGGGATTTCTGCTCATAGAGGAGGTTTGGTTGATGCATAACACAGATACATAATGCACAGTGGGAGCAGAGAGGAGAGCAAAGGGCAGAGAACTTTTTTTAAGTTTAAATTGTCTTGTCTTCCCATAGATATAAATTTTATCTCTTTATAATATAGATGAAATAACTGCCCATGACAGTATTGATAGTGCCGCCATTCAGTTCAGTTCAGTTGCTCAGCCATGTCCAACTCTTTGTGACCCCATCAACCATACCACACCAGGCCTCCCTGTCCATCACCAACTCCTAGAGTCTACACAAACTCATGTCCATCGAGTCAGTGATGCTATCCACTCATCTCATCCTCTGTCATCCTCTTTTCCTCCTGCCCTCAATCTTTCACAACATCAAGGTCTTTTCAAATGAGTCAGCTCTTCGCATGAGGTGGCCAAAGTATTGGAGTTTAAGCTTCAACATCAGTCCTTCTGATAAACACTCAGGACTGATCTCCTCTAGGATCGACTGGTTGGATGTCTTTGCAGTCTAAGGGACTCTCAAGAGTCTTCTACAACACCACATTTCAAAAGCATCAATTCTTTGGCTATCAGCTTTCGTTATAGTCCAACTGTCACATCCATACATGACTACTGGAAAAACCATAGCCTTGACTAGACGGACCTTTGGCAAAGTAATGTCTCTGCCTTTTAATATGCTGTCTAGGTTGGTCATAACTTTCCTTCCGAGGAGCAAGCATCTTTTAATTTTATGGCTACAGTCACCATCTGCAGTGATTTTGGAGCCCCCCAAAATAAAGTCAGCCACTATTTCCACTGTTTCCCCATCTATTTGCCATGAAGTGGGGGGACTGGATACAATGATCTTAGTTTTTTGAATGTTAAGCTTTAAGCCAACTTTTTCACTCTCCTCTTTCACAGACTGAAACCACAATCACAGATAACTAACCAGTCTAATCACATGGACCACAGCCTTGTCTAACTCAGTGAAACTAAGCCATGCTGTGTAGGGCTACCCAAGATGGACGGGTCATGGTTGAGATTTCTGACAAAATGTGGTTCTACTGAAGAAGGGAATGGCAGACCACTTCAGCATTCTTGCCTTGAGAACCCCATGAACAGTATGAAAAAGCTACCATCCAAGAGACCCTCAATATGCTAGTGAAGGTGAACTTTTCAACATAAACGAGGAAAATGACTATGGTGAGAGAGTGAAAATGAACCAAAATAAGTGAAAATGACCAAACAGAAATTCACATTAGAATATCTCTTAGAGATATTTCATTGTATTTTTCATGGAACTAGAACAAATAACCCTAAAAATTATATATGGAACCACAAAAGACCCAGAATTGCCAAAGCAATCATGAGGAAAAAAGTACAAAGCTAGAGGCATAAGCCTCTCAGACTTCATGCAATGCTTCAAAGCTACAGTAATCAAAACAGCACAGTATTGGCAAAAAACAAACAAACAAACAAAAACAGATATATGGATCTGTGGAGTGGAATAAAGAGCCCCAAAATAAACCTGCACACGTACAGTCCATTAATCTTTGACAAAGGAGTTAAGAATACACAATGGAGAAAAGAGAGTCTCTTAGGCAAATGGAGTTGGGAAAACTGGACAGCAACATATAAATCAATGAAATTAGAACACACCTTCACATCATAAACAAAAGTAAACTCAAAGTAGCTGAAAGAATTAAATATAAGATGACACTATAGAGGGGAACACAGGAAAAACATTTTCTGACATAAATCACAGCAGTGCTATCTTAAACCAGTCTCCCAGAGCAAAAGAAATAAAACAAAAATAAACAAATGGGACATAATCAAATTTATAAGCTTTTGCACAGCAAAGGATACCATAAACAATACAAAAAGGTATCTTAGAGACTGGCAGAAAATGTTTGCAAATCATGAAACCAACAAAATTAATATCTAAAATATACAAAGAGCTCACTTATCTCAATTTTCTTTTCTTTTCTTTTTTTATTGATGGTACACGACAAGGCAGGGCTCCCTAAGCCCCTCCCCTTCCTCAAGGCCTTGGGGATGGAAATGTGTGGAGGTCAGGAGATTCTCAGTGTGGTGGAGGTGGGGCAGGACTGCCCAGCAGCTGAGGAACTCTCTTCCTCTCATGCTCCTGCTGGGACTGGGGTTCCAAGGATCTTACTCCTTGGAGGCCATGTGGACCATGAGGTCCACCACCCTGTTGCTGTAGCCGAATTAATTGTCATACCAGGAAATGAGCTTGACAAAATGGTCGTTGAGGGCAATGTCAGCCCCGACATCGAAGGTATAAGAGTGACTGTCGCTGTTGAAGTCGCAGGAGACAACCTGGTCCTCAGTGTAGCCTAGAATGCCCTTGAGAGGGCCTTCTGATGCCTGCTTCACCACCTTCTTGATCTCATCATACTTGGCAGGTTTCTCCAGGTGGCAGGTCAGATCCACAACGGACACGTTGGGGGTGGGGACGCGGAAGGCCATGCCAGTGAGCTTCCCATTGAGCTCAGGGATGACCTTGCCCATGGCCTTGGCAGTGCCAGTAGAAGCAGGGATGATGTTCTGGGAAGCCTCTCGGCCATCACGCCACAGCTTCCCGGAGAGGCCATCCACAGTCTTCTGGGTGGCAGTGATGGCGTGGACAGTGGTCGTAAGTCCCTCCATGATGCCAAAGTGGTTGTGGATGACCTTAGCTGGGGCGGCAAGCAGTTGGTGGTGCAGGAGGCATTGCTGACAATCATGAGGGTGTTATACTTCTCGTGGTTCACGCCCATCACAAATATGGGGTCATCGGCAGAAAGTGCAGAGATGATGACCTTCTTGGCTCCACCCTTCAAGTGAGCCCCAGCCTTCTCCATGGTAGTGAAGACCCCAGTGGACTCCACCATGTACTCAGCACCAGCATCACCCCACTTGATGTTGGCAGGATCTCACTCCTGGAAGATGGTGATGGCCTTTCCATTGATGACGAGCTTCCCATTCTCTGCCTTGACTGTGCCATGGAACTTGCCGTGGGTGGAATCATAGTGGAACATGTAGACCATGTAGTGAAGGTCAATGAAGGGGTCATTGATGGTGACAATGTCCACTTTGCCAGAATTAAAAGCAGCCCTGGTGACCAGGTGCCCGATGCGGCCGAATCCGTTCACTCCAACCTTCACCATCTTGTCTCAGGGATGCGGCTGGCACAGCACGGAAGTAATGGCTATCTGTCGAACGGGCAGGAGCAGAGAGCCTCAATATTTTTTTGAAAAAGCAAACAATCCAATCAAAAATGGACAGAAAACCTTAACAGACATTTCTCCAAAGCAGACATATAGATGGCCAACAAGCTCATGAAAAGATGCTCAACATTGCTGTGATTTTGAGAAGTGCAAATAAAAACTACAATGAGGTATCACATCTTCACACTAGTCAAAATGGCCATCATTAAAAAGTCTACAAATAATAAATGCTGGAGAGAGTATGAAAAAGAGGAACTTGCCTACATTGTTGTTGGGAATGTAAATTGGTTCAGCCACTATGGAGACTATTGTGGAAGTTCCTTAAAAAAATAAAAATAGAGCCACCATATAATCCAGCAATCTTACTCCTGGACATATGTCCAGAAAATACAAAGACTAATTTGAAAAGATGTATGCATGCCAGTGTTCACAGAAGCACTGTTTAGAATTGCTAAGACCTAAAGCAACCTAAGTATACATCACTGGATTAATGAATAAGATGATCTGCCTCGTTATATATCTGTCATATACACACATACAGTGGAATACTACTCAACCATAAAAAAGAACAAAATAATCCCTAGAAATCATCCTACTAAGTGAAGTAAGACAAAGAAAGAAAGACAAATATCATATCATAGATATCACTTCTATGTAGAATCTTAAAAATATGATATGAATGAACTTACTTATGGAACAGAAACAGACTCACAGATATAGAAAGCAAATTTATGATTACTGAAGTGGAGTGGGGAGGGGAAGGGATAAATTAAGAGTTTGGATTAAAAGATATACACTATTATATATGAAATATTTTTTTATTCTTTGTTTTTACTTTATTTTACTTTACAATACTGTGTTGGTTTTGCCATACATTGATATGACAATGTATTATATATGAAATATTTAAACAATAAGATCCTACTGTATCACATAGAAAATTCTTCAATACCTTGTAATAACCAATAATGGAAAAAATCTGAAACATATATGTGTGTGTGTATAATTAAATCACTTTACCAAGGCAATGGCAACCCACTCCAGTACTCTTGCCTGGAAAATCCCATGGATGGAAGAGCCTGGTAGGCTGCTCCATGGGGTCACTAAGAGTCAGACACGACTGAACGACTTCATTTTCACTTTTTACTTTCATGCATTGGAGAAGGAAATGGCAACCCACTCCAGTATTCTTGCCTGGAAAATCCATGGACAGAGGAGCCTGGTGGGCTGCAGTCCATGGGGTCGCTAAGTGTCGGATACGACTGAGCAACTTCACTTTCAGTTTTTACTTTCATGCATTGGGGAAGGAAATGGCAACCCACTCCAGTGTTCTTGCCTGGAGAATCCCTGAGACGGGGGAACCTGGTCGACTGCCGTCTCTGAGGTCGCTCAGAGTTGGACACGACTGAAGCGACTTAGCAGCAGTAGCAGCAGCAGCAGAAACTAACAAAGCATTTAATTCAGCACGAGTAAAAATAAATATCCATTACCTCGACATATATGCTGTTTGAGAAAGTACAAGGATAATTAGGTGATGTGATAGAGGTGTTCGATAAAGCCATTGTGGAAATTAACACAATGTGCACCTTAAAAACTCACACAATATTATGTTAGCTACAACTCTATTTTTTTAAAGTGCAAAGGACAAAATATCTGTAGCTGATTCAAACTTAGAAAGAAGTATGACATTTTGCTAAAGCATAGAAAAGATATTAGCTTAGTATTTTAAGTTATACTGCAAGAAGAAAGCAATCATTGTACAATTCCTGGTAAGTATTTAAAATAATGAAATAAAACATTTTTAGCCTCTTTGTTTCCAGTGTGTTAAATTACAGTGTATTGCTCCACAGGCCGGGCTAGTGGTAAAGAACCCACCTGCCAATGCAGGAGACTTAAGAGACATACCTGGGTTGGAAATATCCCTTGGAGGAGGATATGCCAACTTATTCCAGTATTCTTGCCTGGAAAATCTCAAGGACAGTGGAGCCTGGAGGGCTACAGTTCATAGGGTTGCAAAGAGTCAGACACGACTGAAGAAGCTTAGCATGAACACAAATACTAGTTTTATTTTATTTTTCATTTCCATAATACATTTTAACCAACAGTATAGGAATTTTTATTGTTTTAACAAAATTTTATTAAAAGTCATGGAACAATAATAATCTTCCCACTGATTATTAAAATTGCTTTGCATAGTTTCAGTATTTACATTTTTATGATCCCACATTACCATACAAAGTGAAAGCTCAATGTATTTAACAAAAATCGTGAATTTTGCTTGTTTGCTTTTATCTATATTTTACTTAAGAAATTTCCTTTCAGAAATCTTTTCCCTTATGGATTTCTGAAGGACAAGGCTGTGACTTGCATATTTTACATAATGAACACCAGATTGTAAAATCTGAATCAAAATAAAATGCTCCATTGAGCATAATTTATTTGAAATGGATAAGCAATTAACATTGAAATAAGACATGAGAAAATTGAAAAAAAAATTTAAATGTCTATATTATCCTGGAGGTGTGATTTCATTCCACTAAGGCAAATATGTATCTGAAATGGTCAAACAGTTTAGCTATATTCACTTGCCCCAATTCCGTCATTCCTTGCCATTTGTATATGCTATCCTTTAGCCTCTCATTTTTCCTGAACTTTCCTTAGTTCTATTTGTGAAACTCTGCAGTGTTTCCTAACAAAATGTTTAAGCTTTAGTCTTATTTGTAGCAATTGAATAATGTATCTAATAGAAAGTTCATACATATCTTAATAACACTTACTTGAATATGATAGAACAATGTCACAATTTACCAGCTCTACTATTTCTTATTCTAAAGGGATATTCTACAACTGCAAATGAATATTGGGGCTTTAGGATAAAAAACTTTAATTTTTTTTCTCTAATAGTACAGATTTTTTAAACAGAGTCACATACTTTTAAGGTGTTTTCTGCATATAGTGAAATACAATAGTTGCTCTATAGACTTTTAGGTACACTTAGTGCCATGGGTCAACCTATAACTGAGTGGTCACATAAGATTCTAACTTGAGGCTTTGACACTTCCCTACATTACTGCAATGGACTGTATTTAATAGATTTCTAGTAAATTTTTTTAAAATTGTGTTGTTTAATATTGTATTCTCATTTGTCCTTTAAAAATATTACAAGGATTATACCTCCTGTGGCTGTTATGTTAGCCAAATCCTGTGTAAGTGCAATGCTTTGCAATAAACATGTAAATATGTCTAGTTTAATAGGAAAAAGAAAATTACTTTCTTATATTCATTGATGAATGTAAATGAATATATTTGTATCTTATTTGGCAGTTCTCCTTTCCTAAGGAGGAAATTTAAGAATTTTTAAGAATTTTTCAGTTTTTAAAATTTACTTTCAAGCAATAATTATTAGGATTTTTTTTTGTTATAGTCTATTAATTTGGTGATATAATTTTCAGAAGTTTTTCTGTAAGAGTGATTTCTATGTGCTGTTTATTGTTTTGCTGTTCTTTATAACTATTGTTGCTTTGCCAACTATAAGAAACATTTAATTATTTAAATCATTTCAATATATTATGAAGGGAACAGAATTTTGAATTGATTGAAAACATAGTAATTGATTTTTAAGTCTATTGGATCTTTGAAACCCTTTCCCCTTCTATTCTAGATGGTTGTAGTTGTGTAGACTTCTACATTACATACATATTTTTGTCCTTATATATATTTTAATTTCAACTTTTCTTCATCTTATTCCATCACTATTTGAAAAGAGAATTTTAGAAAGTTAGCAACTTGAATTCAAATACTGTGGTTGCTAGAAGAGAGGAAGGTATGAGACACAACATTTCTCTTTTGGAATTTAAAGTTTGAGTACAAAGGTTGACTAAGAAACCCACATGTCTTCCCTCTAATCTCTTTAGTAGGATGAAGTTAATTTCCTCAGTATCACTTCAGTGTGTCACTGTTGTTACTGTGCAAACTCTGAGCCTTATTTCTACATGCCTTCAGCAGGGAAATAAAATAATAATAATAAAGTAACTTTTTAGGCAGAGAGGTATCTGAATTTGTTACTTGTAATTTAGGTTATTCATTGGAACCTTGCCTTTTTTGTGATGCTAGCAATTTAAAGGCAAATGATTTTGGATGAATTCAAAGGGAAAAATTCTAAATTTCAAGGGGTTTTTCTGTTGGAATGTCTTAAAAATTATAATTAGTTGAAGAAATTGAAGTTGTCTATTTCTACTCAATCTCTTCATGTATTTAGCTACCTTAAACTGAGTGTCTGGGTGTGCATATGTGTACAGATATATAAAGTTTATGAGAATTACCATATGAACGAATATATCTCTTATTTATATTGTAACTTGTCTTTCTCTTTGCAAAATCAATATGTACTGGACAGTGAGGAGTTGATTTTATTCAGGCTATTACAATATAGAGAACATTTATTAATGATGAACTTCTCAGATAAAAGGAGGTTAATAGGCTTAGTACCAAAATAGTCATCCATGATTCTCAGGGTAGCTATAGGGAGGAGTAGAAAGTGAGTCATCAGAAGGGTGGATGTGGTTAGTTCTTAGAGTATATGAAAACAGTTTGGTCCTTGGAAACACAAACACAGAAGGGTGAGAGGGGTTCTTAATAGTTCTTTTCTGAAAGTCTTGGGCCACCTGATGTCCAAAACTGACCACTGTTTTAAAACTATTGATCTAAAAACAATGTAAGACTACATTATAGTTATATATAATAATGGATCTAGCTTAAGGCACTTAGAAAAAACAATAAACTTAATACAAAAGGCATCTTCTCAAAAAATGTTTCCATGAAGGGATTATATTTTGGCAATATATATGGATAAAATTGGAATAGGAATGGCAAACCACTGCAGTATTCTTGCCTGGAAAATTCCAGGAACAGAGGATCCTGTCAGGCTGCAGTCTGTGGGGTCTCAAAGATTTGGACATGACTATAGCAACTGAGCACATGGATAAAATGACGTTTGGTTGCGTTTGTCTCTCTTGTCTATGAAACAATATTTAAAATTGTGCATTTTTAATCAAGCTTACCAGTAGAGTTAAATGAGGCAAAAATAATCAAATTATATTTCTTACATTAATTGTTCTTTTTAAAAATAAAAATCTGAAATTACTTGTCATGTCAATCTTCATGTTTATCTTTTGTAAAAAACATTATCATCTTTATTGTGCAAAACTCTGAACACATCTAAAATCAATTAGCTTGTACACAAGTACTTCATTCTATTCTTTTAGCCATATTACTCCTAGAAATTTTTATAATTTATCCTAAAAACTATAGAAATTTATATCTCAGAGGTAAAATCTTATTACTAGCGTAAATAACACAATGCTTTTAAAATCTACTCAGTATTAATCAGGAGAGTAAAACATAAAGACATTGAAGTAGTAAATCAGTTCAGTTCACTCAGTCATGTCCGACTCTTGCAACCCCATCAATTGCAGCATGCCAAACGTCCCTGTCCATCACCAACTCCTGGACCTTGCTCAAACTCATGTCCGTCAAGTCAGTGACGCCATCCAACCATCTCTTCCTCAGTTGTCCCCGTCTCCCCCTGCCTTCAGTCCTTCCCAGCATCAGGATTTTTCCAATGAGTCCATTCTTTAATCAGGTGGCCAAAGTATTGGAGCTTCAGCTTCATAATCAGTCCTTTCAATGATTATTCAGGATTGATTTCCTTTAGGATTGATTGGTTTGATTTCCTTGCAATCCAAGGGACTCTCAAGAGTCTTCTCTAACACCACAGTTCAGAAGTGTCAATTCTTTGGCGCTCAACATTCTTTACGGTCTAACTCGCACATCAATACATGACTCCTGAAAAAGCCACAGCTTTTACTAGGTGGACCTTTGCTGGCAAAGTAATCTCTCTACTTTTTAATATGCTGTCTAGGTTGGTCATAATTTTTCTTCAAAGGAGCGAGTGTCTTTTAATTTCATGGCTGCAGTCACTATTTGCTGTGATTTTGGAGCCCAAGAAAATAAAGTCTGTCACTGTTTCCATTGTTTTTCCATTTATTTGCCATAATGTGAGGAGACCAAATGCCAAGATCTTAGTTTTTTGAATGTTGAGTTTTAAGCCAGCTTTTTCACTCTCCTCTTTCATTTTTATCAAGAGACCCTTTAGTTCCTCTTCAATTTCTACCATAAGGATGTGTCATCTGCATATCTGAGATTATTGATATTTCACCTGGCAATCTTGATTCAAGCTTGTGCTTTATCCAGCCCTGGATTTCCCATGAGTTAAATAAGCAGAGTGACAATATACAGCGTTGACATACTCCTTTCCCATTTGGAACCAGTCCGTTGTTCCATTTCCATTTCTAACTGTTGCTTCTTGACCTGCATACACATTTCTCAGGAGGCAGGTAAGGTGGTCTGGTATTCCCATGTCTTTAAGAATTTTAAACAGTTTGGTGTGATCCACACAGTCAAAGCCTTTGGGGTAGTCAATAAAGCAGAAGTAGATGTTTTTCTGGAATTCTCTTGCTTCATGTCCAACTCTTTGTAACTCCATAAAATATAGCCCACCAGCCTTCTCTGTCCATGGAATCCTCCAGGCAAGAATGCTGGAGAGGGTTGCTATTTCTTTTTCCATAGGATCTTCCCAACCCAGAGATTGAACCTGGGTCTCCTGCATTGCAGGCAGAGTTTTTACAAATTGAGCCCAGGGAAGTCTGAAATAGTAAATGCTACATACTAATATAAACATATTTTTCAAACCATACAAGAGACTTGAAGATTGAAAGGGCATTTCGGGTAGTAAGGTCTATGTATTGTTAATAAAATAAGATGTTGAGCAGTATGAGATTCAACACTTTCACAAGACAGAAAGGACTTGAAAAAAAAAAAGGAAATTTCTACCCACAAACCCTTATCAGTTTATACATCTAACTCAGCTTTAAAGAAACATTTAATACTTTTGTATTCTTATATATAGTATATAAATACATTTTCTATTTGCCTTTTTCTGTTTCCCTAAACTCTCTCTAAATATGTTAAGCCAACAACAACAGAGGGTAGAAATTATTGGCTACTAATTAAAAAAAATTAAAAGACTGACTAGAAAATATAGATTTATGAAGCAATAGTTTACTAGAAGATTAGAAATTTATAAGAACATTCACTGAATGAAAATTCACAAAATTGCTTAACTATGCTAATTATTTGATAGGTGTAAGAGAGTGTGCACAAGTTTTCATTATAGGATTCTGATTGCTTCAATTCACTGCTTATGAAGCCTAAGTTCACATGCAAAGGAATAATTGTAACTGCTGAAGTTGAAATTAGAATTAAGTCACTGGATAAACTATGTTTATGTATGTCTAAGCATTTTTATTATAGGAGAAATTTTAGAAATGTTTACATATGTACATACAACTAAAAATATGTAAAATGCATTTAAATGGTACAATGAACTCTGAATAATAATAGAAATTTAAAAGAACTAATAAAATTTGAAAAATGTATACACATGAAAGCCAGTGTGTTCATAAACTCTAGCAAATGTTATTATGCCATTTTTAATTTCTTTAGGATTTCATGAATTGTTTTTAACCTTGCCTCATTCACTTAATTTCAGAATAACGAAACACAATATGACTTTACTTACGAGTTTTGGCAAATATTTATATCAAGCATACTTTTTTTTTCCTTCAATGAAATAATTTGATTCCTGTCTATGTATATTTTTTGTTTATTAATTCAACTATCTTTCATTTAATTCCTACAATTTTCAAGCACTGTACTTAGAATTGTTGTTTGGTTGTTGTGTCCGACACCTTGCAACCTCATGAACTGCAGCATGCTGGGCTTCCCTGTCTTTCACTATCTCCCTGAGTTTGCTCAAACTCATGACCATTGAGTCAGTGATGCCATCCAACCAACTCATCCTCTGTCGCCCCCTTCTTCTCTTGCCCTCAGTCTTTCCCAGCAACAGGGTCTTTTCCAATGTGTTGGATCTTTGCACCAGGTGGCCAAAGTATTGGAGCTTCAGTTTCAGGATCAGTCCTTCCAATGAATATTCAGGATTAGTTTCCTTTAGGATTGACTGGTTTGATCTCCTTGCAGTCCAAGGCACTGTAATTAATCTTCTCCACCACCACAGTTTGAAAGCCTCAGTTCTTCAGTGCTCAGCCTTCTTTGGGCTTCCCTGATAGCTCAATCGGTAAAGAATCTGACTGCAATTAAGGAGAACCCAGTTAGATTCCTGGGACAGGAAGATATGCTGAAGTAGGAATAGGCTACCTACTCCAGTATTCTTGGGCTTCCCTTGTGGCTCAGCTAATAAAGAATCAGCTTGTGATGCGGGAGACCTGGGTTTAATCCCTGGGGTGGGAAGATTCCCTGGAGAAGGGAAGGGCTACCCACTTCAGTATTCTGCCCTGGATAATTCCATGGACTGTAGAGTTCAGTTCCACTCAGTTCAGTCACTCAGTTGTGTCTGACTCTTTGCAACCCCATGAACTGCAGCACGCCAGGCCTCCCTGTCCATCACCAACTCCCAGAGTTCACTCAGACTCACGTCCATCGAGCCGGTGATGCAATCCAGCCATCTCATCCTCTGTCGTCCTCTTCTCCTCCTGACCCCAATCCCTCCCAGCATCAGAGTCTTTTCCAATGAGTCAACTCTTCACATGAGGTGGCCAAAGTATTGGAGTTTCAGCTTTAGCATCAATGCTAACAAAGAACACCCAGGAATGAACTCCTTTAGAATGGACTGGTTGGATCTCCTTGCAGTTGAAGGGACTCTCAGGAGTCTTGCAGTTGAAAAGCATCAATTATTCGATGCTCAGCTTTCTTCCCAGTCCAACTCTTACATCCATACACGACTACTGGAAAAACCATAGCCTTGACTAGATGGACATTTGTTGGCAAAGTAATGTCTCTGCTTTCGAATATGCTATCTAGGTTGGTCATAACTTTTCTTCCAAGGAGTAAGCGTCTTTTAATTTCATGGCTGCAGTCACCATCTGCAGTGATTTTGAAGCCCAAAAATATAAAGTCTGACACTGTTTCCCCATCTATTTCCCATGGAGTGATGGGTCCAGATGACATGATTTTCGTTTTCTGAATGTTGAGCTTTCAAGCCAACTATTTCACTCTCCTCTTTCACTTTCATCTACCACGTTCTTCCTCACTTTCTGCCATAAGGGTGGTGTCATCTGCATATCTGAGGTTATTGAGATTTCTCCCAGCAATCTTGATTCTAGCTTGTGCTTCTTCCAGCCCAGAGTTTCTCATGATGTACTCTGCATATAAGTTAAATGAGCAGGTGACAATATACATACAGCCTTGACACACTCCTTTTCCTATTTAGAACCAGTCTGTTGTTCCATGTCCTGTTCTAACTGTTGCTTCCTGACCTGCACACAGATTTCTCAAGAGGCAGGTCAGGTGGTCTGGTATTCCCATCTCTTTCAGATGTTTCCACAGTTTATTGTGATCCACACAGTCAAAGGCTTTGGCATAGTCAATAAAGCAGAATTAGATATTTTTCTGGAATTGTCTTGCTTTTTCCATGATCCAGCTGATGTTGGCAATTTGATCTCTGGTTCCTCTGCCTTTTCTAAAACCAGCTTAACCATCTGGTGTTCATGGGATCACAAAGAGTCAGACAGGACTGAGTGACTTTCACTTTCACTTTGGAGCCTTCTTTATGGTCCAACTCTCACATTGATACATGATCACTGGGAAAAACTCTAACTTTGAATATATGGACCTTTATTGGCCAAGTGATGTCTCTGCTTTTTAATACACTGTCTGGGTCTGTCATAGCTTTTCTTCCAAGGAGCAAGCATCTTTGAATTTTGTGGCTGCAGTTACCATCCACATTGAATTTGGCACTCAAGAAAATGAAATCTGACACTCTTTCCATGTTTTGTGCCTTATTGAAGCCACACAACTCAGGTGAGTCTTGAATCCACAGGCCAGGACTGGATCCCATGGGCTAGAACTTGAATCTAGTCAAAATTCAGATTGGGACTTACCCACTATCTTTTTTTTTTTTTTTTTTTTGTCTGTGCTGGGTCTCCTTTGTTTTGCATGGGCTTTCTCTAGTTGTGGTGATCAGGGGCTACCCTTCATTGCTGTGTTCGGGTATCTCATTGCAGTGGCCTGTCTTGTTGTGGTGCAAAGGCTCTAGGTGTGCAGTCTTCAGTAGCTGCAACATGCAGGCTTAATTGTTGCAGTGTGTGAGGTAGTTGGGGCACATGGGCCTAGCTTCTCCACTGCATGTGGAATCTTCTCAGATCAGAAATTGAACCTGCGTCCCCTGCATTGGCAGGCAGATTCTTAACCACAGTGCCACCAGAAAAGTCCAAACCCACTGTCTTTTAATCAAGGGCTTAATGAAACTCAGGTTCTTTATGTCTCATGGCAGAAAGAATTCATTTCAGTAAGAAACAAAGTGATAGGTAAGCAGTGGATTCGTTAACAGAGATTCACATTCCATAGACAGAATGTTATCTGTCTCAAAAGGTGAGAACAACCTTGGGAAAAACATACTCTACAGAAAGAGTGTGGGCCACCTCAGAAGGTGTGAGGTCCAGAGATATGGTGTGGCTAGATTTTTATGGGCTGGGTAATTTATTAGGATCATAACTGGGAAGATTATTCCAACTATTTTAGGAAAAGGCAGGAATGTCCAGGGATTGGGCCACCACCCACTTTTTGGCCACTTATACTTGGCCTCAGAACTGTCATGACAAGTGTAGATGTGTCCTTTAGATGCTAAGGTATTACAGTGTGCATATAATGAAGCTCCAGGTCTATGGGAGGTCAAATCTTGGACCTAGTTGGTTCTAACCAGTTTTGGTTACACCCTATGACTGTGTCAGTTTTAAAAAAAGATTGTGCCCTGCCTCCTTCCTTCCTGTTTCATTATCAGTGTGAAGCTTCCAGTCTCGTAGAAAAGATATTCATTATGCAAGCACACCTCAGATATAGTGAGTTCAGTTCCAGACCACCAATAAAGTGAGTTACATGAAAGTTTTGGTTCTCCACTGCATGTGAAAGTTATATTTTACTATGTTGTAGTCAGTTAAGTGTGAAATAGCATTACATCTTTAAAAAGTGTGCATGTTGTTGCTGTTTAGTTGCTAAGTTGTGTCTGCCTTTTTTGTGATCCCATGATCTGTATAGGCCACCAGGCTGCTCTGTCCATAGGATTCTCCAGGCAAGAGTACTGGAGTGGGTTGCCATGCCCTCCTCCATAATATCTTCCCAACTCAGCGTTCATACCTGTGTCTCTTTACCTCTCCTGCATTGGCAGATGGGTTCTTTAGCACTAGAGCCAACTGGGAAGGCCCTCTGACAGCATATCCTTGCTTAAATAAACTTTCACTTGCTTAAATAACATCTTTGCTTGTCTCTGAATTCTTTCACAACTAACATTAAATTTACCAGCAATAGATAATACCACAGCTTGTTAATCCATACATCTACTGATTGGCATCTATATTGCTTCCGAATTTTGACATTTATGAATAAATAATTTTTGTAAGTATTAGTATATATTTTAAATATCACTTTTTTTGTGTGGGCACAAGTTTCCAATGCCTTTGAGTTAATACGAAGGAGCATGCTTGCTGGATATTATGGTAAAAGTATGTTTAGTTTCTCAAAAAACATCATGTTATCTTTCAAAGAGGATGTACAATTTTGCTTTCCCATCAGGAAAGCATGAGCGTTCTTCTTTCTCCACATTCTTGCCACCATTTTAGCAGTCAGTATTCTGGATTTTGGCCATTCTGATAGGGTGGCAAGAGACTCAGCATAGCCAATACAATATTGAAGAAAAACAACAAGTTGGAGGATTTGTGCTCCTGACTTCAAGAATTACTATATCACTATAGTAATCGTGACAGTGTTGTAATATCAGAAGAAGAAAAAAAAAAAAGACTAATGAAACGGAAGAGAGAACCAAGACATAGATTCCCATAAATATCAAATAATCTTTGACTAAGAGGCAAAGACAACATATTTCAACAAATGGTACTGAAACAGCTAAACATCTGCATGCAAAATCAGGAATTTAGATGCAGGTGCTACAGCCTTCACAAAAATTAACTCAGAATGGGTCACAGATGTATTTATAACATAAAACTATAAAATTCCTGTAAGACAACATAGGAGAAACCTAGAACTTTGGTTTTGGTGATACCTTCTTAAACAGAATGTCAAAACATGATCCATAAAAGAAATAACTGATTAGCTGGATTTCATTAAAATTAAAAACTTCAGCTCTGGAAAAGACAATATCAAGAAAACAAAAAGACAAGCCACAGACTGGGAGAAAATATTTTCAAAACACAACTGTTAAAGGACTATTATAAAAATATATAAATAATACTTAAAACTTAACTCATTGACCAGAGATGTATTAATACATCTTTTGCTACCCAAACATTATTGACCAGAGTTGTTTCAGTATTCACTTACATAACAAATTGTTGACCACAGGCATTAATGTTTGCAAGAATCCCTTGGTCAATAATGTTTATGATATAAAAAAGAATAAATTAATAATTGGCCAAATATCTTAGATACCACGTCAAAAAGATAGATGGCAAATAAGCATATGAAAAGATGCTCAAAATCACATGATTTTTAAAATTTTCATTCCTCTAGTAACATGATTTTGAGCACATTTTCATATGCTTATTTGCCATCTATCTTCTTCAGTGTGGTACCTGTTAAGATATTTGGTTACAGTCCAGTTGATCTACTGCGGCATTTATTGCCAGTAATTTCTTATCAATTTCTTACAAGGTTAGAAGTCAGTTCGCTCAGTCGTGTCCTCTTTTGCGACCCTGTGGACTGTAGCTCCTCCGTCCATGGGATTCTCCAGGCAAGAATACTGGAGTGGGTTGCCATTTCCTTCTCCAGGGGATCTTCCCAACCCAGGGTTCTAACCCAGGTCTCCTGCATTGCAGGCAGACGCTTTAACTTCTGAGCCACCAGGGAAGCTAAGTAATTTCTTATCAATTTTCTTCTAGATGATCCATCCATCGATGAGTAGGTCT
Organism: Capra hircus; assembly: GCF_001704415.2. Lineage (NCBI taxonomy): Eukaryota > Metazoa > Chordata > Mammalia > Artiodactyla > Bovidae > Capra > Capra hircus. The sequence goes on from NC_030810.1 coordinate 82,588,729, forward strand.
TATAGTCCTCAACTGTTAATGTGTTTCCGTTAGATTCTCCCTTTACGTTTGCTAATATTTGCTTTATGTATCTAGATTCTTCTGTGCTGGGTGTTTACATATTTATAATCGTTATATTTTCTTATTAAGTTTATCCCTTTTTCATTATATTATGTTTTCTTTTTTGTCTCATTATAGATTTTGTTTTAAAATCTGTTTTGTCTGATACAAATATAGCTACCAAGGTTTTCTTTTTATTTTCATTTGCATGGAATATCTTTCTAATCCTTTACTCTGAATGTGTCTTTAGATCTTTAGTGAATTTCTTATAGGTATGTATGGGTCTTGTTCTTTATCTATTCAGGCACTCTGTGTTTTTGATTAGAGCATTTACTCTGTTCACATTTAATACATGTAAAACATGTATTCCCATTTTGTTAAATGCTTTTAGGTTGTTTTTGAAGGTCTTTTTTGTTTCTTTCTTCTTTAGTTCTGTTTCCTTGGGTTTTGTTGACTACCTCTAATGTATGTTTGGATTCCTTTTTGTTTTAGTGTGAGGTGTCTGTAGGCTCATTGCAGGTTGGGGTGGGCTTCCCCTGCAATTGCCTCTGTTACCTAGGTGGGTGCAGAGCTGCTTCCAGCCCAAGACGGTTGAGACCAGTTCCCCAGACAGCCATCGGCAATGCCCAGTTGGAGATATGGCTGATGCCAGACTGCTATTGGGTGTGGTCAGCTCCCAGGTGTTAATAGGCTAGCGGGAGGATTTTAGAATGGTGCTTCATAGAACCAGTGTTTTTCAGTAGAAATAGCTCTTTGAAATTCCCACCACCACCATTTCTATCTCCAGAGTGAGGCCCACTTCCTTCCTACTTCTCTGAGAGGTTCTTCAAGATTAGCAAGTGTGTTTGACCAAGGCATTTTTTGAACTATTGCCTTTGTGCTGAGACTCCAAACATATGAGATTTTGTGTGTACCCTTTAAGAGAAAAGCTTATTTTCTGTAACCCTCTCCCTCTCCCAAACATAAACCCCTCTGGTTTTCACAGCTAGATGTAATGGGAGCTCATTTTCCTGTACAGGACCCCTGGGCTGGGGCACCCAATGTGGCTATGATTTTGACATTTCTTCATTTGTGATCACCTACCTGAGGAGGCAATCCTGGCGATACTGAATCTCGCCACTCCTACGTGTCTCTTTGTGGTCCCTTCTTTATATCTTCTGTTGTGGAAAATCTCTTTTGCTAGTGTTCTGGTCATTTGCATAGATAGTTGCTCTGTAATTAATTGTAACTTTTTCTGAGTCTGGGGGAAGAGGTGAGTTCAGTGTTTTCCTCTGTTTTTCCTAGGGTATCCTTCGTCTAGAATTTGGTCTTCATGAGATGAGAGTCAACGTGTCCATATTTACTACTTTCTTATTAGTGTCTTTCTTATTAAATGCCACATATTGGAAAACTGAACAAACATTTGTTTAAAGAATAAAATTAAAAGTAATTATTACCTAACATAATCTCAAATTACATTTTATATGACATTACCAACTAGGAATATTAAAAAACTATAACATTCAATCTTATTCCTAGTTGGTAATGTCATATAAAATGTAATTTGAAATTATGTTAGGTAATCATTACTTTTAATTTTATTCTTTAAATAGTATGATTTTCTTGCTTTCTGTTCAATTCAGTTGCTCAGTCGTGTCCGACTCTTTGTGACCTCATGAATTTCATCATTACTTTTAATTTTATTCTTTAAATAGTATGATTTTCTTGCTTTCTGTTCAATTCAGTTGCTCGTTCGTGTCCGACTCTTTGTGACCTCATGAATTTCAGCATGCCTCCCTGTCCATCACCAACTCCTGAAGCTTACTCAAACCCATGTCCATCGAATCAGTGATGCCATCCAGCCATCTCATCCTCTGTCATCCCCTTCTCCTCCTGCCCTCAATCCCTCCCAGCATCAGAGTATTACTAATGGAATACATGTAAATAAGTATATTTTACTGATGAAAGACAGTATCATGTAAATATTAGCCATATATAGAAATAATTGATTTGGTTTAGCTTTAAATTATTCATTTTGTAGCCAAGGATATAAGCATGCCTCTGTAGGTATAATATATCAAAAGAGAAAGACCCATCTATTCTAATTTAATCTGATCTTTACTTTTGTACTTCAAATTAAGTCCTTCCAAGAAAAAGCAAATATAAAAGTCCCTTAGGGTTAATGGAATAAGCCACAACACAATCCCAAAGGCATAGCACTTTCAAAACTGTTAATTTGCTGGAAACCCATACCTGTTGTCATGGAAATCATCTTTATAAAATCTATATGTATAGATAACATAAATAAGATATAGCCACAAATAAGATATAGAAGAATATAAAGATTAAATTATGGAAAAATTTAACCAAATAATATCTTAATTATAATAATATAACTTTTCTTTTGTCAGTGTATGATGATCAGTTTATTTTTACATCAGAAAGAATTAGAATGTGATTAAATTTACAGTGATTTGGTAAATTCACTTATATCCTCTGAAGTTACAGAGACTTATAGGGGAAGTTGTTCAACACATGATTTATATTTGTTTAAAATTTCTCCTACTGAAGTAGATATGGGTATTTTCTATTAAGTCAAGTTGATTTTAAGAAAGTAAAGCATGCATGTAATTTTCAATAGAGCATTATTTATAATACTTGAAAATACTGTAAGTTATTTAAGTTCATAAAATTTAACTGACCCTCTAGCAAAAAAAAAAAAAAAAAAAGCCCCCTCATCAAATCCAAAGCTCAAATGATAAAGATAAACAGAAACATAGGTATACTCATATCAGTGATACTTAAATTTTAACACACAAAGTAATGATGGAGGAAGTTCATTAAAACACTGATTTCTGGGCTACATCCTTAGAGTTTATATTTCTATTTCAGTAGCTCTAGAACTGGGTTCAGAAATTTACCTTTGTAACAAATTTTCAGGTGATATTTCTACTGCTGATTTGGGGCCACATACATAGAATTGATGATCTTAGACTCTCCCTGAGAAAGAGGTCTGACTTTAAAACTGCATGAGCTGGATTTTGATAACAACTATATCCTTCTTATTGCCAAATTCAGACTGAAATTGAAGAAAGTAGGGAAAACCACTAGACCATTCAGGTATGACCTAAATCAAATCCCTTATGATTATACAGTGGAAGTGAGAAATAGATTTAAGGGACAAGATCTGATAGAGTGCCTGATGAACTATGGACAGAGGTTCATGACACTGTACAGGAGAAAGGGATCAAGACCTTCCCCATGGAAAAGAAATGCAAAAAAGCAAAATGGCTGTCTGAGGAGGCCTTATAAATAGCTGTGAAAAGAAGAGAAGCAAAAAGCAAAGGAGAAAAGGAAAGATACAAGCATCTGAATGCAGAGTTCCAAAGAATAGCAAGAAGACATAAGAAAACCTTCCTCAGCGATCAATGCAAGGAAATAAAGGAAAATAACAGAATGGGAAAGACTAGAGATCACTTCAAGAAAATTAGAGACTCCAAGGGAGTATTTCATGCAATGACGGGCTCGATAAAGGACAGAAATGGTATGGACCTAAGAGAAGCAGAAGATATTAAGAAGAGGTGGCAAGAATTCACAGAAGAACTGTACAAAAAAGATCTTCACGACCCAGATAATCACAATGGTGTGATCACTCACCTAGAGCCAGACATCCTGGAATGTGAAGTCAAGGGGGCCTTAGAAAGCATCACTACGAACAAAGCTAGTGGAAGTGATGGAATTCCAGTTGAGCTCTTTCAAATCCTGAAAGATGCTGCTGTGAAAGTGCTGCACTCAATATGCCAGCAAATTTGGATAATTCAGTGGTGGCCACAGGACTGGAAAAGGTCAGTTTTCATTCCAATCCCGAAGAAAGGCAATGCCAAAGAATGCTTAAACTACTGCACAAGTGCACTCATCTCACACGCTAGTAAAGTAATGCTCAAAATTCTCGAAGCAAGGATTCAGCAATATGTGAACCGTGAACTTCCAGATGTTCAAGCTGGTTTTAGAAAAGGCAGAGGAACCAGAGATCAAATTGCCAACATCCGCTGGATCATAGAAAAAGCAAAAGAATTCCAGAAAAGCATCTATTTCTTCTTTATTGACTACGCCAAATCCTTTGACTGGGTGGATCACAATAAACTGTGGAAAATTCTGAAAGAGATGGGAATACCAGACCACCTAACCTGCCTCTTGAGAAGCCTATATGCAGGTCAGATAGCAACAGTTAGAACAGGACATGGAACAACAGACTGGTTCCAAATAGGAAAAGGAGTACATCAAGGCTGTATATTTTCGCCCTGCTTATTTAACTTATATGCAGAGTAAGTCATGAGAAACTCTGGGCTGGAAGAAGCACAAGCTGGAATCAAGATTCCTAGGAGAAATCTCAATACCCTCAGATATGCAGATGACACCACCCTTATGGCAGAAAGTGAAGAGGAACTAAAAAGCCTCTTGATGAAAGTGAAAGAGGAGAGTGAAAAAGTTGGCGTAAAGCTCAACATCCTGAAAATGAAGATCATGGCATCTGGTCCCATCACTTCATGGGAAATAGATGGGGAAACAGTGGAAACAGTGGCAGACTTTATTTGTTCGGGCTCCGAAATCACTGCAGATGGTGATTGTAGCCATGAAATTAAAAGATGCTAACTCCTTGGAAGAAAGTTATAACCAACCTAGAAAGCATATTTAAAAGCAGAGACATTACTTTGCCAACAAATGTCCATCTAGTCAAGGCTATGGTTTTCCAGTGGTCATGTATGGATGTGAGAGTTGGACGGTGAAGAAAGCTGAGTGCCGAAGAATTGATGCTTTTGAACTGTGGTGTTGGAAAAGACTCTTGAGAGTCCCTTGGACTGCAAGGAGATCCAACCAGTCCATTCTGAAGGAGACCAGCCCTGGGATTTCTTTGGAGGGAGTAATGCTGAGGCTGAAACTCCAGTACTTTGGCCACCTCATGCAAAGAGTTGACTCATTGGAAAAGACTCTGATGCTGGGAGGGATTGGGGGCAGGAGGAGAAGGGAACGACAGAGGATGAGGTGGCTGGATGGCATCACTGACTCAATGGACGTGAGTTTGGGTGAACTCTGGGAGTTGGTGATGGACAGGGAGGCCTGGTGTGCTGTGATTCATGGGGTTGCAAAGAGTCAGACACGACTGAGTGCCTGAACTGAACTGATATCACAGGTAAAAAATAAAATGGCATAATGTGAGTTTTAATTTTTAAATATTCAGTAGATGCAGAAACAATATTTGCGGCTTCAATACTAAAATAGTAATGAGAATGACACTCTTAGATTACCTGGTTATTTGTTTAGACAAGAGAAGTCTTGATCTACCAATGACTAATATGTCTAGTCAAAGCTAGTCATACCATACTGGTATGGTTTTACCAGCAGTCATGTATGGATGTGAGAGTTGGAATATAAAGAAAGCCGAAGATTTGATGCTTTTGAACTGTGGTGTTGGAGAAGACTCTTGAGAGTCCCTTGGACAGCAAGGAGATCAAACCAGTTCATCCCAAAGGAAATCAGTCCTGAATATTCATTAAAGACTGATGCTGAAGCTGAAACTCCAATACTTTGGCCACCTGATGCAAAGAACTGATTCATTGGATAAGACCCTGATGATGGGCTAGTTTGAAGGCAAGAGGAAAAAGGGACAACAGAGGATGAGATGGTTGGTTGGCATCACCGACTTGATGGACATGAGTTTGAGCATGCTCCAGGAGTTAGTAACAAATAGGGAAGCCTGGCATGCTGCGGTCCATGTGGTCACAAAGAATCAGGTACGACTAAGTGACTGAACTAAACTGAACTGAGCTGAAGTTTAAGGCAACCAGCTGTTTCATAAGATGCTCTTGGGAAGAGGGTACGCCTGGTTGAAATTTCTAAGTTTATTTTTATGAAAGAGATGTAATGTGAATTGCTAAGTAGGACTTTATTAATATTAAAATCCCATGTTCTTTGAAAGACACTTAAGAAAATGGAAAGAAAAAGCATAAGCTAAAAAAAGCAACTTTTGGATAACACACATCTGATAAATGTTTCATTTCCAGAATATATTAAGAGCTCTCACTAATAAGGAAACAAATTAGTTAATTTTAAAATAAAAATAAGCTAGAAGATTTGAACTGCAGTTTTGCCAGAGAAGATGTATGGATGACAAACATGCAGAAAGATGCTTAACACCATGATTTAAGGAAAAAAAAGCTAATCTAAAACATTGCTCAGACGCTCAGTCATCCCCCACTCTGCGACCCCATGGAGTGTAGCCCTATATGTTCCTCTGTCCATGGAATTCTCCTGGCAAGAATACTGGAGTGGGTTGTCATGCCCTCCTCCAGTGGATCTTCCTGAAGTCTCCTACATTAGCAGGCAGATTCCTTATCACTGGCATCACCTGGAAAATCCCACAACATGTATTAGAATGGCTCAAATGACAATACCAATTACTGATAAGATTTGAAGCAATTAGAATTCTCATCTATTGTTGGCTTAAGTGCAAAAAGGCATACTTTGGAGAACAATTCTCAGGTTTTTATAAAGTTGAACATATGCTTATCATATGACCCACTGATCCCATGCCTAGGTACTTTGTCAACAAAAATAAAAAGATTATGTTCAAAACAAACACATGTAAGAATTAAAGATTTTAAAATTTAAAAAAATAAATAAATAAATTAATTAATTAATTAATTAAAAAAAAAACAAAGATCTCTAAATTAATGTTGCTAACAGCATTTTCATAATATTCCTAAAACTGAAATATGTAACTGCCATTAACTATAGAATAGATAAGCACATTTTGGTTCATCCATGTAATGGAATCCTAGTGAGCAATGAAAAAGGAACAAACTACTAACACATCTCAAAATCTCAAAAATGTATTGCTAAGTGAAAGAAGTTGGACTCAAGAAGTTGGAAGTGCTCTGTGATTCAGTGTCTATGATATTCTGGAAAATGTAAAATTACAGGGAAAGAAAAGAGATGACTTGTTTCAGGGTTGAAGGTGGAGCTAGAGACTTGACTAAATGGGACAAAAAGGAAGTTTGGAGGTGATGGAAATATTCTGTATCTTGAAAATGGTGATAGTTAAATGATAGGGAAAGTTTATAAAAATTCATAGAAATGGACACCATAAAATTATGAATTTTAGTAAATAAATTATGCTCTAATCTGAATTTTAAATGTAGTAATTTTCTGATACTGAGCTGCATGAGCTGCTTGTATATTTTGGAGATTAATCCATAGCCAGTTGCTTCATTTACAGTTATTCTCTCCATCCTGATAGTTGTCTTTTTATCTTGTTTAGAGTTTCCTTTGCTGTGCAAAAGCTTTTAAGTTTAATTCAGTCCCATTTCTTTATTTTTGTTTTTATAGTCATTAATCTAGAGGGTAGGTCAAAGAGGATCTTGTGATTTATGTCAAAGAGCATTCTGCTTATGTTTAGCTAAGAGTTTTATAGTTTCTGGCCTTACATTTAGGTCTTTAATCCATTTTGAGTTTATTTTTGTATATGATGGTGGTGTTCAGTCACTAAGTGGTTTCTGACTCTTTGTGACGCCATGAACTGCAGCATGCCAGGCTTGTCTGTCCTTCACTATCTCCCTGAGTTTCCTCAAACTCATGTCCATTGATTCAGTGATGCCTTCCAACCATCTCATCCTCTGTCGCCCCCTTCTCCTCTTGCCTTCAATCGTTTCCAGTATCAGGGTCTTTTCCAATGAGTCAGCTCCTTGCATCAGGTGGCCGATGTATTAGAGCTTCATCTTCAGCATGAGTCCTTCTGTGGTGTTAGGAAGTATTCTGATTTCATTCTTCCACATGTAGCTGTCCAGTTTTCCCAGCACCACTTATTGAAGAAGCTGCCTTTTCTCTATCATATTTTTCCTTCTTTGTCAAAGGTAATCTCTGGGCTTTCTATATGGTTGTCTTTTTCCATTGATCTATATTTCTGTTTTTATGCCAGTACCATGCTGTCTTGATTACTGTAGGATTAGCTTTGTAGTATTGTCTGAAGTCAGGGAGCCTGATTCCTCCTCTCTTTTTCTTTCTCAAGATGGCTTTAGCTGTTTGGAGTCTTCTGTGTTTCCATACAAATTATAAAATTGTTTGTCCTAACTCTATGAAAAATTCCCTTACTTATTTGATAGGGATTTCACTGAATCATTAGATTGCTTTCAGTAATATACAGAGTGAAGTAAGTCAGAAAAACAAGCATCATGTATTAACACATATGTATGGAATCTAGGAAAATTATACTGATGAACCTATATGCAGAAAAAAGAACAGAGGCACGGATATAGAAAATGGAATTATGAACACAGCATGGAAAGGAGAGGGTGGGACAGATTGAGAGAGTAGCATTGACATATATACACTACCATGTGTAAAACAGATAGCTATTGAGAAGCTGCTGTAAAACACAGCAGCTGAGTGCCGAAGCTAAGCCCGGCACTCTGTGATAACCAAGAGGGATTGCATAGGGGTGGGAGGAAGTTTCAAGAGGGAGGAGATATATGTACACTTATGGCTGATTCACACTGTTGTACAGCAGAAACCAACACAACAATGTAAAGCAATTATCCTTCAGTTAAAAATAAATTTAAAATAAATAAGTAAAATATAATAGGGATCATTTGAAACACACAGATACAGTAAAAAAAAAAAAAGACCTCTTGTATAGAGAGTTCATGAGTTCTTCAGTTCAGTTCAGTCGCTTAGTTGTGTCCAACTCTTTGTGACCCCATGAACTGCAGCAGGCCAGGCCACCCTGTCCATCACCAACTCCCAGAGTCCACCCAAACCCATGTCCATTGAGTCAGTGATGCCATCCAACCATCTCCTCCTCTGTCGTCCCCTCATTGGGGGACGTCTCCTCCTGCCCAACATCAAGGTGTTTTCAAATGAGCCAGCTCTTTGCATCAGGTGGCCAAACTACTGGAGTTTCAGCTTCAACATCAGTCCTTCCAATAAACACCCAGGACTGATCTCCTTTAGGATGGACTGGTTGGATCTCCTTACAGTCCAAGGGACTCTCAAGAGTCTTCTCCAAAACCACAGTTCAAAAGCATCAATTCTTCGGCTTTCTTTATAGTCCAACTCTCACATCCATATGGGACCACTGGAAAAACCATAGCCTTGACTAGACGGACCTTTGTTGGCAAAGTAATGTCTATGATTTTGAATATGCTATCGAGGTTGGTCATAACTTTCCTTCCAAAGAGTAAGTGTCTTTTAATTTCATGGCTGCAATCACCATCTGCAGTGCTTTTGGAGCCCAGAAAAATAAAGTCAGCCACTGTTTCCCCATCTATTTCCCATGAAGTGATGGGACCAGGTGCCATGATCTTCGTTTTCTGAATGTTGAGCTTTAAGCCAACTTTTTCACTTTCCTTTTTCACTTTCATCAAGAGGCTCTTTAGTTCTTCACTTTCTGCCATAAGGGTAGTGTCATCTGTATATCTGAGGTTATTGATATTTCTTCCAGCAATCTTGATTCCAGCTTGTGCTTTCTCCAGCCCAGTGTTTCCCATGATGTACTCTGCATAAAACTAAACTCATAGTACAATCTTCAATTCAGTTCATTTCAGTTGCTCAATCGTGTACAACTCTTTGCAACCCCATGGACAGAAGCAAGCCAGGCCTCCCTGTCCATCACCAGCTCCCAGAGTTTTCTCAAACTCATGCCCATTGAGTCAGTGATGCCATCCAACCATCTCATCCTCTGTCGTCCCCTTCTCCTCCCGCCTTCAATCTTTCCCAACATCAGGGTTTTTTTAAATGACTCAGTTCTTTGCATCAGATGGCCAAATTATTGGAGTTTCAGCTTCAACATCAGTCCTTCCAATGAATATTCAGGAGTTAGAAATGAGTTAGAAATGATTTCCTTTAGGATGGACTGGTTGGGTCTCCTTGCAGTCCAAGGGACTCTCAAGAGTGTTCTCCAACACCACAGTTCAAAAGCATCAATTCTTTGGCACTCAGCTTTCTTTATAGTCCAACTCTCACATCCATACATGACTACTGGAAAAACCATAGCCTTGACTAGATGGACCTTTGTTGGCAAAGTAATATCTCTCTCTGCTTTTTAATATGCTGTGTAGGTTGGTCGTAACTTTTCTTCCAAGGAGTAAGCATCTTTTAATTTCATGACTGCAAACACCACCTGCAGTGATTTTGGAGCCCCCAAAATAAAGTCTGCCACTGTTTCTGCTGTTTCTCCATCAATTTTCCATGATGTGATGGCATGGAGTGGCGAGTGGCCAAGAGGCGATACCCCACATCCAAGGTCAGAGAAACCCCAGTAAGACGGTAGGTGCTGGAGTGGCTGTGAGGAGATACCCCATGTTCAAGGGCAAAGGAGAAGCCCCAGAAAGATGGTAGGAGAGGTGTATTCTCATTTAGAATTAAACCTCATTCTTGCCAGAGACGCTTAAATGGCTCAAACAAACCTTGTGCGCACCAGGACCCAGGCACCCCGCAGAGACTGAGACAAAACTGTGTTTGAGCATCTCCTGTGAAAGTATAGATCGGCGGTGGTCTGCTGCAGGGACAGACGCTCTGGGTTCAGCAGACTAGGGTATGACATAAACCCTCTTGGAGGAGGTTAACATTAACCCCACCGAAGAGCTGCCAGTTAGAACTGGACATGGAACAACAGACTGGTTCCAAATAGGAAAAGGAATACGTCAAGGCTGTATATTGTCACCCTGCTTATTTAACTTCTATGCAGAGTACATCATGAGAAATGCTGGGCTGAAAGAAGCACAAGCTGGAATCAAGATTGCTGGGAGAAATATCACTATGTAGATGACACCATCCTTATGGCAGAAGGTGAAGAGGAACTAAAAAGCCTCTTGATGAAAGTGAAAGGGGAGAGTGAAAAAGTTGGCTTAAAGCTCAACATTCAGAAAACTAAGATCATGGCATTTTGGTCCCATCACTTCATGTAAAATAGATGGGGAAACAGTGGAAACAGTGGCCGACTATATTTTTGGGGGCTCCAAAATCACTGCAGATGGTGACTGCAGCCATGAAATTAAAAGACGCTTACTCCTTGGAAGTAAAGTTATGACCAACCTTGATAGCATATTCAAAAGCAGAGACTACTTTGCCAACAAATGTCCATCTAGTCAAGGCTATGGTTTTTCCAGTGGTCATATATGAATGTGAAAGTTGGACTGTGAAGAAAGCTGAGCACTGAAAAACTGATGCTTTTGAACTGCGGTGTTGGAGAAGACTCTTGAGAATCCCTTGGACTGCAAGGAGATCCAACCAGTCCATTCACCATTATCTTCATTACCTCCACCATAGTTTGGTCCCAAGTAAATAGCAGGGATGGAACACAGTTCCACCCATCAAAGAAAATTGGATTAATGATTTTTGAGCATGGCCCCGCCAATGCTAGTTTCCCCCTCAGTCAGTCTCTCCCACTAGGAATCTTCCATAAGCCTCTTATTCTCCAACAGAGGGCAGACAGACTGTAAACCACAATCACAGAAAACTAACCAGTCTAATCACATGGACCACAGCCATGTCTAACTCAATAAAACTGAGCCATGCCTTGTAGGGCCACCCAAGATGGATGGGTCATGGTGGAGAGTTCTGAAAGAATGTGGTCCACTGGAGAAGGGCATGACAAACCACTTCAGTACTCTTGCCTTGAGAACCCCATGAACAGTATGAAAAGTACCATCTTAGATTTATTTAATTATATTTTGTTTGTATAGTGCACTTGTGAATGCTATTTATTTAGTTGGCTATATATTCTTTTTCACATTTTCCTGATGACTAAGAATTAAAAAAGTTACCATCATCCAAAGCAAGCTGAGTTGCCAAAACAAGTAAAAGGAAGAATTGAGACCGGTCATATTTTTTTTTTATCTACAGAGAGCTTCCCAGGTGGCCCAGTGGTAAAGAATCTGCCTGCCACTGCAGGAGATGTAGGCGACACAGTTTTGATCCCTGGGTTAGAAATATTCCCTGGAGCAGGAAATGGCAACCCACTCTGGTATTCTTGCCTGGAGAATTCCTTGGACAGAGGAGCCTGGCAGCCTACAGTCCATAAGGCCACAAAGAGTCGGATATGACTGAGCACACACACACATAGGTACTCTGACAGATATTTTCATAAGAACCTCTTCAAACCTCTTCTTCCATTCATAAATATTTAAAAATATAGCTTCCAATCTTGAGGTATAGAATTCCAAGGTTTTTTTTTTTTTTTTTTAATATGGCTGCTTCAGATGTAAGAGAGGTGCTTTTCCTTCTGTTTCAGAAGCACGAACAATGAAAGGTAAATAAAGGATTTCACCTAACATGGAACTCACTCATCTGAATGGCAGTTTATTTAGGACAATGTTATCATTCCATAATAACAGAGTCATTTGCCATGAAGAATGCTACAAGATTTTGTTTAGTATATCTTATTTCATAAATATTTTAAATCTAAGTTACGATAGCTTGAAGTATTAACCTACATGGTTTAGCAAGTATGAGCACACATTGGTAATTTGTAAATTACAACTTTTAAGGACATAAAGGATTTCAGTTTTTGGAGAAAGAACATAGTTTATAATAAAGTTTCAAGTTTTGCCAAGAAAAATTAAAGCAACTTTTGATTAATTAGTTATCATCACATGAGGAGTGGTTTAGTTAAAGGTCACATAATTTACTCTCCATTTTCAACTTATGATATGACACTTTGAGGCAAATTCATATAGTTAAGAATGATAACATATTGGGAAAGCATGTAGCAATATTATCTTATTATGCTCCTAGACATTTATTATCTTCTTTAAACATGTTCTCCTATATTTTATTACTTAAATAAAAATTTTAACTCGAGGGTGGGATGATTTGGGAGAATGGCATTGAAACATGTATAATATCTATATGAAACAAATTGCCAGTCCAGGTTTGATGCATGATACTGGATGCTTGGGGTTGGTGCACTGAGATGACCCAGAGGGATGGTACAGGGAGGAAGAAGGTGGGGGGTTCAGGATGGGGAACACGTGTATATCTGTGGCGGATTCATGTTGATATGTGGCAAAACCAATACAATATTGTAAAGTAATTAACCTGAAATTAAAATAAATTTATATTAAAAAATATGAATATTATTTTGCAAGTGCATTCATATAATTTTAGAAATAATATTTTTATTTTCTTCCTTTCAATAAATTACTGGCTTTGTTTTTTTACCAGTATATTTTTTCCAATTTTTTATTTATAAGATTTACCTTTTAACCTTTTATAATTATAAAGGTTAGTAATATTAAATACATTTGTAATGTGTGCAATCATTACCACTATCCATTTCCATAATACATTTCATTTTGTAAAACTGAAATTCTCTGCCTGTTAAACAATAATTGTATTGATATATTTTCCCCTTTCCCCATTCCCTGAGAACCATCATTCTGCTTTCTGTTTCTTATACTAATTATACAATGTGTATCCATATTGTAGTATATTTCAAAATTTCCATCCTTTTTAAGGCTGAATTACATTCCATTGTGTGTATATGCAACATCTTGATTATGCATTTCTCCAAGTATAAATATTTGCGTTGCTTCTATGTTTTAGCAGTTGTGAATACTGTTGCCATAAACATGGGTGTGCAAATATCTCTTTAAGACCCACTTTCAATTCTATTGAGTATATACCCAGACATAGAATTCTTGGATCATATTGTAATTCTATTTTTAATCTTTCAGGGGACTGCTGCCCCGATTTTCAAAATAACTATACCATTTAACTTTCCTTCCAGTAGTGCACAAGTATTTCAGTTTCTCCATATCCTCACCAACACTTGTTGTTCTCTGTTCTCTTGATAGGAACCATTCTCATGCATGTGAGGTGACATCTCATTGTAGTTTTAATTTTCATTTCCCTAAATATTAGTGTTGTTGAACATCTTTTAATGTTCTTATTGACCATTTGTATAATATATCTTCTTTGGAAATGTCTGTTCAAATCTTTTGACCATTTTAAAATTAGATTGTTTTTATTGTTGTTTTTGAATTTCAGCTGTGTATAATCTAAACATTAATTCCTTATCAGATATAAATTTTGCAGACATTTTCTCCCTTTGTACGGATTATCTTTTTACTCTATGGAGAGTGTCTTTTGATGCATACATTAAAAAATTTTCGTGAAGTCCCTTTGTCTATTTTTTTCTTTTACCACTTTGTGCCTTTGGTGTCATATCCAATAAATCACTGCCAAATCCAGTGTTGTGAGGATTTTGTTATATGTTTCTTTTAAGAACTTGATTGTTTTAGATCCTACATTTAGGTCTTTGATTTTTAAATTAATTTTGAATTCTTGTGTATGGTAATGCTAAGTAATTTCCATTTCAAAAATATAGCTGATTGAAGTTCATTCCAAGTGAATTACTGTTTTAAGGACATTTGCTTTAATTACTTTTTTGGAATCCAAACTATTCACATAAAGAATATAGTCTAGTCAATATTATTTCTTATCGTTGAGTAATACTGAAAAATAAGGAAAAGGGTAAAAGGTAGTTTTCCTTGTAATTCTATACTAGAATTTTATATAGACTGGGAAGGAATTATGGCTTTTAAAAAGCCTCCTTCATTGTTGGGAGTCACTTGTTTAGAATATTGAAAGTCAGTATTAAAATATATGTTCATTGTAGCAGCAACTACCAGAAATAATAAAATTTGAATAAATATGTGTATTAACTTATGGGTTTTGGCCTTTGGGGAAAGAGTTAGAAAAATACATTTGTGCAAAGGTATAGGTTTACTTAGGAGATGAGCACTAGATATGTGGGTTATAGTAATAAAAGGATATTCAAATGAATCAAAGTATTTAAAAGAAAAAAGAAATGGAACAACACCAATTTTCATATTTCCACTTGAAGCTATAAATGATGAAAAACTATATTGAAATAAATATATGAATGTTTATATATATATTTAACATGATTTATATCTTTCTAGTGCTGTTTCAGTCATGTCCAACTCTTTGTGACCCCGTGAACTATAGCCCACCAGCCCACCAGATAATGATATCTAAAAGATATAATAATGAAACCAATAATATCCACTAATATGCCAGTATTGATACCAATGATATCTTTTAGATATCATTATTTCAGAGATTAAAAACTGATTGTTAATCTGGTTGGTATCATTATTTGGTTGGCATCATTATTTGATTGGTTAACCTCATTTTTATCATTATTTCAGAGATCAAAATCTGGTTGTTTAATTTTACATATTTTCATTGTTGAACCAAGAGCATTATTGATAATTGATTAAAGTGACAACTTTAATGATTTATGTTTACAGTTAATGTAAAAGTAGATACTTAAATTTTTTAAAACATATTTAGGGATTTTACTTATAGGAGAAAAAGTCAATAAACATATTCAAGACTTCAAAGAGCCTCAACTATCAATTTCAGACACATCAACCTAATAGTGGTTACTGTAATGAACTCTTCTGTTTTTATATACTGCTTTTAAAAAATATAGTATAAAACAATTTCCAAAAGTTTGATTATTTTTTTAACTCTGTGTCTTCTGACATGTGATTCTTGAATAAAGATTGTGTGTGCATAGCTTTCTCTTAGGTAGGGTTATATCTAGCTCTTCCACTTTGTAGCCTTCTAGATTTCTAACATATACTTGACATGCTCAAACTTATTTTATAAAATGGTATTTTGCTATGAGAGGAAATCAGGAGGCTTTAGACTCTAAAATTGTTATTACTCAATACAATGTGTATTTTTACACATATAAACCAAGACACATTTATTCAAGGTGATAAGGGTCTTCCATTTACAGCATTTTACTTCCAAAGTCACCCTAATCATTAGCATCCTGTTTGTAAAATAAGAGAGAACATAGATAATCATTTTTTAGAAATTGGCATGTAGGGAAATATGTCACTTCTGCCCACATCTCATTGGCTATAATATCATTTTTATGATCACTTATCTGCATGGGATACTTGGGTGCTTAGGAATATGATCTATCTCCATGTATAGAAAAAGGAAATCAATTGGGATGAGCAAGTATCAATTCTTATGTCTCCCTTTATTTTTTCTCACCTCATACTTCACACTGCAACATAAACACTGTAATATCTTCTATCATACTGATAAAAATAATAGCAATAATGGTAGCAATAAAACACTCTTTAAATACTCTAATATAATGCCATTTCTTCCCAGAGATCCTATAGTTTCAATATTATTCAAATTTACAAATGTGAAAATAGAAGAACTGATAAGAAGGTAAATTGTCAAATGTTAACAAAACTATTACTGCAGGGAATTTGAGTCAAGATTATTTATTTTCAGCATATGTAAACTGATATTATTTAACACAGAGATTTGGGGAAAAGTTTGGTTTAAATTTTCTGAATCAGTTTTCTTATCTTCATAATGTGGAAAATATATATATTTTAGAGTTAGTGAATATGTATATTAGGCTGTGCCTGGAAATGGCAAAACTAGTTTTTAATGCAGAGTGTCAATCACAATTTTAACCACAATGACATTCTTGCTTTCACTTTCTTCTGTTGTAGAATCAACTGTGATACTCTTTGTATCATAACTATTGACACTGAACTTTCAATGTTATAACTCCATAACTTCGTTTTGTATGCATGAAATACTTTTTAAATGTAGTGTTTTAAGGTGTGGAACTAAAGATAATATAGTAAATTTTGAGATTATCATTTAATAATGCTTGCAAATGAGATAAAAGACTTGCTCTCCTTCTCTTACTTAGCTGTATTCCCATCCTGAAGAGGATGAAAACTTTAATTGATATTAAGGATAAGGAATAATTTTAGCAGAAATGAACCTTGCTCATGATGAATCTATATGAAGCAAAATGTCTTAAAAGAAATAAGAAAGAAGAGTTTAGTAAAAGTTTGGTGAAGCATTCATAAAGATGGGTCTTTTATTTAGATCTCTTCATAAAACATTTAATTGGTTCCAACCGCTCTTCTGGTAAGGATTTAAATCTTTAATATAGTTCTATGTCTTATTTCATTTAGACTCCATCTACCTCTAGAATATTATTGCTCATTAGTTTCACTTATTTCCCATGTTCTGGTCATGTAATTATTTTTACCTTTCTAAGGTCACTTCTGTGTAAGATATTTGTACAAAGTTGGTGAAAAGTAATCTCACATGAGTATGTACCTTAATACTCAAATGCCATTTTGAATATTTAGCTCAAATGCCATTTTGTCAAAGAAACCTTGATTTATTTATCAGATTACATTATTGAATATTATTGTGTCTAACATTTGTCTCTGATTCTAAACTTTAGCACTTACCAGAATAGGAAACTATGTATTTATATATGACTATTGAACTAATGCCTTTCTCCTATCAAACTTGGGTTTTATCGGAGCAGGGACTGTGATTTTCTCAGTGTATTCCCAGCTCTTAATGTTCTAAATGGTACATGGCAGAGTTTTGGAAATACTGCTAAGTAAATAGGTGAATCTCAAAAATATTTTTGTAGATTTTACCTTCCTAATAGTTTCCCCCATTGTTTTTCAATGTCCTTTTCCAACAAAATTCACAAAAAAAGTGGCATTGTTTTTTTGTGATTGTACTTTAGAATACTGTTCACGTTGAATCATGGTTGAGTAACATTTCTTGGAGTTGGGCAATATGATCCAAGTTAGTCAGCTGTGTAAACTACCAAGAATGTTGTTCAGTCACCCAGTCGTGTCAGACTCTTTTGTCACCCTGTGGGCTGCATGTGCTAGGCCTCCCGGTCCTTCACTGTCTCCTGAAGTTTGTCCAAGTTCATGTCCATTGCATTGGTGATGCCATCCAGCTATCTCATCCTCAGACTCCCTCTTCTTCTGCCCACAATGTTTCCCAGCATCAGGGACTTTTCCAGTGAGTTGGCTGTTCGCATCCGTTACCAAAATACCAGAGCTTCAGCATCAGTCTTTCCAATGACTATTCAAGGTTGATTGCCTTTAAGATTGACTGGTTTGATCTCTTTGCTGTCCAGGGAGTCTCGGGAATCTTCTCTAACACCACAGCTTGAAGGCACCGGTTCTTTGGCGTTCTGCCTTTTTTACGGTCCAGCTCTCACAACCGTACATGACCACTGGGAAGGCCATAGCCTTGACTTTCCAGACCTTTGTTGGCAGAGTGATCACTCTGTTTTTCAACACACTGTCTAGGTATGTCATAGCTTTACTACCAAGAGGCAGTAATCCTATTTCACAGCTGCAGTCACCATCCACAGTGATTTTAGAGCCCAAGAAGAGGAAATCTATTACTGCTTCTACATTTCCCCCTTCTATTTGCCATGAATTAATAGAGCCAGGTGCCATGATCTTAGTTTTTTTCTTTGTTTGTTTTATTGATATTTAGCTTTAAGCTGGCTTTTTCACTCTCCTCCTTTATCCTCATCAAGAGGTTCTTTAGTTCCTCTTCACTTTCTGCCATTAGAGTGGTATCATCTGCATATCTAAGGTTGTTGATGTTTCTCCTGCCTATCTTGATTCCAGCTTATAACTCATTCACCCCAGCATTTCTCATGATGTGCTCAGCATTTAAGTTAAATAAACAGGGTACCATCAGACAGCCCTATTGTACTACTTTCTTAATCCTGAATCAATCAGTTTTTCCATACAGGGTTCTAATTGTTGCTTCTTGAACTGCATACAGGTTTTTCAGGAGACAAGTAAGATGGTCTGATATTCACATCTCTTTAAGAGCTTTCAACAGTTTATTATGATCCACGTAGTCAAATATTTCAGCATAGTTGATGAAAGAGAGGTAGATGATTTTCTGGAATTCCCTAGCTTTCTCTATGATACAGCAAGTGTTGGCAATTTGATTTCTTATTCCTCTGCCTTTTATCTCAGTCATGCTATGTAAGGCCACAGAAGATGGATGGGTAATAGTGAAGAGTTTTGACAAAAAGTGATCCACATAGTATTGTTTCCTTGAGAACTCCATGAGCAGTATAAAAATGTAAAATGATAGGATACTGAAAGTGGAACTCCCCAGGTTGGTAGGTGCCCAATATGCCACTGGATATCAGTGGATAAATAATGCCAAAAAGAATGAAGGGATGGAGCCAAAGTAAAAACAATACCCAGTTGTGGATGTGACTGGTGATAGAAGCAAGGTCCGATGCTGTAAAGAGCAATATTGCATAGGAACCTGGAATGTCAGGTCCATGAATCAAGGCAAATTGGAAGTGGTCAAACAGGAGATGCCAAGAGTGAACGTCGACATTCTAGGAATCAGCGAACTAAAATGGACTGGAATGAGTGAATTTAACTCAGATGACCATTATATCTACTACTGCGGGCAGGAATCCCTTAGAAGAAATGGAGTAGCCATCATAATCAATAAAAGAGTCCAAAATGCAGTACTCAGATGCAG
The DNA here is from genome assembly GCF_001704415.2 of Capra hircus. Lineage (NCBI taxonomy): Eukaryota > Metazoa > Chordata > Mammalia > Artiodactyla > Bovidae > Capra > Capra hircus. The sequence goes on from NC_030810.1 coordinate 82,608,169, forward strand.
TCTCAGAAATGACAGAATGATCTCTGTTCGTTTCCAAGGCAAGCCATTCAATATCACAGTAATCCAAGTCAATGCTCCAACCAGTAATGCTGAAGAAGCTGAAGTTGAACGGTTCTATGAAGACCTAACAGACCTTTTAGAACTAACACCCCAAAAAGATGTCCTTTTCATTATAGGGGACTGAAATGCAAAAGTAGGAAGTCAAGAAACACCTGGAGTAACAGGCAAATTTGGCCTTGGAATACAGAATGAAGCAGGGCAAAGACTAATAGAGTTTTGCCAAGACAATGCACTGGTTATAGCAAACACCCTCTTCCAACAACACAAGAGAAGACTCTACACATGGACATCACCAGATGGTCAACACTGAAATCAGATTGATTATATTCTTTGCAGCTGAAGCTGAAGAAGCACTATACAGTCAGCAAAACCAAGACCGGGAGCTGACTGTGGCTCAGATCATAAACTCCTTATTGACAAATTCAGACTGAAATTGAATAAAATAGGTAAAACCAATAGACCATTCAGGTATGACCTAAATCAAATCCCTTGTGATTATACAGTGGAAGTGAGAAATAGATTTAAGGGCCTAGATCTGATAGACAGAGTGCCTGATGAACTATGGACTGAGGTTTGTGACATTGTACAGGAGACAGGGATCAAAAAGAAATGGAAAAAAGCAAAATGGCTGTCTGTGGAGGCCTTACAAACAGCTGTGAAAACAACAGAAGCAAAAAAGCAAAAAGCAAAGGAGAAAAGGAAAGATATAAGCATCTCAATGCAGAGTTCCAAAGAATAGCAAGAAGAGATAAGAAAGCCTTCCTCTGCAATCAATACAAAGAAATAGAGGAAAAGAACAGAATGGGAAAGACTGGAGATCTTTTTCAGAAAATTAGAGATACCAAGGGAACATTTTATGCAAAAATGGGCTCGATAAAGGACAGAAATGGTATGGACCTAAGAGAAGCAGAAGATATTAAGAAGACGTGGCAAGATTACACAGAAGAACTATACAAAAAAGATCTTCATGACCCAGATAATCACGATGGTGTGATCACTCACCTAGAGCCAGACATCCTGGAATGTGAAGTCAGGTGGGCCTTAGAAAGCATCACTATGAACAAAGCTAGTGGTGGTGATGGAATTCCAATTAAGCTCTTTCAAATCCTGAAAGATGATGCTGTGAAAGTGCTGCACTCAATATGCCAGCAAATTTGGAACACTCAGCAGTGGCCACAGGACTGGAAAAAGTCAGTTTTCATTCCAATCCCAAAGAAAGGCAATGCCAAAGAATGCTCAAACTACCACACAATTGTACTCATCTCACACACTAGTCAAGTAATGCTCCAAATTCTCCAAGCCAGGCTTCAGCAATACGTGAACCGTGAACTCCCTGATGTTCAAGCTGGTTTTAGAAAAGGCAGAGGAACCAGAGATCAAATTGCCAACATCTGCTGGATCATGGAAAAAGCAAGAGAGTTCCAGAAAAACATCTATTTCTGCTTTATTGACTATGCCAAAGGCTTTGTGTGGATCACAATAAACTGTGGAAAATTCTGAAAGCAATGGGAATACCAGACCACCTAACCTGCATCTTGAGAAACCTATATGCAGGTCCAGAAGAAACCGTTAGAACAGGACATGGAAAAACAGACAGGTTCCAAATAGGAAATAGAGTAAGTCAAGGCTGTATATTGTCACCCTGCTTATTTAACTTATATGCAGTGTACATCATGAGAAACTTTGGGCAGGAAGAACCACAAGCTGGAATCAGGATTGCTGGGAGAAATATCAGTAACCTCAGATATGCAAATGACACCACCTTTATGGCAGAAAGTGAAGAGGAACTAAAAGGTTCTTGATGAAAGTGAAAGAGGAGAGTGAAAAAGTTGGCTTAAAGCTCAACATTTAGAAAACTAAAATCATGGCATCTGGAAACAGTGGAAACAGTGTCAGCCTTTAGATTTGGGAGCTCCAAAATCACTTCAGATGGTGACTGCAGCCATGAAATCAAAAGACGCTTACTCCTTGGAAGGAAAGTTATGACCAACCTTGATAGCATATTCAAAAGCAGAGACATTACTTTGCCAACAATGGTCCAACTAGTCAAGGCTATATTTTCCATTGGTGATCTACGGATGTGAGAGTTGGACTGTGAAGAAAGCTGAGCGCTGAAGAATTGATGCTTTTGAACTGTGGTGTTGGAGAAGACTCTTGAGAGTCCCTTGGACTGCAAGGAGATGCAACCAGTCCATTCTAAAGATCAGTCCTGGGTGTTCTTTGGAAGGAATGATGCTAAAGCTGAAACTCGAGTACTTTGGTCACCTCATGCGAAGGGTTGACTCTTTGGAAAAGACTCTGATGCTGGGAGGGATTGAGGGCAGAATGTAAAGGGGATGACAGAGAATGAGATGGCTGGATGGCATCACCGACTTGATGGACATGAGTCTGAGTGAATTCCGGGAGTTGGTGATGGACAGGGAGGCCTGGCGTGCTGCAGTTCATGGGGTCAGAAAGAGTCGGACACAACTGAATGACTGAACTGAACTGAACTGATCTACTGGAGGAGGAAATGGCAAATCAACTCAATATACTTGCTGTGACAACCTCATGATCTGCATAAAAAGTCAAAAAGATATGATTCCTAAATATGAGTACCCCAGGTCAGAAAGTGTCCAATATGCTACTGGGGAAGAGTGGAAGAGAACTGCTAATAGCCCCAGGAAAAATGAAGTGACTGGGCCAAGGCACAAACGACACTCAATTGTGGATGTGTCTGGTGATGATAGTAAAATCTAATGCTGCATTGAACAGTATTGAATAAGAAACTGGAACATTAGGTCCATGATTCAAGGTAAATTGGATGTGGTCAGGCAAGAGATGGTAAGAATAGCCATCTTAGAAATCAGTGAACTAAAATGCACAGGAATGGGCAAATTTAATTCAGATGACCTTTATATCTACTATTGTGGGCAAGACTCCCATAGGAGAAATGAGTAGCCCTCATAATCAACAAAAGAGCCTTAAATGCAGTACTTGGATGCAACCTCAAAAACAACAGAATAATATTGGTTTGTTTCCAAGGCAAGCCATTCAACATCATAGTAATTCTAATCTATGCCCTGCCACCAGTGAAAAAGAAGCTAAAGTTGATCAGTTCTATGAAAAAATTGCCTAGAACTAACATCAAAAAAAGTTGTCCTATTCATCTTTTATTGCAATTGGATCTTTTATCCTGTCTTTGATTGGGATTTGAATGCAAAATTAGAACTTCAAGAGATACTCCAAGGCAAGTTTGGCCTTGGAGTACAAAATAAAGCAGAGCAAAGACTAACTGAATTCTGCCAAGAGGATGAACTGGTCATAGCAAACACCTCTTTCAACAACCAAAGGGACAACTTTACACATGAACATCACCAAATGCTCAGTTCCAATTTGATTACATTCAAACTTTTTTTTATTACATTCAAAAAAAGAATATTAAATGATTATTTGTATTACTTTAAAATAGATGTTTAAGATTAAGGCAAAGTTATATTAATTACATATTTTCAGAGAATAGGAATTTTAACATACCAAAACTAATTTTACATAAAATAGAAATATTTAATGGCTAACTTTTCCATTTCCAATGTAATGGTGAAAAAACAATCTCATCACCTTGCTTATCACTAGACTCGCAACTTTTGGAACATGATGCAAGTTATATAAAACATTTAAAAGGTTTACATAATCATAGAATGTTTCTGTGCTTCTGTGGCTTCTCTTAAAATCACTTTTGTGGTTATTGAAATGAAAGCCAATGAGAACTACTGTTTTTTGAGAAGACACAAATAAGAAACAAATCATTTATCAAATCCTCTGGTAGCAAGATTAACAAACATAATTATGTGCCAGATTTTCATCTCTAACCTAAGCCCCAGTGAACATTTACTTTGAAGGAGCCAATGATAAATTCAAAGGGAGGAAAGAATCCATAAGGTGAGAAAAAAAGATCAACATCTGGCTCCAAGTCTTCCTGTATGCAAATATCCAACCAATTACGCAGACTGAGCAATTGAGAATTGAGTTTACAATCTCATTGCAAATTTTTAAAGAACTCCATACTTCAGTCCTTTCATTTTTATGTGAGTTAATCTATGTTCATGTTCAAACCTGTCCTCTGAATTCTTCAGAGCTGATTTATTTTTCTAAAGTCATATGTGCCTCAGGCAGCATCCAGCTATCAGGTCTCTGCACACCTAGGAGCTAATTGGTGGAACTGCTTTCCATAAAATATTCATTACAGAAACTATTTTTAAAGTTAATTTCAAAACTATTTCTCTTTTCATTTTAATCTCAAATATTGCCACTGAAATTTTATGTGATATCTTTACCTACAGACAAACCCAAAAGGTATTGCATGTTATGAACTTCCTTAAAGGTAGTGTGACTTCACTGTCAGTGGCTCACTACTCTAGACTGCAGTTTGACTTTATTGAAAGTTGATAGGAGTCACCAATCCCAGAAGACAGTATGAGAACTTATAAATTCATTTTCTTTAAAGCACTTTGATGTTTCCATGTATAATGTGTTCTGTTTTCTTTAAATCTTTTGGTCTTGGGAAAAAAAAAAATCCACACATACACACACAGTTTGATACTGCTATACAAAAGAAAAGCAGATCTATTTTCTTTAATTTTGTTTTTGTTTATAAGTGATTGTATAATTTTATACTTCTAAAAATATTTCAAAAAATAGCATGGAATTTCAGGGATCTTGAAATTCACTCTAAATAGTTTCTATCATTCAAGGAAGCAAAGAAAGCATGTCCCCAAATCCTGCTGCTGCTGCTGCTGCTATGTCGTGTCAGTCGTGTACGACTCTGTGCGACCCCATAGACGGAAGCCCACCAGGCTCCTCTGTCCCTGGGGTTCTCCAGGCAAGAACACTGGAGTGGGCTGCCATTTCCTTCTCCAATGCATGAAAGTGAAAAGTGGAAGTGAAGTCGCTCAGTCATGTCCGACTTTTAGCGACCCCATGGACTGTAGCCTACCAGGCTCCTCCGTCCATGGGGTTTCCCAGGCAAGAGTACTGGAGTGGGGTGCCATTGCCTTCTCCACCCCAAATCGTAGCTCTAATAAAATTTACTTAATATTTAAAACAGAATTAGAATAATAGCAGTATAGTATCATAGTATTAATAAGATAATTAAATTGGGTAATAATATATTTTAAATTCTTCTAAAAAGTAGACTTTCATTAAATATTGCCAATTTCAACTTTAGTATGTTTTTACTGTGAACTTCAGGATTGTATGTGGGCCTACATCAGAATAATTTTTCTTTAATAAAATATCATATTATGAAAGACCTGTTCAATTCTTCTGTAGTCAGTGCCATCTATAAATATAAAAATAATTAATTAAATGTAATGTGCATGCATTCCATACCGTTGGTGTCATATATATCATTTAAAGGATTTTGGGATAGAAATCCTTTAAAGCATGCTGTTTTCACAAAAGTAAAATCCTATTTTCAAAGAAAATAAACACGGAGAAAAAATATATGTATGGTTAAATTTAATGTGCATAACTAATTGAATGTTGTTCTAATAGGCAACAAAATTTAAGTCTTGAAAATGGATACTTTATGCCACACTGATAATAATATCAATGAATATGTTTTCTCGATAATTTTATGCTGATTTTTTCTCTTGTGTCTCAAATGAAAAGAAGATATGCGCAATAAGCAGAATTATAAAATTATTCTGTCTCCAAGAGATTATAGAACATGAACAGACCAGTTTTCCATAAGCTTGCTTCACTTGAACTAAAAATATATAACTTGTGGGTTTATTGACTAACTAATAATTAGAATCAATCATTTGCCTTTAAATAGTTATGACCAACCTAGATAGTATATTCAAAAACAGAGACATTACTTTGCCGACTAAGGTCCGTCTAGTCAAGGCTATGGTTTTTCCTGTGGTCATGTATGGATGTGAGAGTTGGACTGTGAAGAAGGCTGAGTGCCGAAGAATTAATGCTTTTGAACTGTGGTGTTGGAGAAGACTCTTGAGAGTCCCTTGGACTGCAAGGAGATCCAACCAGTCCATTCTGAAGGAGATCAGCCCTGGGATTTCTTTGGAAGGAATGATGCTAAAGCTGAAGCTCCAGTACTTTGGCCACCTTATGTGAAGAGTTGACTCACTGGAAAAGACTCTGATACTGGGAAGGATTGGGGGCAGGAGGAGAAGGGGACGACTGAGGATGAGATGGCTGGATGGCATCACTGACTCGATGGGTGTGAGTCTGAGTGAACTCCGGGAGATGGTGATGGACAGGGATACCTGGTGTGCTGTGATTCACGGGGTCGCAAAGAGTTAGACACGACTGAGAGACTGAACTGAATTGAACGGATGTAGACTTCATTGTTGGAATGGACATCTTACTGATATTGACATTGCATTTACACTGCATCTCTCATCACTAGCAATTTGCATTTTGGATGATTTCTTACAATTCATTTTATGCACACACACACACGTATGGATATGTATATTTTTACTCAGGAGTTGGACCCAGAAATTTGTTTTTTGACAGGGACCTGTTTTAAACGTGATTCTCATGCATGTTAAAATATCAGGTTTACTGCTTTAAAAAATGCACCTCTTTTGTATTTATTCATCTGTTTGTATTTTTGCATATCTTAATTCCTCTCATAACTCCTTTAGTCCATCTGAGAATAATTTTATTCAGCCTGAAGAACTGGTATTTTGATAGTGTTATTCTACTGGTGACCAGTTATTTTAGCTTTTGTCTGAGGATATCATTACTTGGGTTTAATTTTGAGGCATGTTTTTAGCTGGGTATAAAATTATAAATTTGTAGATTTAGTGAGGGGAGTTCAGTGTCTGAATTGAATTAACAAATGCTTTTGGTGAGAAAACAGTCAGTGATAATGTGCTTAGGTTAAAATTTTAAACACTAATTCAGATCCATTTTAATACTGCAAATATGATTTGTAAGATTTCTCATATAAAAAATATGTTACAACAGGGATGGTGTTCTTTTTTATTCATTCCAATCAGCAAATGGAGTTCCATTTACAATGATAATTAATATAACTGAGGTAAATGGATTTCTATATTAAAAAGATATTCTAAGAATGAAAGTAGCAATTCATAAAGGAGCTAAATTTCTAAACCTCATATTATTACTATTATAGAATGATGCAAATTCCATTTTTTATTCGTTCTGCTTAATTATTGAGACCATTTCAATCAAATGTGTTTTTCTAAGTTAATACGGAAAAGATTTTGAGGATATCCAAAATCTATAAGATAATGACAATTGAAGTATTTAATAAACCAAGTAAAGGAGTAAAAATTATAATCAAGGAATTCATCTTATTGATAAAGGATAAATGGATTCTTTATACCAAAATGCCTCTTCAGGAGCCAAAGTAATTAATAAAAATTTATCAATTCATGTTATCATTGCAAAACAAAATAAGGCAGAAGACTGTTTAAAATTATGTAATTAATTTTGCTACAATAAGAAAAAATATAATTGGCATCATAGTCATTGAAATGCAATATGCAATGTGTATATATATATATATATATGAGCAAAATGGAACATATATATGGGTGCTCTCTCTACACACATATACACACACACACACACACACACAAAATCTGAAGTGAGTAGAGTAGGGGAAAAAATGAATTATGACATGATATTCTATACCAAGCCACATTATGATTCACAGCAATAGTATTGAAAAGTGTATCTTTGTGGATACTCCTTGGCCAAAATGACATTATAAAATCTTAGATAGAATCTTATGATTCTATTTTTCTTCTGCCCTTATAAACGGAATGATTTCTGAAGCAGATTTGTCTTTGGCTAGAATATCCTCCATAATATCACATTGTGATGGACATGGAAATGCACTAACTATATTTCTCCTCAAAGAACTACTTGTTACCTCAGTTGTTAGCAGACAGCCTACAGGTTTCAGCTCCAGCATAATATTTAATATACCTTATCTGCAGAGAATCACATTAAAGGACATATACTAACGAGAGCAGAAAACAGCCAATGAATAGTTGAGGTATGGGTGCAAAAACCTTGCTACTTGGACCCAATGTGGGTTTCCTCTAATGGGTTATATATGCTCCAGCTATCCCCATATAAATTTGACCAAGCCTTTGTTGAGCCAACATTGCAGTTAAACTTTTCTCTCTGCCTTTTTTCTCCATCTTTTCCATAGATGTTTATCATTAGGAAACATCCTGTATGCCAAACTCTATCTCAGTGCCTGCTTCTGAAAATCACAAGCTATGTCATGTAGATCCCACTGTGATACTGCAGAAACCAAAGTACAGATAGGAAAGGATATGGTAGCAGTGCATACTAGGTATCACAAGTTTCCAGATATTCTGCCTAAATAGAAAACATGAGGCTATGTTTTATCTGTGCTGTGCTGTGCTTACTCACTCCATCATGTCTGACTCTCTGTGGCACCATGGATTGTAGCTCACCAGACTCCTCTGTCAATGGGGATTCTCCAAGCAAGAATACTGGAGTGGGTTGCCATGCCCTCCTCCAGGGGATCTTCCCAACCCATGGATTGAATTCAGGTCTCCTACAATGCAGGAAGATTCTTTACTGTCTGAGCCAGGAAAGCCCAAGAATACTGGAGTGAGTAGCCTATCCCTTCTCCAGGGTATCTTCCCCACCCAGCAATTGAACTGGGGTCTCCTGCATTGTAGGTGGATTCTTTACCAGCTGAGCTACCACGGAAGCCATTATTAGATACTGGTAATTGAAATCAGCCTATTATCCACATTTATATTAGAAAAGCAGATTTGAGTACTAAACAAGTGAAAAGAGTAAGAAAAGCAGAACTAGATATATTTGCTTTAGATACACATTGAATCTAGGCATATAAAATTTTTGTTTGAGGAAAAATTTTTAAAAAACAAGCAAAAAATACAGCACTGATAACAAGATTTAAATTTTAAGAAACCTATGTAGAATTATTGATGCTCGACCTCAGCCCTCAAAACTATTTTTTCCTACCCTCTCAACTTCAATAAGTAAACCCCATAAGCATCTTAATTTAACTTACTTTAATTATCAAAAAAAGTGTTTATAAATACCTGACATTGTCTTATTTATTTACTTGGTACAAAATGTAAGCTCAGGGACCTTAGCATCATATGTATCACTATATCTTCATATAATGATAAAAAAGAAGTTCCTAGCACACAGAAGATGATTCAGCACAGTAAAGACAAAGAGATCTTTAAAAACGGGCCAAACAGAAGACTAAGAAGAAAACACAAATGAAAATATGCACATTAAAAGATGGTCAGTTTTATTAGTAATCAGGGAAATTACTTAATATAAATGTTGTCATGGAAACAGCAAATATTTATGAAGGAATGCATCAGTGGGAACAGTCACATTCTGCTGATGTGAATATAAATTGACACACTTCATTGGAAAGCAGTTAGCCTACCCTAGCACATTTGAACTTATGCATACTCAATGATCTTGAGATCTTTTTTCTTGGCCTATAAACTTGTATTTTTTTTCTCCAAAAGATGTGTAAAATCATTCCACAAAAATAATATGTAGAATTGCAATAATGTGAGGAACACAAACAGCCCTCAGCAGAAGTATGGACATTTTGGGTTTTTCAAACAAAACCTGACAACTGTGAAAATAGATGACAATTACATGTATAAGGAAGGATAATTATGATAAACAAAATATAAAGTAGAAAAAAATGGAATGGAAAAATGCACAATGAATTATTCAATTAATATCCTGTTCAAAATGTGCTAAATTAAGCAAGCTATTTTTTTCAGGGGTATATACATTTGTGATGAACTGTAAATGAATTTTAGATAAACATCACATTAGGACAGTGGTTATTTCAAGCAGTAAAGAAGAATAGTGCAATAGAGATGGAGTCCACAAAGGGCTCTACATTTATTAGTAATGTCTGCTTCTTGGGCAGGGTAGATTGTTCATTAGAGGACATTTTATATTTTTCATAATATAGATAATTAAAGATGAAATTACTACCTAACCTTCTGTAAAAACATGGAAAGACTTATTTCACAAAAAAGATATGTAAATAACAATACACATGCAAAATGTAAAAGATTCTGAATAAGTATTCTTTCTGAAGCATTTTGAATATTTAGTGAAAAATAAATCTAAAAGTTATTTATTAAAATTGATGTCTATATTTTTTATCTATACTATAATTTTATAGAAATAATATCTATGAAGTCAGGAATATGGAAAATAGAATGAATACACCATTCGTGTAATAAATGCTATTCCATCATCAATGGCAAATAGAAGTCATTTTTATACTATATTATAAAGTCTAAAAATTAGAGCGCAGAGAAACCTCTAATCATGTATATATTTGTAGTGAAGCACTGAGATAAAACTCTGAACTTATATAGTTAAACATTCTAATGAGGGAAAGAAAAGATAATGATGTATAAGACCAATATCAGAATAAAACAGGAAGTGCTAAAGAGAGATTTTGAGAGTTAATGAAAAAGAACCATGTTGTTGCCAGAAAGCTTCATTGTGTGAGTAATAAATCTCTGCATATCCTACTGCTAAGTGTGTCATAAATTCTGACCTCTTAACTAATTTTTTAGTGGAAAATCCATTCAGTATTTTTGGCATTATCACAACAGTATTAGTGAATACATTATTTTCACCCCTATCAGGGGAGACTAGAATGTGGTTCATATTCCCATGGAAAGGACAAAGTATACACCAATTGTCTTCCTTTTGCCTGTGTTAACCTTCTATCCTTCCATCACAGTTTTGTCTGAAGGGAATTAGACTGCTCATACATTACAAAGAGCATCATATTGGCCTACTGTTTTGATGACAGCATGTTAATAATATGAGATAAAAAGATTGGCTAGTTGTTGTTGTTCAGTTGCTCAATCACATCTGACTCTTTGCAACCCCATGAACTGCAGCATGTCAGGCTTCCCTGTCCTACACTATCTCCCAAAGTCTGCTCAAACTCATGTCCATTGAGTTGATGATGCCATCCAACAATCTCATCCTCTGTCTCCCGCTTCACCTCCTGCTCTCAATCTTTACTGGCATCAGGGTCTTTCCCAATGAGTCAGCTCTTTGAATCAGGTAGCCAAAAGTATTGGAGCTTTAGCTTCAGCATCAATCCTTCCAATGAATATTCAGGGTTGGTTTCCTTTAAGATTGACTAGTTTGATCTCCTTGCTGTCCAAGGAATGAACTCTCAAGGGTCTTATCTAGCACAACATTTTGAAAGCATCAGTTCTTCAGTGCTCAGCCTTCTTTATGGCCCAACTCTCAAATCCATACATGACTACTGGAAAAACCATAGGTCTGACTATATGGAACTTTGTCAGCAAAGTTATGTCTCTGCTTTTTTATATGCTGTCTAGGTTTGTCATAACTTTTCTTCCAAGGAGCAACATCTTTTAATTTCACGGCTGTAGTCACCATCCACAGTGATTTTGGAGTGAAATAAAATAAAATCTGTTACTGTTTCCATTTTTTTGCCATCTATTTTCTATGAAGTGATGGGACTGGATGACATGATCTTAGTTTTTTGAATGTTGAGTTTCAAGCCAGCTTTTATACTCCTTTTACCTTCATCAAGATTATCTTTAGGAGGCAGTCCCAAGATGGTGGAGGAATAGGATGGGGAGACTACTTTCCGCCCACAAATTCATCAAACGATCATTTAAATGTTAAGAAACTTCCACAAAACAACTTCTGAATGCTGGCGGAGGACAACAGGCACCCAGAGAGGCAGCCCATTCTCTTCAAAAGGAGGCAGGACAAAATATAAAAGACAAAAGACAGGCTGCCCAAAGACATGCCAAACCCATAGACATCCCAAAACTCACTACTGGGTATTTCATTACTCTCCAGCAAGAAGAGATCCAGCTCCACCTACCAGAACACAGATGCAAGCTCCCACAACAAGGAAACCTTGACAAGTCACTAGTCCAACCCCACCCACAGGGAGCAGGTTCCACAATAAAGAGGAACCATGAACTTCCAGCCTACAGAAAAGGCATCCCAAACACAGTAATCTAAACAAAATGAAAAGGCAGAAAAATATTCAGCAGGTAAAGGAACATGATTAATGCCCACCAAACCAAATGCAAGAGGAGGAGATAGAGAGTCTACCTGAAAAAGAATTCAGAATAATGATAGTACAAATGATCCAAAATCTTGAAAAAAAAATGGATTTACTGATAAGACAAGGATTGAAAAGATACAAGAAATGTTTAACAAGGACCTAGAAGAAATAAAGAAAAGTCAATCAATAATGAATAATACAATAACTGAGATCCAAAGCACTCTGGAGGGAACCAACAGTAGAATAACTCAGGCAAGATGATAGTATAAGTGAGGCTGAAGATACAATGGTGGAAATAAATGAAGCAGAGAAGAAAAAATACTTTTAAAAATGAGGACAACCTCAGAGACCTCTAGGACAATGTTAAATGCCCCAACATTCGAATCATAGGAGTCCCAGAATAAGAAGACAAAAAGAACGGCATGAGAAAATGCTTGAGGAGATAATAGTTGAAAACTTGGCTAAAATGGGGAGGGGAATAGCCACCAAGTTCCCAGAAATCCAGAGCTACAAACAGGATAACCCAAGGCAAAACATCCCAAGACACGTATTAATCAAACTAACAAAGATCAAGCACAATGAGCAAATATTAAAATCAGAAAGGGAAAAGCAACAAATAACACACAAGGGGATCCTCATAAGAATAACAGCTGATCTTTCAATAAAAACTCTTCAGGCCAGAAAGGAATGGCAAGACACACTTAAGTGTTGAAAGAGAAAAACCTGCAACCAAGATTACTATACTCAGCAAGGATCTCATTCAGATATGAAGAAGAAATGAAAAGCTTTACAAACAAAAGCAGAGAGAATTCAGCACCACCCAACCAGCTCTTCAACAAATGCTAAAGGATCTTCTCTAAACAGGAAACACAGAAAAGGTCTAAAAACTCGAATCCAATACAACAAAGTAAACTGCAATGGGATCATAATTATCAATAATTACCTTAAATGTAAATGGGTCGAATGCCCCAACCAAAAGAAAAAGACAGGATGAATGGATAAAAAACCAAGACTCTTATATATGCTGTCTTCAAGAGACCCACCTCAAACCAAGGGACACATACAGACTGAAAATGAAAGGCTGGAAAAATATATTTCATGCAAATGGAGGCCAAAAGAAAGCAGGAGTAGAAATACTCATATCAGATAAAATAGACTTTGAAATAAAGACAATGTAAAAAGACAAATAAGGACACTACATAATTAACTATTTCTCACTTCTACTGTATAATCATAAGGGATTTGATTTAGGTCATACCTGAATGGTCTAAAGGTTTTCCCTACTTTCTTCAATTTAAGTCTGAATTTGGCCATAAGAAGTTCATGGTCTGAGCCACAGTCAGCTCCCAGTCTTGTTTTGCTGACTGTATAGAGCTTCTCCATCTTTGGCTGCAAAGAATATAAACAATCTGATTTTGGTGTTGACCATCTGGTGATGTCCATGTGTAGAGTCTTCTCTTGTGTTGTTGGAAGAGGGTGTTTGCTATGACCAGTGTGTTCTCTTGGCAAAACTCTATTAGCCTTTGCCCTGCTTCATTCCATATTCCAAGGCCAAATTTACCTGTTACTCAAGGTGTCTCTTGACTTCCTACTTTTGCATTCCAGTCCCCTATAATGAAAAGGACCTCTTTTTTTGGATGTTAGTTCCAAAAGGTCTTGTAGGTCTTCATAGAACCGTTCAACTTCAGTTTCTTCATCATTATAGATTGGGGCATAGACTAGGATTACTGTGATATTGAATGGTTTGCCTTGGAAACTAACAGAGATCATTCTGTCATTTTTGAGATTCTTCCCAAGTACTGCATTTCAGGCTCTTTTGTTGACCATGATGGCTACTCCATTTCTTCTAAGGGATTCCTGCACACAGTAGTAGATGTAATGGTCATCTGAGTTAAATTCACCTATTCCACTCCATTTTAGTTCCTTCATTCCAAGAATGTTGATGTTCACTCTTGCCATCTCTTGTTTGACTACTTCCAATTTGCCTTGATTCAAGGACCTAACATTCCAGCTTCCTATGCAATATTCCTCTTTACAGCATCGGACCTTGCTTCTATCACCAATCACATCCACAACTGGGTATTGTTTTTGTTTTGACTCCATCCCTTCATTCTGTCTGGAGTTATTTCTCCACTGATCTCCAGTAACATATTGGGCACCTACCGACCTGGGGAGTTCCTCTTTCAGTATTGAATCATTTTGCCTTTTCATACTGTTCATGGGGTTCTCAAGGCAGGAATACTGAAGTGGTTTGCCATTCCCTTCTTCAGTGGACCACATTCTGTAAGACCTCTCCACCATGACCCGTCTGTCTAATCTAAATCAAATTATTTATGCTTATACAGTGGAAGTGAGAAATAGATTTAAGGGACTAGATCTGATAGACAGAGTTCCTAAAACACTATGGATGGAAGTTCGGGACATTGTTCAGGAGACAGAGATCGAGATCATCCCCATGGAAAAGAAATGCAAAAAAGCAAAATGGCTGTCTGGAGAAGCCTTACACATAGCTGTGAATAGAAGAGAAGCAAAAAGCAAAGGAGAAAAGGAAAGATATAAGCATCTCAATGCAGAGTTCCTAAGAATAGCAAGAAAAGATAAGAAAGCCTTCCTTAGTGATCAATGCAAAGAAATAGAGGAAAACAACAAAGTGGGAAAGACTAGAGATCTCTTCCAAAAAATGAGAAATACCAAGAAAATGTTTCACACAAAGATGGGCTCGATAAAGGACAGAAAGTGTATGGACCTAACAGAAGCAAAAGATATTAAGAAGGGGTGGCAAGAATACACAGAAGAACTGTACAAAAAAGATCTTCACGACCAAGATAATCATGACGGTGTGATTACTCACATAGAGCCAGACATCCTAGAATGTGAAGTCAAGTGGGCCTTAGGAAGCATCATTATGAAAAAAGCTAGTGGAGGTGATGGAATTCCAGTTGAGCTATTTCAAATCCTAAAAGATGATGATGTGAAAGTGCTGCACTCAATATGTCAGCACATGTGGAAAACTCAGCAGTGGTCACAGGACTGGAAAGGGTCAGTTTTCATTCCAATCCCAAAGAAAGGCAATGCCAAAGAATGCTCAAAGTACAAAACAATCGGACTCATCTCACATGCTAGTCAAGTAATACTCCAAATTCTCCAAGCCAGGCCTCAGCAATACATGAACCATGAACTTCCAGATGTTCAAAATGGTTTTAAAAAAGGCCGAAGAACCACAGATCAAATTGCCAACATCCACTGGATCATAGATAAAGCAAGAGAGTTCCAGAAAAACATCTATTTCTGTTTTATTGACTATGCCAAAGCCTTTGACTGTGTGGATCACAATAAACAGTGGAAAATTCTGAAAGAGATGGGATTACCAGACCACTTGACAAATCTCTTGAGAAACCTATATGTAGGTCAGGAAGCAACAGTTAGAACTAGCTATGGAATAGTAGTTCATTTCAGTCCAGTTCAGTCACTCAGTCATGTCCGACCCTTTGCGACCCCAAGAACTTCACCACACCAGGCCTCCCTGTCAATCACCAACACGCGGAGTTCACTCAAACTCACGTCCATCGAGTCAGTGATGCCATCCAGCCATCTCTTCCTTTGTCATCGCCTTCTCCTCCTGCCCCCAATTTCCCCCAACATCAGAGTCTTTTCCAATGAGTCAACTCTTAGCATGAGGTGGCCAAAATACTGGAGTTTCAGCTTTAGCATCAGTACTTCCAAAGAACACCCAGGACTGATCTCCTTTAGAATGGACAGGTTGGATGTCCTTGCAATCCGAAGACTCTCAAGAGTCTTCTCCAACACCACAGTTCAAAAGCATCAATTCTTCAGCCTTCAGATTTTTTCACAGTCCAACTCCCACATCCATACGTGACCACTGGAAAAACCATAGCCTTGACTAGAATGACCTTTGTCGGCAAAGTAATGTCTCTGATTTTGAATATGTTGTCTAGGTTGGTCATAAATTTCATTCCAAGGAGTCAGGGTCTTTTAATTTCATGGGTGTAACCACCATCTGCAGTGATTTTGTAGCCCCCCAAAATAAAGCCTGAGAGTGTTTCCACTGTTTCCGCATCTATTTCCCATGAAGTGATGGGGCCAGATGCCAAGATCTTAGTGTTCTGAATGTTAAGCTTGAAACCAACTTATCCACTCTCCTCTTTCACTTTCATCAAGAGGCTCTTTAGTTCATCTTCACTTTCTGCCATAAGGATGTTGTCATCTGCATATCTGCGGTTATTGATATTTCTCCTCACAATCTTGATTCCAGTTTGTTCTTCCGCCAGCCCAGCGTTTCTCATGATGTACTCTGCGTATAAGTTAAATACGCAGGGTGACAATATACAGCCTTGATGTAGTCCTTTTTCTTTTTGGAACCAGTCTGTTCCATGTCCTGTTCTAACTGTTGATTCTGGAACTGCATATAGGTTTATCAAGAGGCAGGTCAGGTGCTATGGTATTCCCATCTCTTTCAGAATTGTCCAGTTTCTTGTGATCCACACAGTCAAAGGCTTTGGCATAGTCAATAAAGCAGAAATAGATGTTTTTCTGGAACTCTCTTGATTTTTCAATGATCCAGTGGATGCTGACAATTTGATCTGTGGTTCCTCTGTCTCTTCTAAAACCAGCTTGAACATCAGAAAGTTCACGGTTCATGTATTGCTGAAGCCTGGCTTGGATAATTTGGAGCATTACTTGATTAGCATGTGAGATGATTGCAATTGTTTTGTAGTTTGAGCATTCTTTGGCATTGCCTTTCTTTGGGATTGGAATGAAAACTGACCTTTTCCAGTCCTGTGGCCAGTGCTGAGATTTCCAAATTTGCTGGCATATTGAGTGCAGCACTTTCCCAGCATCATCTTTCAGGGTTTGAAATAACTCAACTGGAATTCCATCACCTCCACTAGCTTTTTTCATAGTGATGCTTTCTAAGGCCCACCTGACTTCACATTCCAGGATGTCTAGCTCTAGGTGAGTGATCACACCATCGTGATTATCTGGGTCATGAAGATCGTTTTTGTACAGTTCTTCTGTGTATTCTTGCCGACTCTTCTTAATATCTTCTGCTTCTCTTAGGTCCATACCATTTCTGTTCTTTATCGAGCCCATCATTGCATGAAATGTTCCTTTGCTATCTTTAATTTTCTTGAAGAGATGTCTAGTCTTTCCTATTTGGTTGTTTTCCCCTATTTCTTTGCATTGATTGCTGAGGAAGTCTTTCTTAACTCTTCTTGCTCTTCTTGGAACTCTGCATTCAGATGCTTATATCGTTCCTTTTCTTCTTTGCTGTTTGCTTCTCTTCTATTAACAGCTATTTGTAAGGCCTCCCCGGACAGCCATTTTACTTTTTTGCAGACTGGTTCCAAATAGGAAAAGGAGTACGTCAAGGCTGTATATTGTCACCCTGCTTATTTAACTTATATGCAGAGTATATCATGAGAAATGCTGGGCTGGAAGAAGCACATGGTGGAATCAAGAGTGCCAGGAGAAATATCAATAACCTCAGATATGCAGATGACAACACCCTTATGGCAGATAGCAAAGATGAACTAAAAAGCCTCTTAATGAAAGTGAAAGAGGAGAGTGAAAAAGTTGGTTTAAAGCTCAACTTTCAGAAAATTAAGATCCTGGCATCTGGTCCCATCACTTCATGGGAAATAGATGGGGAAACAGTGGAAACACTCTCAGACTTTATTTTTGGGGGCTCCAAAATCACTGCAGATGGTGACTGCAGCCTTGAAATTAAAGGACACTTACTCCTTGGAAGGAATGTTATGACCAACCTAGATAGCATATTCAAAATCAGAGACATTACTTTGCCAACACAGGTCCGTCTAGTCAAGGCTATGGTTTTTCCATTGGTCATGTATGGTTGTAAGTGTTGGACTGTGGAGAAATCTGAGCACTGAAGAATTGATGCTTTTGAACTGTTGTGTTGGAGAAGACTCTTGAGGGTCCCTTGGACTGTAAGGAGTCCTACTAGTCCATTCTAATGGAGATCAATCCTGGGTGCTCTTTTGTAGGACTGATGATAAAGCTGAAACTCCAGTACTTTGATCACCTCATGGGAATAGTTGACTCAATGGAAAAGACTCTAATGCTGGGAGGGATATGGGGCAGGAAGAGAAGGTGATGACAGAGGATGAGGTGGCTGGATGGCATCACCAACTTGATGGACATGAGTTTGGTTGAACTCCAGGAGTTGGTGATGGACAGGGAGGCCTGGTGTGCTGCACTTCATGGGGTCACAAGGAGTCGGACACGATTGAGTGACTGAACTGAACTGAACTGACATAATGATCAAAGGATGAATCAGAGAAGAAGATATAAAAATTATAAATATATATGCACCCAACATAGGAGAACCTTAATATGTAAGGCAAATGCTAATGAACATGAAAGGGGAAATTAACAATAACACAATAATAGTGGGAGGCTATAATATCCCACACATCGATAGATCAACCAAACTTAGCAAGGAAACACAATTTTAAATGATACAATGAACCAGTTATACCTAATTGATATGTATAGAATATTTTACCCCAAAACAATGGATTTCACCATTTTCTCAAGTGCACACATATTATTCTCCAGGATAGATCACGTTCTGGACTATAAATTTTGCCTTGGTAAATTAAAAAAAAATTGAAATCATTTCAAGCATCTTTTCTGATCACAATACAGTACTTTTATGTGTCAACCACAGGGAAAACAAACCTTTTAAAAATAAAAACATATGGAGGCTAAAAAACACTCTTCTGAATATTCAATAAAGCATGGAAGAAATAGAAAAGGAAATCAAAATATGCATAGAAACAAATAAAAAAAAAAAAAAAAGAAACACGAAAACCTAAAGCCTATGGGACTCAGTAAAAGCAGTGCTAAAAGAAAGGTTCCTAGCAATACAAGCTTACCTCAAGCAACAAGAGAAACATCAAATAACTAATGAAACTTTCCACTTAAAATAACTAGAGAAAAAGAAAAAGTGAAAAACCCTAAAGTTAGTAGAAGGAAAGAAATCATAAAAATCAGAGCAGAAATAAGTGAAAAAGTAACAAAGGAGACTATAGCAAAAAATATCAACAAAACTAAAACCTGGTTCTTTGAGAAGATAAATAAAATAGACAAAGGGCTAGTCAGAGTCATCAAGAGAAAAAGGGAGAAGAATCAAATCAATAAAATTGGAAATTAAAAAGAAGAAATCACAACATTCAACTCAGAAATACAAAGGATCATTAAAGTCTGATATCAGCAACTATATGCCAATAAAATAGACAATTTGGAAGAAATCGATGAATTCTTAGAAAAGTATAACCTTCCAAAACTGAACCAGGAAGAAATAGAAAATCTTAACAAAACCATCACAAGCATGGAAATCAAAACTGTAACCAAAAATCTTCCAGCAAACAAAAGCCCAGGACCAGATGGCTTCACAGGTGAATTCTACCAAAAATTTAGAGAAGAGCTAACACCTATCCTTCTCAAAGTCTTCCAGAAAATTGCAGAGTAAGATAAACTCCCATCTCATTCTGTGAGTCTGCCATAACCCTAATACCAAAACCAGACAAACATGCCACAAAAGAAAAAAAAAAAGGGATGGGGGAGAAAACTGCAGGCCAATATCACTGATGGACAAAGATGCAAAAATCCTCAACAAAATTCTAGCAAACAGAATGCAACAACATATTAGAAAGGTCATACATCATGACCAAGTGGATTTTATCTCAGGGATGCAAGGATTCTTCAGTATTCACAAATCAACCAATGTGATACACCACATTAACAAATTGAAAGATAAAAACCATATGATTATCTCAGTAGATGCAGAGAAAGCCTTTGACAAAATTCAACAACCATTTATGATAAAAAAACTCGCCAGAAGCAGGCATAGAAGTAGCATACCTCAACATAATAAGAACCATATATGATAAACCTACAGCAAACATTATCCTCAACTGCGAAAAATTGAAAGCATTTCCTCTAAGGTCAGGAACAAGACAAGGGTGTCAACTCTCACCACTACTATTCAACAAAGTTTTGGAAGTTTTAGCCACAGCAGAGAAGAAAAAGAAAGAAAAATAATCCAGATTGAAAAGAAGAAGTAAAACTCTCACTGTGTGCAGATGACATAATCCTGTACATAGGAAACCCTAAAGACACAACCAGAAAATTACTAGAACGAATCAGTGAATATAGTAAAGTTGCAGGATATAAAATTAACACACAGAAATCCATTGCAGTCCTATACACTAACAATGAGAGTACAGAAAGAGAAATTTTAAAAAAATCCCATTCACTATTGCAAAGAAAAGAACAAAATTCTTGGGAATAAATTTACCTAAAGAAACAAAAGACCTATATACAGAAAACTGTAAAACACTGATGTAAGAAGTCAAAGATGACACAAATAGATGGAGAAATATACCATGTTCATGGATTGGAAGAATCAACATAGTGAAAATAAGAGTACTACCCAAAGCAATCTACAGATTCAATACAATCCACATCAAGCTACCAATGGTAATTTTCACATAACTAAAACAAATAATTTCACAATTTGTATGGAAACACAGAAACCTCAAAGAGCCAAAGGAATCTTGGGAAAGAAGAATGGAACTGGAGAAATCAACCTGTCTGACTACAGACTATACTACAAAGCTACAGTCATCAAGACAGTATTGTATTGGCACAAAGACAGAGATATGGATCAATGGAACAAAATAAAAGCTCAGAGATGAGTCCATGCACCTATGGACACCTTATCTTTGACAAAGGAGGCAAAAACACACAATGAAGAAAACAAAATCTCTTTAACAAGTGGTGCTGGGAAAACTGGTCAATCACCTGTAAAAGAATGAACCTAGAACACTTTCTAACACCATACACAGAAATACACTCAAAATGGATTAAAATGCAAGACCAGAAACTATAGAACTCCTAAAGGAAAACATAGAACACTCTGACATAAATCACAGCAAGATCTCTATGACCTCTTCCCAGAGTAATGGAAATAAAAGCAAAAATAAAAAATAGGACTTAATTAAACTTAAAAACTTTTGTACAATAAAGGAAACTATAAGTAAGGTGAAAAGACAGCCTTCAGAATGCTAGGAAATAATAGCAAATGAAGCAACTGACAAAGAATTTATCTCAAAAATAAAAAAAGCAGCTCATGCAGCTCAACACCAGAAAAATAAACAATCCAATAAAAAAATGGGCCAAAGAACTAAACAGACATTTCTCCAAAGAAGTCATACAGATGGCTAACAAACACATGAAAAGATGCTCAACATCATTCATTATCAGAGAAATGCAAATCAGAACCACAATGAGGTACCATCTCTCGCCAGTCAGAACGGATGCTATCAAAATGTCTGCAAACA
This sequence comes from Capra hircus, assembly GCF_001704415.2. Lineage (NCBI taxonomy): Eukaryota > Metazoa > Chordata > Mammalia > Artiodactyla > Bovidae > Capra > Capra hircus. The sequence continues at coordinate 82,629,730 of NC_030810.1, forward strand.
ATAAATGCTGGAGAGAACATGGAAAAAAGGGAACCTCTTACACTGTTGGTGGGAACGCAAACTAGTACAGCCAATATGGAGAACACCATGGAGATTTCTTAAAAATCTGGAAATAGAACTATCATATGACTGATCATTCCCACTACTGGATATACACACCAAGGAAACCAGAATTGAAAGTGACATGTGTACCCTAATATTCATTACTATGATATATTTACAATAGCTAGGACATGGAAGCAAGCTAGATGTCCATCAGCAGATGAATGGATAAGAAAGTTGTGGAACATATACACAATGGAATATTTCTCAGTTACTAAAAAGAATGCATTTCAGTCAGTTCTAATGAGGTAGATGAAACTGGGGCCTATTATACAGAGTTAAGTAAGTCAAAAAGAAAAACACCAATACAGTATATTAAACATATATATGGATTTAGAAATATGGTAATGATGACCTTATATGCAAGACATCAAAAGAGACACAGATATAAAGATTTTTGGACTCTGTGGGATAAGGAAAGTGTAGGATGTTTGAGAGAATAGCACTGAAACATGTATATTACCATATGTGAACTAGATGACCAGTTCAAGTTCGATGCATGAAACAGTGCACTCAAAGCCGATGCACTTGGACAACCCAGAGGGATTGCTGTGGAGGGAGATGGGAGGGGGGTTTGGGACAGGGGGATAACATGTACACCCATGGCTGATTAATGTCAATGCAGGGCAAAACCCACCACAATATTGTAAAGTAATTATCCTCCAATTAAAATAAATAAGTAATTTAAAAAAAGATTATATCTTTAGCTTCTTCTTCACTTTCTTCCATAATTGTGGTGTCATCTGCATGTCTGAGGTTATTGATATTTCTCCCAGCAATTTTGATTCCAGGCTGAGCTTCATCCAGCCCAGCATTTCACATGATGTACTCTGTATATAAGTTAAATAAGCAGGGTGAAAATATACAGCCTTGACATACTCTTTTCCCAATTTTGAACCTGTCTATTGTCCCATGTCTGGTTCTAACCATTGCTTCTTAACCTGCTTACAGGTTTCTCTGGAGGGAGTTAAGGTGGTCTGGTATTTCCATCTCTTTAAGAGTTTTCCAGTTTGTTGTGATCTACACAGTCAAAGGCTTTATCGTACTCAGTGTAGCTGACATGGATGTTTACAGGCACCCCAGTATTCATTGCAGCACTGTGTATAGTAGTCAAGACATGGAAACCTAAATGTCCATTGACAGATGAATGGATAAAGATGCAATATATAAATACAATAGAATATTATTCAGTCATTAAAATGACTTAAATAATGCCATCTGTAGCAACATTGATAGATCTAGAGGTTATCATACCAAGTGAAGTAAGTCAGACAGAGAAAGATGAATATCATATTGTTTAAATTCAGAATCTAAAAAAATGATACAAATGAACTTGTTTACAAAACAGAAATAGACTCATAGACAATGAACTTATGGTTACCAGGAAGGAAGGGTCAAGGGGAAGGATAGATTGGGAGTTTGGAATTGACAGGTATACACTTCTATATTTAAAATAGATTACCAACAAAGACCTACTATATAGCACAGGGAACTCTGCTCAAACTTCTGTAATAATCTAAATAGAAAAATAATTTGAAATAAGAATCAGTTCAGTTCAGTTGCTCAGTCATGTCCGACTCTTCGCAATCCCATGAATCACAGCACATGTATATGGATAACTGAATCACTTTGCTATACAACTATAACAAGCACAATATTATTAACCAATTATGCTCCAACTTAAAAAATTATTATTTTTGTTTTGCCACAGGGAAGGAAACTACCAACAAAATGCAAAAGCAACATAAAATGAGAGAAAACATTTGCAAATGATATATTAGATAAGAGAGTGATAATCTAAATATATGAAGTACTCATACAACTCAACATCAGAAAACAAATAACCTGATTAAAAATGGACAGATGACCTTAATAGACGTTCTTCCAAAGAAGGCCTATAGATGGCCAACAGGCACATGGAAAGATGCTCAACATCCACTAATCATCACTACACTGAAAAATAAACTGCAGTGGAATACCATAAGGATGGCTGTCACAAAAAGACAACAAATAACAAGTGCTGACAATGATGTGAATTAAAAGGGAATTTTTTTGCCTTGTTGTTGAAATTGTAAATTCGTGCAGTCACAATGGAAAGCAGTATGAACATTACTTTAAAATTTTAAATTAGAACTGCTTTCTGAGTCAGTGATTTCACTTCTGGATATTTACCTGAAGACAATTAAAACATTAATTATAAAAGATGTGCATGTCAGTGTTTATTGCTGAATCATTTTCTATAGTCAAAATGCAGAAGCAAGATATGGAACCTACCATATTGATAGGTGAATGGGGACTAGGTGTGGTGTGTATGTACACACACACTCTCATAATGGAAAATAACCTTGACATAAAAATGAAATCTTGCCATTCCTGATAGCATAGACGAATCTAAAGATTACTATGCTAATTAAAATAAGTCAGAGAAAGATATCTACCATATGATCTCACTCTTATATGAAATGTGAAAAACAAAACAGGAAAACAATGGAACCAGACTCATAATACAGAGAATAAATAGATGATTACCAGAGAGGAGACAGATAAGTGTGAGAAATAGATAAGGGTATTAAGCAGTACATACCTCTAGTTATAAAATACGTAAGGCTTAGGGTTGTGATATACAGCCTAAGGTACATTGTTAATGATATTTTAATAACTTTCTATGGGGATAGATCAATACTAGATTTACTATGGTGATCATTTTACAATGTATGCAAATGTCAAATCACTATGAAGGATACCTGAAACTAATATAATATCATACATATATGTTTCAATTAAAAACAAATAGACAAACAAAATTTAAAAATATATATATTTAATTTACAATGCTTCAAATTCAAATAATATGATCATTCTGTACGTAGAGAGTAATGGCTTCAAGTATCATATTTATAATTTCTCCCTCCATGGTTTATGCTATTTTTAAATATTCTCTATATATGCTATAACCATATATATATATATATATAATAAATTGCTACTGTATTGGAAAATTTTCTAACAAACAGGAAAATTAAATTTAATCTCATTCTGGTTTGTTGCAACACCACCCATTTTTATAGACCCATCTTTCAGTCTGGTACTGTATTCTGTCTATGATAAGAGTTTTTGTTACCATTTGTTTTACAGTAGGTCTGCTGGCATGGATGCTCTAGGGTTTTGTTTGAGGATTTATTTTACTTTTTTATTTGAAATAGTCACTAGTTACATTATTGTAAACAGTGATTTTTTTTTTGTTTTTTTGTTTTTGTTTCTTTTCCATTTGAGCACTTTTAAGATGTCATCCCTTTACTTTTGGCTTCTGTGATTCCCAAGATGTCTGCAATAATTTTTTGCCTTCACATCCCCCTCCCCTTTTTTTTAAAATGTTCAAAAGTTTCTATACAATGTGCCTGGGTTTGAGCATATTGTCTCTTTGTTTCTTTGCACTTTTCTTCTTGGTGTCCTTTGAGCTTATTGAATCTGTGTTTTCATGTCTGGCATTTGTCTGGAGCTCTGCTGATCTTGGAGTGAGCTGACACTTTGAATGTTGGAGTAGCCGACTAAAATAAGAAGTCAAAATGGAAAATACCAAGCCCTCTAATCACTTACTCTGATAGTATACCTTGTTCCTTTCTCCAAGTGGAATAATATGACAGTTGAGGGCTAAGTTGATCAGCCCAGAAACAGGATTCTTCTCCCCGTTGAGGAAATCTTCCTAAAAAAATGTGAAGTCTACAGTTTTATGTACCCAAGCATCAGGGGAAAGAAGAGAGGATGAGCCACTAGTGGGTAAATATCAACTCAGAGTGAAAGAAATGTCTTCATGTTTTCCTGATAAGATCTTCAAATGGAGGTACCTTGGTTACAAATGCAGGTGTACATTTGCAGGTGTACTAGGACAGCTGGTGCTTTATAACAGCAAAATTCGTTTGATTCTGAATTTTAGGTTTCCCATTCTTCTGTAACTCAGAGACAGTATTTTTGTATGCTATTCTTCTTCTATCCTCCTAGCAGTATGCTTCTGTCATCGTAATTCACACCATCTAGGTTGGTGATGATGTGGAGGGAAATAGTCTTTGTTCTTGAGTTTAAGACTCAGTCTCAGGAATGTGTCATGTCTGTGACTCCAGGGGGTAGAGCATTCTTAGTTCTTTTCCTTCCCTGCCTGGAATTTTGGAATCAGTGCTTAATTCTACTCCCTCCCCCAGGAGGTTCCTTTACCTCTTATTCCTCATTGCTTTCCCTTATCTGAAATAGATGTTCACCAACTAAAGTCAAAAGCATTATTCTTTCTTTGCAAAGCAGCATTTTATGGTGGAATTAAAGGAAAGGATCTGGTCAGAATTACTTGTCCCTACCATATGGCTGCTTGCCCCTTCTATAACAGGTCTGTACCACAACTGCACAGCTCCAGACTCTTTCTCATCTTTTCAGTGTGTTTCTAGCAGGTTTGTGGAGAAACAACTGACAAGATTTTACAAACTGTTCCCAATTTCTGCAGCTCCCAAGGGTTTCACAGTTTCAACAGCTGCTTACTGGGGTTGCTGCTACCTCAGTTGGGTGAGTTTCAGTATTTCTTCTCTTCCTGTAAGCAGTGTATCTCCTTAAATTTTGGGTCAGCTTATTCTGTAACCTTACCTTTCTGATTAGATTCAAAAAGTTGTGAATTTGATGTTAGTCCAGTAAGAGTGGGAGTTCCTTCTAGTTTTTTACATTCCGGAGAGGAAACTAGGAGTTCATTTTAACTCAATAAATATTTATTTTGTCCAAATAGTATATATAATAATATATATTATATATAGTCCAAATGGCATTTCAATGAAGGTCTTGAAGGTATTTACTGAAATCTTCCATGAAAAGGCCATCACTTACATTCTTCCTGGAAAAACCAATTCTTAAAGTGCCATTTGTATGACCAAATAATTATTGGCAAATTACATAAGTAAAGGATTTAAAATATCTGAATTCAAAGCTAATGCAAACAACATATTGATAGAAGACATCAGTGGTTTTCTGTGAACAATTAAACAGGTTATATCTGCGTTCCAGTGCCATTATGAAATAATTTGCAAAATGTTCATTTGATCCGGAACATGATCAATTTTAATTACTCAGAAATAGCTGTATAAATTTGATCAGTAATAACATTCTAATTTTGAGATTTCCCTCCCTCTAATGAATATAACTCTTATTGATATGAAACCCTGGTTACACAAATTTCAGAATAATGATAGTTTACTCAAAGAAGGCTTAAAATCTTTAACCCCAACATCAACTAAAATTAATGTATGTCAGGTAGAAACAGAAGGTATCACAAATAATTCCTTTCAGAAAGTTATATACAAATTAGAGAGCATTATCCCATCCTGGAAGTTATCTTTCCTCTTCTCAATTATTTAAAAAGATTTTATCTAATTTCAAAGAACACTTTAAAAACAATGTAAACTTCCATTTTTAAAATAATCAATGATTTTGTGTCATATCAATTTACTATACCACTTCTGTGTTGACTGTTAAAAAATTCTGTAACTGATTTCTTCTTTTGCAGAAATTAAGCCTGTTATTTTCAGCCTAAAATTTTAGGCCAGGTGACTAGAAAGGTGGATAATACACCACTTCTGAGATCAAATAACTAATTAGTAGGAGAAACATGGGGGATAAAGTCAGATTCAGTGGATTAACTATATAGTAGAAGGATGGCCAACTTAATTTAGATATGCCTAAAAAGGATTGTTTACCTCTGTCCCATAATGGCTAGAGAAAGACCATAATGGAGAGAAGAAAGAATAAGAATGTATTGAATACAGTGCCCACAGTTTTCATGGTAAAATTCAGAGGATAAAGGGGGCATATACCCCCCTGACTTGGGGGATGAAAATTGATATTAGTGTTTAGGATAATACAGGCCATTAAGTTAAGTCGCTCAGTTGTGTCTGACTCTTTGCGACCCCATGGACTGTAGCCCACCAGGCTCCTCCATCCATGGGATTCTCCAGGCAAGAATACTGGAGTGGATTACCATTTCCTTCTCCAGGGGATCTTCCTGACCCAGGGATCAAACCCAGGTCTCCTGTATTAGAGGCAGACGCTTTAACCTCTGAGCCACCAGGGAAGTCTTAATACAGGCCATTGCTTTATAATAAATAGCAATCCAATCACATGAGATGTTCAAGAGGTTTACCATGTGCAACAATGTTTCCATGTGGAAACTGCCAGAAGTGAATTATGTTCTTAACATCAAAGACAGGTGTTATTCATGAAATTACTTTGTATTTTTTGGCAATTATATTTATCAAGCTGGAAATAAATATAATTATTGAAACCTTGATAACTACTTGACTAGCACTGCTATTCAAAAGCCCAACAAAGATGTCTAAATCCTAATCCTGGAAGCTTTGAATATATTAAACTATCAATACATGGCAAAGGAGAATTAAGGTAGCAGATAAAAAATAAGATTTTAATGACATGTCTTTAAAATAGGAAGATTATCTTGGATTATCCAGGTAGGACCAATGTAACCAAAAGGGCCCTTATTGAGAAAGTAAGACTGAAATGTCAAGCTAAGGTGAGATATGATTATGCAAATAAATTCAGTGTGATACAGTTCCTGGCTTTCAAAGATGGAGGATGAAAGTCATCAGCCAAGGAATGAGGTCAACCTGTAGGTGTATGAAAGGCAAAGAAACAGATTCTCCCTAGCCCGCATAAAGAAGTGTGACTCTGCTGGCACCTTTATTTTTTAGCATGGTGAAATTCATCTCAGATTTCTGAACTACAAAACTATAAGATAATAAATTTGTGCTGTTTTAAGCTTCTGTGCTTATGGTCATTAGATTTCTATTACACTATCTAAAAAACTAATTTTGAAAACCAATACAACTGCTCAACATATTTAATTAATAAAATAAAATAATCTTATTTAATAACAGTTTCTCTTGGTGGGAGACAGTGTCATGGAAATATTATCTTTGTGGGAGGATCTCATAGGAATAGAAGCCAACAAAAGCCACATAACTGAGGGGAAAATTGATTGGCTAATATGGTAGATGAAACTGAAAGTGGAGAGTGAAAAATTTGGCTTAAAGTTCAACATTCAGAAAACGAAGATCATGGCATCCAGTCCCATCACTTCATGGGAAATACATGGGGAAACAGTGGAAACAGTGTCAGACTTATTTTTGGGGGCTCCAAAATCACTGCGGATGGTGACTGCAGCCATGAAATTAAAAGACGCTTACTCCTTGGAAGAAAAGTTATGATCAACCTAAATAACATATTCAAAAGCAGAGACATTACTTTGCCGACTAAGGACGGTCTAGTCAAGGCTATGGTTTTTCCTGTGGTCATGTATGGATGTGAGAGTTGGACTGTGAAGAAGGCTGAGTGCCAAAGAATTGATGGTTTTGAACTGTGGTGTTGGAGAAGACTCTTGAGAGTCCCTTGGACTGCAAGGAGGTCCAACCAGTCCATTCTGAAGGAGATCAGCCCTGGAATTTCTTTGGAAGGAATGATGCTAAAGCTGAAGCTCCAGTACTTTGGCCACCTCATGCGAAGAGTTGACTCACTGGAAAAGACTCTGATACTGGGAGGGATTGGGGGCAGGAGGAGAAGGGGACGACCGAGGATGAAATGGCTGGATGGCATCACTGACATGATGGACGTGATTCTGAGTGAACTCCGGGAGTTGGTGATGGACAGGGAGGCCTGGCGTGCTGCAGTTCATGAGGTCTGAAAGAGTCACACATGACTGAGCGACTGAACTGAACTGAATATGGTAGACACAGTGGTCTAATATCCAAAATTGTCTACTGTTGGGACAATTCCGGGGATGGAAATGAATAAATATTTCTTAATTTCATCTTCAAAGAAAAGTCATTCAATGCTCATACTTAAATTATTTCACACCTCAGAACCTCTTGAATGAAGTGGAGCCTTAATGCTCTTAAGGAGATACCCTGTGATATTTATTATGAATCATTCATTTAATACTCCCCAATGTGACCAATTACTAGAGTAACTGTGCATTGGAAAAAGAAAGATACCTAGATCTTGTAGAAGTTATTCAACAATGGCTGTAAGTGGTAACTCCTTCATGAAGATAGTTTTTTACAGTGACTCAGTTCAGTTCAATTCAGTTGCTGGGTCGTGTCCGATTCTTTGCAACCCCATGAACTGCAGCAGGCCAGGCCTCCCTGTCCATCACCAACTCCCAGAGTTCACTCAGACTCACGTCCATTGAGTCAGTGATGCCATCCAGCCATCTCATCCTCGGTCATCCCCTTCTCCTCCTGCCCACAATCCCTCCCAGCATCAGAGTCTTTTCCAATGAGTCAACACGTTGCATGAGGTGGCCAAAGTACTGGAGTTTCAGCTTTAGCATCATTCCTTCCAAAGAAATCCCAGGGCTGATCTCCTTCAGAATGGACTGGTTGGATCTCCTTGCAGTCCAAGGGACTCTCAAGAGTCTTTTCCAACACCACAGTTCAAAAGTATCAATTCTTTGGCACTCAGCCTTCTTCACAGTCCAACTCTCACATCCATATATGACCACTGGAAAAACTATAGCCTTGACTAGATGGACATTTGTTAGCAAAGTAATGTCTCTGCTTTTGAATATGCTATCTAGGTTGGTCATAAATTTCCTTCCAAGGAGTAAGCGTCTTTTAATTTCATGGCTGCAGTCACCATCTGCAGTGATTTTGGAGCCCCCCAAAATAAAGTCTGACACTGTTACCAAGTATATAATTGGAATTGAGACAAAGTTCGCATTTTCCCCTTGAGTATATGATACTATGATAAGAAATGTCAAATGAAAATCCCTGGACCTTGGTTACCAAAATAGTATATGAAAAAAATCCCATATTCCTTAGGATATTTGAGACATTAATCTCATCACAGAAGCCTTGAAAAATGCTGGACTAATCCCAACATAACTCTTTAGTTGGATGCTGCCATAGATAGATGGATTCAGCAGAAAACCTACATGCACTGGACCAAATATGATCTCTTTATTGGAATAACTAAGTTTGGCCCTTCCACTTTTTGTGAACTTGTTTATCTGCCAGATTCTGCCCATCTGCATATATCCAAACAGGCACACAAATAATCATCTCTGTCACTTGACCCTAAGTTTTCAGTGGCTCCAATACTGTTTGGAATGTCTACAGTAGATTCATATAAGTTATGGAAATTGTGCCAATAGATAATGAAACCTATGTTGCCCTTCCTTAAATTATCCCTAACCAGATATTAAAGCATGCCCATCAAAATTCAACCATCTAATAGCAGTGATATATATAAGCCCAGATTTAGGCATGTGGAGAAAGCCTGTGTAAGTTAAGCTGCATAAGCCTGTCATTCACCTTCCTGGTACACTTCCAGCTCCTGCCTTAATCTTTCTCCCTCAAACTACATGTATGGCCTCATGGACATTTATTATAAGTTGCCTGAAAAGAATGCATGTGGATTCTACATGCCTCTGAGCCTTTTGCTGTTGCTGGCCTGAATCAGAATGTTTGAGCATAATAGTGCCAGTAAGAGGAGATATGGAAAGACAGTCATTACCCCTCACTCTCCCCCAAACAACTGATGTCTACCTCTAGAAATAGGTATGCAGAAAAGTAAGGGTTGTGGATGTGGGCAGTGAGGAGAATTGGATTTGTAAGTCCATTGCAAAGTAATTTTTGTGGATGAAGGATTTATCGCATACTGAGATAAGACAGGATGTTTCTATTTTCAAGGAAAGCTCAGTGCAGCTTGTTGTTTATATGCTAAAAGTGTTTTTTTTTAATCTATCTATTTATTGCAAGTCTTTGGATCTCTATTTTTCTTACTCTATTCCCAAAATTTTACATAAAATTCCTGTAGAGAATATGAATTCAATGATATTTTAAATCAAGTATTAGCATAAGGAAATTTGGGTTTAGCTGACAACTACATCAGCCCTGAAGCTACTAGAAATATTATTTTACCATGTGTTTAGAAATCTTTGCATATCAGTCCACACTTTGAGACAAAAGATTGTGATTTAAACTTGTCACACTATTTTAAGGGACTGTCCTAGAGTCTTAGAGTCTTTTTTGTCACATGACAAAATATTTTAGGCCATAAAAGAAAAAGAAACAAAGCTTTATATACTTCACAAACATGAAGTAAGAATGCTAATAAATATGTGAAAAATAATTTTGTTAGTAATCAGGAAAATCCAAATAAAAGCTACAGAAAAATGTTAAATGCCTGAGAGTATTAAATGTTAGAAGAATGTGGCGTGTAGAATCGACCTTCCAAGATGGTTCCCAATAAGTTCTACTCCCTGGTATTAACACCATTTCCAAATGCCCTCCAAACTGAGTCAAGACTGGCCTATCTGACAAATATGATCAGGCAGAAGTAATGTGCATCTTTTGATACTAGGTTACAAAGGGCATTGAAGTTTCTGTCCTGCTCCCTTGGATCACTCATTCCAGGGCAAACCAGCCTACATGCCATTCACAAGACATTCAGAGCAACCTTGTGAAGAGGCCCAGTGGAAGTGAGAGCCTTCACTATTTGCCTGCCACTTGAATAAACCACGTGTGAAGTGAATCTTCTAAGGCCTGACAAGCTTTTTTGAGAGTACAGTTTCGAATGGCATTTGATTGCAACCTAATGAAGGATGGAACCAGAACTGCCCAGCTGAAGAGCTGTTTAATTTCTGATCCACAGAAAATGTGAGATGATAAATCACTAATGTGATGTTAAGTCATGTTTTAGAGAAATGTATATGGAACAGTCAGTTACTAACAGGTGAAAAAATAACAGGGTTTATATATCTCCTTTGAAAGGGTAAATTGGTACAGATGCTTTCAGAAAAACTTTTATTACCTAATAAAGTTGAAAATATGCATACCACTGTGCTTAGAGAACCCATTCATTCTCATATAAACCAATGTCATGTGACAAAAATCCATGGCAGCCTCATCTATAACAGCAAAACTGGAAACAGCAGAAATATCTGATATCAATAGATAAATTAATAAATAAGTGGAATATAATCATCAAATATTTTATAGTAATGAAAATAAGAAGAGTGCTCCTGAATGAATTGTCAAGACCTAAGCTAGATTCAAAATGATGATATAATCTGATTCTATTTGCATAAATTTCAGAAATAGAAAATTGACCATATTGTTTAAAGATACATATAAGTAGCAAAAATACAATGCAGCAAGAACTTAGTATCTCAGCTAGTAAAGAATTTGCCTGCAATGCAGGAGACCTTGGTTTGATTCCTGGGTTGAGAAGATCCATTGAAGAGGGTGGAGAAGAAAATGGCAACCCACTCCAGTACTCTTGCCTGGAAAATCCCATGGACGAAGGAGCCTGGTGGGCTGCAGTCCATGGGGTCCCAAAGAGTCTGACATGACTGAGCGACTTCACTTTCACTTTTCACTTTCATGCATTGGAGAAGGAAATGGCAACCCACTTCAGTGCTCTTGCTGCCATCTATGGGGTTGGACAGAGTCGGACACGACTGACACGACTTAGCAGCAGCAGCAGCAGCTGGAGAAGGGATAGGCTACCCACTCCAGTATTTTTGGGCTTCCCTGATTGCTCAGATGATAAAGAATCTGCTCGCAATGTGGGAGACCTGGGTTCCATCCCCGGGTTGGGAAGATCCCCTGCAGAAGGGAATGGCTACCTACCTCAGCATTCTTGCCTGGAGAAGTCCATGGACTGAGGAGCCAGGCAGGCTACAGTCTATGGGGTCACAAAAATTCAGACACAACTGAGTGACTTTCACTTTCAAGAAATTGATTATTTAAGATGGCATAATAATGCATTATACTTGACTATTTTTCAGGGAATTTTTCAAGGAAGAGGGAGGAATTTGCCTTTGAAACTGTGGTGGAAGTGGGGAGCCATTTTTCTGGGGTGGAAGACTTGGTTTGTTTATATAGTCACATGGATGTTTGCTTTATATTTGTTAAACTAGACATATATAATGAATGCACTTCTGTGTATTTTATTTTATGATATAAACATATTTAATAAATGCTATATAATACTAATATATGTTAGATAATGTTCTAGAAACTTTACAAATATTGATCTTTAATTTTCACAAAGAAAGTGAAAGTGAAGTCGTTCAGTTGTGTCTGACTCTTTGCAACCCCATGGACTGTAGCCTACCAGGCTTCTCCATCCATGCGATTTTCCAGGCAAGAATACTGGAGTGGGTTCCCATTTCCTTCCTTCAGTATAAATTAAGCACTTTTATTAGCTCCATTTTACATATCATGAAATTGAGACAGAAGACCTAAGTAAACTATTAAAAGTCATACCACCTGTACATAGCAGAGTAAAGACTCTGACTCAGGCAGCTCAGCTCTAAAGCTGTGTGCTCAGGTACTAGATTTTGTTGTCTTGGATTTTCGTTTATTGTTTCACTGTTTGATTTTTATGGATTAGTTTGATCTGGTTTATTTTATTTTACTTTTTTTAATTGCACTCATTTCACTTTATTGAAATTCACAGACATTGTGTTTTTTTATTTATTTATTTTTTTTCAATTTCAGCCTTCCAACTTTTTTTTTTTCTTTTTTAAATTTTAAAATCTTTAATTCTTACATGCGTTCCCAAACATGAACCCCCCTCCCACCTCCCTCCCCACAACATCTCTCTGGGTCATCCCCATGCACCAGCCCCAAGCATGCTGCACCCTACGTCAGACATGGACTGGCAATTCAATTCTTACATGACCGTATACATGTTAGAATTCCCATTCTCCCAAATCATCCCCCCCTCTCCCTCTCCCTCTGAGTCCAAAAGTCCGTTATACACATCTGTGTCTTTTTTCCTGTCTTGCATACAGGGTCGTCATTGCCATCTTCCTAAATTCCATATATATGTGTTAGTATACTGTATTGGTGTTTTTCTTTCTGGCTTACTTCACTCTGTATAATTGGTTCCAGTTTCATCCATCTCGTCAGAACTGATTCAAATGAATTCTTTTTAACGGCTGAGTAATACTCCATTGTGTATATGTACCACAGCTTTCTTATCCATTCATCTGCTGATGGACATCTAGGTTGTTTCCATGTCCTGGCTATTATAAACAGTGCTGCGATGAACATTGGGGTACCTGTGTCTCTTTCAATTCTGGTTTCCTCAGTGTGTATGCCCAGCAGTGGGATTGCTGGGTCATAAGGTAGTTCTATTTGCAATTTTTTAAGGAATCTCCACACTGTTCTCCATAGTGGCTGTACTAGTTTGCATTCCCACCAACACTGTAGGAGGGTTCCCTTTTCTCCACACCCTCTCCAGCATTTATTGCTTGCAGATTTTTGGATCGCAGCCATCCTGACTGGTGTGAAGTGGTACCTCATTGTGGTTTTGATCTGGTTTAAAGAGAAAAGAGGGTATTCCCATCTTTGTGAGAACTTAACTGTGTCTTGTAATCCTTCCATGTTTTCATGGCAAAATAAAGGGTTTGGATTAGATAAACTATTGCAAAACAAGCTCAGGGTGGTGGGAAGACAAAGAAAGTGAAGTCGCTCAGTCGTGTCCGACTCTTTGAGACCCAGTGGACTGTAGCCTACCAGGCTCCTGCTTCCATGGGATTTTCCAGGCAAGAGTACTGGAGTGGGTTGCCATTTCCTTCTCCAGGGGATCTTTCCAACCCAGGGATCGAACGTGGTTCTCCCTCATTCCAGGCAGACGCTTTAACCTCTGAGCCACCAGGGAAGCCCAAGTGGGACGACAAAGACTCTAACGAATGGGAGCAGTGCCACGTCCATCTCTTTTGTTTGCGGTACATCTGTGGAAAACAATGTACATATAAGGTTAAGTTGAAGCTTTATTTATTTATTTTATTTATTTATTTTTCCAATTTCTTTTTTTAATTAAATTTTTATTTTTACTTTATTTTACTTTACAATACTGTATTGGTTTTGCCATACATTGACATGAATCCACCCCGGGTGTACATGAGTTCCCAAACATGAGCCCCCCTCCCACCTCCCATCCCATATCATCTCTCTGGATCATCCCCGTGCACCAGCCTCAAGCATCCTGTATCCTGCATCAAACATAGACTGGTGATTCATTTCTTACATGATAGTATACATGTTTCAATGCCTTTCTCCCCAAAACACAAGCATTCCTGACATTTTCTCCTACATCTGACATATAATGGCAGAGATCACCATTTTTACTCCTGCCTAGAGATGGATGCCTAAAGCATCCATCCACATTATTTATTTACTTATTTTCTACCGTGAAGCATCTTCAGGCTCTGATGATAATTGATACAATGATATTTTAATCCCAATGAGGCACATCTAGACACTGATCTTGTCCATAAAATTGGAGGGCATATATCTTAAAAGGAGCAAGATCTTCATTTTATCAGAGTGACCTTTGTGCTGAGATGAGTTACAGATTGTCAGTGTATCTCAAAGAGTTTTAGGCCTTTGGAAAGCCACAATAAATAATAGCAGATATGGACATATAAATAAAAATTTCTTTATTTTGGAGAAACAGTGAATTTTTGTTTAGAAATAGTAGTTTGTGGACATTCAGGGGAAAGTAAAATTAAGAATTTGAACAACTCACAGGCTTAATACAAACCAAATGCACTGAGTGATACATCATGTAGATGTACTTATAAAAGAAATAAGAAACCTTCAATCCTTATCACCCAGAAGCAAAGAACACACAAATGAAAGAGAATTCAAGTAAAAATCCCTGACAATCTTGAAACATTTCCTAGAACAAATGGAAAAATGATATATGAATAAAGTCACTTTTGTGGTTCAGAAATGTAGAGAGATATAGAATCAAGAAACATTCCAAAGATTGATAGTCAAAAAAAGTATTGCAACTTTCAAAAACTCTTCTTATTGCCAAATTTAAACAGTTCTTTCCTTTGTTGAAATTGTTCTAACTAGAGATAAGACTAGGAAACACAAGAGAAAGAAAGTAGCAGATGAAAATTTTTATATAAAATAAGGAAATAAAGAAGTGTTTTAGCTCTTTTTGGAAACATATCTGCTTTATGTATAAATGAGAACTATTTCTATTTTAATAGAGGCTATTCTTATTTTAAAAAATCAAGAATTCATACAGTGAAAAGTGACTTCTCAATCTCTTTTTATTGTAAATAGATAATACTGCTCAGTTTGTATATGAGTAGCCACCCCCACCTTTTCACTCAGATGCACAAATTTTCCAAGAGAACAAAAGTAGGCTTCCAGTTGACTTCAACAAAGCTATGGGAAAAGTTCACCATAATATGCCTTTCTAATAAAATGCAGAATATATTATTTTAGAAGAAAGGAATTATTGACACTTGCTTGCCCTCAGAATTTATACAGATATGGGCATATCTTGTCTCCCTTTGAGATAATTTCAGTTTATTTATTTCTATAAATCTGTAGACTGTAGCTAGTAATGATGGATTAGATATGGACTAGAGTATATATCATTTGAAATCAATAACAGTTTTATCAATGGTGGTAGAAACATCCATTAAAGTTATTGACTTGCTTTTTTTGAAATATTTCTCCAAGGAAGAGGTGACTGATAATATTGTTATTGTGTGAATCTGTGTGAAATTATTGTGAATTTATATAACTAGTGAGTCTGTAAATCACTGTGTACTGGGGTCACTATGGATAAATTGTCTGCAAAATACTAAGAGAAAATAGACCTTAGTATCAGAATTCTTACAAATGGAGTACAGTGGATTTCTGAGTTTCACAAATAAAAACCTAATCAGTTGTTTTAAACATTTTAGTATATCCATGAAAAATATCATTGATTTTTCTATTTTGAATCAAGCAGCTTTTACTTTAACAACAACACGAGTATTTTTGTCTTAGACAAAAGAAGTACATGCCTCCATAATCACATTTTCATTGAGGAAACTGAATTCAAAGAACAGATAATAGAATTAATTAAATGATTTAAAATGTTCCTTCATTTTACAGATATTTATTTTGTATTTGTGTGGTTTGAGCACTTGACATATTATTTTCAAAACAATATTTGAAAATATTAATCATCTCTCATGCCACTACCTGCTGTATTCATTCTTCTAAGTTTTAAAAGTCTTATTTATTTTTCCCTATAAGTCATAAACTGAGGAAATGAAATAGGATAGATTATTGTGTACAACTTTCTTGTTGTACTTACAACTTTCTTGTTGTAATAACTATGTTTTTAAGTTATAGAAAATCATCAGCTGATTAATGACATTTTTAGAAAAATAAAATGTCTTTAACAATAATAAAATTTATTATTTGTATAATTACAGCCTGTGCCCTTCAGAGCACCTGTGTGATCTTCCCTTTCCACAGAATCACAAAAGTAGTGTGAGAGAAGTCACAGTTTATTCCAAGGGGCAAGATTTGAGAATTAATTTACTAGAAAAATCCTGCTAGCACTATATAACAGTACAATTGGCATTTTCTATTTGTTTGTTAATTTTTTATTTATTTGTTTATGTGGCTCTACCAGGTGTTAGTTGCAGCACATGGGATCTTCGATCTTCATTGTGGCATGTGGTAATTTTAGTTTTGGCACGTGGGATCTAGTTTCCCAACCAGGGATTAAACTCTGTCCGCCTGCATTGAGAGTGCAAAGTCTTAGCCACTGGATCGCCAGGAAAGTCCCTAATTTTTTTTTTAACCTAACAAAAGCACATCATTCATTCATCCATCCATCTATTTATCCAACCAAAAGCATAATCAAGCATTCATTATATATACCTGTATTATGGTAGATACTGGGGTAATATGCTATATCAGATAATATTCTTGCTTCTACAGTGTTTATGAAATAGTGAGAAAAATCAACATTTAACACATAATTAAATAGAGAGCTATTGGGTAGTAAGTGGCCATAAACTGAGTAATTAGGGAAAGCTTGTCTAAAGTGGTAATATTTAAGATGACATCTGAGGGATACAGAGGAAACAGCCAGTGAAAAAAAGAAACTGTGAAAGGAGCAAGGGTTCCAGATGAGGATCTAATTCAGGCAGCTTTCCCGAGGTGGGGTGAAAAATGACAATTATGAGACAGAAAAGTGTTTGGGAGGAGAGAGCTGAAAGCAGGGGTGGCAATACCAGCCCTTGGAGGCAAACTGGGGATAATTTGTGCAGGATTTTATGGGAATATTAAGGGTCTTTCTGTTTTCTCTAAGTAATGAGAAGCCAAAAAAATTTTTGAAATAACATCTTGACATATTGCAATTTGCATTTTAATAACACCACTGGGATTGGTTTGGAATAAATGGAGAGGGAATAGAAATGAATCCAAAAGACATAAATGATCTGGCTCCTACGTCAGCTCTGGACTCAGCCCTTCTCTTCTCGTCTATCAGCCACACCAGCCACACGGGCCTTCAGACATTCCGTGAGCCTCCCTAGCCCTTTCCCACCTCAGGGGTTCTCAGAGACCTCTCTCTCTCTCTCAATGATATGTATCTCCTTGGATTATCTACTTGTCTTGATTCTTCAACTCTTTTTGGCTTGTTACCTTATTAGAGAGGATTTTTCTTACCTCATCTCTAAAATAACAACCCTGCTTCCATCATCCCGGTACTACTTATCTTCATCTTTTATTGTACATAATACTGAGCTTCACCAGATAGGATCTTCATCTGTTCTATCCCACTGCTGTACTCCCACACAGAGGGGTTATGCTTTGTACGTAGCAACTGTTCAATACATAGTTTCTTGGTGAATGAATGAATGAGTACCAATACCTAATACCTCTTTTATAACCACTAAGAACTCAGTGATAAATAAGACAGTCATTTCCATCAAGAACTTTATATTTTATTAAATGGAGACAGAAAAGTAAACATGCACTAGATGTAATGCTCAATTACAACATATACATTGATTAGAATGTCTCCCATAGCCAGAATTGCCCCACTTACAGACCCTTAAAGCTGCAGTGATTGATGACTCATTTCAATGGTCTAATTCAGTCTGTTGAATACATTTATTCAGACAATGTATTTATAATAATGCATAGTAATTAGCATGATTTATTGTATGCTTCAAATTCAGAAGACATAAATATGGTTCTAGCTCATAAGGTGAAATATTAGGTGGTAAAAATGTTCATGTAAAAAATTTTAATAGCATATGATAAGAGTTAAAGATACATACATACATGTGTGTATATATATAATAGTATAAAGTTATGTGATTTAACATGCAAGTAAAATAATAATCTGTCCAAAAACATTAGGAGAACTTTCCAGGAATATTGCTCTACCTGAAACTAACACAACATTATAAACATAGTCCAATATAAAATAAAGGAATTTTTAAAGATTAAAAAAAGAAAAAAACTGAGTCCTAATTGAAGATAAGATTTTATTAGGAGACAATGAGAAATACATTCCAGTTGGGAAAAAGAACTAGCACAAATGCAAAACTGAAACTAGGAAGGTTTAGGCCTAAAAGAAAGATTTACAGAAATCTGAGGTATTTGTGAGTCTGTTGTCAGAATTAAAAAAATTTAATTGCTACTTCCTCTGTCACTGAGTGGTGTGCAACTCTTCGCGACCCCATTGACTATAGCCCGCCAAGCTCTTCTGGTTCATAGGATTTTCCAGACAAGAATACCGGAGTAAGATGCCATTTCCTTCTCCAGGGGATCTTCCGACCTAGTGATGGAATCTGTATCTCCTGCTATCACTGAACCGCTTCAGCAGCCCCAGAGTTAAATTAGGGTCAAGTAATAGATAGCCTTATATGTCAAACAATAATTTGAAATTTTTCCTGTTTTAAATAGGTATCATCACAATACTGCATTTGCTCTGACATCATGAGCAGATTTGCATTTTAAGAACCTAAATCTGGTGACATACTGAATAGAGGTTAATAAAGTTAAGAAATAGAGCTTGGAAGAACAACAGTTCTTTAGACAAAAGATTATGAAGGTGTATATCTGTTGTAAGTGTGAAAAGAAAGGTATGAAATAAGATATATTGCTGATATAGGTAAATAGCATCACGAGAGAATAAAAGAAAAAACTTTTTAAGATTTCAAAACAATTATTTATGACTGGGCATTTGAAGGCGATTATTTCTATCATGCCTAGATACTAAAATCTAAACCTGTCAGGAATTGAGGAATTGCCAGAGCAAATCAAGTGGTTTCCCTGGGTAATCTGCGGCTTAAACAGATGAAATGTTAAGAAGATCTATAGGTATGAAGCAAGCCTGAGGCTTGGCATTGTTGCGTGTTTTGGCTGCAGGGGAACTTTTCTGTTTAGAGAGCTACAGTTCCTGATGGAGCCTAACTTGCTCCTTTCAACTCAGGGCTATGGAAGTGAGTCACAGCCCTGGACCTCCCAGAGCAATAGCCACTACTGATGACACCATTGTCTCCTTGAGCTGGACACAAATTCTCCCTTTCAGGTGGCCTTACATGCTCATGTTCTAATCCAATCTGTGATGAGCTCATAGTGACTGAACTGAACTGAACTGAGGAGAAATCAAACTGTGTTTAATATCAAATCTTTGAAAGCAGCTCTAATTCTGTCTACTATCCCCTAAATTCACTAAAACTGCATGAAAAAAATGTGATGGTTGGGGGGCTTTTACCTTGCTTTCAATTCGAGTGAATAGCCTCACTATTTTAAAATAATTTAAATGGCTATCATTTATTTAATTGAATGAGTATTAGTATTGTTTTTAGATTTGATATCTTTAAAGAAAAAGTTCCCTCATGATGATAATCTTAGCTGAACTTGGAACACTTTCAAAGAATGTGCACAACTTAATAGTCATCTTAAATATACAGATTCCCCCAACAATACAGAGTAAGAAAGCAAAGGATACATAGTTATGTTAATAATGGTCCAAATTTTGTTTCAGCTGTGCAATTCATCTACATCAAATAGCTCTCAGTTCTAGACTACAAATCTGCATTCTTAAATGAATATTATATCTCAGCATGTCTGAAAACATATATTTGATAGAAGGAAGTTGGTATTCTTCAGAGAAGTCTCTTATACCCAGTGGTTACAGAGGTATACATCTTTTACATTCCTCAAATTTATTGAACAATATTTACCATGCTGTTTACAAAATCAGAGGAAACATTCCCATCAGACATGAACATCTTATCCTATTTTGATTAAATAGAGATAATCTAGAAAAATATCTTTATTTGCCTGGTCATCACACTGTATTTTTAAAAGCAACTGATGACTGATTATTAAAGAAATAGATTCACAGAATGTACCCAAGGAGCAACTGAATTCAATATCAATTTCCGTAATGTCCTCATTTGATTAAATGTCTTTATAAACAGATAATTGAACAAAACTGTTTCTGTCTGTTCCCCTGCCCTAACCTTTACTCTGGCATTAATGAGGCCAGGAAAAAAAATAACTATTAGAAATCCTATGCACAGTGACCTAGGTTTTCTTTGGGTTTGACATAAAAATCAAAGGCAACAAAAGCAGAAATGAACAAGTGGGACTACATCAAACTAAAAAGCTTCACAGAAAAAGAGATGGATGGATAGATTGTAATATTTATTTAAATATATACTTTTGTGGCATATTCAGAAATACTTGGGGAGCTATGATATTTTCTGGTCTGTAGTATGGAATTCAGGTATTATTCCCAGGTCACATAAAAATATTCTGATTTTATTTTAATATTAAGTAGGAAGATGATTTCCCAAAGTTTGGAAAATGCAGGAACAAACATCTGGACAAAAGAAAAGTTTTAAAAATAGTGATTATTTATAAAATGCCTAAATATGTATACTTAAAGGTTTTAAGAAAACAAAAATTGAGAGCAACTGTTTAAACAATAAGATAGGAGAAAACATAAAAGTAAAAAAAATGAGATAATATTTTAAAAACGAAAAATAGAGATGACAAAATCAGGAAAGTAAGTGAAAATCAATGAAATAACACATTAATAAAATTGAAACTTTAAAAATATTAAAAGTAATTAGAACATTATATATATATACATTTTTTAGTTTTTTATTTTTTTAATTTTAAAATCTTTAATTCTTACATGCGTTCCCAAGCATGTGAATGCATCTGAATGCAGAGTTCCAAATAATAGCAAGAAGAGATAAGAAAGCCTTCTTCAGTGATCAATGCAAAGAAATAGAGGAAAACCACAGAATGGGGAAAGACTAGAGATCTCTTCAAGAAAATTAGAGATACCAAGGGAACATTTCATGCAAAGATGGGCTCGATAAAGGACAGAAATAATATGGGCCTAACAGAACCAGAAGATATTAAGACGAGGTAGCTAGAATACACAGAAGAACTGTAGAAAAAGATCTTCAGGAACCAGATAATCACGATGGTGTGATCACTCATCTAGAGCCAGATATCCTGGAACATGAAGTCAAGTGGGCCTTAAAAAGCATCACTATGAAAAAAGCTAGTGGAGGTAATGGAATTCCAGTTGAGCTGTTTCAAATCCTGAAAGATGCTGCTATGAAAGTGCTGCACTCAATATGCCAGCATATTTGGAAAACTCAGCAGTGGCCACAGGACTGGAAAAAGTCAGTTTTCATTCCAATCCCAAAGAAAGGCAATGCAAAAGAATGCTCAAACTACCACACAATTGCACTCATCTCACAGGCTAGTAAAGTAATGCTCAAAATTCTCCAAGCCAGGCTTCAGCAATACGTGAACCATGTACTTCCTGATGTTCAGACTGGCTTTAGAAAAGGCAGTGAAACTAGAGATCAAATTGCCAAAATCCGCTGGATCATGGAAAAAGCAAGAGAGTTCCAGAAAAATATCATTTTCTGCTTTATTGACTATGCCAAAGCCTTTGACTGTGTGGGTCACAATAAACTGTGGAAAATTCTGAGAGAGATGGGAATACCAGACCACCTGACCTGCCTCTTGAGAAATCTATATGCAGGTCAGAAAGCAACAGTTAGAACTGGACATGGAACAACAGACTGGTTCCAAATAGGACAAGGAGTACGTCAAGACTGTATATTGTCACCCTACTTATTTCAGTTATATGTAGAGTACATCATGAGAAACGCTGGACTGGAAGAAACACAAGCTGGAATCAAGATTGCCGGGAGAAGTATCAATAGCCTCAGATATGCAGATGACACCACCCTTATGGTAGAAAGTGAAGAAGAACTGAAAAACCTCTTGATGAAAGTGAAAGAGGAGAGTGAAAAAGTTGGCTTAAAGCTCAACATTCAGAAAACCAAGATCATGGCATCTGGTCCCATCACTTCATGGGAAATAGATGTGGAAACAGTGTCAGACTTTTTTGGGGCTCCAAAATCACTGCAGATGGTGATTGCAGCCATGAAATTAAAAGACGCTTACTCCTTGGAAGGAAAGTTATGACCAACCTAGATACAATATTCAAAAGCAGAAACATTATTTTGCCGACTAAGGTCCGTCTAGTCAAGGCTATGATTTTTCCAGTAGTCATGTCTGGATGTGAGAGTTGGACTGTGAAGAAGGCTGAGCACCGAAGAACTGATGCTTTTGAACTGTGGTGTTGGAGAAGACACTTGAGAAGCCCTTGGACTGCAAGGAGATCCAACCAGTCCATTCTGAAGGAGATCAGCCCTGGGATTTCTTTGGAAGGAATGATGCTAAAGCTGAAACTCCAGTACTTTGGCCACCTCATGCGAAGAGTTGACTCATGGGAAAGACCCTGATGCTGGGAGGGATTGGGGGCAGGAGGAGAAGGGGACAACAGAGGATGAGATGGCTGGATGCCATCACTGACTCGATGGACGTGAATCTGAGTGAAGTACTCGAGCTGGTGATGGACAGGGAGGCCTAGCGTGCTGCAATTCACGGGGTCGCAAAGAGTAGGATACGACTGAGTGACTGAACTGTGGTTTCCTGTGGTCCTGTAACTTCCCTGATTCAGGAAAAGCTAACAAAAATTCTAGTAGTTAAGAAAAACATTTCCCAGAAATTTCCAGTCTTATGATTGCAAAAATTTTGTTGAAAATCCAACTCCAAATATTAAAAGATTTTATACTTGAAATACCTAAAATGATGTCTAATTTCCATTTTCTGATGAAAACTTTGATGTGATCATTCAGTTCAGTTCAGTCGCATAGTCGTGTCTGACTTTTGTAACCACAGAACCGCAGCATGCCAGCCTCCCTGTCCATCAGCAACTCCCTGAGTTTACACAAACTCATGGATGGAGGAGCCTGGTAGGGGGTCTCTAGGAGTCGTACATGACTGGGTGACTTCACTTTCACATTTCACTTTCATGTACTGGAGCAGGAAATGGCAACCCACTCCAGTGTTCTTGCCTGGAGAATCCCAGGAACAGGGGAGCCTGGTGGGCTGCCATCTATGGGGTTGCACAGAGTCAGACACGACTGAGGTGACTAGGAGCAGCAACAGCATGTCCACTGAGTCTGTGATGCCTTCCAACCATCCCATCCTCTGTCATCCCCTTCTCCTCCTGCCTTCAATCTTTCCCAGCATCAGGGTCTTTTCCAATCAGTCAACTCTTTGCATCACGTGCCCAAAGTATTGGAGTTTCAGCTTCAACATCAGTCCTTCCAAGAATACCCAGGACTGATCTCCTTTAGGATGGACTCGTTTGATATCCTTGCATTCCAAGGGATTTTCAAGAGTCTTTTCCAACTCCGCAGTTCAAAGCATCAATTTTTTGGTCCTCAGCTTTCTTTATATTCCAACTCACACATCCATATGTGACTCCTGGAAAAACCATAGCATTGACTAGATGGACCTTTGTTGTCAAAGTAATATCTCTGCTTTTTAATGTGCTGTTTATGTTGGTCATAACTTTTCTTCCTAGGATTAAGCATCTTTTAATTTCATGGCTGCAAACACCACCTACAGTGATTTTTGAGCCCAGAAAAAATAAAGTCAGCCACTGTTTCCCCATCTATTTCCCATGAAGTGATGTATTGGATGTCATAATTTTAGTTTTCTGAAAGTTGAGCTTTAAGCCAACTTTTTCACTTTCCTCTTTCACTTCATCAAGAGGCTCTTTAGTTCTTCTTCACTTTTGCCATAAGGATGGTGTCATCTGCATATCTAAGATTATTGATATTTCTCCCAGCAATCTTGATTCCAGCTTGTGTTTCTTCCAGGCCAGCATTTCTCATGATGTACTCTGCATGTAACTTAAATAAGCAGGGTGACAATATACAGCCTTGATGTACTCCTTTTCCTATTTGGAACCAGTCTGTTGTTCCATGTCCAGTTCTAACTGTTGCTTCCTGACCTGCATATAGGTTTCTCAAGAGGCAGGTCAGGTGTTCTGGTATTCCCATCTCTTTCAGAATTTTCCACAGTTTATTGTGATCCACACAGTCAAAGGCTTTGGCATAGTCAATAAAGCAGAAAATGATATTTTTCTGGAACTCTCTTGCTTTTTTGATGATCCATCAAATTTTGGCAATTTGATCTCTGATTTCTCTGCCTTTTCTAAAACCAGCCTGAACATCTGGAAGTACATGGTTCACATATTGCTGAAGCCTGGCTTGGAGAATTTTGAGCATTACTTTACTAGCGTGTGAGATACATATAATTGTGCGATAGTTTGAACATTATTTGGCAATTCCTTTCTTTGGGGTTGGAATGAAAACTGACCTTTTCCAGTCCTGTGGCCACTGCTGAGTTTTCCAAATATGCTGGCATATTGAGTGCAGCACTTTCACAGCAGCATCTTTCAGGATTTGAAATAGCTCAAGTGGAATTCCATCACCTCCACTAGCTTTTTTCATAGTGATGCTTCTGAAGGCCCACCTGACTTCACATTCCAGTATGTCTGGCCCTAGATGAGTGATCACACCATCGTGATTATCTGGGTAGTGAAGATCTTTTTGTACAGTTCTTCTATGTATTCTTGTCACCTCTTCTTAATATCTTCTGCTTCTGTTAGGTCCATCAAATTTCTGTCCTTTATCAAGCCCATCTTTGCATGAAATGTTCCCCTGGTATCTCTAATTTTCTTGAAGAGGTCTCTAGTCTTTCCCATTCTGTTGTTTTCCTCTTTTTCTTTGCACTGATCACTGAGGAAGGCTTTCTTATCTCTTCTTGCTATTCTTCGGAACTCTGCATTCAGATGCTTATATCTTTACTTTTCTCCTTTGCTTTTTGCTTCTCTTCTTTTCACAGCTATTTGTAAGGCCTCCCCAGACAGCCATTTTGCTTTTTTCCATTTCTTTTCCATGGGGATAGTCTTGATCCCTGTCTCCTGTACAATGTCACAAATCTCATTCCATAGTTCCTCAGGCAATCTATCTATCAGATCTAGGCCCTTAAATCTATTTCTCACTTCCACTGTATAATCATAAGGGATTTGGTTTAGGTCATACATGAATGGTCTAGTGGTTTTCCTTACTTCCTTCAATTTAAGTCTGAATTTGGCAATAAGGAGTTCATGATCTGAGCCACAGTCAGCTTCTGGTCTTGTTTTTGCTGACTGTATAGAGCTTCTCCATCTTTGGCTGCAAAGAATATAATCAATCTGATTTCGGTGTTGACCGTCTGGTGATGTCCATGTGTAGAGCCTTCTCTTGTGTTGTTGGGAGAGGGTGTGTGCTATGACCAGTGTATTTTCTTGGCAAAACTCTATTAGTCTTTGCCCTACTTCATTCTGTATTCCAGGGCCAAATTTGCCTGTTACTCCAGGTGTTTCTTGACTTCGTACTTTTGCATTCCAGTCCCCTATAATGAAAAGGACATCTTTTTTGGGTGTTAATTCTAAAAGGTCTTATAGGTCTTCATAGAACCGGTCAACTTCTGCTTCTTCAGGGTTACTCGTTGGGGCATAGACTTGGATCACTGTGATATTCAATGTTTTGCCTTGGAAATGAATAGAAATCATTCTGTCATTTTTGAGATTGCATCCAAGTACTGCATTTCAGACTCTTTTCTTGACCATGATGGCTACTCCATTTCTTCTGAGGGATTCCTGCACACAGTAGTAGATATAATGGTCATCTGAGTTAAATTCACTCACTCTAGTCCATTTTAATTTACTGATTCCTAAAATGTCGACGTTCACTCTTGCCATCTTCTGTTTGACCACTTCCAATTTGCTTTGATTGGTGGACCTGACATTCTAGGTTTCTATGCAATATTGCTCTTTACAGCATTGGACCTTGCTTCTATCACCAGCCACACCCACAACTGAGTGTTGTTTTTGCTTTGGCTCCATTCCTTCATCATTTATGGAGTTATTTCTCCACTTATGTCCAGTAGTATATTGGGCACCTACCGACTTGGGGAGTCCATCTTTCAGTATCCTATCATTTTGCCTTTTCATACTGTTCATGTGGTTCTCAAGGCAAGAATACTGAAGTGGTTTGCCATTCCCTTCTCCAGTGGACCACATCTCTCAGACCTCTCCACCATGATGTGATAGATGGGATTAAATAATTGAATCTAAATAAAATCTTTCAAAAAGTAGCATGTCTAAAAAAGTGCAATGTGTAAAATTGGAGTTAAAGGGATCAATTATTTAATTGAGACAGGACTATGACCTGAGAAGATAATAGAAGATTTTTTGTTGTTTGTTGTTTTTAAGGGACTAAAGGAAGAAAGAAGTCTTAAGGATTATTGCCATGTTTCTCTCAAAGATAGCTGAATGAGTGGTGTGTACATTTGCTGAGGCTAGGAACTTGAAAGAAACTACTGCTTTGGACAGAGAGTAAAGTGACAGACCGAAGTTATTGCCATTAGTCTGGAGAAACAGTGAATTTAGGTGTCCTTAGACTAAGTATACCTTTAAAACACAGAGCTATTCAGGACCCAAAATTCAATAGGAAGGCCAAGGGTTAGAGATATGGAAGAATCATACATAGTTAGAAATTAATGCAATGATGAGTGTAAACCACTCAACAAAAGTATAGAGAGTAAGAGTGAAGTAGAAATCAGAATTTGAGAGAACTCCAGTAAGAAGAAAAAGCAGTTTAGTAGGTGACTTGAAATGAAATGGAGAGAACATAGGAATAAAATAAGCAAGTGTGCTTTCCTAGAGAAGGAATATAAAGTTTAATGAAGAGAATTTTACAAAGTATAGACTGCTAGTAAGAGAAAAGTAAATTACAAATTCTCCTTTGAATGGTTAATGGCAAGATGTTATTGGTGTCTGTGTAGAGTAAAATTTCAGAGATTTTTGTGAGTAGAGGACAGATTGTTGTAGGACTGAGAGTGAAATTCAGGTGAGACTTGAAGAGGGAGGGAGAGAGAAGAGAAGTGAAGGCGAAATAGGTTGATAGGATGATTTTTATTTCTGATTTTAATTGCATAATTACTAAAATTTTTGAATCATATGAAAAACAAGCATAAGAAGTATAGACAAATCATATTCTCTATATGAAAAACAAAAATATTTTAATATCAATATGTATAAAACTATTTCAGTTCTTGTATAATAAGCCTTTATGTAAAATTGCAATGATTTACTTACACAAAGTTTCGTTTTGAGAGACAGATTTTTTTTTGCCATTTTTAAGTTGGAAATATGTCACTGGTTGTTCACTTCTTTGAGAGGAGAAATAGCCAGATGTAAAATTGTATACTGTTTCATTGACTGTGGCCAATGGTTTGGCTGGATGGTTAGGCACTTGGAAGGGACATGATTGCAAAATTGTTGAGAAGGAAATTTGGGAAAGAGAAATGTTAGTAGACCTCTATGAATGAGTAAGAAACTGGACATAATTGTGTCCCATGTGAGTGTTCACCAAAGGGTGACTTCAAGAGGACAATTATAATAAAGTGGATGGGACGACCAGTCAGCCTCTTTCCCTATCCATCCCTGTCATCACTCAATGAACTCATGAACAAAGTGCCAAGGTGGCAAGTATGGAGGTTTTGCATAGGCTCACCAACATGGACTTCCACTCACCAAGTGAGTATAGCATTGTTGGGTGCCAATCTGCCAGTAGCCGAGATCAGTACTGAATCTCCATTATGGCATCATTCTTTAGACTGATGAGCCAGCTACCTGGTGACAGATTTATTACACTGAATCACTTCTACTTTGGAGGGGGCAGGGTTTTGTTCTTACTGGAATGACATTTACTCTGTAAACAGATTTACCTTCTATACACACAGTGCCTCTGCCCAAATTATCATCTGTGGACTTACAGAATATATCCATTAACATGGTATTCCATAGCAAGTTATTTCTGATTAAAAAGCACTCATTTTATATCAAATGAAGTGTGGCAAAGGGCTCAGGCTCATGGAATTTACTGGTCTTAGCATATTCCTCACCATGCTAAAGCAGCTGGCTTGATAGAATTGTCTCTTGAAGACACAGTGACCTGGGTTCCCACCCAGCAGCAGTTAGGTGGAAATACCTTCCAGGGCTGGGACAAAGTTCTCTATTGAATTAGCATTCAGTATATGGTTTTGTTTCTTCTATAGACATTATTCATATGTCTAAGAATCAAGGGGTAGGAATGAAAGTAGCAACATTCACTATTATTCCTATTGACCCACTAGAAAAATTTTTGCTTCTTGTACCTATGACTTTATACTTTGCTGGCCTAGAGGTTTTAGTTCCAGAGGAGTGATGCTTCTACCAGAGGACAATAACGATTCTACTGAATTGGAAGTTGAGTGCAACCTGACCACTCTGGTCTCAAATGCCTCTGAATCAACAGTGAAAACAACAACAACAACAACAACAACAACAACAAAGACGAGTTATGGTGCTGGCTAGGGTGATTGATCCAGATAAGGGACAATTGTACTATTATTCCAAAATGGAGGTAAGAAAGAGTATGTCTGGAATTTAGGAGATCCCTTAAGGTGTCTCAGTGTTATTATGCTTGTGATTAAGGTCAATAGAAGTCCAATCCAGGTAAGACTTCTAAGTGGTCCAGATCTTTCAGAAACAGAGGTTTGTATCACCCCACCAGATAAAGTACATTGACCAGCTGAGATGAATGTTGAAGGCAAAGGAAATACAAAATAGGTAGGTAGTGCCAGAAAGTAATTATGAATACCAGCTGTGACCATGTGACCAGTTAAGAAATAATGACTGTAATTGTCATGAATATTTCTTGCTTCTTTTGTTATGAATATGTTTGCATATGTGCATGTATGTAATATATTTTTCTTCCCTCTCTTATTCCTTTATCAAGTAACATAAGATGTATTGACTTTATACCATCACCCTGGAGAAGGTTAAGGCAACCCACTCCAGTATTCTTGTCTGAAGAATCCCATGGACAGAGGAGCCTGGTGGGCCACAGTCCATGAGATCACAAAGAGTCAGACATGACTGAAGCAACTGAGCAGACACAACTTTATACAATAATGTTTAGGTGTAAATTTTACATCATAGTCTTTAAGATACAGATGAATTAGAAGAATAAACATCACTCAAGGACATTACCTCCTCTTCTGTGGAAGTGTTTTGACAGTTGTATACTAGCTAGTTGTTATCATGTTAGGTGGAATTATGGCTTTGTTATTGTCATCATTTTGAGACTAAATATAACTTAAGTCAATGTATATGGATACCAGTTTACAAGATGTAGATTTGTGACAGTTAATTTTCTGTGTCAGTTTGACTGGGCCAAGGCTGCCCACACAATTGGTCAAACAATCTGGGTGGGCTTGTAAGGGTGCTTCTGGATGGGATTAATGTTTAAATTTGTAGATTGTGAATCAGGTTGTCACTGCCAATGTGGGTCGGGAAACTCCTCTGGCCTTTGAATTGGATTTTTTTTTTTTTTTTTTTTTACCTTTAGGCTTGACTTGGAACATCAGTTCTTCCTGGGTCTTGAGCTTGCTGGCCTTTGGACTGATACTACACCATCAGCTTTGCTCTTAGGCCTTCTGACTCAGAGTGAAGTTACACTATTAGCTATCCTGGTTCTCCAGCTTGTCAGTTGTAGATTTGGGGATTTTTCAGCCTTCATAATCAGATAAGCCAATTCATTATACCTACCTATCTACTTACCTATCTATCTACTCTATACACAGGCAAACACACTCGAGACTTTCGGTCCTGTTTCTCTGAAGAATCTTGACTAATATAAGCATCTACTTAGAACTTCACTTCTCTAAATTTTTTGGCCTTTTCTACAATAATTGTCACCATACCTGGTTTCTGCATGAAAAAAAATTGTAGATGGTTGGATAGATTTAGGATTGGACTTTTTACAGAGTATGATGCCAGGGCATGGGGACAAAGGAGATGATGGAAGAAAATAATTAGAGATGAACCAAAGCACAGATAAGATAATAAAAGTTATACCACATCTGAATAACTGTATTTAGTGATAGATAATGCTCTCCTTGATTCTCTTTCACCTCATTTATTATCTAGATACATCCTCTTTTTTAAATATATAAGAAACATGCATTTACATTCAACATATTTTAACTGTCTCTCATGTTCACAATATATTGGAAAAGGGCACTTCATCTTGCTCAAAACTTCAAATACAATGAAAAAAGTTGTCTTCTTTTTACTTGTATTCCAGACCACTCAAAAATACCTTTGTCTTCTTGAAGTGAAGTGAAGTTGCTCAGTCGTGTCTGACTCTTTGCAATGCCAAGGACTGTAACCTACCAGGCTCCTCCAGCCATGGGATTTTCCAATTAGGAATACTGGAGTGGGTTGTCATTTCCTTCTCCAGGAGATCTACCTGATCCAGGAATTGAACCCAGGTCTCCCACAGTGTAGGCAGACGCTTTACTGTCTGAGCCACCAGCGAAGTCTTTTGTTTTCTTGGATATTCTCTATCCTTACTTTTGAAAAAGTGAAAGTGTTACTCGCTTAGTCTTGTCTGACTCTTTGTGACCCCGTGGACTGTAGCCTGTCAGATATGGGAGTGGGTAGCCATTCTTTTTTCCTGGGGATATTCCTAACCCAGGGATTGAACCTGGTTCTCCTGCATTCAAATAGACGCTTTACCATCTGAGCTACCTTAATGAACCACTTTTCCTGGTTCTATACCTATTAATAGCTTACAATACAGTTTTAAAACTCTGACTATTATTTAATATATGTTACCTGAATAATACTGAATTCATCTGCTCTGATTTCAGTTGCAGTCTCAGTCTACTCAGTTTGGAACTAAAGCTCCTTGCATAATCTACATCTCAAAATATTTCTAAAAATAACTTCAAAATATCTCTTACACATGTCAAAAATATTCCGTTGATCTGAAAGCAAGTAATCCCACAATCTTGAGGTTACTCACTTTGGTGATTGTACCAAAAAGTAATGTCAAGCTCTGATCTGACAAAGCCAGAACCATCACCAAGACTAGTTGTAGGTGATTTAGAACTCCACCCTTATCTAAGCTTAGCTACATTTTTAACATTGAAAACAGAACAATATCTATAATAAACAAGTGCTTGCATTCCTAACACACTACTGAGTCCATTTGTAAATCCTGATTTTTCCTGGATGCATAACTTTACCAAAGTAAGATGAGAGAAGATAGGTTAATATGGTTCACTCATACTGTAATTTAGAACTACCAGTTATTTGCATCCTTAATTTTTCTGCTATGTCTAACAGTAATAGGCTCATTTTTTATGGCATTTATTTTTAGGGTTATACTGACCTTCTCTGAAATCTGACCTCTTCAGTTACCCTGTGCTCCCCTTTCTGACAAGTATCTAGTTACTTTGTAAATACATGAATCTATACCATAGAGGGAAGGAATTATGTTACTGCTATGGTGATCATTGTTTACCTGTAGGTACTCTGAAAGAATGGCAATTCTAACTCTTTGTATTTAATCACAACTCTTGCTTTGCATGAATCATAATCAATAAAATTAGCAGAAAACAAGGGTGAACTTATTACTCGTTTAATATCAATGTGACTTCCAAGAGAAAAGAGCATTCTAAAGGTCAAGCCAAAGGAGTGAAAGATCCATATATCTGTTTACATAAAGTAGAAAAAATATGTTTAGGAAAAGATTACCTAAAACTCAAAGGCAATGTGTTGCAAGTGAATATCTGTAAAGCCAAAGGGTAGGTAATGGCGAAGACTTTTTATGTTTAATTATTTTACATAATAAAATTTTCATGATAGACACAATAAAACAGTTTATATCACTAGTATGCAGATATACATATAAATAAAAATAGTAATTTTACAGAAAGGCAGATTTCAATGTTGTGGCAACATTTGTGCATGTGTGTTTTATATGTATATTTCTGGTTATTTTTCATTGTCTAGAAGGAAATACACAGTACTGCTGAAAGTTCAAACTGAAGTTATGTTTTGAAGGGAATTTTAGTATAATATGTCAGTCTTCAATAAATTATTCTAAGAAATGATTGATATATGTATAAATACACAGATTTGTAAAAACTGAAAACAATAAAAATTTCTATTACAAAATAATTGATTGAATACATTGTGACATAATTATGGAAAAGACTTTGAAAGAGCTTTTTGAAGAACAGTTAAAATTATAATTATAAAATTATGAAATGTTTAAAAAAAGCTGTAAGTTTAAACATCAGTATGTTAACAAAAGGTACATTTGGGGCTAGGATTTCAAAATGCTTATAAGGCTTTGTGTGTATGTTTATAAAAAAAATAAAGATAGATGTGTATAATAATTGTCAAGAGAGTGTAATATCCTTGGATGTATCTTGTCACAACAAAGATTTGAAGTGATGGACGTTAAAGTCCTCAGTGCATCACAGCTCTCGGACAGTCTGTGTTATAGTTCTCAGATAGATCAATCTTATTTAGAAAATAAAGGAAAATACATCTTTGAGGTGTGAGGGCATGCTGACCCAAAAGACGTGAAGAGAAGAGAGAGAGAGAGAATGAGCACGCGTGGGAGAGAGACCCCGCCCCCCCCCACCCCCCCGCCCAGCCCTCTGGCTCCTCTTTTTATATATTTTTTTTCTTCCCTCTGGGCCTGCCCTGTGTAAATTGTGCAGCCAGGAGTGCTGTTTGTTCTACCTGAGGTCCTCACTCCAGTCCTCGGACCTTCCTTTGTTCTATTTTCCCAGGCTTTTCCCTTGTGTTTTAGCCACTGCCATTCTGGACTCCCGTTTCCTATTCTAACTGCCTAACATAATCTTAATAAAAAATTTTAAAAAATGAACTAAAAGTTATGGGTGTTTTGTGGAGAAAGGAATGACAACCCATTTAAGTATTCTTGCCTGGAGAATCCCATGGACAGAGGACCCTGGCTGACTGCAGTCCATAGGGTAGCAAGGAATCAGACATGACTGAAGTGACTTGGCTCCAAACAGCATGGGTATTTTGCTAAAAAATTCGGGTCAACATTTTAGCCTGTGTTTTATAAACACCAGAGTAAACACAGAGCAACCACATGCATGCGTGCACACACACACACACACACACACACACACACACATACAGGAATACAAAACTTTGAAAAATTCAGAGATTTCAAGATTTTTATCTCTGTGCTTGTGAATCTGTAGAGATGTTAGGAATTATGTGCAGACATTTTCACATTTCCTATGATCTTTTAAAGGAAAGGTCATGTAAAATTCCTAATTTCATATCTTTCTTTCAGCATTTCTTTTGTCACTCTGACTGCATCAATATGCTCAACAACGGGCCAATATTCTCCATAGTAAGCATGAAAAGTGATAGGAAAATGAAAGTCACTCAGTCGTGTGCAACCCCATGGACTATACAAGCCATGGAATTCTCCAGGCCAGAATACTGGAGTGGGTGACCTTTCCCTTTTCCAGGGGATCTTCCCAACATAGGGATGGAACCCAGGTTTTCCAACCCAGGTCTCCCACACTGTGGGCAGTTTACCAGCTGAGCCACAAGGGAAACCCAAGAATACTGGAGTGGGTATTCTATCCCTTCTCCAAAGTATCTCGACCCAGGAATCCAACCAGGGTCTCCTGCATTGCAGGCAGATTCTTTACCAACTGAGCTATCAAGTCAGCCCAATTCTCCCTCTCAGGAGGTCAGGACTGTGGAAAGAATATTCCCCTCCCCTCCCCCATATCCCCTAATACCACTTTAACCTTATTTGATGCTCTGGAAATTGATTAAATAAACTCCATATTATTCAAATTTAATATGTGTTCTATCTCTCTTTAAAAATTTTACTGCTCATTTACTCTTATCCTTTCCGTTGAAGACAGGAAAGAATAAAACTTTGTCTTATTTTGATTATGCTGTGTTAAAATATGGAGCTGACTTAATGAAACGACCTGAGGAAACTAGTAGTCACTTCTTACTTACTGATCTTTAGAAGCTATGATGTTTGGAAAAAAGTGCTTCCCTGAATGGTCACTTAAGTTTGTTTATGTTTCCTCTGTGCAAGGTCAATCTTATCTGTAGGAACAAAAGACTGTTGCCTGTGGTGTAAATTAAGAAAGACCATGAAAAAAAAAATGCTCTTCCAATATCATTGGTTTGTAGATCTTCAGAAAAATTTATATACCATGTATTACTTGGGATTAATATGGATGATTAGTAAAATGCAAATATGAGGCCAAGAATTATTAGCTCATTCCCCTTTTATAAATTATAAGTGTATAAATCCAAGTAAGCTAGCTAGGGAACAGGTAAAACCTAAATAAATGTAATTCCAAGGAGGTAAGATTTAAAATATATATACTCTATTTGTGAAAGTGGGAAAGTGAAATATTCCTAACACTCTACTGCTGCTTATATGCTTCAGTGTTTCTTCTCTTCTGACTTATCCTTCCACTTTCTTTTATTCTCATCTTTTTTCAACTTCACCCTTTAGCTGCTTCATTCTTTAAGAATTCCCTGTAATCCTCAATATTTTACCCTTAAAGGATTCCTCCAAAGGCTATAAGATATGTTTTGAGGATACCATTTTCTTTCAAACTAAGTGGAAGCTATTTCATTCTCCTATATGATAAGCATCCTCTGCTCACTCCGCACCACTCACCACCCCCACAACACATCCCACCCCCCGACCACCCAATATAGAGTGCTTAATGATCACTTGAGGTATCTATGTAAAATTCAGATTCCAGAGTCCTCTTCAGAGAGTCTGATTTAGAAGATTGAGAGTTAGGTCAGGGATTGAGTTTAGCAAACATCCCAGGTGAATCTGATACAAGGAGTCCTCAAAGTGTTCACTGAGGAAAGCTGCTACACCTGGCCTGGAGGAGGAGCCCGTGGGGGTGGTGGCAGAGGCAGGGGCAGGGGCTTCTGCAGAAACAGAAAATGGAAGACAAGCATGGGTAACCTCGACTCTCCTGACCTGGCATATATGTCCAGGCTGCCTTCAAATCCCAGAGGATGATAAGCAGAAAGAAACTATTCCTGAAGGTAAGTTTCAGAGCTGGGCAAATTTTCTGCCTAGACCTTGGGCCTCGTCTGTGGAGGCTTACCTCTTTTTTGTTCGGAAATATGTATTAGATTCAGAGAAGGCAATGGCACCCACTCCAGTACTCTTGCCTGGAAAATCACACGGACAGAGGAGCCTGGTAGGCTGCAGTCCATGGGGTCGCTGAGTCAGACACGGCTGAGTGACTTCACTTTCACTTTTCACTTTCATGCATTGGAGAAGGAAATGGCAACCCACTCCAGTGTTCTTGCCTGGAGAATCCCAGGGACGGGGGAGCCTGGTAGGCTGCCATCTATGGGGTCACACAGAGTCGGACACGACTGAAGCGACTTAGCAGCAGCAGCAGCAGTGTATTAGATTTCAGTAATTGTGGTAGCTGTTGGAGTATATTGGAGAGAAGGTAGTATCATTTTGGCCTTCAAAGTGTATAATTCGTAGAAAATAAATGGTCAATAAAGGTAATAACAATAAAATGTAAAGTTACGGGGGATAAAATGTAGGAAACATGGAAAATAAAACAAAACATAATAATCAAGGAAGAATACCTTTAGGGTATGATATTTAACTCATATTTACTAAAGAAACTTGCTGTCTACCAGTGGGCACTTTGGTACTAGCAGAGAGAAAGGAATGCCCTTGAAAGGAAGTTATACTCTATTTTAAAAACTCTTAAAGATATTTACTGTGGTTAATGTGTACTCAGAGAAAGGGCAAGGACAAGAAAGAGCTCAAGCTAGAGAATACAAGCTAGAGCAACTGTGTGCACACTTGTTTATCGTGTTTATGGGTTAATAACTCTATTTTAAGGGAAATAGGGACTACGTGAACCATATAAAGGGGAATGCTCAGTCGCTCAGTCATTTGTGACACCATGGACTGTAGCCCACCAGGCTCCTCTGTTCATGTAATTTGCCAGGCAAGAATACTGGAGTGGATTGTCATTTCCTGCTCCAGGGCATCTTCCCAACCCTGAAATAGAACCGGCCTCATGGGCTTCCCTTGTGGCTCAAACAGTAAGTAAAGCATCTGCCTACAGTGCGGGAGACCTGGGTTCGATCCCTGGGTCGGGAAGTTCCCCTGGAGAAGGAAATGGCAACCCACTCCAGTACTCTCGCCTGGAAAATCCCATGGACAGAGGAGCCCTGTAGGCTACAGTCCATGGGGTCGCAAAGATTTGGACACGATTGAGCGACTTCACTTCACTTCTCTTGTATGTCCTGCATTGGAAGGCAGATTCTTTACCGCTAGCACCACCTGGGATGGAGAAGGCAATGGCACCCCACTCCAGTACTCTTGCCTGGAAAATCCCATGGATGGAGGAGTCTAGTAGGCTGCAGTCCATGGGGTCGCTAAGAGTGGGATACGACTAAGCGACTTCACTTTCAATTTTCACTTTCATACATTGGAGAAGGAAATGGCAACCCACTCCACTATTCCTGCCTGGAGAATCCCAGGGACGGGGGAGCCTGGTGGGCTGCTGTCTATGGGGTCACACAGAGTCAGCAGAAGCCCCTGTAGAGACGGGCCATGTTGATAATTTGTATTTTTGGACGTCTACCTTGATTACCTTGTGGAGAATAGTTTGGAAGTGAGCTAGTTTAATGAAAGAAAAACTCTATTTTAATGATAGGAAAAAATCATGGTGAAATTAAGTAGAAACCAATTGTTGCCCAGGTGTAACTAACTTAACTGGGTAAAGATAATGGTGGTAAGAATGGGAAAAATCAGATTAATTTCAGAAGTATTTATGACATTGCATTAACACTACCTTGTGATTTATTGGGCTTCCCTGGTGGCTCTGACAGTAAAGAATCTGCTTGCGATACAGGAGACCAGGATTCGATCCCTGGGTTTGAAGATCCCCTGGAGATGGGAATGGCTACCCACTCTATTATTCTTGCCTGGAGAATTCCAAGGACAGAGGAGCCTGGCAATCTGTAGTCCATGGGGTCACAAAGAGTCAGACATGACTGAGTCACTAACACACATGCATTTATAATACTTAAGTAACTAGCTCTTAAATGAGGGCAATGGATATTCCTATTGAGTGAAAGATAAAATTTCAGTGACAGTCTGCTAGGAAAAAAAAAAATTCATTCTGCTTTTCCCAACCCATGAACAAATTATTTGCAATTAATGAGTTTATCCAGAAATTGCATTCATGCTATTTTGGTCTGTGACCCAATATTTATAATAGCCAATATAGATTAGATTAGATTCATAGATCAGGTGTTCTTTGTAAAGCTATCATCAGAGAGGTCAACTTTTGAGCTGTAGTCCCTTAATTAATAAATTTCATAAGCTACTCACAATCCTGTCCTAAAATCCTCACATATAATACAGCAAAAATATTTAAATGTATAATTGAATGCAGTGTTTGCAGAACAAAGTTGTGAAAGATAACAGCACTCATTTGAATAAATTGCGCACATACTCAGAACACATTAAATCTAAATGTTTTGGTCCTGAAGCAGCTTCTTTATTTACTTCAAAATAATTTTTTCTGAAGACTTACTCTTAGGAATAAAGAACATGGACTACATGGAATGGATTACGTAGTGACATTTTAGCTTTTGTCTTCCTTTTAACTATAAACTTGAAGTATTTTAAAGTAGTATTTTCATTACCTGGCTGTGAGCCCTAGTTAAAGCAATATCAGTAATACCTTAATCTTTTGAAGAAATCTATAGCATATTTCCTCTAAACCTATGCTCACCA
The DNA here is from genome assembly GCF_001704415.2 of Capra hircus. Classification (NCBI taxonomy): domain Eukaryota; kingdom Metazoa; phylum Chordata; class Mammalia; order Artiodactyla; family Bovidae; genus Capra; species Capra hircus. The sequence continues at coordinate 82,667,825 of NC_030810.1, forward strand.
GCCACCTTTCCAATAGTTATGAGAATTAAATCAAGTTGGTTTTTCTATCAGTACTGTTGAGAGATTCTCAGTGTTACTGACCTTTTCTTGATAATTGCTTCTACTTTTATCATAAATCATCCTGGGAAAGATTATCTCAGCTTTCAGTATCCTGGCTAATAGAGCTGTAATTATGGAAATATGTTTCCCTACTCTCTGTTAAGAAAATATTGAGGTGGTCTATTTCAGCATCTAAATCCTCCCAATGACTTAAGCAAGCACTTATGTGAGTTGCTCATGGAATGCATCCGAGGTCAGTGGTGGCTGGGAGGCGACACCCCGCATCTGAGGTCAGGGGCGGCATGGAGAAGCCACTTCACGCCAGAGGCCAGGGGCGGTGACCCTGAGGAGCCACCCCGAGCCCTAGGCCAGAGGCAGCAGCTGGGAGGAGCCACCCACACCCGAGAGCAGGGCCGGCAGAGGAGCAACCCAAGGAGTGGTGGCTGCCCAGGCACAGGAGGGCCTAGAGGAGCTATCCCACATTGAAGGTCAGGAAGGGTGGCAGTGAGGAGATACCCCTCCTCAAAGGTAAGGAGCAGCGGTTGTGCTTTGCTGGAGGAGCCGTAAAGAGATACCCCATGCCCAAGGTAAGAGAAACCCAAGTAAGATGGTAGGTGTTGCAAGAGGGCATCAGAGGGCAGACACACTGAAACCATACTCACAGAAAACTAGTCAATCTTTTCACACTAGAACCTCAGCCTTGTCTAACTCAATGAAACCAAGCCATGCCTGCAGGGCAACCCAAGACGGCCGGGTCATGGTGGAGAGGTCTGACAGAATGTGGTCCACTAGAGAAGGGAATGGCAAGCCAATTCAGTATTCTTGCCTTGAGAACCCCATGAACAGTATGAAAAGGCAAAATGATAGGATACTAAAAGAAGAACTCTCCCAGGTCATTAGGTGCCCAATATGTTACTGGAGATCAGTGGAGAAATAACTCTAGAAAGAATGAAGGGATAGAGCCAAAGCAAAAACAATACCCAGATGTGGATGTGACTGGTGATAGAAGCAAGGTCTGATGCTGTAAAGAGCAATATTGCATAGGAACCTGGAATGTTAGGTCCATGAATCAAGGCAAATTGGAAGTGGTCAAACAAGATGGGAAGAGTGAATATCGAAATTCTAGGAATCAGCGAACTAAAATGGACTGGAATGGGTGAATTTAACTCAGATGACCATTATATCTACTACTGTGTGCAGGAATCCCTTAGAAGAAATGGAGTAGCCATCATGGTCAACAAAAGAGTCCAAAATGCAGTACTTGGATGTAATCTCAAAAACGACAGAATGATCTCTGTTCATCTCCAAGGCAAACCATTCAGTATCACAGTTATCCAAGTCTATGCCCCAACCAGTAATGCTGAACAAGCTGAAGTTGAATGGTTTTATGAAGACCTACAAGACCTTTTAGAACTAACATCCCAAAAAGATGTCCTTTTCATTATAGGGGACTGGAATGTAAAAGTAGGAAGTCAAGAAACACCTGGAGTAACAGGCAAATTTGGCCTTGGAAGGCAGAATGAAGCAGGGCAAAGACTAATAGAGTTTTGCCAAGAAAATGCACTGGTCATAGCAAACACCCTCTTCCAACAACACAAGAGAAGGCTCTACACATGGACATCACCAGATGGTCAACACCAAAATCAGATTGATTATATTCTTTGCAGCCAAAGATGGAGAAGCTCTATACAGTCAGCAAAAACAAGACCGGGAGCTGGCTGTGGCTCAGATCATGAACTCCTTATTATGAAACTCAGACTTAAATTGAAGAAAGTAGGGAAAACCACTAGACCATTCAGGTATGACCTAAATCAAATCCCCTATGGTTATACAGTGGAAGTGAGAAGTAGATTTAAGGGCCTAGACCTGATAGATAGAGTGCCTGATGAACTATGGAATGAGATTTGTGACATTATACAGGAGACAGGGATCAAGACCATCCCCATGGAAAAGAAACTGAAAACAGCAAAATGGCTGTCTGGGGAGGCCTTACAAATAGCTGTGAAAAGAAGAGAAGCGAAAAGCAAAGGAGAAAAGGAAAGATATAAGCATCTGAATGCAGAGTTCCAAAGAATAGCAAGAAGAGATAAGAAAGCCTTCCTCAGTGATCAGTGCAAAGAAAAAGAGGAAAACAACAGAATGGGAGAGACTAGAGATCTCTTCAAGAAAATTAGAGATACCATGGGAACATTTCATGCAAAGATGGGCTCCATAAAGGGTAGAAATGGTATGGACCTAAGAGAAGCAGAAGATATTAAGAAGAGTCGGCAAGAATACACAGAAGAACTGTACAAAAAAATATCTTCAGGAACCAGTTAATCACGATGGTGTGATTACTCATCTAGAGCCAGACATCCTGGAATGTGAAGTCAAGTGGGCCTTAGAAAGCATCACTATGAACAAAGCTAGTGGAGGTGAGGGAATTCCAGTTGAGCTGTTTCGAATCCTGAAAGACGCTGCTGGGCAAGTGCTGCACTCAATATGCCAGCAAATTTGGAATACTCAGCAGTGGCCACAGGACTGGAAAAGGTCAGGTTCCATTCCAATCCCAAAGAAAGGCAATGCCAAAGAATGCTCAAACTACCACACAATTGTACTCATCTCACATGGTAGAAAAGTAATGCTCAAGTTCTCCAAGCCAGGCTTCTGCTATACGTGACCGTGAACTCCCTGATGTTCAAGCTGGTTTTAGAAAAGGCAGAGGAACCAGAGATCAAATTGCCAACATTTGCTGGATCATGGAAAAAGCAAGAGAGTTCCAGAAAAACATCATTTTCTGCTTTATTGAGTATACCAAAGCTTTTGACTGTGTGGATCACAATAAACTGTGGAAAATTCTGAAAGAGATAGGAATACCAGACCACCTGACCTGCCTCTTGAGAAATCTGTAGGCAGGTCAGGAAGCAACAGTTAGAACTGGACATGGAACAACAGACTGGTTCCAAATAGGAAAAGGAGTATGTCAAGGCTGTATATTCTCACCGTGCTTATTTAACTTCTATGCCAAGTACATCATGAGAAACACTGGACTGGAAGAAACACAAGCTCGAATCAAGATTGCTGGAAGAAATCTCAATAACCTCAGATATGCAGATGACACCACCCTTATGGCAGAAAGTGAAGAGGAGCTAAAAAGCCTCTTGATGAATTTGAAAGAGGCGAGTGAATAAGTTGGCTTAAAGCACAACATTCAAAAAACGAAGATCATGGCATCCGGTCCCATCACTTTATAGGAAATACATGGGGAAACAGTAGAAACAGTGTCAGACTTTATTTTGGGGGGCTCCAAAATCACTGCAGATGGTGACTGCAGCCATGAAATTAAAAGACACTTACTCCTTGGAAGAAAAGTTATGACCAACCTGGATAGTATATTCAAAAGCAGAGATACTACTTTGCCGACTAAGGTCCGTCTAGTCAAGGCTATGGTTTTTCCAGTGGTCATGTATGGATGTGAGAATTGGGCTGTGAAGAAGGATGAGCTCTGAAGAACAGATGCTTTTGAACTGTGGTGTTGGAGTAGACTCTTGAGAGTCCCTTGACTGCAAGGAGATCCAACCAGTCCATTCTGAAGGAGATCAACCTTGGGATTTCTTTGGGAGGAATGATGCTAAAGCTGAAGCTCCCGTAGCTCATGTGAACGGTTGACTCAGTGGAAAAGACTCTGATGCTGCGATGGATTGGGGGAAGGAGGAGAAGGGGACGACCGAGGATGAGATGGCTGGATGGCATCACGGACTCAATGGACGTGAGTCTTGAGTGAACTCTGGGAGATGGTGATGGACAAGGAGGCCTGGCGTGCTGTGATTCATGGGGTCACAATGAGTTGGACACGACTGAGCAACTAAACTGACCTGAACTGAAATACTTGTTCAGTGTTACTATTTCAAATGATGTTGTCTTGGTGCACATTCAAATAACAGAAGTAGCTTTTAAAGAGCTAAAAAGCAAGGAAGTGAGCATTAACTACTGACAGTTTGGTCCTATTGTTTCTGATTTTCTCAAGTACTCAATGATGCTAAGTATTTTTGTTAAGGAATCCCAAGACAAGACTAAATATCACCTCATGAAGGCTTGGGCTCTGAATCTTTGTTCTATGAAGCTATAGGTGTATCTTACCTTTAGGAAGTAATCTTAAGAAGGGCTGTGAGTTGAAGTTAGAATAATATGATTCAGAAGTTGAATCCTACAAAGAGTGAATCCAGACTTTTCTGCTGCTGCTAAGTTGCTTCAGTTGTGTCCAACTCTGTGAGACCCCATATATGGCAGCCCACCAGGCTTCCTTGTCCCTGGGATTCCCCAGGCAAGAATACTGGAGTGGGTTGCCATTTCCTTCTCCAATTTAAAAATCATTTGGCTCTATTTTTTGAGAAATCATGCTTGAAAAAATAGTTTAGCTCTTTAAAATGTTGAAATCATCCAATTAAATTACAATTCCTGATTCTCTAGAGCTGTGATTAAGTTTAATTCAGTTGCTTAGTGTTGTCCATATTTATGGACAGTGTCCATATTATGCATCGATGTTTACTTGTCATATTAAAGATTTGCATATCCATGGACATCAATATCTGTCTTAATAGGAATAACCAATTAATAATGACCAACCTAGACAGCACATTGAAAAGCAGAGACATTACTTTGCCAACAAAAGGTCCATCTAGTCAAGGCTATGGATTTTCCAGTGGTCGTGTATGGATGTGAGAGTTGGACTATAAAGAAAGCTGAGCACTGAAGAACTGATGCGTTTAAACTGTGGTGTTGGAGAAGACTCTTGATAGTGCCTTGCACTGTAAGGAGATCCAACCAGTCCATCCTAAAGGAGATCAGTCCTGGGTGTTCATTGAAAGGACTGATGCTGAAGCTAAAACTCCAATACTTTGGCCACCTGATGTGAAGAGCTGACTCATTTGAAAAGACCCTGATGCTGGGAAAGATTGAGGGCAGGAGGAGAAGGGGACGACAGAGGATGAGATGGTTGGATGGCATCACCGACTCGATGGACATGAGTTTGAGTAGACTCCAGGAGTTGGTGATGGACAGGGAGGCCTGGTATGCTGTGGTTCATGGGGTCACAAAGAGTCAGACATGACTGAGTGACTGAACTGAACTGAATAGGAAACGAGTGGTTCAGCAAATAGCCATTTTATTATATTTCCTATAACTCACATAAATATCCATAGAGAGGAAACTCATCCTCTCTCCCAATAGTTTTTCAGAGTTTATCCACATAGACCTCTGATTTTTTATCTTTCATATATTCATATGTTGTGTTTGAATAAAATTATGACTTGAAATTATGCAACAAAGGCCAGAGGACTATAGGCATGGGAATGAAATGATCAATAAAAGCCTTGTATTTTGGAGCTATTTTGTGATGGCTCACTCTATTTCAGGAAGAAAGAGACACCATGAGTAATGGATTAGATTTTCTCTGCTGTGCCTTTTGAGGGTTGAATGGAGCTATGCAATATTTTCCATCATACTCTAAGAATATAGAAACAAAGTACAAATTTTGACAAAAATATCTTAAGAGGCAAACAATAATAGTTAACCTAAAGTCAAATGTTAAAAATAAAAAGACCATCAACAGTGTTCATACATGACACAAAGCAGTAGTTATCAATGCATTTTGAAAATCATCTGAGAAATTATAAAACATAAGCCTGGACTCCATTCCTAGAGATTCTGATGAGGTGACCTATGGTGCAGTAATCTGTGGTTTGTTTCTTTTGTTTTATTAGTTAAAGCTACCTAGGACAGAGGAGCCTGGTGGGCTGCAGTCCATGGGGTCTCTAGGAGTCGGACATGACTGAGCAACTTGACTTTCACTTTTCACTTTCATGCATTGGAGAAGGAAATGGCAACCCACTCCAATGTTCTTGCCTGGAGAATCCCAGGGACAGGGGAGCCTGGTGGGCTGCAGTCTATGGAGTCTCACAGAGTCGGACATGACTGAAGCGACGCAGCAGCAGCAGGCACTTCTAAATTGGAGACAAGGCTAAGAATCCTACAAGAGGATTGCTGGAGGCAGTAATAATCCTCCCAGGTAATAATCTAATGGCCCATCATATGTAGATATTTCGAGAAATAAAGGAGTGCTTAAGCAACAGGACAGGGCAGTGAACTCAAAATGAGCACATATGTGTCAATGGGAATACACTTCCTGGAGGCATGAAAAATGTTTTCTATTATTGGGTGGAAAAAGTGCTGAAGTTGAGTATGGACATTAGATCATCTCTTGACAGTTGATGATGTTACTTTAGTGCAGGAAATAAGATGCAAATACCATTTCATTGTTCTTCATTTTAATATATTTTAAAGCTATTAGTAGTCCTAGTGTCTGGTTGCTAATAATTAAATTTTATTTTCAAGCTTTAAATTATGTGTATCTATGATGTTGTTTAGTCACTAAGTCATGTGCCATTCTTTCGGGACCCCATGGACTGTAGCCTGTCTGGAACCTCTGTCCATGGGATTTCCCAGGCAAGAATACTACAGTGGGTCACCAATTCCTTCTCCAGGGTATCTTCCTAACCTGGAGTTTGAACCTGTGCCCTCTGTGTTGGCAGATGGATTATTTACTACTAAGCCACTAGGGAAGCCCATATTATATATACTTCTATAAACTTACATAAACTGTTCATATGGCTTAACATGTTAACATACTTGCATGATTTCTGTATGTCAAAATGTGAGTATTGGCATTGTTTTAGAATCCATTCCTCGTTGCCATTATAAATATACCATTCATTGACAACTTACTATGTGCTATGTTCTGTGCTGCACTGTTAAAATACATCCTCTTACTTAATTCTAATAATCTCTGAATTAAAAATGTGTATCTCTCACTTTGCATGTGAAAATGCAGGGCTCAAAAAATTAGGTCTGTTGCTTGGGAGATTAAAATCCTTGTATTTAACACAATCTATCTGACTACAAAATCTACGCTGTTATATGCAAATAATTTTGATTTATTTTGACTTATTGTTTAAATTATTAATTATAATAATTTAACTGCTTTAGTGTTCTTTATTTTTATGTACTCTTTAGCTATTAGTTCACTTAATCTCTTTGTGCTAATATTTAAATTTTATTTTCAGATTTTAGGTTTACCATGTATACTCATATCTTTATTTTTTACACCTTTTATATATTTTATGATAAATATTGACTGCATCATGTGTATCAACTTTGTTAAGTTCAATTATGAACTTTCTGTACTTTTTTTTGTTTTCTAATACTAATTCTTAGATTTAATCAATTTTCAGAGTTCTTCAAAACTGTGTGAATTTATGTCTTTTAATTCATTTTTCCTTAGTCACATTTTAAGTTTTTTTCTCATGACAAGTAAAAACATTTTTGAAAGCATTGTAAGATGGAAAGCTTGACAACTAGGTATTTTAGCAGACTCTATTTATCCACTTACTGAGTGCCTGGTAAAGAAAATATTAGTGAACAAAGCAGAAAAGACAATTCCTCTCCTAGTGAAGAAAAATGTTACAGTATGTTAGAAAGTTGCTTATTTACATATTTTATAGAAACAATAGAGAGTTATTTGGAAATTTTTAAATAGGGTAGCAGCATGGGTCTCTTGGAAAGAAGAAATTTGGGCAAGGATGAATGTAAGTGATATTAAGAATACATATTTTAGATGAGGTGTCAGAGGGAGGTGAGCTGGGGAGCTGAGAAATATGAGTTCAAAGAGATAATGGAGAACCAGATCCACAGCCTGCTTTGTATGTCTATCTTATAGGCCAACGTAAAAATGTTGACTTTAACTCTAAATGAATTGTGTGTGGAATATAAGGATGTAGTATTTTAAAATGGCTTCATATTGAAAAAATGGTGCGTCTAGTTGCTCAGCAGAAATAAGGAGATCATTTGTGAAACTACATATTTCAAATGGTTGAAATCTAGTTATATTTAAGGAAGGATCAAAAGAATTTCCTGATGGATTGGATCAGTTGTATGATATGAAAAATATAAGTATGCCATTAAGTTTTTATTCATTTTTATCCTTCTGCCCAAGCTGATATTCATTATTTCTGTTCTACAGACTGTTTCCAATGAATCACTAGGATTATTTTTTAGTGTATTAAGTCACTTATTGTTTGGTATATGTATTTTGAATGGCTCTCTATTATAAATAGAGAGTTTGAACTTTAGCATAATCAGAACTAGTTTATTTCTTTAACTTATTTCACTTTATTCTTTAGCAGTACATTCAATACACAATAGTCTTCTTCTATTCAGTTGAGATATAATATTCAACTATTTTATCTAATACTTCTTGCCAGGCCTGTGGAATTCTTAATGATATAGTTTCTTGTTGTTGTTGTTCAGTCACTACATTGTGTCTGACTCTTTGCAACTCCAAAGATTGCAGCATGCCAGGCTTCTCTGTGTTCCTCTCTCCTGGGGTTGGGTTTTCTCAGATTGATGTCTATTGAGTTGGTGATACTATCTAACCATCTCATCCTCTGCTGCCCCTTTAAATTTGGCCTTCAATCTTTCCTAGCATCAGAGTCTTTTCCAATAAGTCATCTCTTTGCATCAGGAGGCCAAAATTTTGGGGCTTCAGCATCAGTCCCTCCAATAAATATTCAGGGTTGATTTCCTTTAGAATTGACAGGTTTGCTCTCCTTGAAGTCCAAGGGACTCTCAGGGTCTTCTCCAGCACTGCAATCCTAAAGCATCAATTCTCTGGCACTTGGCCTTCTTTATGGTCCAACTCTCACGTTTGCACATGACTACTGGAAAAACCATAGCTTTGACTATACATTTGTCAGCAAATGATCTCTTTGCTTTTTAATTCACTCTCTAGGTTTGTCATAGCTTTCCTTCCAAGGAGCAAGCATCTTTTAATTTCATGGCTTCAGTTACCATCCACAGTAATTTTGGAGCCCAAGAAAAGAAAATCTGTGACTATTTCCACTTTTCCCCTGTCTATTTGCCATGACGCAGTGAGACCAGATGCCATGATCTTAGCTGTTTTGAATGCTCTGTTTCATGTCAATTTTTTCACATTACTCTTTAACCCTCATCAAGAAATTTTTTAGTTTCTCTTCAGTTTCTGCCATTAGGGTGGTATCATCTGCATTTCTGTGGTTATTGATATTTCTCCTGGAAATCTTGATTCCAGCTTGTGATTCATCCAGCCCAGCACTTCTCATCATATACTCAGCATGTATGTTGATTGAGCAAGGTGACAATACATAGCCTTGACATACTCCTTTCCCAATTTTGAGCCTGTCAGTTGTTCCATGTCTGATTCTGACTGTTGCATTGTTGGCCTGCATACAGGTTTCTCAGGAAACAGATAAGGTGGTTTGGTATTTCCATCTCTTTAAGAATTTTTGATAGTCTCTTGTGATCCACACAGTCAAAGGCTTTAGCATAGTCAATGAAGTAGAAATAGATGTTTCTCTGGGATTCTTTTGCTTTCTCCATGATCCAAAGAGTGTTGGCAGTTTGATATCTGGTTCCTCTGTCTATTCAAAACCTAATTTATACATCTGGAAATTACTGGTTCATGTACTGCTGAAGCCTAGCTTAAACGATTTTGTGCACAACCTTCTAGCTTGTGAAATGAGCTCAACTGTACAGTAGTTTGAACACTCTTTGCCATTGCTGTTCTTTGGGATTGGAATGAAAACTGACCTTTTCTAGTCCTGTGGCCATTGCTGAGTTTTCCAAATTGGCTGACATGCTGAATGCAACACTTTAACAGCACTGTATTTTAGGAATTTAAATAGCTCAGCTGGAATTGTCACCTCCACTAGCTTTGTTTGTAGTAATCTTTCTTAAGGCCCACTTGACTTCACACTCTCAAGATGTCTGGTTCTAGGTGTGTGACCACACCATCGTGATTATCCAGGTCATTAAGACCTTTTATGTACAGTTCTTCTTTGTATTCTTGCCACCTGTTCTTAATATCTTCTGTTTCTGTTGGTACTTATCATTTTTATCCTGAATTGTGCCCATCTTTGCATGAAATGTTACCTTGATAGCTCCAGTTTCCTTGAATAGATCTCGAGACTTTCCCATTCTATTGTTTTCCTCTGTTCGCTTAAGGCTTTCTTATCTCTCCTTGCTATTTCCTAAAACTCTGCATTCAGTTGAACATATCCCTTTCTCCTTTGCCTTTCTCTTCTCTTCTTTTCTCAGCTATTTGTAAAGTCTCCTCAGTTAACCAGTTTGCCTTCTTGAACATTTTTTGCTTTGAGACAGTTTTCAGCACTGCCTCCTGTACAGTGTTATGAACTTTCACCCATAGTTCTTCAGGCATTCTGTCTACCAGATCTAATCCCTTGAATCTATTTGCCACTTCCCCTGCATAATTATAAGGGGTTTGATTTAGGTCATACCTAAAAGGCCTAGTGATTTTCCTTAATTTCTTCAATTTAAGTATGAATTTTGCTATAAAGAGTTTTTATCTGAGCCATATTTATCTTCAGGTCTTGATTTTGCTGACTGTTTAGAGCTTCCATATAATAGAAGCTTCCATATAATCTTTGGCTGCTAAGAAAATAATCAGTTTGATTTTGGTGTTGATCATCTGATGATGTCCATATGTAAAGTTGTCTCTTGGTTTGTTGGAAAAGGATTTTTGCTATGACCAGTGTGTTTTCTTGACAAAATTCTTGTTACCCTATGCCCTGCTTTGTTTCGTATTCCAAGGCCAAACTTGCCTGTTACTCCAAATGTCTCTTGACTTCCTACTTTCGCATTTCAATCCCCTATGATGAAAAGGACATCTTCTTTCGGTGTTCTAGAAGATGTTGTATGTGTTCCCCGCACCAGTCAGTTTCAACTTCTTCAGCATCAGTGGTTTGTCCATAGACTTGGATTACAGTGATGTTGAAGGGTTTGCCTTGGCAATAAACTGAGATCATTCTGTCTTTTTTGAGATTGCACCCAAGTACTGCATTTTGGACTCTTTTGTTGACTATGAGGACTACTCCATTTGTTTTAAGGGATTCTTGCCCACAGTAGGAGATATAATAGTCATCTGAATTAAATTCACCCATTCCCTTCCATTTTAGTTTACTGGTGTTGTTTACTCTTGCCACCTGCTGCTTGACCATGTCCTTGGACCTAACATTCCAGCTTCCTATGCAATATTGTTCTTTACAGCATCAGATTTTACTTTCAGCACCAGACACATCCATAACTGAGCATCGTTTCCGCTTCAGTGCAGCTGCTTCATTCTTTATGGATAGATTTGTAATTGCCCTCTGCTCTTCCCAGTAGCATATTGGACACCTTTTGACCAGAGAGGTTCATCTTCTGGTGTCATAATTTTTTGCCTTTTTGTACTGTTCATGGGGCTTTCCAGGCAAACATACTGGAGTAGGTTGCCATTTCCTCCTCCAATGGATTACATTTTGTCAGAATTTTTCACTTTACCTGTCTTGGTGGCCCTGCATGGCATGGCTCATAGTTTCATTGAGTTACACAAGGCCATTCACCATGGCAAGGGTGGTAGTTTTATACTTATAACATCTTATACTGTCTAATAATTACAGGGGAAGGGGAACATTCTAAAAGTGATATAGCTGGAAATATCATACATATGATAAAAACACAAACATACAGACTCAAGAAAGCCAAACTTCAAACAGTAGATAAATTTTAAGTACAGCAAAGCATATTATAATGAAACTGCCCCAAATCTGTGATAAAGATATTAAAAGCATCCAAAGACAGAACCACAAAGAATCATTGATGGAAGTGACAGCACATTTATCACTGGAAGCTAGGCAAGCAAAAGGAGAGGAGAACAGTCTCTTTAAACTGTTGGGAAAAATAATGTCAACATGAAACTTTATACTGGGGAAAAATCATTAAAAATGAAGGCAGAATAATGACTTTTTCAGACTTTCAAAAGTTGGAACAATATATCATGAGCATACCCATAGTTTAAGATGGTAAAAAAAAAAAAAAACCTGCAGGAGCATGCAAAATGATGCTTGATAGGAGTATGAATCTGTTCTTAGAGTCAGAAATGATGACTTTACTGGTAAATTATAAAAATTTCTCAAAATTTAAATATCTGTAAATGATAATGGACTAGTTAAATGCAGACAATAACAACATATTATGTGAAGTGTATGATACAACCACATTTGGGTGGGGAGATGTGCAAGTATATGAGTATAAAATTACTGAACTATAGGTTAAGTGTTATAATGTCCTTTGAAGATAAATTGTAAGATAAAGATGTATAAATCATAATGTAATCTCTAAAATAACAACAACAACAAAAAAGAGCTGCTAAGCCAGAGATTGGAATTATATAATTTATACAGTTATTCTCTCCCAAAAGGAAACTGTGAAAGGAAAAATAAAGAAGAGCTAGGATAATCAGAAAATAAAGAGTAAGATAATAGATATGCACCTAATCATATCACTAATTACATTACATACAAATCATCTCAGTTCAAGTAACAGACAGAGATTGTTTCAAGAGATATACTTTTGCAAAGTGTGAAAAAAAGTAAATTTTGTTCTCTGCCTCTAAGCATATGAACTTTTTTTACTCAAAAGGAAACATTGAAGTTAATGTAAAATCTAAAATTCTAAAACTTTGAAAAGACACAGAAGCATCCTTTGTGACCTTAGGTTGGATTAAGCAAATAATAAATTGAAAAATTAGACCTATCAAAATTAAAACCTCCTGTTCTTCAATAGATACTGTTAGAAGAATGAAAGATAAACCAAAGATTTGAAAAGCACTAATCCTTTGTCTGATAAAGGACTTGTATCCTCAGTACCTAAAGATATTTTATAAAAGAGGATATATGTTCAGCGACAAAGTGAAAGTGAAAGTTAAGTTGCTCAGTCGTGTCCTACTCTTTGTGAACCCATGGACACCAGACTCCTCTGTCCATGGGATTTTCTAGGCAAGAGTACTGGAGTGGGTTGCCATTTCCTTCTCCAGGGAATCTTCCAGACCCAGGGATCGAACCCAGGTCTCCTGCATTGTAGACAGACGCTTTACCATGTGAGCCAACAAGGACAAAGAAGCATATAAAAAAAGGCTCAGTAGTACTAGTCATTAAGAAAATACAAATTAAAACCACAATGAGATGTAGTAACACACCTACTTGAATAGCTACAGTTGAAAAGATTGGCTATAATAATTGTTGGAGAGGAGAGACTCAAACACTTCTGTTGAGTATGTGAAATATAATTATACTAAATGATGGGATCCAGACAAAAAAGTCCAGAATGTGTGATTCTATTTATATAAAATTCTAGGAAATGCAAATTGTGATACAGTGATAGGAAGATCAATGGTTTCCTGGGGATGTAGCAGGAGAGATAGAGACATTAGGGAGGAAATGATTACCTAGGGCATAAGAAAAGCAGGGAGCGATGTTCATGTTCAGCATCTTTATATTGTAGCGATAGTTTCATGAGTATATACATATGTCATAACATCAAACACTGAATGCATGTGGTTTCTTACATATTAGTTACACCATAACAATACTGGCTTAATTTTTTTTTAACTATAAAGTGATTCACCTGCTTCTACTTATTTCTCCAAGTAAAGATAGTATTCTGTCTCTTCTGTCAGTGAGACAAGATGGCCTATATTTAAATATATATATCAGTTCAGTCACTCAGTCGTGTCTGACTCTTTGCAGCCCCATGAATCACAGCACGCCAGGCCTCCCGGTCCATCACCAACTCCCGGAGTTCACTCAAACTCACGTTCATTGAGTCAGTGATGCCATCCAGCTATCTCATCCTCTGTCGTCCCCTTCTCCTCCTGCCCCCAATCCCTCCCAGCATCACAGTCTTTTCCAATGAGTCAACACGTTGCATGAGGTGTCCAAAGTACAGGAGCTTCAGCTTTAGCATCATTCCTTCCAAAGAAATCCCAGGGTTGATCTCCTTCAGAATGGACTGGTTGGATCTCCTTGCAGTCCAAGGGACCCTCAAGAGTCTTCTCCAACACCACAGTTCAAAAGCATCAATTCTTCGGCGCTCAGCCTTCTTCACAGTCCAAGTATATATATATATTCAGGTATTTTTCTGATTTTTGTTAAGGAAATGTTTCCAGTTGGACTGTTTGATGTAATTCCCCACTCACAGCCATAACATCATAAGTGCTTATATTTCTGTTAATTGTAATTATATATTTAATTTTTTCTCTTTTAACTGAAGCAGTGCCAAAACAGGAGAGTAAAAATGTTGGCTTAATGCTCAACAATCAGAAAACTAAGATCATGACATCTGGTCCCATCACTTCATGGCAAATAGATGGGGAAACAGTGAAAACAGTGTCAGACTTTATTTTTTTGGGCTCCAAAATCACTGCAGATGGTGATTGCAGCCATGAAATTAAAAGACGCTTAGTCCTTGGAAGGAAAGTTATGACCAACCTAGATAGCATATTGAAAAGCAGAGACATTACTTTACCAACAAAGGTCTGTCTAGTCAAGGCTATGGTTTTTCCAGTGGTCATATATGGATGTGAGAGTTGGACTGTGAAGAAAGCTGAGCGCTGAAGAATTGATGCTTTTGAACTGTGATGTTGGAGAAGACTCTTGAGAGTCCCTTGGACTGCAAGGAGGTCCAACCAGTCCATCCTAAAGGAGATTGGTCCTGGGTATTCATTGGAAGGACTGATGCTGAGGCTGAAACTCCAATATTTAGGCCACCTCATGTGAAGAGTTGACTCATTGGAAAAGCCTCTGATGCTGGGAGGGATTGGGGGCAGGAGGAGAAGGGGATGACAGAGGATGAGATGGCTGGATGGCTTCACCGACTCGATGGACGTAAGTTTGAGTGAACTCCAGGGGTTGGTGATGGACAGGGAGGGCTGGCGTGCTGTGATTCATGGGGTCACAGAGTCAAACACGACTGAGCAACTGAACTGAACTGAAAGCATGCTTATTGATTCAGTTATTCTCAGGTCATATTTGTATACCATCAAGTTTAAATAGTCTCATGATATCTAATTAATCCTGTTTAATTCTGAGTAAATTAGTATGTCCTAAAATATCCGAATGTGGTGATACTAAACACTAAGTGACTTTCCCAGTGGCTCCACAGTAAAGAATCCACATACAATGCAGGAGACACAGGAGACATGGTTTTGATCCCTGGGTCAGGAAGATGCCCTGGAGAAGGGCATGGCAACCCACTCCAGTATTCTTGTCTGGAGAACTGATGGAGGAGCCTGGTAGGCTACAGACCATAGGATTGCAAAGAACTGGACATGACTGAAGCAACTGAGCATAATATATTAAGTATTAAAAAGTGAAAGGGTTTTAACATGTAAACCAACTATACTCTGAAGAAAATAAAAGTGAAAGAGTAAAGGATCCCAAATCTCTTTGTGATAAAGCTCCACAAACTATTAGGTCTTCCTGTGAGTTACTTATGCTCATTTTTGTCTGAAAGCCTAGTCCTGTGACTTTATTTTTTTAATACCTTTTTCTGGTAAGGTTTAAAGTATAATCATGCAATCTAAAGCAGCATGTGCTACATCTACCTAAGGAACTCATTTACTGAGCCCTACCATTTGAACAGCAGGGAGCTAAGTTCCCTGAAGTGTCTCTAAGCATCTCAGGCTCACTGAGTCAAGAATAAATAAAACTCAGCTTCTGTGAAAACGAACACCTGCCAGATAAACCTACTAATGGGTGGTTAACCATTGACAGCCCTGCCCCATCTCCACGATACTAGTACTTTTTCACACTTAAATGTCAACTGTAGCAAGCTGGGTAGGATATTGAGCTTAAAAGACAAAGATTTCCCTCGACCATCTCATATTATTGTGTGAGAAGAGAGGATAAGGTAATCCAGTCAGAATATCAATGGAGAGAATGATGAAAAGTGGAAAGAGGAAACCACCTTCAGATAAAACTACAATTCTTTTCAAATATAGACAGGGGAACCAATGCTGGCAATACTTAAATACTATTCAAAGTGACAAATTAGTTTCACTTAATTGAACCATGCCATTTTATTCTAGTTTTTTTTTTTTTTTTGTACACAAGAGAATAAAATGCAGAGTAGGAATTGTTTCAACACAAAAGAAATCTCATTCTTTAGATAGAGTGTTGTGTAGGAAATGAGGTTTTTCCACTAGATAATGTTGTATCCATCGAACAGGAAAGAACATCTAACTTTGCCTTCCTAGGTGGAATTCAGTGAGAGGTCCTTTCCATATATACATCAGCTATGCATGAAGGGGAAGTGGAAAGCTAACAGGAAAGAGCTGGTGGAGGGTGAGGTTAGATGGAAGAAGGCAGGCTGTAGTCTCCACTTGTCCCTCAGTTTGTTTGAGTCTTCAAATTATGTAAAACAGGTTACCATCAGTTTCTCAACCCCAAGGGCACAGCAGTTCCATGAGAGTGGGTCTGTCTACTTCTCAGAGACTATATCAGCATGAGACAAAGAAGTGGGTCCATCAAAGGAATGACAGCATAACCCTGACAGCTCAGAGTATGTGCAACTTACTTTCCCAGTAATATCTTCAACACAAAAGGATTTATGTCAAACATGATCTACACCAGACTATAGGTTTTTAACAAATGGTTGGAGGTCTTCCCTAACAAAGAAGGTAGCAAGAGGAGTCAATGATGTTCACCAACAGAGAAGGACCAGGACCTAAGTGCACATTGACCCTTCCCTTACATAATACTGTTGCCCGAGCTTCCCATGAACCCAGAGTAAAGGAGAGAGAGGAAAACCTTTAAGAAGGGAGAACATCCTCTTATAAAGATGAAATTTTCATTGACTAAGTTGTGAACTAGATAATTATGTTTAATGCCTGAAATTTTTAGTGAACAAAAACAAAAATAGGAAAAGAGAAAAAGTCATAGAATTCAACTGATACCAGAATGAGTTAGAGAAAATTGCCCTAGAGTGAGGAGTAGAAAGCAAACTCTTTGTTCTTGCATTCTAAGAAAAGCACAGTTCTTGGAATTTTCACATTCTAAATATCTCCCTTATTTGTTCCATTGTTTTATACTCAGAAAATTCCTTTAGTTCTAGCTTCTTAAACTCTTCTGTCAGGTCACAAATTCTTAACCTTCGGACTCAGTTTTTTTCAGTCCACTGTTCACATGGGGTTTGGAATTTACTTTATGGGAAATGAAGAAATAGCAGTCATTAAAAAAAAAATCGCCTGCTTTTAGAAAGTATCAAGATTAGTTTTTCTTTTTTAATATAATGAATGTTAAAGAATTTACTAAAAGTGAAACTGAAAATAAAAAATCTTTACCTGTATTTCATGCTGAATGTACATTAAATTATGTATAAAAAACCATTAGTTGAACGCACTACTGGTTTGGAATTCTGTGAAAATTTGAGACATCAGAATAAAGTTTATGTCAACATGAAGAATATTTTTGCTGAGTAAAGTCCAGTTCCTCATTTATTTAAATTAGTTATAAGAAAAATGGCCTATAGAGATATACAACTGCAAACTGTCATTTAAGTATCTGTGCTATATGTTCATTCATTTAATTTTATTTTTTAAATTTTATTTAACTTTAATTTTGAAGTAGTTTCAGATCTAAGCTGCAAAATTAGTTGAGAGTTCCCATATTCCCTTCATCTAGCTTTTCCAAACAGCATCTTGCCTAATAGGATTACAATAATCAAAACCAGGAAGATAGCATTGATATAAAACTACTAAGTAATCTGTAGTTCAGATGCAGATCTTTCGCTATGTCTCTATAATGCCTTTTTTGTGTGTAAAGGCATTTGTCGCGTCGTCTCAGTTTCCCTTATTCTGGAATATTACTCAGTCTATTTTTGTTTATGAACTTGACATTTCTAAATAGGACCAGCCAGTTATTTTGTGCAAATTCTGTTTTTTGTCTGTTTCCTCGATTAAATTCACATTGTACATCTCTGTACCATTTATTATAAAATATTGAGACAACCCAGAGGGATGAAATGGGGAGTGAGGAGGGAGGGAGGTTCAGGATGGGGAACACGTGTATACCTGTGGTGGATTCATGTTGATGTATGGCAAAACCAATACAATATTGTAAAGTAATTAACCTCCAATTAAAATAAATAAATTTATATTTAAAATATTTTACAATATATTCTTTCCATTACTTTATACTGATCTCCCTTCAAGCTGTAGTGGACAAAAAACTTGTGCTCTCTACCTTCCTAGGTTCCCTGACTAGGACCCTATAAGGTAAACTGAAAAAAGATGGATTAACAAGAGAAAAACAGATGCAAGTTAATTAGCATGTGCAGTGTGCATTCATATGGGAGAAACATGCTCAAATGAGTGGTTAGAACTTGGGTCTTATATAGCAGTTTAAGCATATTAAGAAATGCATTATAAACATTTCAAGAAAGAAAAATTATTTTGTAGAGAAGTGACAAGATGAAAGAAGTTTGAGCTTCTGGGATGGCAAACATGGAAACAAATACATAGAGAAATCAATGGTAGATCAGGGCTAATAGGTAACTTTTGTTTGTGTATGCTCTTTCGAGATGTCTAACTTTTGATGATAACATTGTCATCCCCTTCTTGGGCCTGAAAGTGGTGTTAGGGGCTAGACTTTCACAAGGAGAATTTATGTTCTGCTTTCAAGTAGAAGTGGGATGGACAGAAAGCTCATATTGGAATTGCCTTCTCAAGTGCCTTCAGCTCATAATAATCCTAAGCCAGAGCAGTTTATTTTTGGATAGCATAGTCTGAATCCCTTTAAAACTAATCTGAAACAGTAATAATTTATTGTGTTTTAATATTTCATGTAAATGTGCTTGTTTTTTAAAAGATATTTACCATAAAGAAAACAGTCTTGTGTGTAATTTTAAAAACTTGTTAATTGAAAAAAGAACTGTGCAGTTGAAAGAAATTATTTGTAGAGTATATAGTTAGAGATAACTAAGAATCAGTTTATTAATAACTGGAATTTTAAGAACATTCCATGGGTTCTTCATCACATTTTCCACTCTATGGAAAATAAAAGCTGTATTTATACTTTTTATTGATATTTTATAATTGTTTCTCAACTGCATTTCATTTCTTGCTATTGTAAGTTTGAGATAGAACCTCAATGTTGTAAAACCAAAGGGATATTTGTCTAAACTGCTTGTCCAATTGACTGATCCTTCTTAACTTTATTTACAAAAACAGAAGATTTGTCAGGCCAGGCTGTTTATTATAATTGAATTAGTGAAGAATTTAAAATGTTTTAAATGAATGAAATGCATTTCCAGAAAAGGAGAAATAGTTCAGTTTTTCAAAATACATTTCTCCCCAGCCTGAGAAAGAGGGATCCTCTGTGGAGGTGGGAAAGGAAGAAGCCCTAACACACATTTCTTCCCAGGTGGCTCAGTGGTAAGGAATCCGGCTGCAATGTGGGACACCTGGGGAAGATCCCCTGGAGGAGGGAAGAGTAGCCCATGCCAGTATTCTTTTGTCTGGAGAAACCCACAGACAGAGGAGCCTAGCGGGCTACAGTCCATGGGGTCACAAAAGAGTCAGACACTACTTAGTGACTAAATAGCAACAACTACCATTCCTATGAAATCCTGGTTGAATCAAAGAGCCCACCACACTGTATAGGCAGGAGTCAGCAAACCAGACTTCGAATTGGGAGCCAGTGACAACCAGAAACACAAACCACAATGCAATCATTTTACAGCAGGCAGAGCAGCAGTGGAGCAGTACCATGTCCTCAGGGAGGCAGTGGCAACAGTGCCAGCAAATGTGACAGATGACTTCCAAAGACAGTGCCTGTGGACAGCACTGCTGCCTCTGTGGGCAGAAGTGGTGTGTCCCCACAGCAGAGTCCTAGAGCACAATGTTTGCTGCGACCTCTGGTGTTACCCCTCTTCTTTTTCTTGCACTATTGTTCACGCCAACTTCTGTAGCTTTCTCTGCATTTATGTACTACTATAAGTTGTTTTTACTACTTAAATAAGTCAAATTTCTAATGTTCTCAGTCATGAATGCTGGCTATTATCCCGCATAAATGGTACTGCCAGGGTCCAGCCCCGGTGGATCCAGGGAATTCGAAGGGTGGATGGCGTTGGTGTGGAAAGACTTGCTTATTTATTAATATAAGATTAGATTAAGAAACTATAGCATAGTAGGAAGATTAAGTGGAGGAAGAGGGCTGAATAGCTTGGTTTACGCGGAAGACCAATAAAATTCCAGACAAGGAATTTGCACCATCTACGTTGGGCCACCGGCGCCCTCTTGAATATCTAAGGGTGCCTCGCCTTAAGCTCCCTTTCGTGCGGGTCTTAACAGCCAGGGCAAGTAAGTAGACCTGGTGAGCCTCCGCGCCCCGGATGGAAATTCAGCCTGAAATTAAAGTAAAGAGCAGAGAGAGGGAAGGGGAGAGAAGAAGAGAGAGAGAGAGACACGGGGGGAGCCAGAGTCCCAAGAAACCAGGCCGAGAGACTAGTTTGAGAAGCTGGCCCGAGAAACTGGCCCCTGGCCCCTGGCCCCATCCTTTATTGTTCAGAAGGCCTGTTATACTTTTGATAAAACATGGAGATCAATGGATAACACAAAATTATGTAGCGTTCGCAGCCCAGACTCTTTCTATACATCATTTTGTATACAAAAGGTCTCAGGTGATTTACATTATCTTCTGGCCAAGAGGCTTGTTAACACTTTTTGGCTCTCTTCCTTAATGAATGTTAATTTTGTTTCCCCTGAAGTGTTTTTCTTTAATCTGCATCTCCTTAAAGCACTAAAGTTACATCTCTATAGAACAAAGGTGCAGTGGGTTATAACAAAGGTACTTAACTCAAAGATCTAATGTTGCTAACACCAGGTCTACTACTTGTTTTTCTATATACCAACTATATCTAAAAATAAAGGATATGAAAATTTGGCAGCAAGCATTGACTCAACAAATGAAACTTTTAATCAGTCCTATTCTAAAGATTTTGACTCCTCGGAAGCCCCTATATTCCTAGGATGTTTTAAGCTTCCTGTGCCTCCTGCGGTCAGGAGGCCTCAAACAATCACACGCGCAGCTGTACGAGTCCTGCAGGCAGGCTAGAAAGCCATCAGAGGGTTTTTTGGATTGAAACACTCTTTCAAATGCAGAAGACTAAAGCCCTGAATTGACTTTTTCCAGAAAATGTCAGAAGAGTGGAAAAGCAGAGCACAAAAGCCGGCAGATTTTTGTTGGGGTACATGCTTAGGAATTTCCAGAGGGGTCCCTGAAGTCTGAGCACGCCTTGCGTATGTCAGCTTCCTTCCTCATGACCTTGTCACGGGCGGGATTCCTCACACTGGCTCCCGGCATGGTACAACTGGAAATTTGATCCTTCTCTTATTTTTTGATGTTTTTGATACACTGCTTAATTTTCATAGTGCTGTGTATTGTCTTAATCTTTGACCATCCTTAGAGTTGTAAGCTTTCAATATTAATGTAAATTAAATTTACATTCAATTTAATGTATAATCACTACACATCATATCTACCCCCATATATTCTGAAACACAAGTTTTAAACATATGTATCAAAACTTCACATCCAATTAAGTGTTAAGCTTAAGATATTTAACTGGGTTAAGAAAACTTGACAGGGTTTTCTGTGTCTTAGGCTCTTGGGAAGTTCTCTCCCATGTGTATTTCCTTATTTGTCTTGGCCAATTTCAGTTTTTTTCTCTTGAAATGCTTCCTCTTTAAATACATCTTATTGGAAGCCAGCCATTATGTCATAAAGCATTCCAAGCAACCATGAGCTTTTTTGAAGGGAATCAAGCCTCTGGTCAACACCAGTAATTGAACCCACAGTTGAATCTAAGACTGCTGTTGCTCTGTTATCCCAGCCAACAACCACATAGATCAGAAGAATAGCCCAATAAACCAATGGCATCTTACTAAGAGAGATCATCATTTGGATCCTTAACTTGTTCTTGTTCAGTCGCTAAGTCATGTCTGAGCCTTTGCAAACCTATGAATTGCAGCATGTTAGGCTTCCCTATCCTTCACTATCTCCCAGAGTTTGCCCAAACTCAAATCCACTGACTCAGTGATGGCATCCAACCATCTCACTCCCTGTCACCTCCTTCTTTGCCTGCCCTCAATCTTTCCCAGCATCAGGTCCTTTCTAATGAGTCAGTTTTCCCCATCAGGTGGCCAAAGTATTGGGGTTTCAGCATCAGTTCTTCCAAAGAATGAAGGTTGATTTCCTTTAAGATTGACAGATTTGATCTCTTTGCTGTCCAAGGGGCTCTCAAGAATCTTCCCCAGCACCACAATTCAAAAGCATCAGTGTTCTTCAGCACTGAGCCTACTTTATGTTCCAAATCTCAAATCTGTATGTAACTACTGGAAAAACCATAGCTTTGACTTACTAACATTTATTGGCAATGTGATGTCTCTGATTTTTGATACAGTGTTTAACTTTGTTATAGCTTTTCTTCTGTGGCTGCATTCAGTGTCCACATTGATTTTGGAGCCCAAGATAATGAAGTCTGGCACAATTGTCACTGTTTCCCCACCCATTTGCCATCAAGTGATGGGGCCAGATGCCTTGATCTTAGTTTTTTTGGATGTTGAGGTTTTTCTTTTTTCTTTTTTTAAGCTTTCAGTTTTTTTAAAAAATTATTTTTTATTGAAGGATAATTGTTTTACAGAATTTTGCTGTTTTCTGTCAAACCTCAACATGAATCAGCCATTCAGTTCAGTTCAGTTCAGTCACTCAGTCATGTCCCACTCTTTGAGACCCCATGAACTGCAGCATGCCAGGCTTCCCTGTCCGTCACCAACTCCCAGAGTTCACTCAGACTCAAGTCCATTGAGTCAGTGATGCCATCCAGCCATCTCATCCTTGGTCATCCCCTTCTCCTCCTCAGTCATCCCCTTCTCCTCTTGACCCCAATCCCTCCCAGCATCAGAGTCTTTTCCAATGAGTTAACTCTTCGCATGAGGTGGCCAAAGTACTGGAGTTTCAGCTTCAGCATCATTCCTTCCGAAATCCCAGGGCTGATCTCCTTCAGAATGGGCTGATTGGATCTCCTTGCAGTCTCAAAAGTCTTCTCCAACACCACAGTTCAAAAACATCAATTCTTCGGTGCTCAGCTTTCTTTATAGTCCAACTCTCACATTCATACATGACCACAGGAAAAACCATAGCCTTGACTAGACGGACCTTAGTCATAGGTATACATATATTATTCCCTCCCTTTTGAAACTTCTTCCCATCTCCCTCCCCTTCCCACCCCCCCTCTAGGTTGATACAGAGACCCCATTTGAGTTTCCTAAGCCATATAGCAAATTCCTCTTGCCTATTTATTTTACATATGGTAATACAAGTTTCCATGTTATTCTTTCCATACATCTCACCCTCTCCTCCCCTCTCCGCCTGTCCATAAGTCTATTCTCTATGTCTGTTTCCCCATGGTTGCCCTGTAAATAAATTCTTCAGTACTGTTTTTCTAGATTCTGTATATTTGTGTTAGAGTACAGTATTTATCTTTCTCTTTCTGACTCACTTCACTATGTATAATAGGTTCTATGTTCATCCACCTCATTAGAACTGACTCAAATGTGTTCCTTTATATGGTTGAGTAATATTCCATTGTTTATATATACCACAACTTCTTTATCCATTCATCTATTGATGGACATCCAGGTTGCTTCCATGTTCTAGCTATTGTAAATAGTGCTGCAATGAACAATGCGATACATCTGTCTTTTTCAATTTTGATTTCCTCAGGGTATATGCCTAGGTGGGATTGCTGGGTCATATGGTGGTGGTATTCCTAGTTTTTCAAGGAATCTCCACACCATTTTCCACAGTGGCTGTATCAATTTGCATTCCCACCAATAGAGCAAGAGTGTTCCCTTTACTCACACCCTCTCCAGCATTTATTATTTGTGGGCTTTTATTTTTTTAATTTTATTTTTACTTTATTTTACTTTACAATACTGTATTGGTTTTGCCATACATTGACATGAATCCACCACGGGTGTATACAAGCTCCCAATCCTGAATCCCCCTCCCGCCTCCCACCCCATATCATCTCTCTGGATCATCCCCATGCACCAGCCCCAAGCATCCTGTATCCTGTATCGAACATAGACTGGCACTTCGTTTCTTACATGATAGTATACATGTTTCAATGCCATTCTCCCAAATCATCCCACCCTCTCCCTCTCCCTCACAGTCCAAAAGTCCGTTCTATACATCTGTGTCTCTTTTGCTGTCTTGCATACAGGGTCATCATTGATAAGGGCCATTCATACCTGCATAAGGTGATATCTCATTGTAGTTTTGATTTTCATTTCTCTAACAATGAGTGATGTTGAGCATCTTTTCATGTGTTTGTTAGCTGTTTGTATGTCTTCTTTGGAGAAATGTCTTTTTAGTCCCCCCCCCCCAATTTTTTATTGGGTTGTTTGTTTTTCTAGTATTGACTTGTATGAGCTGCTTGTATATTTTAGAGATTAATCCTTTGTCAGTTGTTTCATTTGCTATTATTTTCTGCCATTCTGAGGGTTGTCTTTTCCCCTTGCTTATAGTTTTCTCTGCTGTGCAAAAGCTTTTAAGTTTAAACAGGTCCTACTTGTTTACTTTTGTTTTTATTTCCATTACTCTAGGAGGTGGGTCATAGAGGATCTTGCTTTGATTTATGTCATCGAGTGTTCTGCCTATGTTTTCCTCTAAGAGTTTTATAGTTTCTGGTCTTACATTTAGGTCTTTAATCCATTTCAAGTTTATCTTTGTGTATGGTATTAGGAAGTGTTCTAATTTCATTCTTTTACATGTAGTTATCCAGTTTTCCCAGCACCATTTATTGAAGAGGCTGTCTTTGCCCCACTGTATATTTTTGCCTCCTTTGACAAAAATAAGGTGCCCACAGGTGCATGGGTTGATTTTTGGGCTTTCTATTTCATTCCATTGGTCTATATTTCTGTCTTTGTGCCAGTATCATACTGTCTTTATGACTGTAGCTTTGTAGTATAATCTGAAGTAAGGAAGGTTGATTCCTCCAGCTCCATTCTTTCTCAAGACTGCTTTGGCTATATGGGGATTTTTGTGTTTTCATATTAATTGTGAAATATTTTGTTCTAGTTCTGTGAAAAATCCCATTGGTAATTTGATAGGAACTGTTAAATCTGTAGATTGCATTTTGTAGTATAGTAATTTTCACAATATTGATTTTTCCTACCCTGGAAAATGGAATATCTGTCCATCTGTTTATGTTCATCTTTGATTTCTTTCATTAGTGTCATATAATTTTCTGTGTACAGCTCTTTTTTTTTCTCCTTAGTAAGTTCATTCCTAGATATTTAATTATTTTTGTTGCTATGGTGAATGGGATTGATTGCTTAACTTCTTTTTCTGATTTTTTATTGTTCATATATAGAAATGCATGTGATTTCTATGTATTGATTTTGTATCCTGCAACTTTGCTAAATTCAGTGATCAGCTCTAGTAATTTTCTGATACTATCTTTAGGATTTTCTGTGTAGAGTATCATGTCATCTGCAAAGAATGTGAGATTTACTTCTTCTTTTCTGATCTGGATTCTTTTATTTCTTTATCTTCTTTGATTGCTGTAGGTAGGCCTTCCAGAAATGTATTGAATATTAGTGGTAAAAACAGGCATCGTTGTCTTGTTTCTGACCTTAGGGGCAATGCGTTCAGTTTTTCAACATTCAGAATAATGTTTGCTCTAGGCTTACTCAAACTACTGCACAATTGCATTCATCTCACACACTAGTAAAGTAATGCTCAAAATTCTCTAAGTCAGGTATCAACAATACCTGAACCATGAACTTTCAGATGTTAAAGCTGGTTTTGGAAAAGGCAGAGGAACCAGAAATCAAATTGCCAACATCTGCTAGATCATCAAAAAAGCAAGAGAATTCCAGGAAAACATCATTTTCTGCTTTATTTACTATGCCAAAGCCTTTGATTGTGTGAACCACAACAAACTGGAAAATTATTAAAGAGATGGGAATACCAGACCACCTGACCTGCCTCTTAAGAAACCTATTGCAGGTCAGGAAGCAACAGTTAGAACTGGACATGGAACAACAAACTGGTTCCAAATAAGAAAAGGTGTTGGTCAAGGCTGTATATTGTCACCCTGCTTATTTAACTTATATGCAGATCACATCATGAGAAATGCTGGGCTGGAGAGAGCACAAGCTGGAATCAAGATTGCCAGGAGAAATATCAACAACCTCAGATATGCAGATGACACCACCTTTATGGCAAAAAGTGAAGAGAAGCTAAAAAGCCTCTCGATGAAAGTGAAAGAGGAGAGTGAAAAAGTTGGCTTAAAGCTCAACATTCAGAAAATGAAGATCATGGCATCTGGTCCCATCACTTCATGGGGAATAGATGGGGAAACAGTGGCAAACGTTTTTTTTGGCTCCAAAATCACTGCAGGTGGTGATTGCAACCATGAAATTAAAAGATGCTTGTTCCTTGGAAGAAGAGTTATGACCAACCTAGATAGCATATTATAAAGCAGAGATATTACTTTGCCAACAGAGGTCCATCTAGTCAAGGGTATGGTTTTTCCAGTGGTCATGTATGGATGTGAGAGTTGGACTATAAAGAAAGTTGAGCACCTATGAATTGATGCTCTTGGTGTTGGAGAAGACTCTTGAGAGTCCCCTGGACTGCAAGGAGATCCAACCAGTCCACCTAAAGGAAATCAATCCTGTATATTCATTGGAAGGACTGATGTTGAAGCTGAAGCTCCAATACTTTGGCCACCTGATGCAAAGAGCTGACTCATTTGAAAAGACCCTGATGTTGGGAAAGATTGAAGGTGGAAGGAGAAGGGGATGGCAGAGGATGAGATGACTGGATGATAACACTGACTCAATGAGCATGAGTTTGAGTCATCTCTGGGAGTTAGTGATGGATAGGCAGTCCTGGAGTGCTGTAGTTCATGGGGTCACAAAGAATCGGACACAACTGAGCAGCTGAACTGAACTGAAATTTACTGAGGTTTGTTTTGTGTACAAGATGTGGTCTATCCTGGAGAAATTCCCATGTGCACTTTAGAAGAAGGTGTATTCTTCTACATTTGGATGGAATGTCCCCAAGATATCCATGAGATCCATCTCATCTAATGTATCATTCAAGACGTTTATTTCCTTATTTTCTCTTTTGATGATCTGTCCATTGGTGTGAGTGGGGTGTTAAAGTCTCCTATTTTTATTGTGTTACTGTCAATTTCTCCTTTTATGTCTGTTTGTGTTTGTCTTATGTATTGAGGTGCTCCTATGTTGGGTGCATGGGCTTCCATGGTAGCTCAGAGGTTAAAGCGTCTGCCTGCAATGCATGAGACCTGGGCTCCATCCCTGGATTGGGAAGATTTCCCTGGAGAAGGAAATGGCAACCCATTCCATTATTCTTGCCTGGAGAATCCCATGGACAGAGGAGCCTGGTGGGCTACAGTCCACGGGATCGCAAAGAGTAGGACACAACTGAGCGACTTCTCTTTCACTTTTATGTTGGGTGGATAGATATTTACAATTTTTATGTTTTCCTCTTGGATTGGTCCCTTGGTCATTATGTATTGTCCTTCCTTATCTCTTGTAACCTTGTTTTATTTTAAGGTCTATTTTGTCTGGCATGAGGATTACTACTCCAGCTTTCTTTTGCTTCCTTTTGCATGGAATATATTTTTTCATCGTCTCTCTTTCCATCTATATGTGTCTTTAGGTCTGAAGTGGGTTTCTTATAGACAGCATACATATGGGTCTTGTTTTTGTATCCATTCAGCTAGGCTGTGTCTTTTGGCTGGAGCATTTAACCCATTTACATTTAAAACAATTATTGATATATATGTTCCTATTGCCATTTTCTAATTGTTTGTGGTTGATTTTGTAGATCTTTTTTCTTCTGTTTTATTTCTTGACTATATAAGTGTGTTTAACGTTTGTTGTAAAGCTGGTTTGGTGGTCATAAATTCTCTTAACTTTTGCTTGTCTGAAAATCTTTTTATTTCTCCATCAATTTTGAATGAGATCCTTGCTGGGGACAGTGATCTTGGTTGTCTTGAGGTCTCTGAGACTATACTCAGCTCTTTTCATTCTTTCTTTACTTTATTTTGCCCTTCAGAAGTTATTTTCACCATTTTATCTTCCAGCTCACTGATTCGTTCTTCTGCTTCAGATATCCTGGTATTGATTCCACCCAGAGTATTTTAAATTTCAGTAATTGTGTTGTCTCTGTATGCTTATTCTTTAATTCTTCTGGAACTTTATTAATTGATTCTTGCATTTCTCCAGTTTGTTTTCAAGGTTTCTGATCATTTTTACTATCATTATTCTGTATTGTTTTTCAGTAATTTTCTTATTTCCTCTTCATTTGTTTGGACTTTGGTCTTTCTAGTTTTTCCTTCATTTGTGCATTATTTCTCTGCCTTTTCAATTTTTTAAGTTATTTTGTTTGAGTTCTCCTTTTCCCAGGCTTCAAGGAAAGTTGAATTCTTTCCCTGAAGAATGTTGAATTCTTTTTTCCTTTTGGTTTCTGCCCTCCTAAGTTTTGCCCAGTGGTTTATGTGAGTGTCATATAGGGTGAGATTTGTGCTGAGTTTTTGTTTGTTTTTCCTCTTATGGGCAAGCCTGAGTGCAGTGGTACACCTGTCTGCTGATGATTGGGCTTCTATTTTGTTTTGTTTGTTGTTTAGATGAGGCATCCTGTACAGGGTGCTCCTGGTGGTTGGGTGATGCTGGGTCTTGTATTCAGGTGGTTTCCTTTGTCTGAGTTCTCACTATTTGATATTCCCTAGGGTTCAGTTCAGTTCAGTCATGCAGTCATATCGAACTCTTTGTGACCCCTTGAATTGCTGTACGCTAGGCCTTCTTGTCCATCAACAACTCCAGGAGTTTACTCAAACTCATGTCCATCGAGTTGGTGATGCCATCCAGCCATCTTCTTCTCTGTCATCCCCTTCTCCTCCTGTCCCCAATCCCTCCCAGCATCAGGTTCTTTTCCGGTGAGTCAAGTCTTCATATGAGGTGGCCAAAGTACTGGAGTATCAGCGTTAGCATCAGTCCCTCCAATGAACACCCAGGACTGATCTCCTTTAGAATGGACTGGTTGGATCTTCTTGCAGTCCAGGGGACTCTCAAGAGTCTTCTCCAACACCACAGTGCAAAAGCATCAATTTTTCGGTACTCAGCTTTCTTCACAGTCCAACTCTCACATCCATACATGACCACTGGAAAAACCATAGCCTTGAATAGATGGACCTTTTTGTGGCAAAGCAATGTCTCTGCTTTTTAATTTGCTATCTAGGCTGATCATATCTTTCATTCCAAGGAGTAAACTTCTTTAATTTCATGGCTGCAATCACCATCTACAGTGATTTTGCAGCCCCCCAAAATAAAGTCTGACACTGTTTCCACTGTTTCCCTATCTATTTGCCATGAAGTGATGGGACCAGATGTTATGATCTTCGTTTTCTGAGTGCTGAGCTTTAGGCCAGCTTTTTCACTCTTCTCTTTCACTTTTAACAAGACGCTCTTTAGTTCCTCTTCAGTTTCTGCCATAAGGGTGGTGTCATCTGCATATCTGAGGTTATTGATTTTACTCCCAGCAATCTTAATTCCAGCTGTGCTTCTCCAGCCCAGCATTTCTCATGATGTACTCTGCATATAAGTTAATTAAGCAGGGTAACAATATACAGCCTTGACATAGTCCTTTTTCCTATATGGAACCAGTCTGTTGTTCCATGTCCAGTTCTAACTGTTGCTTCTTGACCTGCATATAGGTTTCTCAAGAAGCAGGTCAGGTGGTCTGGTATTCCCATCTCTTTCAAAATCTTGCAGTACTTGGATGCAATCTCAAAAACGACAGAATGATCTCTGTTTGTCTCCAAGGCAAATCATTCAATATCACAGTTATCCAAGTCTATGCCCCAACTAGCAGCACTGAAAAGCTGAAGTTGAACGGTTTTATGAAGACCTACAAGACCTTTTAGAACTAACACCCCAAAAAGATGTCCTTTTCATTATAGGGGACTGGAATGCAAGAGTAGGAAGTCAAGAAACACCTGGAGTAACAGGCAAATTTGCCCTTGGAATGCAGAATGAAGCAGGGCAAAGACTAATAGAGTTTTGCCAAGAAAATGCACTAGTCATAGCAAACACCCTCTTCCAACAAAACAAGAGAAGACTCTACACATGGACATCACAAGATGGTCAACACCGAAATCAGATTGATTATATTCTTTGCAGCCAAAGATGGAGAAGCTCTATACAGTCAGCAAAAAGAAGACAGGGAGCTGACTGTGGCTTCTATCATGAACTCCCTATTGCCAAATTCAGACTTAAATTGAGGAAAGTAGGGGAAACCGCTAAACCATTCAGGTATGACCTAAATCAAATCCCGTATGATTATACAGTGGAAATGAGAAACAGATTTAAGGGCCTAGATCTGATAGATAGAGTGCCTGATGAACTATGGAATGAGGTTCGTGACATTGTACAGGAGACAGGGATCAAGACCATCCCCATGGAAAAGAAATGGAAAAAAGCATAACGGCTGTCTGGGGAGGCCTTACAAATAGCTGTGAAAAGAAGAGAGGTGAAAAGCAAAGGAGAAAAGGAAAGATGTAAGCATCCGAATGCAGAGTTCCAAAGAATAGCAAGAAGAGATAAGAAAGCCTTCTTCAGCAATCAATGCAAAGAAATAGAGGAAAACAACAGAATGGGAAAGACTAGAGATCTCTTCAAGAAAATTAGAGATACCAAGGAAACATTTCATGCAAAGATGGGCTCGATAAAGGACAGAAATCATATGGACCTAACAGAAGCAGAAGATATTAAGAAGAGGTGGCAAGAATATACGGAAGAACTGTACAAAAAAGATCTTTATGACCTAGATAACCATGATGATGTGACCACTAATCTAGAGCCAGACATCTTAGAAAGTGAAGTCAGGTGGGCCTTAGAAAGCATCACTATGAACAGAGTTAGTGGAGGTGATGGAATTCCAGTTGAGCAGTTTCAAACCCTGAAAGATGATGCTGCAAAAGTGCTGCATTCAATATGCCAGCAAATTTGGAAATCTCCACAGAGGCCACAGGACTGGAAAAGGTCAGTTTTCATTCCAATCCCAAAGAAAGGCAATGCAAAAGAATGCTCAAACTACCACACAATTGCACTCATCTCACATGCTAGTAAAGTAATGCTCAAAGTTCTCCAAGCCAGGCTTCAGCAATACGTGAACTGTGAACTCCCTGATGTTCAAGCTGGTTTTAGAAAAGGCAGAGGAACCAGAGATCAAATTGCCAACATCTGCTGGATCATGGAAAAAGCAAGAGAGTTCCAGAAAAACATCATTTTCTTCTCTATTGACTATGCCAAAGCCTTTGACTGTGTGGATCACAAGAAACTGTGGAAAATTCTGAAAGAGATGGGAATACCAGACCACCTGACCTGCCTCTTGAGAAATCTGTATGCAGGTCAGGAAGCAACAGTTAGAACTGGACATGGAACAACAGACTGGTTCCAAATAGGAAAAGAAGTGCGTCAAGGCTGTATATTGTCACCCTGCTTATTTAACTTCTATGCAGAGTACATCATGAGAAACGCTGGACAGGAAGAAACACAAGCTGGATCAAGATTGCTAGGAGAAATCTCAATAACCTCAGATATGCAGATGACACCACCCTTATGGCAGAAAGTGAAGAGGAGCTAAAAAGCCTCTTGATGAATGTGAAAGTGGAGAGTGAATTAGTTGGCTTAAAGCTCAACATTCAGAAAACGAAGATCATGGCATCTGGTCCCATCACTTCATGGGAAAAAGATGGGGAAACATTGGAAACAGTGCCAAACTTTATTTTTGGGGGGCTCCAAAATCACTGCAAATGATGATTGCAACCATGAAATTAAAGGATGCTTACTCCTTGGAAGAAAAATTAGTTTGCCGACTAAGGTCTGTCTAGTCAAGGCTATGGTTTTTCCAGTGGTCAGTATGGATGTGAGAGTTGGACTGTGAAGAAGGCTGAGCACTGAAGAATTGATGCTTTTCAACTGTGGTGTTGAAGAAGACTCTTGAGAGTCCCTTGGACTGCAAGGAGATCCAACCAGTCCATTCTGAAGGAGATCAGCCCTGGGATTTCTTTGGAAGGAATGAAGCTAAAGCTGAAGCTCCAGTACTTTGGCCACCTCATACGAAGAGCTGAGTCATTGGAAAAGACTCTGATGCTGGGAGGGATTGGGGGCAGGAGGAGAAGGGGATGACAGAGGATGAGATGGCTGGATGGCATCACGGACTCGATGGATGTGAGTCTGAGCGAACTCCGGGAGTTGGTGATGGACAGGGAGGCCTGGCGTGCTGCTATTCATGGGGTCGCAAAGAGTCAGACACGACTGAGCGACTGTACTGAACTGAACTGAACACAGTCTAAGGCTTTGACATAGTCAATAAAGCAGAAATAGGTGTTTGTCTGGAACTCTCTTTTTCGATGATCCAGTGGATTTTGGCAATTTGATCTCTGGTCCTTTGCCTTTTCTAAAACCAGCTTGAACATCTGGAAGTTCACAGTTCATGTATTGCTGAAGCCTGGCTTGGAGAATTTTGAACATTACTTTACTAGCATGTGAGATGAGTGCAATTGTGTGGTAGTTTGAGCATTCTTTGGCATTGCCTTTCTTTGGAATTGGAATGAAAACTGAACTTTTCCAGTCCTGTGGCCACTGCTGAGTTTTCCAAATTTGCTGGGGTTAGTTCTCTGGTAGTCTAGGGTCTTGCAGTCAGTGCTCCTACTCCAAAGGTTCAGGGCTAGATCTCTGATCAGGAACAAAGATTCCATAAATGGTTTGTTATGGCATTAAGTAAGAGTAAAACAAATACCCCAAAACAAGAAATCAAAGGTGAACCCCACACCAATGGCAGTTACAAAATCAGGCAAATAGTAATTAAAGTAAAGAAATACACACACACACACACACACACACACATATATATATATACATATATATATATATATACACCCATGAGCAAAGTGAAAACAGTCCAACAAAAATTAAGTACAGTAAATCTGGTGAACAAAGGAAGTAAAAAATTATATTTACCAGTTAAGAACAAAACTAACTTAAGCCAAAACTGGAAAAAATAATAAAGCAAGGTGCCAAGTGGGGAATAAAGCACTGAAAACAAAACTAACAAATATGTTGAGAGGAAAGGAAAGAAAGAAAAGAAAGAAAGAATAATTATGCAAACTTAAATAGAGATAGATGAAAACAATTTATATACATTAAAGATTAACTGCAAGGGAAAAAGAACAGTAGGAAAGATAAATGAAGGAATAAATGTAGAAAATATAATAGATTCAAAAATTAAAAATTTAAATTTAAAGAATAGTAAAAGAAAAAAAAAGAAAGAAGAAAGAAAAATGGGGAAAAAAGGTAAAACTCCATAGAACTGCAAAACCCCAATGTAGAGGCAGAGGTTTATAACAGCAATAGAATATGTGACTGAATATACTCATATATATACACACCCATAAGCAACATCAAAATAGTCCAACAAAAATTAAGTACAATAGATTGACCCAGCAAACAAAGGAAATGAAAAATTATATCTACCAGAATAAAACTAACTACAGGACAAGCTGGAAAACAAAACTAAAGCAAGATGCCAATTGAGGAATAAAGCAAATAAAATAAAAGTAGCAAATATGTTGAGAGGAAAAGAGAGAAAGAAAGAAAGAATAGAAATGCAAAGTTAAATAGAAGTAGATAAAGAAGATTTAAATATGTTAAAGATAAACTTCAAGGTGGAAAGAACAGTAGGAAAAGCAAACAAAGGACTGCATGTAGAAAAAATAATAATAGGTTTAAACATTAAAAATTAAAATTAAAAACAGAGGAAAAAAAAAAAAAACCAGAGGGAAACTGCACAGAACTCCAAAAGCTCAAAGTAGAGGCAGAGGTTTATGACAACAATAAAATATGTGACTGAGGAAAAAAAATAATGCTATAAAGCTTAATTGGATTTCTTAGTGCCAATCAAATCGACAACTACAACAGAGGGGAAAAAAGGGAAAAGAAAAGAAAAGAAAATCCGAAGAGTCTGCAGAGTAAGTAGGACCGTGGGATCCTACTCTGCAGTTCAGTGCATCAGGCCTTTGATGGGCCAGTCTTTCTACTGTTCAGCTGTCTATGCTGGTGTGTGGAGAGAGAGAGGCTGTGGTGATGGCTCCACCTACTACACAAGACTCAGCAGTATCACCTTGCTTCCATGGCTGCCTGGCTTTTCTCCACAGTCATTTCCCACCATGATCTCCTTCCTCACATCCCCTCGATCCATCTCTCCACAGTCAGCATCAGCCCCGGCACTGGGATTGCTCCACAATCCCTAAACTCCAGCTCCCAGCCACTGCCCCTTCCAGGAGGCCCGTGTTCCTGCCTGGCATATGCATGGCTGCAGCAAGGACTATCTGAGTCTCATTCCATTTAGGCTGCCACAGTAGGCTGTTTCACTCTCAGCCTTAAATGTTTCTCCTCTGACACAGACATTTGCCCAAATGTGGGGATCAGACCCCTGCTTCAGTTCCTCCACCCACTGAGGGTAGGTCCAGTCCTACTAATACTCCTGTTTTTCCTCCTAGTTCCTTTTCATGGATCTGTATATTCTTTTCCACTTGTCAGGTCCTCCTGTCTGCTCTCAGCTGGTGTTCTCCATGCACTTCTGCGTCTGAACGTGTAATTCTGATGTATCCCTGGAAAGCGATGTACTCCATGTCCACCTACTCCACCATTTTGTTCTCCTCTGGATGTTGAGTTTTAAGCCAGCTTTTTCAGTCTCCTTTTTCCTATTTGTCAAAAGGCTTTTTACTTCCTGTTTGCTTTCTGCCATTAGACTGGTATCAGCTGCATATTTGAGGTTGTTAATATTTCTCCAGGCAATCTTGATTCCAGCTTATGATTCATCCATCCTGGTGTTTCACGTAATGTACTCTGCATATAAGTTAAACAAGCAGGGTGACAGTACACAGCCTTGATGTACTCCTTTCCCAATTTTGAACCAGTCTGCTGTTCCATGAAAGGTTCTAATTGTTGCTTCTTGACCTCCATATAGGTCTCTTAAAAGACAGGTGAGGTGGTCCAGAATTCCCATCTCTTCAATAATTTTCCAGTTTGTTGTGATTTACACAAAGGCTTTCGAGTAGTCAATGAAGCAGATTTTTGTTGTTGTTGTTCTGGAATTCTCTTGATTTTTCTCTCATCCAGAGGATGTTGGCAATTTGATCTCTGATTCCTCTGTCTTTTCTAAATCCATGTTATACACTTGGATATTCTTGGTTCATGTACTGCTGAAGCCTAGCTTGAAGGATTTTGAGCATTACCTTTCTGGCATGTGAAATAAGCTCAATTGTGTGGTAGTCTGAACATTCTCTGGCATTGCCTTTCTTTGGGGTTGGAATGAAAACTGACTTTTTCCAGTCCTGTGACCACTTTTGCATTTTCCAAATTTGCTGACATATTGAATGTAGCACTTTAACTGAACCTTTATAGGAATTCCTTAATAGGAATGGGATGGTTCTTACACAACTGGGGCAACTCTTAAAGAAACTTTGATTGCTTAAAAATTAATAGGAAAATATTTAAGGAAATTGCATTTTTATTTGCAGATTTTGTCTTTACATTCTTAGTTATCTTTTGCCTTACAAAGTCTTTTTCAATTTTTTTTCTAAATTTATGTTATTTTCTCTAGCAGCACTTTAATTTTTCAAACAGTAGTATCTATTCTACCTTTATTACTAACATTGACTATCAAAGTTTTTCCTAGCATCTTTCTTGTGGGTGATTAGCATTTTTGGAGTAACTGAAAAAGGCAATACAAACCAACAAACCAATGTCTTAATAACTTGAATTAATACATTACTTTTTTTAATTTTAAAAATTAAAGTTATTACATCATGATAAAGTAAAATGCCTTTTTCATCTTTGTCTTCATATTCTTTTCTTCCTTATCCAACCACAAAGACAACTATTAATTTAACCATTAATACA
This sequence comes from Capra hircus, assembly GCF_001704415.2. Classification (NCBI taxonomy): domain Eukaryota; kingdom Metazoa; phylum Chordata; class Mammalia; order Artiodactyla; family Bovidae; genus Capra; species Capra hircus. The sequence continues at coordinate 82,703,838 of NC_030810.1, forward strand.
GAGAATAACAGTACTTATTTAAAAGTTATCACTTTTACAAAAAGAAAAGGCATAATCTGGAAAATACCCTTAAAGTTTTAAAAGTTATATTTACTAATGTGAATACTGATTCTTTCTGGCTTTTTACTTTACTCCTGGCAATTACTCTTTAGGTTTCACATGGATCACTCAGAAACACACACACAAAACAACAAAAAGCATTGCTCTACCACCAACATAATTATAGCAATACCTATAGCTTTAGGTATTGCTAAGCCATTGTATTTCTGGCTTTATAATCTATTATACTTCTCATTCTTTGAATGTCCTTGATTATTTAAAACTGTGAAGAGCAAAGCTACAGATGATCCAAAGCAAAATTCTAGTTTAAAAAAAAGCGCTTCGGTTTCTCCACCAATGACCAACTAAATTTTTTTCACGTCTTTTTGTAGTATTTGTAGCCTTACATCAAAGCATGTTTCCAGCTGTGCTAAGTGACACTTTAATGTATCTAAATCTGAATAAGATTTATTCTGTGCCCTTATTTGCTAGTTTTACCTGACCTTTTCCATTTGAGTTTGTAGTTGCATTATTACCTCCATGCTGACAGCTCCAAGCTGTTTCTTTATCTATCATTTCCCCAACAACATTACATTAGTTCTTCAGATTGCCTAGTCTTTCTGCCAAATAATCCTAGTACTGGTTAAGTTTCTTTACAGAAACAAGGTGCTTAAACATAAATATCAGGGTTATCAAAACAATAAATATTTACAATTTACTTCAACAAAAATTTTAATATCTGTTTTAAGTGATGTCATCAGATGAATTTACCTTTATTCACTCAGTCAAATATCCAAACAGACTAATTTTTAGGCTACTGAAACTTTGTGAGAAATTCTTACAGTAGTTTAAAAATATTTACTAATTAAAGTAGTCATGTATGGATGTGGAAGTTGGACTATAAAGAAAGCTGAGCACCAAAGAATTGATGCCTTTGAATTGTGGTGTTGGAGAAGACTCTTGAGAGTCCCTTGGACTGCAAGGAGATCCAACCAGTCAATCTTAAAGGAAATCAATCAAATATCCATTGGAAGGACTGATGTTGAAGCTGAAACTCCAATACTTTGGCCAACTGATGCAAAGAACTGACTCATTTGAAAAGACCCTGGTGCTGGGAAAGATTGAAGGCAGGAGGAGAAGGGGATGACAGATGATGAGATGATTGGATGGCATCACTGACTTGATGCATGTTGGTTTGAGTAAACTCCAGGAGTTGGTGATGAACAGGGAAGCATGGCATGCTGCAGCCCATGGGCTTGCAAGGAGTCAGACACGACTGAGCAACTGAACTGGTCCAAAATTTTCAACTTTTGTTATCAAATAATAGAGTTTGTTTCTTGTAATATACCAATAAGTTACACATATTAAACATACTGAATATTTTCTCAAGTTTTTATTTTTTTTTTATTTTTTTAATGTTTTTTAATTTTTTTTAATTTTTTATTTTTTTTAAATTTTAAAATCTTTAATTCTTACATGCGTTCCCAAACATGAACCCCCCTCCCACCTCCCTCCCCACAACATCTCTCTGGGTCATCCCCATGCACCAGCCCCAAGCAAGCTGCACCCTGCGTCAGACATAGACTGGCGATTCAATTCTTACATGACAGTATACATGTTAGAATTCCCATTCTCCCAAATCATCCCACCCTCTCCCTCTCCCTCTGAGTCCAAAAGTCTGATATACACATCTGTGTCTTTTTTCCTGTCTTGCATACAGGGTCGTCATTGCCATCTTCCTAAATTCCATATATATGTGTTAGTATACTGTATTGGTGTTTTTCTTTCTGGCTTACTTCACTCTGTATAATTGGCTCCAGTTTTTATAACTTGAAAGTTGTGTACTCAATTATGTAATTTTGTCATTATTTGTGCCATGTAATATCTATAAATAAAACCCAAAATTATATGTAGCAAATAAAACTCATGTAAGAAATTGCCAGGTAATCTTGTAAATCAGGAAATTAAATCTCTGAATGCTGAAAAACTGGTCACAATATTGCACAAATACCATCATCTGTTATTTCCTATGCATTTCTCTATACTGTGCTTAATTCCTTATAAATTATATTTTGTATAAATAATCCATTAAATGAGATAGATTGATCATTAAAGGAAATTTTTTATACAATATTTCCTTTGAATCATTCTGACATTTATGTGAAAGAATTCAATATATTTATAGAGAAAGACATATTTTGATGTTTTTTTTTTAATTTTTGCTATCAATTTGCCTCAGTATTTTGACTCCAAGTATCATAATAATTAAACATTGTATTTGTGTGTGCTCAGTCATGTCCAACCCTTTGAAACCCCAGGGATTGTAGCATGCCAGGCTCCTCTGTTACGTGGAATTTTCCAGGCAAGAATACTGGCGCGAGTTCCTATTTCTTCCTCCAGGGGATCTTCCTGACCTAGGGATGGAACCTGTCTCTCCTGCTTGACAGGCAATTCTTTACCACTGAGCCACCTGGGAAGCCCCAAACACTGTATACAAAAAGAATATTTTGTAGCATGGTTACTTTTTTCTAACTCCATGTATCTACTTACTATCTATATTGTATACTATATTGTATAACTTCTTATTACTTGATTAGTGGAATCAACATTATTGTATTTTAGGTTATACTTATTGATCAAAGATCAGTTATGAATTTTATGTCATAAAGTGCTAGTTACTCAACTGTGTCTGACTTTTTGTGACCCCATGGAGCCTGCTAGTTCCTCTGTCCATGGAATTCTCTAGGCAAGGATACTGGAGTGGATTGCCATTTCTTCTCCAGGGGATTTTCCCGGCCCAGGGATCAAACCTGGGTCTCCTGCATTGCAGGCAGATCCTTTACCATCTGAGCCACCAGAGAAACATTTTCTATAATATATGCATATATAATATATACATTATGTTCATGTTACTTATGATGTGGGTAACATAATTTATGTGCATATGTGCATGCACATATGACTAGATCAGTTGACATCGTGAGAGTTAATATCTTTATTTGATATTAGAGTGTTATCATTCTGTTTTTAACCATTAAATAAATAATTAAAAATTAAATTATTTAAATACATTATTTAAATGAATTAAATAAAATGGAAGCTGTGGAATTCTCATATGGCTTTTTATCTTGTTTAGGAAGTTCCTTTCCAGTTTGTATAAATCTTTGATCAGGGATTGTTGTATTTTACATACTTATCTTTTCAATTCTAATCAATTGATCATTAAGTATGTCAGGTTGATCTGTAAGTATTTTATATTTTGAGGTTATTTTGGTATTATTTTTCTTAAATTCTGATTACCAAATGTTGTTGGTAGTAAATAGAATGAAAATGACTTTAATAAACTAACTTTATATTCTACAACATCACCAAATATAATTACTTGTTCTAGTGGATTTTTTAATCTTCCATTGGATTGTCTACACAGATAATCATATAGGCACCTTGACACAGTTTAACGCTTTTCTTTCAAATTAGATGCTTATTTTCTTTTTCTTGCTTTACTGCACTGGTTAAAATTCCAGTACATTGATGAATACATGTGGTGAAAGCTGGCACCCTTTTCGTATTGTGATTTTAGCAGAAAAACATTCAGTCATTTATCATTTTGTATGATCTTAACTCACAGATTTTTTTTTTGTCATGTAAAAGAAGATCACTTCAAATTCTAGTGTGCTGAGATCTTTTATCAGGAATGAATGCTGGATTTTGAAAAATGTCTTTTCTACATATTTTGTGAGGAGCATATGGTTTTTCTTGGTAAGTTTTCAACATAGTCAATTGTATTTTTTTTTGGTCAATTGTTATTTCTTGATTTTAAATGTTAAACAAACATACCAATTCTCTGAGAAATCCCAGTTCCAAATATATTTCCTTTTATACATTGGTTCATTCAAGATGTTAAGAATATCTTTAGAAATTTTGCAAAAGTGATATGAAAATATTGGTTTTTAGTCTACTTTTCTTGTTTGGTATCTGGGTAATTCTGACATTTTGGGATAATTTACAGAGTATTCCTTCCTCATCATCTCTGGAAAAATTTGCATGTATTTCATACTATTTATCCCTCAAATACTTGGCAGTATCAACTGGTGGCAACATCTGGGTGTGAAGTTTTCTTAGTATGAAGGATTTTGTTAAAATTTCAATTTCTATAGTAGATATGAGGCTACTCATTATGTACATATATATATATATATATATATATATATTTTTTTTTTTTAGTAAGTCCATAGGTAGTTTGGATCTTTCGAGGAATTTCCCCATCTTATCTAAGTGGTAGAACATATTCTTTAAAGTTGTTTGTAACATTTACTTATCCTTTAACGACTGTAAAATCTATGCTGTTTCTCATGTCTTATGTAGGTTCTCTAGTCCTAGAGTTTTCTTTGTAGGGAAGTTTTCATTATTCAAATTTCATACTGTTTATTGACCTGTTTATATTTTCTGTTTGTCCTGATTCAATCTTAGGAAACTGTACGTTTCATGGAACTTATCTATTTCTTCTAGGTAAGTTTATTTACTTCTTCCCTGATCTTTTGTTTTTCCACGTACTAATTTTGAATTTCTTCTTCTTTTTCTACTTCCTTTAAGTTTAAATTATTTAGATTATTCTTGTTTCCTGATGTAGAATTTTATTGCTATTAACGTCTCTCTTAGAACTGCTTTCACTTTTTGTCTCATAGATTTTGGACCCTTTAGTTGTCTTTTTCATTTGCCTCCGTGTTTTCTTTTGTTTTTAATTTTGTCTTTTATTTCTTCAGTAACTTATCAGTTGTTTAGTAGTAAACTGTTTAGCCTCTGCATGTTTGTGTTTTTGCAAGGGTTTTTTCCCCCCTTATAGTTGAATTCTAATCTCGCATTGTTGATATGTTTAAGTTTAGTGAGAGTTGTTTTGTGGTCCAGCATTCATCTGTCATAGCGGTCTCCATGTACACTTAAAAAGACTGCATATTCTGGTGTGTTTGGATGGAATGTTTTGTATACATCTGTTAAATTTTCCTGATGTAATGTGTCATTTAAAATCGGTTGTATTGACTTTCTGTCTGGATGATCTGTCCATTGACATAAGTGGGGTATTAAAATTCTTAGCTATTATTGTGTTACTGTCAATTTGTCAATGTTTGTTAATATTTGCCCCAAGTATATCGGTGTAATTTTGGGGGTTTGTATATATTTACAATTGCTGTATCTTCCTGTTGGATTGATCCTTTTATCATTATGCCATGTCTTGCTTTGTCTTTTGCTATTGTTCTAGAGTCTATTTTGTCTTTTACTATTCTAGTTTTCTTTCATTTCCATCTTGAATAATGTTTCCCATTCCCTAGTTTCAATGTGTGTATCTTTAGATCCAAAGCAAATGTCTTGTATAAAGCATATTTATAGGTCTTGTTTTTTTAATCCAATCAACCACTTTCTCTTCTGATTGGAGAATTTCATCCATTTACACTTAAAGTAATTATTGATAGGTGTTGTACTTTTGTTAATTGTTTTGTGACTGGTTTTATAGTTTTCTTTTTTTGTTTTTGCTGTCTTCCATTGTGTTTGATAGTTTTTCTTAGTGGTGTTTGGATTCTTTACTCTTTCCTCTACCATATGTATCTATGTATCTGCCATATATTTTTGGTTTGTTGTTACCATGATATATAGATAGTTAGGTAGATAGATAGATAGATAGATAGACAGACAATCTCCTTAAATTTTATTTTGCTCATATATTTACTGTTTTTGGCATCATATTTTACATTTTCTGTGTATCCATTTACTACTTATTGTAAATAAAGATGATATTACTACTTTTGTCTTTGTAAATATTTCTATTATGACTGGCTTTATAAATAGTTGTTCTACTGTATTTTGTCTTTAATATTGAGACTTTTTTCTTTCATAATTTTGTTTATCTAGTTGTAGTCTTTTTTTCTACTTAGAGAAGTCACTGTAACATTTCTTGTAATGTTGGTTTAGCAGTGCTAAACTCTTAGCTTTTGCTTGTCTATAAAAACATTTCTCCTACCATTCTCAATGAATTCTGAATTGAATTCTGAATTCAGAATACTCTATAGCTTTTCTGGGTTGTGTATTTTTATTTGTGTATATTTATTTTTATTTGTGAATTTACTTATTTGTGTATATTTATTTGTTTTCTCTTTTATCACTTTCATGAAGTTTATGCTGAAAAGTTGGCTGATAGTCTTTTGGAAATTTCCATATATGTTACTAGTTGCTTTTCTCCCACTGCTTTAAGAGTCTCTATCTTTAATTTTTGCAGCAATTTTAATTATTATGTGTTTGATATGGAGATCTTTGATTTCATCTTGTTTGGTTCTCTAAGTGCCTCCTGGGCTTGGATGCCTGGTTTTCTTCCCAAGGTTAGGAATTTTTTTAGCTTTTGTTCCTTCAAATAAGTGTTCTCTCTCTCTCTTTTTCCTTCAGGACTCCTGTAATGCTAATGTTAGTATGTTTGATATTGTCCAGAGGTCTTTAAAACTATGCTTAAAATTTTTTTTTCCAGTTCAGTTTAGATAATTTCTACTACTTTGTCTTCCATATCACTGATCTGTTCATCTTTGTCTTGATTCCTTCTAGCATATTTTAAAATTTCAGATAAAGTATTCTTTAGCTGTGTTTAGATCTTGGTTGAGTTAGTGGTGAAGAATCCACCTGCAGAGCAGGAGACCTTGATTCAATCCCTGGGTCAGAGAGATCCCTTGAAGAAGGGAATGGCAACCCATCCCAGTATTCTTGCCTGGAGTACCCAATGGACAGAGGAGCCTGGAGGGCTGCATTTCATGGGGTTGCAAAGAGTTGGACATAACAGGCAATTTGACTCACAAAAAAGCAATCTTCTATATTTTCTGTCTCTTTATTAAACATCTTGTTATGTTCATATATTCTCCTGGGTTCATTGAGCATCTTTTTAATCATTTCCTTGAACTGTTTATCAGGTGGATTGCTTATCTCCATTTCAATTTGTTTTTTCTTCTAGGGTATTGTCTTATCCCCTTAATATGGAACATATTCTTCTTTTACCTCAGTCTCTGTTTATTTTTATGTATAAAGTATTAAGTTACATTTTCCAATTTTGGAGTAGTGGTTTTATGTAGGAGATGCACAATGGGACCCAGCAACACACTCTCCTCTGTTCACCATAGATATATGCTCTGGTGTGCCCCCATGTAGGCTGCATGGGCCCTTCTGTTGTGACAGGGATGACTACAGTGGACACAATTGTATGCTGGTTGCCCTCTGGCCCAGTTGGTTGCCAGTCCCTACCACAAGTAGTGACTGCCAGTCCTCTGGTTGGGCAAGAACTAATCCTCAAACAGCTAGCTGCCGTTATGGTCATCTTGGGGCTCCTGCTAGCCTGCTAGTGGATGGGTTAAGTCACTGACACTAATAGGCTAGAGGGAGGACTCCAAAATAGTGCTTTCCAGCACCAGTGTTCTTGTAGTAGAATGTGCCTACCAAAATTGCTACCATAAACGTCTGTGTCCCCAGGAGGAGCACTGATTGCCTCCTGCTTCTCCAGGGGACTCTCCAAGATCAGCAGGTGTTTCTGACCCAGACCCCTTTCAAATTACTACCTCTGTGCTAGGATCAGAGGATGTGAGATTTTGCATATGCCCTTTAAGAGTGGAGTTTCTGTTTAGCACAGCACTCTAGCTCTCTCATATGAAAGCCCCACTGGCCTTCAGGGCAAGATGTTCTGAGGGCTCAGCTTCCTAGTACAGGACCCTGGGGTTAGAAGCGAAATGTGGGGCTTGGATCCATTACTCCTTTTGAAGAACCACTGCAATTGTGATTATCCTTTGTTTGTGAGTTGCCAGTTTGAAGTTGTGGTCTTGACTACATCTCTGCCCATTTTACTCATATTATTGTGGTTCTTTCTTTATATCTTTAGCTGTGGAGAATCTTTTCTGCTAGTTTTTAGGTCATTCTCATAGATAGGCACTCTGGAAATAGCTGTAATTGTGTTGTGCCCACAGGAAAAGGTAAACTCAGGGTTTTCCTACTCCCCTCTATTGGATACATTTTCAATTTTCTTATTATTGAAATTTTTTAAAAATAATTAATAGTTGAAGTATTTTAGAGTCAAGAAATAGTGTGCTTCAAAATCATCATAAATTGACAATGAATTAACATCAAAAATATGAAAAAAGTTTGTATAAATAATAATTTTAAAACACAACAGTAAAATGAGCAAAACTTGAGAACAGTCATTTCATGAAGTAGAAAAATATGTTGATTAAATATATAAACGTTTAGCCTTACTAGTAACCAGAAAAATATTGACTAAAATGACATATAATTTTAATCCCGTTCAGCTGACAAAAAGTGAATACATTTGTGAAACTAAATGGTGGTGAAATTATAGATGTCCATGAATTTTGTATACTACATCATTGATAGAAATATAAATTGGTGTAGACACTTAAGAAAACAATTTGACCTCATAAAGTTGAACATGTATATAATTTACATGGAATATCACTCTTTGGTTTATGATTTATAGAAATTGTTGGCTATGTGGTATAGCAAACATGCATAAGAATGTTCATCACATTGTTTATAATAGCAAAAAATATAAGCAAAAACCAAAAACAGCTTAGTGTCCATCTAAAATATCCTTACCATGAATTGGCTTGGTGTTTTGGCAAACACACTTGCATGATGACACATAGATTTTAAATTATGGGTTAAGTGCAAAGTTTATGACCTACATAAAGTACTTCAGAAGATGCTGCACTGAGAGGTATTTTAATTAGGTCTTCTTAACTCTTTAGTGTCTAACAGTGAATAAGCATGCAGTAATAACATGTTATTATTTAGTCTGAGTCATATGAAAATTCCTGTAAGAAGGATAATATTTGGATGACTTAATATTTTTATTCAAGCTTAAAAACACAATTTGGATGTTAGGGGAGATGTATTTTAACTTGACATCTATGAAAAATATCCAGAGTTTACGTTGTTTTGCTATCTTTATCACACTGACTACAAATATACAAGCAGAGATTTGTGTGAGACTGATGACTAATCACAATTACAGTACCTCTTAAACACAATTGGTACTTAACAATTATTATGAAGAAATTAGCAATGATTATTTTCATATGGAATTAACAGAATATTTCATGAAATTAGCTTAAATATATGCCATGTTTTCTTTTCTTTCTTTCTAAATTTCCTCTTTAATTTTTTCCCTTTCATTGAACACTTAATTGTGGACTTATACTGTTAGATATTATAAAAATAGAAGATTTGTGGTTTGTAAATCAATTTTTATTATCTAATCACTTTATAATTTCCATAATTATTGTACTTATCTAAACCAGACTAAAAACAATAGCATATTCTTTATCTCCATTTGGACAGAATACCTGTATTAAAATCACATTTATTTAAGCAATCTTGAGAAAAAAAACTACCTTGTAAGGTGGGAAGATGAATGAGTTTAGGATTAGTCCTACTTCAGCTTCCCTCCCCTTTTCCATCTCCTTCAGCCAGTGATGAGGAAAGCTTTCAGTACTGGATTACCAGTGTCAGGTACCCTAGAATAATTGCATGCTGAGGGATTTGAGAGTAAATGTATGATGTGCCAAGCAAATAATTGACTTGGGAAATACAATCAAGTATTGTGGTAGAAAGAAAACTGTGTTATCAGAAGGATAAAACATGATAAAATTGTATCTCCTGTTACATTGGCTGCAAAGTTGAGGACAATAACAACTTCCTTTTATAACAAATGCCAACCACAAGCAAATATTATGTAAAAATGAAAATAACTCCTGAATTTTTGATGATTGTTTCTTTATGCTATCTGTATCATACTCTAAATGATAAAATTTGATGTTTATAAGAAGATATATTTGCTTTTTGTTTTAAAAATATTGATTTGATTTTTATTATAAATTCTACATTGGAATTCAGGTCTCTATTAATTAAAAAAGCTTTAATGTCATTCAGTGATCCCTAAAACTAAAATAAGGCTTATATTTGGAAAATCATAAAAATAGCAATACTTGGAATTCTTATGTTCCCTTACCCATGGATGACATGAACATTGTTATTTTCATAATTAAGTTTCTCATGCAATAACTTGGCAAGGTGAGAATGTCTATGTATTTAATATCCTTATGGATATTGTATCTTAAATTTTTATTTAACAGCATTTCCCATAAATAAGAGAGCTGAAAGGAGGCAATTTTATTCTCTTTCAGTGACAAATTACTACAATTCATGGTATTAGTTTCTATAATTAGGAAATATATAAACAATTCCCTTTCTTTAAAATTTATCAGAGAAATACAATATCTGAAGACGTTTCTGAAGAAAAGAAAATTGTATTAATGAACATAATAAGAGCTTTCACATACAATATATATTAAATATATAATTAAACAAATCATGTAGTAAAGTGTTTATTTGCTATTAAGCTGTCTTCCTTATAATTTGTTGTCTTAAAACTCTGTGTACACCTATTTGCTATAGCAGCAATGCAGTCAATATGCCAGCAAATTTGGAAAACTCAGTAGTGGCCACAGGACTGGAAAAGGTCAGTTTTCATTCCAATCCCAAAGAAAGGCAATGCCGAAGAATGCTCAAACTATTGCACAATTGCACTCATCTCACATGCTAATAAAATAATGCTCAAAATTCTCCAAGCCAGGCTTCTGCTATATATGAACTGTGAACTTCCAGATGTTCAAGCTGGTTTTAGAAACGGCAGAAAAACCAGAGATCAAATTGCCAACATTCGCTGGATCATGGAAAAAGCAAGAGAGTTCCAGAAATAACATCTATTTCTGTTTTATTGACTATGCCAAAGGCTTTGACTGTGTGGATCACAATAAACTGTGGTAAATTCTGAAAGAGATAGGAATACAAGACCACCTGACCTGCCTCCTGAAAAACCTATATGCAGGTCAGGAAGCAACAGTTAGAACTGGACATGGAACAACAGACTGGTTCCAAATAGGAAAAGGAGTACATCAAGGCTGTATATTGTCACCCTGCTTATTTAACATATATGAAGAGTACATCATGAGAAACGCTGGACTGGAGGAAACACAAGCTGGAATCTAGATTGCCAGGAGAAATATCAGTCACCTCAGATATGCAGATGACACCACCCTTATGGCAGAAAGTGAAGAGGAGCTAAAAAGCCTCTTGATGAAAGTGAAAGAGGAGAGTGAAAAAGTTGGCCTAAAGCTCAACATTCAGAAAACAAAGATCATGGCATCTGGTCCCAGCACTTCAGGGGAAATTGATGGGTAAACAGTGGAAACAGTGTCAGACTTTATTTTTTGGGGCTCCAAAATCGCTGCAGATGGTGACTGCAGCCATGAAATTAAAAGATTCTTACTCCTTGGAAGGAAAATTATGACCAACCTAGATAGCATATTAAAAAGCAGAGATATTACTTTCCCAACAAAGTCCATCTATTCAAGGCTATGGTTTTTCCTGTGGTCATGTATGGATGTGACAGTTGGACTATGAAGAAAACTGAGTGCCGAAGAATTGATGGTTTTGAACTGTGGTGTTGGAGAAGACTCTTGAGAGTCCCTTGGACTGCAAGATCCAACCACTCTATCGTAAAGGAGATCAGTTCTGGGTGTCTGGTCTGATGCTGAGGCTGAAACTCCAATACTTTGGCCACTTCATGCAAAGAGCTAACTCATTGGAAAAGACCCTGATGGCTGGGAGCGATTGGGGGCAGGAGGAGAAGGGGATGACAGAGGATGAGATGGCTGGATGGCATCATCGACTCGATGCACATGAGTTTGGGTAAACTCTGGGAGTTGGTGATGGACAAGGAGGCCTGGTGTGCTGTGATTCATGGGGTCGCAAAGAGTCAGACACGACTGAGTGACTGAACTGAGCTGATCTGAATGCACTAGTATTGGATATAGCAAAAGTTATTACAGACATTATTATGTGCAGATCATGGAAAATAAATAGATTTGTAGGACATATTCATTACTGTTAAATGACTTACAACTAGAATAATATTTACCATTAAATAAGTAAATATTAAAAACATAAATTCAGGTATAACAATTTTTTTTCTGTGTGTGCTCATGAAGGGAAAAGTCCATTCTGCCATTATTGTTTCATTGAGGAGGTAGTATTTGGTGGCGGCTTTGAAAGATAGTAACATACTATTATGTAGCAAATAAATAGTAAAGTGTATAAACAAACAGTTGCCTAGTGTCTCTTTTATAGCAAGGACTGAATAAGAGTCATCTCATCCTAAAATGAATGTTTTATGAAAACTGGGGATAATTTCATTTTCTTTTAAAGGAGCTAATGAAGATAGCTGCCCAATTGTGTCTGCCTCTTTGCAGTGCCATGAACTGCAGCCCACCAGGCTTATTTGACCATGGAATTCTCCACTCAAGTATATTGTAGTGGCTGGTCACTCCCTTCTCCAGGGAATCTTCTCTACCCAGGTATTGAACCAGGGTCTCTTGCATTGTAGGCAGATTCTATACTGTCTTAGCCACTAGGGAAGCCCATGTACAGATGTGAGAGTTGGACCCATAAAGAAGCCTGAGTGCTGAAGAATTGATGCTTTTGAGTTGCGTTGTTGGAGAAGACTCTTGAGAGTCACTTGGACAGTAAGGAGATCAAAACAATCAATCTTAAAGGAAATCAACCCTGAATATTCATTAGAAGGACTGATGATGAAGCTGGAGCTCCAATACTTTAGTCACCTTTTGCAAAAAGCCAACTCCCTGGAAGAAACCTTGATGCTGGGAAAGATTGAAGGCAGGAGGAGAAGAGGACTATAAAGGATTAGATGGTTGGATGGCATCACTGACTCAATGGATGTGAGTTTGAGCAAGCTCCAGGAGATACTGAAGGACAGCAAGGCCTGGCGTGCCTGCAGTTCATGGGGTATCAAAGAGTCACTCACAACTGAGTGTATGAACAACAACAAAAAATATAATTTATCCTAGTAATACTTAAGTGTGTATTATTTAGTAACAAAACAAGAGAAGATTGCATTTAATTTTGTGTATTGAATCAATACAGAAAAAGTTTGCTAACGATTACCAAACAGTGGGAATATTTATCATAGGCATTGAAAAAAGTTTGTCAGATAAAATTAGTAAAACGAAAGTAATTTGGGGATGAATATAATTAATAATGATTATTTTTCGGTTTTTTTAAATATATATTCTCAGGGTCTCAAATTTGAGTTTGAATTCATAATTTACATCTTAAGCTATTTAACAAATTCTTTAGGCTGGTTCAGTTTTCTGCAATACCAGATATGTGCTTCACTGCCTCAGTTTTATTAGCTGCCATGTTCTTTTTGTCTGAAAGCATTATCTCCTGTTTATAAGTAACAAGATAATAAATTGATTCATTTTTCTTTCATTATTTTAGTTATCCACAAATAATTTTGTACATATGATATGTACCAGGCAATAGTCATGAATAGACTGGAAATATATCTCTCACATAGAAACATGCATATCCACTAATCAAAATATAAAGCAACAAATTAATATACAAATAATCATTTATGGAAATAAATATTCAGACAGTAATAAATGGCAAAGAGGGAAAAATGTTATTTGAAAACTAGTCATTGGAAGGGATGCCAGCAATAATTACAGCAACTAGATATACTTCATGGGAGGTGATTACAGTTAATCAGTATAAAAATATCTGGCAGAACATTTGAGGACAACACTGTCCAGTGGGACATTTGGCAAGGATGAAAATGTTCAAAACGTGCTGTCTAAAATGGAAGTCATTAGTCATGCGTAACAATTCACATTAGCAATATGGCAATTCGGCTGAGAAAATAAATTTTAATTTTTAAAATTAATTTAAAATCAAATTGCCACAGTGGTTCATAACTACTCTACTGGAAAAATATGACTGTGGTTCTCAGGAATAATAGCTCTTTGGGTGGGAACTGGTTTGCCAAATTTGAGCAAGAGAAGGAAGATAAATATTAGTAGTGTACAGTGAGCATGTTACCAAACACAAGTTTGGAAAAGAATAGGACACATCTGACAGAGCATTCTAAACCATGCTGAAAAGATTGCTTTTAGACAATCTTTTAGAGAAAAGACTTAGGGACTCAGTGGAGGAAAAAGATGGTGGGATGAATTGAGAGAAGAGTATGGAAACATATATAATACTGTATGTAAAACAGATAGCAAGTGGAAATTTACTGTGTGACACAAGGAACTCAACCCAGGGCTGTGTGACAACTTAGAGGGGTGGGGTAGGGTGGGAGATGGGAGGAGGATTCAGGAGGGAGGGGACATATGTGTACCTGTGCTGATTCATGTTGATGTATGGCAGAAACCAACACAATATAGTAAAGCAATCATCCTCCAGTTAAAAAAAAAATAGAAAAAAAGAGTATGCTTTTATTTTAATTGAGATAGCCATAGGTGTTTTAAAACTTAATTTTATTGAAGTGGAAGACCTACAGGAACTAGTGTAAGGCAGAGGAACCAGAGATCAAATTGCCAACATTCATTAGATCATGCAGAAAGCAAGAGAATTCCAGAAAATATCTACTTCTGTTTCATTGACTGTGCAAAAGCTTTTAATTCTGCTGATAACAACAAACTGTGGAAAATTCTTCAAGAGATGGGAATACCAGACACATCTTACCTGTCTCCTGTAACAAACCTGTATGCAGGTAAAGAAGCAACAGTTAGAACCTTACTGAAACAACTAACTGGTTGAAAATTGGGAAAGGAGTAAGATAAGGTTGTATATTGTCACCCTGTTTATCTAATGTATATCTGGAGTGCTGTGCTGTGCTAAGTTGCTTCAGTCATGTCCACCTCTTTGTAGCCCCATGGACTGTGGCCCACCAGGTTCCTCTGCCCATGTGGATTCTCCGGGCAAGAATATTGCAATGGGTTCCCATGCCACCTTCAGTGGATTTTCCTGACCCAGGGATCAAACACGTGTCTCCTGCAGTGGCAGGCGGGTTCTTTACCACCAGCACCGCCTGAAAAGCATCTTCCCTTAGTGTCTCTTCACTTGTTCCATGAGCCAATATATGCATTTCCTCAGGACACAGGCCCCATCTCAACTCCCCTCAAAATGACTGCATCATATATGGAGTACATCATGCGAAATGCCAGGCTGGATGAGTTACAATCTGGAATCAGAATTTCTGGGAGAAACCTCAGCAACCTTGGATATGCAGATGATGCCACTTTAATGGCAGAAACAAAAGGAAATAAAAAGCCTCTTGAGGTGAAGGAGGAGAGTGGCTAAAAACTCAACATTAAAAATAAATAAAAATCATGGCATCCTGTCCCAGGAAAAAGTGAAAGCAGTGACAGATTTTCTTTTCCTGGGTTCCAAAATTCCTACAGCCATGAAATTAGAAAACAGTTGCTTCTTGGAAGGAAGTGACAAACCTAGACAGCATATTCAAAAGCAAAGTCATCACTTTGCTGACAATTTTATAGTCAAAGCTATGGTTTTTCCAGTAGTCCTGTGAAGATGTGAGAGTTGGACCATAAGGAGGCTGATTGCTGAAGAATTGGTACTTTTGAATTGTGATGTTGGAGAAGACTCTTGAGAGTCCCTTGACAGCAAGGAGATCAAACCAGTCAATCTTAAAGGAAATCAACCTTGAATATTCATTGGAAGGACTGATGCAGAAGCTCCAATACTTTGGCCACCTGGTGAGAACAGCCAACTCATTGGAAAAGACCCTGATCTTGGGAAAGATTGAGGGCAGAAGGAGGAAAGGGCAACAGATGACGAGGTGGTTGGATGGCATCACTGACTGAAGGGATATTAGTTTGAGCAAACTCTGAGAGATAGTGATGGAGCAAAGCCTGGCATGCTGCAGTTCGTGGGGTCACAAAGAGTCTAACATGACTCAGCAACTGAGCAAGATGTATATAATAAACCTGTGTCTCTTAGAATCAGGGTTCATTTTAATGAAGGTAAAACCACTGACTATTTTAAGCAGAAAGAATAACTATATACAGGGGTAAATTTACCACGAGGCAAAAAAGTTTCAGAAACCTGTATTTGTACCGATTGTAAGACTTTGGAAGGGGAGATTACATTACATTCTCTTTATCAAATATCTTTAATTTTTTCCCAAATATATACATTTAATATACATTTTAATACTGTTGCCCCTCTCTGTAGTCCCTTCTTTCCCCTCCTTGAACAGAGAGATCTATCTATGGAAAAGCTGAATTCAGTTCAGTTCAGTCACTCAGTTGTGTCCGACTCTTTGAGACACAATGAACTGAAACATGCCTGTCCATCACCAACTCCCGGGATCCACCTAAACCCATGTCCATTGAGTTGGTAATGCCACCCAACCATCTCATCCTCTGTGGTCCCCTTCTCCTCCTGCCCTCAATCTTTCCTAGTATCAGGGTCTCTTTAAATGAGTCAGCTCTTCGCGTCAGGTGGCCAAAGTATTGGAGCTTCAGCTTCAAAATCAGTCCTACCAATGAACACCCAGGACTTATCTCCTTTAGGATGGAGTAGTTGGATCTCCTTTCAGTCCAAGGGATTCTCAAGAGTATTCTCCAACGCCACGGTTCAAAAGCAGTAATTCTCAGCTTTCTTTGTACTCCAACTCTCACATCCATACATGACCACTGGAAAAACCATAGCCTTGAATAGACGGACCTTTGTTGACAAAGTAATGTCTCTGCTTTTTAATTTGCTGTCTAGTTGGTCATAACTTTCCTTCCAAGGAGTAAGTGTCTTTTAATTTCATGGCTGCAATCACCATCTGCAGTGATCTTGGAGCTCAGAAAAATAAAGTCAGCCACTGTTTCCACCGTTTCCCCATCTATTTCCCATGAAGTGATGGACCGGATTCCATGATCTTCATTTTCTGAATGTTGAGCTTTAAACCAACTTTTTCACTCTCTTCTTTCACTTTCATCAAGAGGCTCTTTAATTCTTCACTTTCTGCCATGAGGGTGGTGTCATCTGCATACCTGAGGTTATTGATATTTCTCCCAGCAATCTTGATTCCAGCTTGAGATTCCACCAGCCCAGCGTTTCTCATGATGTACTCTGCATATAAGTTAAATAAGCCAGATGACAATACATAGCCTTGACATACTTACTTTTGCTGTTTGAAAACAGTCTATTGTTTCATGTCCAGTTCTGACTGTTGCTTCCTGACCTGCATACAGATTTATCAAGAGGCAGGTCAGGTGGTGAGGTATTACCATCTCTTTCAGAATTTTCCATAGTTTATTGTGATCCACAGTCAAAGGCTTTAGCATAGTCAATAAAGCAGAAATAGATCTTTTTCTGGAACTCTCTTGGTTTTTCCATGATCTAGAGGATGTTGGCAATTTGATCTCTGGTTCCTCTGCCTTTTCTAAAACCAGCTTGAACATCTGGAAGTGCACCGTTCACGTATTGGTGAAGCCTGGTTTGGAGAATTTTGAGCATTACTTTATTAGCATGTGAGATGAGTACAATTGTGCGGTAGTTTGAGCATTCTTTACATTGCCTTTCTTTGTGATTGGAATGAAAACTGACCTTTTCCAGTCCTGTGGCCACTGCTGAGTTTTCCGAATTTGCTGCATATTGAGTGCACCACTTTCATAGCATAATCTTCCAGGATTTGAAATAGCTCAAATGGGATTCTATCACCTCCACTAGCTTTGTTCATAGTGATGCTTGCTAAGGCCCCCTTGACTTCACATTCCAGGATATCTGGCTCTAGGTGAGTGATCACACCATTGTGATTTTCTGGGTTGGGAAGATATTTTTGTACAGTTCTTCTGTGTATTCTTGCCACCTCTTCTTAATATCTTCTGCTTCTGTTAGGTCCCTACCATTTCTGTCTTTTATTGAGCCCATCTTTGCATGAAATGGTCCCTTGGTATCTCTAAATATCTTGAAGAGATCTCTAGTCTTTTCATTCTGTTGTTTTCCTCTATTTCTTTGCATTGATCACTGAGGAAAGCTTGCTTATCACTCCTTGCTATTCTTGGGAATTCTGCATTCAAATGGGAATACCTTTCCTTTTCTCCTTTGCTTTTTGCTTCCCTTCTTTTCACAGCTATTTGTAAGGCCTCCTCAGACAGCCTTTTTTTTTTTTTTTTTGTATTTCTTTTTCTTGGGGATGGTCTTGATTCCTGTCTTCTCTACAATATCACGAACCTCCATTCATAGTTCATCAAGCACTCTGTCTGTCAGATCTAGTCCAATAAATCTATTCTCACTTCCACTGTATAGTCATAAGGGATTTGATTTATGACATACCTGAATGGTGCAGTGGTTTTCCCTACTTTCTTCAATTTCAGTCTGAATTTGGCAATAAGGAGTTCATGATCTGAACTGCAGTCCACTCCCAGTCTTGTTTTTGCTGACTCTATAGTTTCTCCGTCTTTGGCTGCAAAGAATATAATCAATCTGGTTTTGGTGTTGACCATCTGGTGATGTCCATATGTAGAGTCTTCTCGTATTGTTGGAAAAAGGTGTTTACTGTGAGCAGTGCATTCTCTTGGCAGAACTCTATTAGCCTTTGCCCTGCTTCATTCTGTGCTCCAAGGCCAAATTTGCCTGTAATGCCAGGTGTTTCTTGACTTCCTTCTTTTGCATTCCAGTCCCCTATAATGAAAAGGACATCTTTTTTGGGTGTTAGTTCTACAAGGTCTTGTAGATCTTTATAGAACTGTTCAACTTCGGCTTCTTCAGCATTACTGATTTGGGCATAGGCTTGGATTACCATGATATTGCATGGCCTGCCTTGGAAACGAACAGAGATCATTTTGTCATTTTTGAGATTGCATCCAAGTACTGTATTTCAGATTCTTTTGTTGACCATGATGGCTACTCCATTTTTTCTAAGGGATTCCTGCCCACAGTAGTAGATATAATGGCCATCTCATTTAAATCCACCCATTCCAGTCCACCTTAGTTTGCTGATTCCTAGAATGTTGATGTTCACTTCTGCCATCTCCTGTTTGACCACTTCCAATTTGCCTTAATTCATGGACCTAACATTCCAGGTTCCTAGGCATTATTGCTCTTTATAGCATTGAACCTTGCTTCTACCACCAGTAACATCCACAACTGGGTGTTGTTTTTGCTTTGGCTCCATCCCTTCATTCTTTCTGGAGTTATTTCTCCACTGATCACCAGTAGTATATTGGGCACCTACCGACCTGGGGAGTTCCTCTTTCAGTGTCCTTTCTTTTCGCCTTTTCATACTGTTCATGGGGTTCTCAAGGCAAGAATACTGAAGTGGTTTACCATTCTCTTCTCCAGCGGACCTCATTCTCTCAGACCTCTCCACTTTGACCCGTCCATCTTGGGTGGCCCCACATGGCATGGCTTAGTTTCATTGAGTTAGACAAGGCTGTGGTCCATTGTAATCAGATTGGGTAGTTGTCTGTGATTGTGGTTTCCATCTGTCTGACTGCTGATGCCCTCTCTCAGTGCCTACAGTCTTACTTGGGTTTCTCTTACCTTGGATATGGAGTTCTCTTCACGGCTGCTCCAGCAAAGTGCAGCCACTGCTCCTTTCCTTGGACGTTTCATTTCCAAGTTAAATTACTACTTACTCTTCTAGGTTTGGAGAAGGAAATGGCAACCCACTCCAGTGTTCTTGCCTGGAGAATCCCATAGAGGGAGGAGCTTGGTGAGCTACAGTCCACGGGCCGCAAAGAGTCAGACATGACTGAGCGACTTCACTTTCACTTTCACTTCTAGTTTAGCAATGGCTTCTAAAAATAGTCCTATCGCCACACCATGAAAGTGCACAGTCAGTGTTTATATCAGGATATGAATAAGTACTCTGATTTCTGTCACTACAAAAATGTCAGTAAGAAGCTAAAACAGTGGTTGAAATGTAGAGTCCCAGAAGTCTTTCAGTCATTGTGTGTAAAAGTATAATTGGGATTTGTTTCTCATCAATTGCAAATGAAAATGTTCTCTACTGTCAGAAATAAACTTGATAATACAACTTTTAAAGTTATAAATGCTATGTTTGTATAAGTTAGATCATATATACATTTTTAGGGCTTCTCTGGATGCTAAGACTCTAAAAAGTCTGCCTGCAATTAAGGAAACCCAGGTTTTATCCTTGTATTAGGAAGATCCCCTAGAGGAGGAAATGGCTACCCACTCTAGTATATTCTAGCCTGGAGAATTCCATGGACAGAGGAACCTGGCAGCTATAGCCCATGCGATTGCAAAGAGTCAGACACAACTGAGTGACTAACACACACACACATTATATATATCACATAATTTAACAAATTATCTATCTTGAAGATTAAAGAGTATGATGATATTCAGGGTAGCCAAGGATGGTAAACAATACCTCTTTGCTGCTGATTTGTGCCATAAATTACCAAAATATTTCTTCCAGATAGTATGTTAATACTAATAATATTATTTTAGAAGTAGAAGAGCAAGAATGAAAGAATTTAATGATACAGTAAAACCTTGCACAAAACTTTGTGACACATTCTTTATATATATATCACACACTCATACATATATATATCACTTATATCACTTTATATATACATATCACATTCTTTACATATATATAACATTTATATATAGATATCACATATATACACATAATTTCTTTTTTAATGGAATTTGTTCAAAAAAGAATTTAAAAGAATTTCAGAACTCCGGTTTGTGGGAGCACAAAACTATAGCAGTAATACGGTGGCTATATCTTTATGTGAAATTATGCTGCATGCATATAGCTACCAAAAAAGTATTCAAAGAGCCATTCTAGAAATTTCTCTTTGTCTGCTATGTCTACAGAAAGATTACAAAGTTAATATCACAAGAAGTAATCAAAATGTGTGCTTCCAAAAAGTAAACACAATATTACATGTATTAAGTGCTTAAATTTTCTTAAAAATTATTTTTTTTCTATACTTGGTTATTATCATTGTACTTGTTAGCTTTTAATGTTTATAATTTCTGGTTTTATCTTATTCTAAGTAATTTTCTTTCATACCTAATTTCATATATATAATTTTGTATTTTCTTAATAAGTGTCTCACAAATTATATGTATCTTAGTTCCATGAAAAGTATATCAGGTGGCCAAAGTATTGTAGTTTCAGCATAAGCATCAGCCCTTCCAATAAATATCCAGGACTTATTTCTTTTCAGATTGACTGGTTGAATCTCCTTGCAGTCCAAGGGACTCTCAAGAGTCTTCTCCAACACCACAGTTCAAAAGCATCAATTCTTCTATGCTCAGCTTTCTTTATAGTCCAACTCTCACATCCATACATGACTACTGGAAAAATCATAGCCTTGACTAGAGGGACTTTTGTAGGCAAAGTAATGTCTCTGCTTTTTAATATGCTCTCTAGGTTGGTCATAACTTTCCTTCCAAGGAAACTCTTATTATATCCTTTTGCTTAGCCTTATCTCCAAACATAGTCACACTGTGGGTAAGAACTTCAACATCTAAGTCTTGGGGGGATATAGTTTAGTCTATAATGCTTGTGTTTAATGTAGGCCCCCATATACCTTGCTTTGGTGTCCAACAAAACAAAAACAATGAATATTTGTATTTTATTTTTATTTTCTATATTGAAAGTTCAATAGATGTGAAGATTAGAGATAGAGAGAGGTAATTTTACACCTCCTGAAAAGTACTTTTTGTCACACATGCACTCTTAATTCTTTAGCAGGAGTTCCATCAAAGATCAGATGACACACAATTCTTTCTCTTTAAGATACTCAAAATAAATTTACCATGAAGTGCACTGGTATTCTGCATTCCTAAATTCACTTGGAGGGTTGAATTATCTGCCTATTGGCTGGATCAAAATTTATGCTCGTAGCCATCTCAGGATGTTCTGTATTTGATAAGTGATTTCAATAATCTGTGGCAAATGAGAAATGATATAATGCCAGGGAAAATAGAAGCATTTACTACCATCTTACAAATTTCCTTTTCCATATTTGTTGTGACAATCAGAAATTAGTTGAGCTATGATCTCCTTCTCTAGCTGGCATGACTGTCCTCCCATGGAGATTTCAGTGGAAATAATTTGCTGTACTCTATATTTTATACATTCTGAATGGACATTGAGTTTAAATGAGTTGATCCCAAGCCCTAGTGTGTCTATGTATTAGATACTGGAATTTTTCAAAAAAGTCTCACATAATTGAGAATTTGCTTTATTTCCACAAATTGTACTACAGATTTCCTTAACTGTAATCTTAGCCTCACAGATAAATAGATTATTTGTGGTTCTGCTGAGGAGCTATCAACTCACTTATGAGTTACTTTCCTCATATACAAAAAATACTGAACTTATGATCTTCATCTGAATTTTGATTTGCCTTTATCTTAAAAAAAAGGAAGTCCAATACATAAGCCTCTAACCTGTGGATCTCACCACATATTGTTTAGTTTTGTTTGTTTAAAATGGATTACAAGCTTCTTTTATCTTTTATTCCTTCTATCACTTCAGTGTGAATTTTCAAAAGCAGAAGAAATAAATGTGCTTGAATTGCCATTTTGAGCCAAAATCATTAACATCATGCAAAGTGACTTTATGGACATATTTTGAGAGTTGACTTAGGGAATTAATATGTTTACCAAGTATGACATGTTTTAGCAAAGAGGGCACGACTGAGCGACTTTCACTTTCACTTTCCAATTCTTCCCCGATGGCTCAGAGGTTAATGCATCTGCCTGCAATGCGGGAAACCTGGGTCCAATCCCTGGGTTGGGAAGATCTCCTGGAGAAGGAAATGGCAACCCACTCCAAAATTCTTGCCTGGAGAATCCTATGGACAGAGGAGCCTAGTGGGCTACAGTCCACAGGGTCGCAAAGAGTCGGACACGACTGAGCGACTTCACTTTCTTTCACTTTCACATTGGAGAAAGAAATGGCAACCCACTCCAGTGTTCTTGCCTGTAGAATCCCAGGGACAGAGGAGCCTGGTGGGCTTCCGTCTATGGGATCGCACAGAGTCGGACACGACTGAAGCGACTTAGCACTAGCAGGAGCAGCAGATACCCAACTAATGACAGCTGCACAGCAAAAATGGAGGATGAAGCAATCACAGGGCTCAGCTGAAGGGGAAGTGTTTGTAGAAGGGGAAGGCTTTCCTGAATTATGCATAGCATTAACTATTGGTGGCTTTATTATACATTCTGGGCTTCCTTACTAGTGTACTACTTACAGGTATGTTGTGATATAATTTAGCAATCTTGGAGTCTCCTGTATATTGTGGGTAACATGACAAGACAGTTTTGACAATGGTACTGGGAAAGATTTAGCTTGTAATCAAGAGAGAAAAATGTGACTTATGCTTTGAAAATGCCCTTAGAATCCTGAGCAGCTTATATTTTTTAGTGCAATTTGCTTTTTGTCCATGTGGGCCATACAGTAAATAAAGCTGGGCAACATAATTTACATGTCTTCTGACAGTCCTAGGCAGACCTCAATAGGAAAAGAATTCTGTAACCCAAAGAGTTTTTCCCCACCTGTGGCTAAGATAGTAAAGATTCCTCTTCCACTGTAGGAGACCAGGGTTCGATCCCTAGATTGGGAAGATCCTCTGGAGAAGGGAATGACAACCACCTCCAGTATTCTTTCCTGGAGAATTCCATGGACAGAGGAGCCTGGTGGGCACCAGGCCATGGAGTTGCAAAGAATCAGAGACAACTGAGCAAATAACAGTTTCACTTTGAGGTACATTCTTTAGTAACATTTTACCTCAAATTAAAAAATATATATACTGTGTTTTCTCAATAAAATAGTCTTTACCTCCTTAAGAAATGTATTTTCTTAATAATCAAAGCATAATTTTTCTTTCCTTACCATAAGATTATGATGTTTACTTTCTTGAAACCACATAAATTATTGAAAAGAAATCTCTCTGCATATCAAACATAGAAACAAGGTGGGCCCCACCACAGATAAGGGATATTCAGAGCTATCTTTCTATTTTTGCCAAATATAGATAGAGTTTAAACTGGGAGATAATAAAGCTTGTTACTAAAATCATAGTGTGTTTTTAATTTTAAAAAGTAATTATGTATTTCTGGATTGAAATGATCCAACTTTTAATTTTTATCCTTTACCTTTTCTAAAATGATAAATGAGTGATCAAGTTGTATCAACTATAATTTTCAGATCACTTCCTCATTCTTTAATTTCCACATTACTATGTTATCTTTGCATGCCTGAATGCTTATTTGGCAGTTTTTCTTTTCTTTTCTTTTTTTTTTAAAACATTTTATTTTTCCTATACAGGCCAAATTCCTTTGTAGGATAATATTCATTCTTCTTTAAAGCCATTCTTCTCCAAGAACCATTCTCTTACCATCTTGTAATTGATTTTTCATACTTCTGATATGTCAGTATGACTAAAATGCACCATCTATTATGTCATGACCCTGCTCAAACATGTTGTTATTTCCTATGCCTACAGGATAAATTTCATTCTTAGCCTGACATTCAAGGCTTTCAAAAATGGAGACTAAATTATCTTTCAGAGCCCTTAGACCCTAAAGTATGTTATCCATTTAGGCTAATATGTTTAAACCACATCCTCTGACATACTTTTTAGTTGTGTTCATTCAATAATTGCCCCGCATGTCCCCGTCATCTCCATTCTCTTTTTAACCAGTGTAAATCTGAACCACATTTCAGGAGCCAACTTAGATGTCTCTCCTCGCACATGGTGCAGTATTCCTTCCCTTCTTTGATAGTCTGTACTAATTAATTTCTATAAATTTTGATATTAATAGTTACCACATTGAGTTATCTGTTCCATTTTTATGTTCAATAATCTTCAAATTATCTTATTTTTGAAATCATCTTATATACATGTCTCATCCCTCCAACACTTGCAGTAAATACCTTAACAGGTGCTCAGGTATTCTAAAACAACTATTTGGCTACAGTATATTCTAAGGCTTGGTGATTAGAACACTGTTCTACTACAAAGAATCAAATTAATGTACCTGTACCACAAAGCATATAAAATGAGGATTGTAAGAGTGTTCCCTTTTCTCCACACCCTCTCCAGCATTTATTGCTTGCAGAGTTTTGGATCGCAGCCATTCTGACTGGTGTGAAATGGTACCTCATTGTGGTTTTGATTTGCATTTCTCTGATAATGAGTGATGTTGAGCATCTTTTCATGTATTTGTTAGCCATCTGTATGTCTTCTTTGGAGAAATGTCTATTTAGTTCTTTGGCCCATTTTTTGATTGGGTCATTTATTTTTCTGGAATTGAGCTGTAGGAGTTGCTTGTGTATTGGTAACGATAACCCTGTATGCGAGACAGCAAAAGAGACACAGATGTATAGAACAGTCTTTTGGACTCTGTGGGAGAGGGCGAGGGTGGGATGATTTGGGAGAATGGCATTGAAACATGTATAATACCATATATAAAATGAGTCACCAGCCCAGGTTCAATGCATGATACTGCATGCTTGGGGCTGGTGCACTGGGACGACCCAGAGGGATGGTACGGGGAGGGAGGTGGGAGGGGGGTTCAGTATGGGGAACATGTGTATACCTGTGGCAGATATATGTAGATGTATGGCAAAATGAATACAATAGTGTAAAGTAATTAACCTCCAATGAAAATAAATAAATTTATATTAAAAAAATAAAATAAAATGAAGATTGTACTATCTTGTACACTTTGTAGCAATCATAGAATGAATGTTTATCCAGTTTATGAGATATGTGCAGTAGTGCTCTACTAGCTTGCCAAATAATCAGGATTCAGTTGATCAGTGGTTTAAATTCAATTTCTGATTGTTAGTGGACTAGTTTTCTCTTCCTAATTTCAGGCCAGTGATCTATCCTGATGAAGCAAGATTGTTTCTTTCTTGTAAGGAATATTAGAATATTTCTTGCAATGAGAAAGGTGAATTTTTCAGTTTCAGGTCTTGTACTGCTGCCTCAAATAGCTTGGAATCCTATGCCAAATTCTGTAATATTCTGTTCTATTTCCCTGCTACTACAGAATGCAGGTCCACAGGGCATGTCTCAGGGGAAGAAAAGACAGACTGTGAATATGTCTGCGTGTGTGCATGTTAGTTGCTCAGTTGTGTCCAGCTCTTTGGGACCCCATGGACTGTAGCCCGCCAGGCTCCTCTGTCCATGGGAATTTCCTAGGCAGGGATACTGGAATGGGTTGCTAATTCCTTCTCCAGGGGATCTTGCCAACCCAGGGATCGAACCTGGATCTCTCATATTGCAGGCAGATTCTTTACCATCTGAGCCCCCACTCATTCTTAATCAGACACCTCTGTTCAGTTCAATTCAGTTCAGTCGCTCAGTTATGTCCGACTCTTTGCGACCCCATGAATCGCAGCACGCCAGGTCTCCCTGTCCATCACCAACTCCCGGAGTTCACTCAGACTCACGTCCATCAAGTCAGTGATGCCATCCAGCCATCTCATCCTCGGTCGTCCCCTTCTCCTCCTGCCCCCAATCCCTCCCAACATCAGAGTCTTTTCCAATGAGTCAACTCTTCGCATGAGGTGTAACCACAGCCATTAAGCTACCTTCCCAGTCCATAAATAACCAGAAGAAAAGCCCTTGCAAACATATGCTATTATTATTGATTTTTCTTTTATTTGAAGTCTTTTGAAGTAAATCCTTAGCCTCAGTGAGCTGGGCTACACCATGTGAAGGATATTTTATACTTAAACCAGAAGCAGTTCTTCTCCTTTCCCAAGCATACCCCTAAAAAGAACAAGCTGGAACTTACCCTTGCCCCCTCCACCCCCCACTGCAACTCTTGGTTAGTGTAAATGGTCTTCCCAAGGACTTGGATTTTTCATCCTGTGAAAAAATTTTCATCTTTCTCTGGTCTCTAGGCTTTTCAAACTAAGAAATAGGGACAAAGAATTAAGGGATAGGCAGCTCCTACCAAACCTTGGGTTTTAGTTGCCCACCAAGACTTAGTAAAAATTGGCCTTAAGCTCCAGGATCCAAATACTGTCCTTAAACATGTTATTTTAATAGTTGTAACCTTATTTTTATCTATTTATAATGTCTAGTTACTTACACTCCTGAGAATGTCCCCAGCATTTTAGTAGAATTCAGTTCAGTTCAGACACTCAGTCATTTCCGACTCTTTGTGACCCCATGGACTGCAGCACGCCAGGCTTACTTGTCCATCACAAACTCCCTGAGCTTGCTCAAACTCATGTTCATCAATCAGTGATGCCATCCAACCATCTCTGATTATAAAATTATGAAAATTAATAATATATTATTGAATTTTTACTGCGCGCCACAGCTAAGATAAATTTGTGAGGAAACAAAAGTAAAAAGTGTACTGAAGTCCATTTGGTATTCTAAATATAGAAGGAAAAATTTACAAAACAACATGTATCATATAATTTTGTTATATTATCTACTATTTCTGTGAGTAATGTACTATGGTAAGAACTAATATGAAATCCTAGAATGCATGAGTTTATTTTCTTCTAGTAGGGAGATACTTGCTACCATCATCATCATTAACAAATAATACTAACAACAATGATAATAAAGGTTATCTCAGTGAAAAATAATTCCAGGGAATAAAAATTAGGAAATCTTTTTGTAGGTAGCACTGGGAAACAATAAAATATAAACTTTAGGAAAACAGAAAGAGAAAATAGTGTAATACAGTATCCAGAGAAATAATAGAAAAAAAAAAAAACAGCCCAAATAGAAGAAAGATACAAATGTTTTAATGTCAGACAGTTCAGCTCAACGCTCAGGCGTGTCCAACTCTTTGAAACCCCATGAATCGCAACACTCTAGGCCTCCCTGTCCATCACAAACTCCAGGAGTTCAATGAAATTCACCTGCATCCAGTCGGTGGTGCCATTGAGCCATCTCATTCTCTGTCGTCCCCTTCTCCTCCTGCCCCCAATCCCTCCCAGCATCAGAGTCTTTTCCAATGAGTCAACTCTTCACATGAGGTGGCCAAAGTATTGGAGTTTCAGCATCAGCATCATTCCTTCCAATGAACACCCAGGACTGATCTCCTTTAGAATGGACTGGTTGGATCTCCTTGCAGTCCAAGGGACTCTCAAGAGTCTTCTCTAACACTACAATTCAAAACATCAATTCTCTGGCACTCAGCTTTCTTAACAGTCCAACACTCACATTCATACAAAACCATTGGAAAAACCGTAGCCTTGACTAGATGGACATTTGTTGGCAAAATAATGTCTCTGCTTTTTAATATGCTATCCAGGTTGGTCATAACTTTCTTTCCAAGAGTAAGTCTCTTTTAATTTCATGGCTGCAATCAAAATCTATGGTGATTTTGGAGCCCCCCAAAATAAAGTCTGACACTGTTTCCACTGTTTCCCCATCTATTTCCCATGAAGTGATGGGATCAGATGCCACGATCTTAGTTTTCTGAATGTTGAGCATTAAACCAACTTTTTCACTCTCCTCTTTCACTTTCATCAAGAGGCATTTTAGCTCCTCTTCACTTTCTGCCATAAGAGTGGTGTCATCTGCATATCTGAGGTTATTGAGATTTCTCTCGGCAATCTTGATTCCAGCTTGTGCTTTGTCCAGCCCAGCATTTCTCATGATGTGCTCTGCATATAATAAGCAGGATGACAATATACAGCCTTGATGTACTCCTTTTCCTATTTGGAGCCAGTCTGTTGTTCCATGTCCAGTTCTAACTGTTGCTTCCTGACCTGCATTCAGGTTTCTCAGGAGGCAGGTCAGGTGGTCTGGTATTCCCATCTCCTTCAGAATTTTCCGCAGTTTATTGTGATCCACTCAGTGAAAAGCTTTGGCATAGTCAATAAAGCAGAAACAGATGTTTTTCTGGAACTCTCTTGCTCTTTTGATGATCTAGCAGATGTTGGCAATTTGATCTGTGGTTCCTCTACCTTTTCTAAAACCAGCTTGAACATCTGGAGTTCATGGTTCATGTATTGCTGAAGCCTGGCTTGGAGAATTTTGAGCATCAGTCTACTAGTGTGTGAGATGAGTGCAATTGTGCAGTAGTTTAAGCACTCTTTGGCATTGCCTTTCTTTGGGATTGGAATGAAAACTGAACTTTTCCAGTCCTGTGGCCACTGCTGAATTTTCCAAATTTGCTGGCTTATTGAGTGCAGCACTTTCACAGCATCATCTTTCAGAATTTGAAATAGCTCAACTGCAATTCCATCACCTCCACTAGCTTTGTTCATAGTGATGCTTTCTAAGGCTCACTTGACTTCACATTCCTGATGTCTGGCTCTAGGTGAGTGATCACACCATCGTGATTATCTGGGTTGTGAAGATCCTTTTTGTACAGTTTTTCTGTGTATTCTTGCCATCTCCTCTTAATATCTTCTGCTTCTTTTAGGTCCATACTATTTCTGTCCTTTATGGAGCCCATCTTTGCATGAAATGTTTCCTTTGTATGTGTAATTTTCTTGAAGAGATCTCTAGTCTTTCCCATTCTGTTGTTTTCCTCTATTTCTTTGCATTGATTGCTGAGGAAGGCTTTCTTATCTCTCCTTTCATCCTTTGGAACTCTGCATTCAAATGGGAATATCTTTCCTTTGCTTCTTTTCTTTTTGCTTCTATACTTTTCACAGCTGTTTGTAAGGCCTCCTCAGACTACCATTTTGCTTTTCTGCATTTCTTTTCCATGGGGATGGTTTTATCCCTCTCTCCTGTACAAAGTCAAGAACCTCTATCTGTTGTTCTTCAGGCACTCTATCAGATCTAGTCCCTTAAATCTACTTCTCACTTCCACGGTATAATCATAAGGGATTTGACATAGTTCATACCTGAATGGTGTAGCGGTTTTCCCTAGTTTCTTCAATTTAAGCCTAAATTTGGCAATAAGGATTTCTTGATCTGAGCTGCAGTCAGCTCCCGGTCTTGTTTTTGCTGACTGTATAGAGCTTCTCCATCTTTGGCTGCAGAGAATGTAATCAGTCTGATATTGGTGTTGACCATCTGGTGATGTCCATGTGTTGAGTCTTCTCTTGTGTTGTCGGAAGAGAGTGTTTGCTATGACTAGTGCATTCTCTTGGCAGAACTCTATTAGACTTTGCCCTGCTTCATTCTGCACTCCAAGGCCACATTTGCCTGTTGCTCCCGGTGCTTCTTGACTTCCTATTTTTGCATTCCAGTCCCCTGTAATGAAAAGGACATCTCTTTGGGGTTTTAGTTCTAAAAGGTCTTGTAGGTCTTCACTGAACCATTCAACTTCTGCTTTTTCAGTATTACTGGTTGGGCCATAGGCTTGGTTCACCGTGATATTGAGTGAATTGCCTTGGAAACTAACAGAGATCATTCTGTCATTTTTGAGATTGCATCCAAGTACTGCATTTCGGACTCTTTTGTTGACCATGATGGCTACTCCATTTCTTCTAAGGGATTCTTGCCCACAGTAGTAGATATAATGGTCATCTCATTTAAATTCACTCATTCCAGTCCAGTTTAGTTTGCTGATTCCTAGAATGTTGATGTTCACTCTTGCCATCTCCTGTTTGACCACTTCCAATTTACCTTGATTCATGGACATAACATTCCAGGTTCCTGTGCAATATTGCCCTTTACAGTGTTGGACATTGCTTTTGTCACCAGTCACATCCAGAACTGGATATTGTTTTCACTTTACTGCATCCCTTCATTCTTTCTGGAATTATTTCTCCACTGATCTCCTGTAGCATATTGGGCACCTACCAACCTGAGG
Organism: Capra hircus; assembly: GCF_001704415.2. Classification (NCBI taxonomy): domain Eukaryota; kingdom Metazoa; phylum Chordata; class Mammalia; order Artiodactyla; family Bovidae; genus Capra; species Capra hircus. The sequence goes on from NC_030810.1 coordinate 82,734,555, forward strand.
AGTTCCTCTTTCAGTATCCTATCATTTTCCCTTTTCATACTGTTCATGGGATTCTCGAAGCAAGAATACTGAAGTGGTTTGCCATTCCCTTCTCCAGTGGACCACATTCTGTCAGACCTCTCCACCATTACCTGTCCTTCTTAGGTGGCCCCACATGGCATGGCTTAGTTTCATTGAGTTAGACAAGGCTGTGGTCCATGTGTTCAGATTGACTAGTTTTGTGTGATTATGGGTTCAGTGTGTCTGCCCTCTGATGCCCTCTTGCAACACCTACCATCTTACTTGAGTTTCTCTTAATTTGCACATCGGGTATCTCTTCACGGCTGCTCCAGCTAAGCACAGACGCTGCTCCTTACCTTGGAATAGGTCCCCCTCCTGACCTTGAACATGGAGTAGCTCCTCTCGGCCCTTCGTCCTAGGCACACCCACGCCCCAGTGTATCCCAGCCCTGCGTGCACCGGCCCCTCAGCACCAGCGAACACGCTTTGCCTGATCTGTCCAACTTCTGGTGCTCCTGCCGCCCTCTAGTGTCTGCCCCCATACCCTCCTTCCCCAGCCCAGGCTTGCTTCCCCAGGGCTCCAGAAGGGAAGGAGGTGTGTCAGATAGCAGCAACAACAACAAAAAATTATGTGATTCACATCTTGGCACATGATTGAATCTTAGAGCACGAAGAATATTAAAAATAGACTTTAAAAATCTCTAAATAAATATAAGGATGAGAATTGAATTCATTACTTTTCAGTTGAAAATGATCTCAGAATTCTGAGAAAAAAAAAGTTCCAGAGTTTAACATTTGGTCAGACTGTCATTTAGATTTGCAGCTGTCATGAACAGATGCTAAAACCATTTGTTTCATAATGGGATGATGAAGCTGATAACATTACACCTACAAATTGATTTTGGTTTCCATAAATGCAGGTCACCAGACATGTTTTTTTGTGATGTTATACAATAGAAAGTATATAAATCAGGTTATAGGAAATAACAGAGACAGAGCAACATGTTAAATTATACCTTGAAGAATGTAAAACTTCCCAAGGACAAGCCATGTATTTCCTTTAGCAAATAAATAGAACAAAATTGAGAAAGGAGGATTATTGGATAATAGAAAGACTTAAGCAACAGAATCCCAATGGCAATGTGTTGGATCATGTTTGTTTTTTAATTCTAAAAATCATATGTCAAAGGGCACTTTTAAGCAATTTAGAACATTTTAATATAAACTACATAAAATATATTAAATAATTATTAATTTTATTAGGTGTGATAATGTCCAGGTAACTGTATTTATGTAAATAAAAATAATAAAAACAAACAACAAAAAAAACTCTTATTAGTTAGAGTGGCACAATAACTGAAATGACATGATGTCCAGTCCAGGAATAACATTAAAATACTCTAGAAATTTGTGTGGAGGATATGTAGGGTCAATGAGAGATTAATAAATGAAACAAGATTACTAAGATACTGATAAGTATGGAAGTTGGGTATTTAGCATATAGTCTAGTCAAGACTATGGTTTTTCCAGTAGTCATGTATGGATATGAGAGTTGGACTGTGAAGAAAACTGAGTGCCAGAAAATTGATGCTTTTGAACTGTGGTGTTGGAGAAGACTCTTGAGAGTACCCTGGACTGCAAGGAGATCCAACCAGTTCATTCTAAAGATCAGTCCTGGGTGTTCTTTGGAAAGAATGATGCTAAAGCTGAAACTCCAGTACTTTGGCCACCTCATGCAAAGAGTTGACTCATTGGAAAAGACTCTGATGCTTGGAGGAATTAGGGGCAGCAGGAGAAGGGGATGACAGAGGATGAGATGACTGGATGGCATCACCAACTCGATGGACATGAGTTTGGGTGAACTCTGGGAGTTGGTGATGGACAGGGAGGCCTGGCATGCTGCAATTCATGGAGCCACAAAGAGTCAGACATGACTGAGCAACTGAACTGAACTGAACTTTCCATGTATATATTGTTTTAAAATTTCATAATATAACTTTCATATTTCTTTTATATGTCACATATATGATACATATACATAGATATTTTCAAATAAAAGAGCAACTACAATATTTTTCAGACATTCAAGGAATTATTGAAATTTTACCACTCTTGGAACTTCTGAAATAATATTTAAACAAAATCAGACTTTGTAGTTAAAAAAGTGGAACAAGGTAAGTTAAATAAAATAAAGAAAAAACTGTCATCTATGATTTTTTTTTAGTTTTTGGAGGGATGACAATTACAGTTAGAGAACTGAATTAAAATGTGAATATAATGATAAAAAATAAAGTGTAATGCACTAGTTTCAAATGAATTCAAGTGTTCCTCAAATTGACTATAGTATGAAATAGCAATAAATGCCAGGACATGGAAGCAACCTAGATGTCCATCAGCAGATGAGTGGATAAGAAAGCTGTGGTACATATACACAATGGAGTATTACTCAGCCATTAAAAAGAATACATTTGAATCAGTTCCAATGAGGTGGATGAAACTGGAGCCGATTATACAGAGTGAAGTAAGCCAGAAAGAAAAACACCAATACAGTATACTAACACATATATATTGAATTTAGAAAGATGGTAACGATAACCCTGTATGCGAGACAGCAAAAGAGACACAGATGTATAGAACAGACTTTTGGACTCTGCGAGAGAGGGAGAGGGTGGGATGATTTGGGAGAATGGCATTGAAACATGTATAATATCATGCAAGAAATGAGTCACCAGTCTAGGTTCGATGCAGGATACAGGATGCTTGGGGCGGGTGCACTGGGATGACCCAGAGAGATGGTATGGGGTGGGAGGTGGGAGAGGGGTTCAGGAACTCATGTACACCCGTGGTGGATTCATGTTGATGTATGGCAAAACCAATACAGTATTGTAAAGTAAAAGAAAGTAAAAAAAAAAAAAAAAAAAAAAAGAATGTGAAAGACAGGGGGCTTCCCTGGTGGTCCAGGGGCTAAGATTCCATGCTCCCAATACAGGGGACCAATTTCCATCCCTGGTCAGGGAACTAGATGGCACATGCCACAAATGAGACCTGGCACAGCCAAATGAATAAATTAATATTTAAAGTTAAAAAAAATAGCAATAGATGGAATAACAGAGAAAAAATAGCCAAATTGATCCTGATGCAAGCAGGGGAGAAGATGTAAAACTTTAAATAATGGTATGGAAAAGCAAAAATGAGTAATCAGAAATGAATACACATATCCCACAATTGCAATAAAGACAAGTAGGATGAATTCATCAATTAAATACTTAGAGTGTCCAACTGAAGAAAGAAAAACAAAATCATTTCACAATGCACAGACAAAAAAGGAACAACACAGATAATTTGCCAATAGTAATAGGAAAAAAAAAAACCACACCAAAACAACTCCAAGTCCCTGTAAATTTTGGATAAGGGACACAAAATTTGGAGGCATTCTTAAAAACAAAACAAAATTGAACCAAGTTTGTATTGATATTATGTATTGTGCTTTGAGAGAGAAGAGCATTGTACAGTCAGAGCATCTGTATTTTTTTGTCTTTGGTTCACTAAAAATTTTGGTTCTGTGTATTTTGCTTAGGTGGGAGAAGCCACCAGGTGTGTTTAATATGCCATTTTGGAGAAGTTCTTGAGATGTTTATGAAGGTCATCTTATTTAAACTAAAAGGCATATTTTAAAAATTTTACTTTTATTTTATTTTTTTTAGTTTTTTATTTTTTAAATTTTAAAATCTTTAATTCTTACATGCGTTCCCAAACATGAACCCCCCTCCCACTCCCCTCCCCATAACATCTCTCTGGGTCATCCCCATGCACCAGCCCCAAGCATGCTGTATCCTGCGTCAGACATAGACTGGCGATTCAATTCTTACATGATAGTATACATGTTAGAATGCCATTCTCCCAAATCATCCCACCCTCTCCCTCTCCCTCTGAGTCCAAAAGTCCGTTATACACATCTGTGTCTTTTTCCCTGTCTTGCATACAGGGTCGTCATTGCCATCTTCCTAAATTCCATATATATGTGTTAGTATACTGTATTGGTGTTTTTCTTTCTGGCTTACTTCACTCTGTATAATCGGCTCCAGTTTCATCCATCTCATCAGAACTGATTCAAATGAATTCTTTTTAACGGCTGAGTAATACTCCATTGTGTATATGTACCACAGCTTTCTTATCCATTCATCTGCTGATGGACATCTAGGTTGTTTCCATGTCCTGGCTATTATAAACAGTGCTGCGGTGAACATTGGGGTACATGTGTCTCTTTCAATTCTGGTTTCCTTGGTGTGTGTGCCCAGCAGTGGGATTGCTGGGTCATAAGGTAGTTCTATTTGCAATTTTTTAAGGAATCTCCACACTGTTCTCCATAGTGGCTGTACTAGTTTGCATTCCCACCAACAGTGTAGGAGGGTTCCCTTTTCTCCACACCCTCTCCAGCATTTATTGCTTGCAGAGTTTTGGATCGCAGCCATTCTGACTGGTGTGAAGTGGTACCTCATTGTGGTTTTGATTTGCATTTCTCTAATAATGAGTGATGTTGAGCATCTTTTCATGTGTTTGTTAGCCATCTGTATGTCGTCTTTGGAGAAATGGCATTTTGATGTATGTATTATTGTCCAAATTTCCAGCACCTGTATTCTGTTCCTCTTCCATGCCCTCCCTTGCCCTCTGAGTTTCTCATCCTCCTCCTCCTATCCCCTCTCTCCTCACTTTTCTCTCCTTTCCTTCTTCATATATACTTTAAAGTGAAAGTGAATTCGCTCAGTTGTGTCCGACTCTTTGCGACCCCATGGACTGTAGCCTACCAGGCTCCTCCATTCATGGGATTTTCGAGGCAAGAATATTGGAGTGGGTTACCATTTCCTTCTCTAGGAGATCTTCCCTATCCAGGGTTTGAACCGTCTGAGCCACCAGGGAAGTCTCACTTTAATTTAAACTTTAAATATTTCTCTCATTTTAATTTTATTTTTAAAAATTATTCCAAATCTTCTCTTTTCACCTTTCTCCCTTTGTCTAATTTCTTATCATCACCAGGTATCTACAAAATAGGTATCATTACCCCAGTCTATACAGAAAGAAACCAGTAAACACAGAGGTCCAATAATTTGACCAAAATCACTTGGCATCGTTTACTTTACATTACAGTTTGCCTCAGAGGCTTCCTCTTCTTCCTCTTAAAATATTCTTTTAGGAAGAGGTTCTGCAATGACACTATAAGGCAATCATTTCTCAAGCTGAGCAAATCATTTAATCCAAGCTGGTGAACATCATGGTCCATAAAGAATGCTGTCCAACTTCTTTGAAATTGTAGAGAAGTTTTCCATACACAAGGTATAATCCAACAGCTTCCTCCTTGTGACTACTAATATTTTCTGTAAAAGTATTTTTTGAAAAGTAACAGTCAATGCCTCTTAGAGTACAAAATTCCATGCTACATTTCTTCCATATATATCTGTTCCTTTTTCAGTGTTTTTTAGGAAATCATGAGACTGAGTATGAGTCTGAAGCATATTTTGATTCAAGTTCAGTATCTTCTTAAAACATTATTTAAATGATCTTTCCCTTTTCATTCTGATTTCTCCTTGAATCTTTTAATTAGTTTAAATGTCAGTTGAAAATTACATAGTTTTAATATAAATAAAACTACTTTCTCTTTAACCTAGGACAAATTAAAAGTGTGGTAAGTCATCCCTTAAGAATAAGGCCTTCAATTTTTCAAATTCTTCTACAACTAACATTATCCAGTATTTAAAACTTAATATGCATAAATGGTCTTATTGCTTTAATAATAATAACTAGTATTTTTGGAACTTATTTTGTGTAAGACCTTTTGATAATTACTTTACATATTTTAATCTAATTTAATCTTTATGCTAATCTTGATTACTATTATCCTCCTTTTATACAGGAAAAAGAAGAGGAAATTGAGCAGATAGGTTAATGAACTTGCCTGAGGTTACCAAGTTATAAGGTAGAAGAAGCAGGCTTTGATTCCAGGCAGTCAGAATCAGATTATACTAAAGCTCAAGAAGATTTATATTATTTTATTAATATAAACCAGACCACTGAGAGTATATCATTATCTTCTGATGCTATGATACATACTCTAACAGTTAATTTATATATGATTTTTGAGCTATTTTGCATATAAAGAAAAATAATCATGCACATGTATTTAAAATTTTGAATTAAAAGATATTGCTGTGATTAGTGCTGTTTGGAATAATTTTATTATGCTCTAGTTAAAAATTCTAATTGTAAAACAGAAGCATCTAAAATTAAATGAACAAACTAGAAAATAAAGCAATTACTTTGAAAACTTAAATACATAGAATAAGCAGCACAGAAATGCTTTTTGCATCAAGACAAGAAGAAAATGGATTCTTATAATGTGCCCCAGAATCAAAACACACAGTTTCAATTTATTTCAGTTTGCTTTGCTTAAAGTGAAAAAAACTTTTTTTTTTGAGAATTCAAATTAGAATTTACTCATAAAGCATAAGAAAACAGGATTCAGTTGCAGTGTAATTTACTGTGTCTGTTTTCCTGAAGATGATTTTTTTGATGTCAAGCATCCAAGAAACTAGGAGAGCTGAGTATTTTATAATGTGAAGTCAAGGACAGTAATATCCTTGGTTAACATGGAAACAAATTCTTACCTTAGAAATACATATCTCAAACTATTAATTCAGTAACTGAAAGAATGTTCAATAAAGGAAGCAATAAAAAATTATGAAATCAGAATCTCCATTTATTTTTTTAAAATAGAAGAAAGTTTTATTTATATATTTGCTAAGATAGTCAATATAATTTATAAGCAAACCTAGCATATCTGTGAGATAATATTTATTCACATTTGGTAAATGGAATTTAAACACAAATTAGACATTTTGGAAATGAGCCAAAATAAATGAACCACTTTAATTCCACAATAAAAAGATATAACATAAAAATTTTGACAGGTCAAAGACTATACTTGCCATTTGTACCAAATAGGAAAACTAATATTGATCATTTTCTAGGAAGACAATGGCAGTATAATATAATTTTAGTGTTCTCCTTGCTTTTATGAATAATCAATGGATGATTAAGTTCACACAGCTTCACAATTTTGGAGGGATATTAGGTTTCATAACACTTAAAATTAGAAAATTATTCAGCTATATTTTTATCATTTCAGAGTAATTTTTAATACTGGAGGTTAATTAAATTTACTGTTCCAAATCATTAAGTATTATATCAATAATATTTTTGGAAGTCAATCTTTTTGTTTCCTGAGATGTATAATTTTGAAGGCTTAAAGCTGGAAGAAAGACAATAATTTTGTCAAAAGCAGAGCACATATGTGTTACTGGCATCTATATATTTGTATTTCAAAACTTTACCAAAAGAGGGCAACAAGTCTATAGACCATAGAAACTAACTTCCAAAGTATTATTGTCACCTCACCAAGGAAACAACTCTTCATTCAGCAGCAGTGCTTGATACCCAGGTTGGTAAAATTACTAAAGTGAGGAATAAAGGAGATAATGAATCTTCTCTGGCTTTTTATGGTAAATCTATATGAAATATCTGCATAAATATGTGGTATGTAGTTAATCACCTAAATTATTTGGCTTCATAATATCAAATATATTGGTGTTCGTTATGTTAGAAGAATTGACTGTAAAATGTTACTAATTAAAATTACATTGAGTCAGTGTGAGAAGATCAGGAAAGTACTAGTTTTGTTCTTTCTAAATGAATGATAATATGGCTTGCTTTCTCCATGTTTTTGTTTATTGTTCCTTTAATATATTAGAATATTTTAAGACCTATTTTTGCAGTTTTATTTTATAGTTCCTACAAAATGAGGTAAATGCATACACATAATTTAGTATTTAGTGTTATAGTATAGCTTTATGTGACCATGATACATGAACCATAAAATTTTATAAATAACAGTGTTTTTATCCAAGTATGTAAATAAAGTTCAAGTTCTTTGATAAATAGATATTTTAGAAATGTGGAACAAGGTAATAACTTCTAAATAGAATAGCAATCAGGGACCTAAGGTCAGGGATGGCGTCTTTGGAAACAACATTTTCTTTGCCAAATGATGAGAATTCCTATAACTTAGCCTTACCCATTCATTAGGAACATATTCTGATTGCAAAGGAAAATACCTTTTAACTAGTTTTATTGAGATAGAATTCATATACTATGGATTGTCATTGTTCAGTTTCTCAGTCATGTCTGACTCTTTACAACCCCATGGACTGCAGCACATCAGGCCTCCCTGTTCTTCACCATGTCCCGGAGCTGCTAAAATTTACGTTCATTGAGTCGGTGACACCATCCAACCATCTCATCCTCTGATGTCCCCTGCTCCTCCTGCCCTCTATCTTTCCCAGCATCAGGGTCTTTACTAATGAGTCAGCTCTTCGCATCAGGTGGTCAAATACTGGAGCTTCAGCTTCAGCATCAGTTCTTCCAATCAATATTCAGGACTGATTTCCTCTAGGATTGACTGGTTTGATCTCCTTGCAGTCCAAGGGATTCACAAGAATTTTCTCCAACACCACAGTTTGAAACCATCAATTCTCCAGCACTCAGCCTTCTTTATGGTCCAATTCTCACATCCATACATGACTCTTGGAAAATCCGTAGTTTTGACTATATGGACTTTTATCAGCAAAGTAGTGTCTCTGTTTCTTAATATCTGTCTAAGTTTGTCATAGCTTTTCTTCCAAGGAGCAAGTGTCATTTAATTTCATGGCTTCAGTCACCATTCACAGTGACTTTGGAGCCCAAGCAAATAAAATGTGTCACTGTTTTCATTGTTTCCCCATCTATTTGCCATGAAGTGATAGGACTGGATGCCATGGTGTTAGTTTTTTGAATGTTGAAAAACAGCAGTGAAGTTTTTCACTCTCCTCTTTCACCCTCATCAAGAGGCTCTTTAGTTCTGGTTCACTTTCTGCCATAAGAGTGATGTTATCTGTATATTTGAGATTATTGATAGTTCTCTTGGCCATCTTGATTCCAGCTTGTGATTCATCCAGAATGACATTTTGCATGATGTGCCCTTCATTTAATTTAAATAAGCAGGGTGAAAATATACAGCCTTGATGTACTTTTTTCCCTATTTGGAACCAGTCCATTGTTTCATATCTATTTCTAACCCTTGCTTCCTGACCTGCATATGTGGTTTCTCAGGAGGCAGGTAAGGTGGTCTGGTATTCCCATCTCTTTCAGAATTTTCCAGTTTGTTGTGATCCACACAGTTAAGGGCTTTAGTGTAGTCAAATAAACAGTAATAGATGTTTTTCTGGAATTCTCTTGCTTTTCCATGATCCAATGGATATTGGCAATTTGATCTCTAGTTCTTCTGCCTTTTCTAAATCCAGCTTGAACATCTGGAAGTTCTCAGTTCATATACTGTTGAAGCCTAACTTGAAGGATTTTTGAGCATAAACTTGCTCGCACATAAAATGAGTGCAATTGTGTGATAGTTTGAACATCTTTTGGCATTGGCCTTCTTTGCTATTGGAATATCAAGTGACCTTTTCAAGTTCTGTTGCCACTGCTGAGTTTTCCAAATTTTCTGGCATATTGAGTGCAGCCTTTTAACAGCACCATCTTTTAGGATTTTAAAGCTCAGCTGGAATTCCATCACCTCTACTAGCTTTGTTCATAGTGATGCTTCCTAAGGCCCACTTGACTTCGCACTCCAGGATGGCTGCTCAAGGTGAGTGATCACACCATTGTGGTTGTCTGGGTCATAAAGATCATTTTGTACAGTTAGTTCCTCTTTGTGTTCTTGCCACCTCTTAATATCTTCTGCTTCTTTTAGGTCCATACTGTTTCTGTCTTTTATTGTGCCCATCTTTGCATGAAAATATGGGTATACCTATATATGCTCTGGATGTACATATATAAAGTAGGCAATTCAGTGGTTTTTCATACATTGACAGATATGTGGAACCATCATCATGGTCAATTTTAGGATATTTTCACCACTTCAGAAAGAAACCCCTTCCTTTTACCAATCACCCTTCTGAACCCTTATACCCTCTAGTAGCACCTTTGTTGTTTAGTTGCTAAGCTGTGTCCAACTCATTTGTGACCTCATGGATTGTAGCCGATCAGGCTCCTCTGTCTGTATGATTTTACAGACAAGAATATTGAAGTGGGTTGCCATATCCTTCCCCAGAATATCTTCCCAACCCAGGAATCAAACCCACATCTCCTGCATTGCAGGCAGATTCTTTACCACTGAGCTACGTGGGGAGCCCATAAGCAATGCCTTAAGCAACAATAAAACTACATTCTGTCTGTACAGGATTCCTTCATTGGAACTTTCTTATGAAAGACGTATAGTGTACAATTTTTGTGACTGACTTCTTTCATCGTGCTTAATGTTGTCAAGGGTTATCCATGTAGAATGTATTTATCACTTCAATTTTATGACTGAGTAATTACCAGTCACAAAATTTACCATTTTATGACTTCCCATTGTATGACTAGACCACTCTTTTATCCATTACTTTGTTGATGGACATTGGGTTGTCCCCAAATTTGGAGTAGTAAGAATAGTGCTGTTGTAATCATTTATGTCCAAATTTTTGGTTTGACATATGTTCATTTCTCTTGGTTATATTCCTAGGGATAGAATTGCTAGATCATATAATTCTGTGTTTACTCATCTTAAGAACTGTCAGACTATGTTCCAAATTGGCTGTAACATTTTACATTTTCAATGACAGTGTATGAGCACTTCAGTATTTCCACATCCATGCTGCCATTTGTTGTTGTTATGTTAGCCATTCTAGTGTGTGAGAAGTAGTGCCTCATAGTTTTGGTATGTATTTCCTTGATACTTAATGACACTTAGGATGTTTTCATCTGCTTGTTAGTGTAGTGAAGTATATCTCTTTCTCAGTGAAATGTCTATTTAGAATCTTTACCCATCATTTCCCAGTTTTATTGAGAAATAATTGATGCATATCACTGTATAAGTTAAAAGCATACAATATGATGGTTTGATTTACATATATTGTAAAATGATGACCACCATAGGTTCAGCTAACATTTATCTTCTCAACCATATAGATATAATAAAAAGAGAGGTAAAAAGGAAAAATAAATCTCCTTATGATAACTCATAGGATTTACCCTCTTAAAAACTTCCCCAAATATCACCCAGCAATGATAGCTATAGTCATTTTCTTGTACATTATGTCCCTATTACTTATAACTGGAAGTTTGTACCTTTTGACAACCTTTCTCTAATGCCCACTCCCCTCAGTTCCTCCCCTGGTAATCACAAATCTGATCTTTCTATGAGTTTGTTTGCTTATTAGATTCGCCTATAAGTAAGATCATATAATATGTGTCTTTCTCTGACTTGTTTTACTTAGCATAATACATTCAAAGTCCATCCATGTTGTTGCAGACAGTGATTTCTTCAT